>NC_137899.1:107135365-107798552 GCF_963455335.1 Martes martes | reverse complement strand
GGTTAAGAAATTCTCGAGAAGATGAGCCATAGCCTGGGAGAAAATACTGGCAAAACACACATTGATAAAGGACTGTTATCCAAAATAAAAAAAATAACCTCTTATAACTCAACAAGGCAATAAATCACTTGTACAAATGTGCTGAAGCCCTGAGCAGAACCTCTTGGAAGAAGACACACAGCGGCTAAAGCAAGCCCATGGGACACGCGGGCGGAGCCGTCCGCTGACCACCGACTCTTGGTTTCGGCTCAGGCCGTGATCCCAGCCGTGAGGTCGAGCCCAGCGTCGGGCTCCGCGCTCAGCACCGAGTCTACTGACGTTCCCTCTCCCTCTCCTTATGCCCCTCTCCCCACACCTCAAGCACGCTCTCTCAAATAAATAAATAAATCTTTTGTTAAAAAGCTTCTGAAAAGGTTCTGCACATCCTATGTGACCAGGAGATGCAGACTAAAGCCACAGTGACACACCGGTACACACCTACCGAAGTGGCTAAAAGGTCAGTGGTCCCAAGTGCTGGCGAGGGGCAGAGCAGCAGAAGCTCATGTTTGCTGCGGCTGAAACAGGCCCTCCGAAGCAGGCTCTCGCCTCAGCCGCCCACAGCCACACTTAACCACGTGCTCACCGCCTGGCGATCGGGTAACGACACTGGGCACACGGGGCACACGGGAAGGCACGAGCTGCTGGTACATGCAACAGCACAAAGACCCGTAAAGGCAAAATGCTAAGTGAAAGAAGCCAGGCTCCAGGGTCCACATGCTGGAGGATCCCATTCACTGGACATCAGGGGAAAAGCAAACCGTAGACAGAAAACTGATTAGTGGCTGGTGGCACTAATCAGACACAGGAAATCAAGTGCACGTGGGGCCCAGGGGATCCTGGGCAGGAACAGAGAGGAAGACAGAGTGAAGATGATGGGGTCTGAGCACAGGCTCTGCCACGACATCAGTGTGACCAGGGACAAGCTTCTCCTCTCCCTGAGCAGCAGGGAAGTAGCCCAAGACAGGCATCAGACAACCTGTGTCTACGCAGCACTGAGGACGCCCCGGGACACAAGGGCCCACCAGCAAGGTGGGGGCTGTGGCTGCCGCTGTGGTCGGGTGGGTGCGGCTGCCGCGGCCCGTGTTTGCGTGGGTGCCGCGGCTGTGGTTCCCGCCGCACGGAGGGACGCTCCTGGCAGGTCCAGCTGTGCAGGGTCCTTCCACCGCCAGGAGGGAGGCATTTTCTGTCTATTTCAAGCATCAGTGGGGTTAACTGAGCCGTGGAACACACACGTACCAATGGGCCTCTTGCTAACTTAAAACTAGAAGTTACTTCACTGAGGATTTGGAATCCAGAAATTTAACAAAAAAGAGCATGCTAATCATTGTTGGCCGTGAGCTGAGCCCTGAGGGTAGAGTTTTGTTTTTGCTATTCATCAAATGCTTCTTTTGCTCATAGGTCAGACCCCGTCCTCTGGGGTAATCTGAAGGAAGGATGTTCCTCCACACTATCCTGACTTTTCTAGAAGATACCAGATGGGCAGGTGGGTGTCACTGACCAGTAGAAAACGTTGCTGTCCTGAACGTCCAGAAGCAATCGCCCAGCTTCACATAACGATGTATTCCGGAGTCTTCTCGTAGGTCCCACACGACCACCGAGCCATGCACTGTCCCAGCAAACAGTAAAAAGGCTTTAAAAGGGCTAAAGCAGCAACATGTGACCTGGAATGACACACAGGAACCTGGAGACTAAAAACGTGAGGCCATGGTCGGGGAGCGCCAACCCTCCCCACGTCCCACACTGTCCCCGGGAGCCCCTGACCCAGAACTAAGCAGGTGCAAGTCTGCGTCGGCTCCAGGTGAAAAGCAGGGAGGACGAGCTGCCCTGAAGGACCGGCGACCACAGACATGGGTGCCTCGCACACACCGGGGCACACAGAGTGTGCACCATGACCCTTCCGTTCAACCCAAGTCGCCAGGCCCAGAACGGCAACGCCATGCTTTGTCATTTTATTGACATCCTGTATCATGAAACCTATAAAAGTTATTCTTCTCAACAACTTCGGTGCACATCGATGACTCTGATATCAAAGAGCACATGAACAGGAAAATACAAGTACGTATATTTTCCCAACACAAACGGAAGCAGACCTAAAAGGACGGCTCTCCCACCGTATCTGTTAATGAGGGGCTGGAAGGCACACGAGAGAGGGCTCTGCCACCCTTCAGCCCACTAAGAAACTCCTGAAATATCCATGACTCAAATCCTACGAGCCAAAAAGGACACTTCTGGGGTCCAGAGCCATGCCAAGTGTAGCTACGCTGGTACCTACCAATCCCAGTGGACCCACAAGGCTGTGATGACCCCACATTTCTTCAGTCTGAGTTGACCTTTGAACTAAGAATTTCTAGAGTCAAAGCAGACACATGCCTATGTCCCCTCACACCTGCACACAGCTGAGGGCAGCCAGGGAGAGAAAGAAATGACCCCTGAGTGCCCACGGGCCCGTGCTGCCCTCCACCTGACCCCATGCCCCGCCCACAGCCGGGCCTTCCTGTCCCTAAACCTACGACTCTCCTGGGGCCATACCTTCGACTCGCATATCAGCACCTTCTGGGGCCCCGAAGGCTGCCAGATATCCCACACGCACAGTACGTATCTGCCGTCCAGAGCGGGGGCGAACGGGGCTCCAGGAAGCCCGTGCACAGACACCACCATCTGTCTCTGCCCCCGAGAGGCACATAAGCACAACACTGTCCGATCTGGGGGTAAAAACAAGAGAAGTGTGTCATCATGTTGGTGTTTGCCGGAATGCACGTTAAATGAACACACAAGAATATTCAGATAAGGGCACCTGTGTGGCTCAGGCAGTTGAGCGTCTGCCTTCAATTCGAGTCATGATCCCAGAGTCCTGGGATCGAGTCCCACATCCGGCTCCCGGCTCAGTGGGGAGTCTCTTCCCTCTCCCCTTCCCCCATTCATTCTCTCTCTCAAAGAAATATTTTTTTAAAGGAATATTCAAATAAAGTTCCCCGGAATGAACAAAGTCCTTTCATAGCTGCCTGGGCCTGAGGTCTGGGTTTCTCGGCAAGTGGCCACTGTTCTCCCTGAGAAAGGCCCGGGTGGCCTCATGGTTTCCTGATGCTCGGCGTAGGCCCCCCCGTCTGCCGGCTCTCCCAGGGAACCAGGTTGCCTGGACACGATCTGGAGTCAGGCCACCCGGGGACCTGTTCGTGCCTGGCTGAGCCCCTCAAAGCCTGTGGTTTTCACTCAGCGAGGCCTTCTCCCTCAGGACCCTAGAGCGCCGGCCCTGTCACTTCCTGTCCTCGGAACTCACCCCTCTGGCACACGGCACACTCACCCCTCCAGTCACCTGGAGGCCAGGGTTCCTGCCCCCGGCCCGAAGACAGCAGCCAGCGTTGGCCGCATCATTCGCTGGGCCGTGTCTCAACAGCGAGGACGGCGCCGCACCGGTCCGTGAGAGGCATGGGCTGGGGCGTACTGAGACCAAGTCCCGGGCTCACGGGTGAGACCCACTTCTCACTCTGTCAGATAACCTGCCATCTAATCTCTTTTTCCTTCCGTTACCTCAAAATTCATGTCACTGAAGGGGCACTGGGGTGGCTCTCTCGGCGGAGCAGCCGACTTGGTTTCGGCTCAGGTGGTGATCTCGGGGCCTCGAGTTCGCGCCCCACGCTGGGCTCTGCACGGGGCGTGGAGCCTGGCTTCAGGGTCTGCCCTCCCCAGCCACCCCGCGCGTTCTCTCTCTCTCTCTCTCTCTCAAAAAATACGTTCATGTTACGAAACACAAAACTAACAAGAGAAACCTGCACACCATTCGCTGGGGGAAGCCGTGCCCACCACACCCAGGGCCTGGTCCTACGAGAACATATGTGCGTCCCGTGTCCCTCGCCAAGGATCCTAGATGCGTGTATCTAGCCCAAGCTCCCTCTGCTTTCGTGAACCACTGTCACTCGTCCTGACCTGAACAAAAGCACATCTTCAACTCCCATGCCTTGGGGTGCGGTGGGTGTAGGAGTGTGACATGCGTGTTCTGAGTACTACAGAGACCATGATCAACTATTTTTCTGATAGGGTAACTCTTACCTTTTTAACAATGAAAAATTCTCACAGAGCATGAGATTTTTTAAACTAATAATGCCATTTTTGTACCCGGTTAATGCACAGGACCACATGAAAGTCTAAATCTCTAGACAGCAGGCAGGACAGAAGAAACACCTCGAGCAAGTGGCACCACCACCTGCTCCCCACGGGCCCGGGACGCCGGGCGAGCAGGCCGCTGGGCGCCCGGTAGGTCGCGGCAGCTGCAGAAGCTGGTCTTGCCGGCATCACACTGTGCCTTTACCGGCGCAACCCCAATACTGCCCGCCTGCGGGCTCTCTCTGGCTTCAGGTAAAGCCCTGAAGACATCCGCTCTCTCCCGGCAGGCGCGCCACCTGTGTCTTCTGCGTGCAGCACGAGACACGAGTTGCTGAAGAGACTCACACACTCCTCTGCCCTCCTTCGGAGCACAGACCAGGACCAGGCTGCGGCCACGACCTCAGCAGCCGGAACGAGGCGGAGGTGACCAGCTCCAGAAACGCCAGCTTGAGCTCGTGAACGCACTGGGCTCCGGGCAATCTCAACGGTCACACGTGCACGCGGCCGCTCGGCCTGCGGCGCTCAGGGACCGCTCAGGGACCGCCGAGGTCCGGGGACGGGGGCCCACGGGAAGCACCGAGCAGCCGTGTACACCGCAGTCAGGGACACCCCCTCACGCGGCTCCCGGGGCTGCCCTGCAAGGGGCCCAGGGAAACCACATTAGGGACTGGAAGAAACGGCATCTAACCCAAACCCACAGACCCTCAGCTCCCACTCACTGAGATCACAGCGCGCCCGTCTGTCGTGTCGGGCGCGTGCTCACTGGACTCTATCACGGCTTCCTTTTTAGAAGGAAACCGACCTTGCCCTTCAGAGGGCCGCGGAGGCCGGGTGGCGAAGCCCCGCGACGGGGACACGGGAGGCAACAGTAAAGAGTGCTCTGTGCGCACCAACACCCGCAGAGCAGCCCTTACTCTGAAGGAACGGCAGGCCGGCGTTCAGCTGCGAGGACCTGTCACTGACGGGCAGGGTGCCGTCCTGCGTCCCAGGGCTCCAGCCGGGCTCGGGTCCCACACGGTCCTCTTCAAGCAGAACCGCAATCACCTTTCAAAGACAGTGAGCGGTCCTTCGTAAGCAAACATACGCACTTTTGTAAGAACAAAACAGAACACACAAGTCATTACCTACGCATCTATCGCATTTCCGAAAACAACTGCTTAAATTCCAGACATCATAGAAATGAACAGAACAAAATCACGTTGTTCTTTCTGCACAATAACAGAAACTAAGAGGTAAAGTGACATTAACATAAACTGCACAGGAGAGTCCTTATTTAAATGCTTTTGCTAAAAATAACAGAAGGAAAACAGCGGACCACCCCGGTCTTCTTGACTAAAGAGGGGGCACGGACGTGGCATGGACACACCACCACTGTCTTTCTCATGGGGCCACGGTGAGGAGAGAATGAGCCGTACGTCACTGGCATGGTTCTAACAGGGTCATGTTTGGGGTGATGACGGGTCAGGGGTTCACACGGCAGAACCAGGAGAAACGGGAGGTTGGGCTGCAGAAGCCGAAGGAGAGCTGGTAGGTCAAGGTCAGCCCAGACCCAACCTGGCCCGCTCGGGCCTCATTCATTCCTACTCCACCCCAACCTCCCTTCTCACCCTGTACCCAAAGGCTCTCTCCTCGTAGATCCCCATTAACAGACCCTAAAAGAGAGGCCGATTAAATTTAAAATTACGTGAAAGTATGATCTATCTCAGGATGCACAGACCCTCTCCGTAACACAGCATGGGGAGGAAGGGACCACCATGTGTCCAGAACACAGACGGAGAAACAGGCTGGCTCCAAACCCACCGTCGGGGTCCATGTTCACCGCGCGTGCCACTCCCACAAAGACCCAGGAGACAATGGAGGGCATGTGAGTGACTTCGCTCTTGATCGTTTTAAGGAGTATCGCCCATGTTGAGCCTTTGGAGAGACTCATGCGGAAGTGCCGAGGGGCTGAGTGTCTGTTCAGAAATAGCTGGGGGTGGGGTGGGGGAGCGAGGGCATGGATGAGACCCTCGGCCATGAGGTGACAACCAGCAGTGCGCGTGGGGTTCAACAGGCCGTTCCCATCATCTTTGGAGGTATTTTGTAAATTTCCACAATCAGTTAAAAGTCATGAATTTACTAATTTTGAATAGCTTTGTGAATGGCTGCCTTCACAACTTAGCAAGTCTGGCTTTCCATCTCTATTTATGTTAAATGTAAGCAATCGGTATGACAGTACGGAATCCCCATACACACCCGCCTTGTGGTGACACACGTCCCACGGGGGCCGGATGAACGCGTACCTGGCAGGCGGCCCGGAGGAAGCTGGACAGCCGGGGTGTGTCGACCTTCGGTGCCGTGGCCACATCGCAGAGCTCTCCGCTCCCGCTCCCTAAGGAGAGCAGGCTGCACTGAACCGATGAAGCTGACCCTGAACTTCACGTTTTACACACCTTAGGGTTCAAAGAGTCGTTACAAACTTTTCCCCGGAAGGAAAAGTCAGAGAACTTTACACTGTGATCTCCAGATCCACCACGATTTTTTCAAAAACAGCTGTACCTTGTTTTACAGAAAGTCTGTACACAGAACCCTACTTACATGCTTTAGGGAAATAGTTAAAGGCATCAATTTATTCACTTTGTGTCAGGGTTGGGTATCTTCTTCTCTCAGCAGGGGCTTCCCTGAGGAAAGGGAGCAATACGGCCCCCACCACACGGGCTAAGTCCACGACTAACGATGGACTAGGAAGGCGACCTGCTCGGAGCACGGCCCCAGGCACTCCCTGGGCCTTCCGTCCGCACTGACGCAGCGTGTCTGGAAACAACCGCGTGGAGGAAGTTCTCTGAGTGAGAACAGGCCCATCGGAAAGTACCTGTGTGAATGTGGACTCCCTCTGCTTAGGAACCAAAGAGTCAGTCACCAACCCTGGTCAAGGCCCACTGGGCCCCTAGCTCAGTGCTCATGTCGGTGAGTCCCAAAAGCTAGTCTGCTCTTGGGAAGAACAGAGAGTCTCCCTAGTCACACACTAACAACCACACCTGGAAAACGGCACAAGGAAGGACAGGAAAGGTCACAAACACCACACCGGAAACGACATCGAGACACTGCAGGCGGCACTCAAGAGCAAAGACCTCTCACCGCCTGACACGGCGGCACCCTCGGCAGGGTGCTGGGTCCACACCCCTCGGGTCTCTATCTCCTCAGTCTGGACGTCTCTGTCCACAGCATCCTCGTTGTACTGGACGTAGGCCTTGAAAACGAGAGAGACACTGGAATTAGCGCTCGGTGTCACCTTCAGAGCACCTTCCCACCCCCCAAAAAGGAAAAAACAGAAGTTTTAAAGTTAATAATGAGTCTTCCTGTTTTTGTCAAAGGTGTTGGTGGAAATAACAATCCTGCAGAGACCACTGGGTCTCACATGTTGACACATACGGGCCTCATTTTTGAAGATATTTTCAAATAATCACATTCAACTGTTAAGTAAAAATTGGACAGAAGTGGAAGGAGCCCCCGAGCCGGAGTCCCCGTCCCCGAATGCGAGCGACAGTCAGCAGCTGCAGGGGAGGACAGGGATGGAAACACATCGAAAGCCTGAAGCTCAGCACCCCGACCTCAAGGCTTCCAAGACCATGGGGCTGAGGACCCAGAGCACCGCCTCCGCCTCCGCCGCAGGGCAAGCCCTGGGCTCCACGGGGCCTACCTGCATCAAGGGTACGACCCCACCCGACCCGAGGAGAAAGGCCCCCAGGAGGTTCCAGCACAACCTCGCGGGGGCAAAAACTCCCCACCCAGCCTGCGGGAGGAGGTTCCCACAGGACGGAACACCTCCGTGAGCAACACCTCCGTGAGCCACAGCTCCTGCCGGCCCAGAGACCTGAGAGCATCCAACCCCCAAAGCACCTGCCCCCCCACTTTCAGGGAGCACGTCTGCTTTACACACAGCTCGCTGCTCTCCTTCTGGCCGCCTGTTCAAACACTGCCCCACGGAAGCTTTCTCACCGGGAGCCCAAAACCTCCGTTCACACAACACAGACACTCCCTCATTCCTGACAAACACTGCCGCCCAGCTCACCAACTTCCTGTCTTCTCAGAACATTCTCTGGCTTTGCAAAACCAAACGAAACCTGTTTTATTTTGCAAAGGTACATGCTTCAGTAAAGATAAACGTGTCACGAATAGCTTGGAAGTGAGCAGGTCATCTGCTCAAGGACGGAGGGAGCCAGCCTCGAAGCCAAGACTAAGGTGTCAGCTCGCGGAGGTTTGCCCTGTGACCGTCTCCCTGTGGAAAGAGTCGTACAGATGGAGCGAACCCAAGTGCTTGCTGACCGCTGACAGCATCAGGGACAGAAGAATAGAAGGGACGATGCCCGACTTTACACCCTTGCTGGGAAGCTGGACAGTCACAGAACTAACCCTAGAGTACGGCAGGGGGAGTAGAGTGTGTGGTGTGGATATGGCAAGTCTGGAAGAAGAAAGAGAATTCAGCGTAAGCCACGAGGGAGGGCTTCACCTGCACAACGGACGTGCACACTGGGGACTCGACGAGTGGAGGAGAGGAGGAAAGCAAGGTAACAGAGAGAGGCGGGCGGGGATGGCGGGTCGGGCACTCTGAGACCTGGGGGAGAAGGCAGGGCACGGGCAAGGGATCCAAACACAACACTCTGCTTGACTTTTAACAAAACCTCTGCAAGTCTGGGACCGTTCCACGCGGGCCATCCGTCCCCGCCCGGGAGCCCGTGGAGCCCGGGGGGACATCTGCCCAATCTCCCCAGGTTCACGAGCACCACACGATGGAGGCACTCCCTCTCCTCAGGTCTGTACCCGTCCCTCACCACTCCCAAGCCCTAACGTTCCGGAACGGGATACGGCACAGTACAAGAGTACCTTATGGTACTGCACTTGCATTCTGCCACTTAGTTAACACATCTTTGCTCACCTGCTTGGTATTTTTTTTCCCGAAGTTTCTGATATACATATCATATTCATTCACCGGAGGCAGATCCAAGAGAGAGAAAGTGAACGAAAAATCCAAGTCAAGGAGCCGAAGCAGCCTTGTACTGCGCATCCTTTAAAACAAATGGAAGCAAGAGAAAGTCAAATTAATGACACACAAAGGGAATTACGGGAGCATAAGGAAGCTTATGATCAGATCAGGTAATTGCCCAGGACCGAATTTTCCTGTGCGTGTGAGTCTGAGGTACTCAACGGTTGTTAATAACAAGTCATGCATGCACCAGCAATGCAAACAGAAAATGAACCAAATTTTTGGTTCTAATTCCGTGCGCCAGACGTGAACACAAAATAAAGTTAGAATATGTGCTTGCCTAGAACATCCATGGAAAGCAACGACTTCACTTCATGAACTGATGCCTTGATCAGAAGGGTTACGTCCTGTTAGGTCACCTGGGCTGTGGCCAGGTACATGCCGTCCTTTAGGCCACCCTTCCGAGATGCCCAGACAGGAGGTGGCCAAGCAGCATGTGACACAGCGCATTGCCCCTCCTGCCCGATGAGGCCCCCGGGTGCTTCTTGTATGTGGTTTCCCCTGGCCTCACACACCGTCCTTCTCCACTCACCTGAGCTGGTCTCTCTTTCCTTCCGGGCCCCCTCCCATGGCCTGCCCAGGACCAAGCCCTGAATTCACAGTTCATTACCTGCACTGGATACGAGCTCTGCCTGGCCGGAGCATTTGCTTTCTCCCATTTACTATGATTTCCACACGGCTGGTGCTCAGACTGCTTGTGGGGAATGGTCTCCACCACCGGGCAGCTTGCAAATGAGATCTGCTCCCTCCCTCCTTACGTGCCTGTTCTCGGGCTTCCCCACTAACGGCCACCTTTCCATAACCTTACACTCTGGCCACTGTCACACCTTCCCGAATTAGTACCTCCACAGTCCTCCATATTCAGCATCATTTCTGACCCGAAGTAATTCAAGTAATACACGTATACTTATGTACCATAAAATGGTAACATCCCAGGACCTGAAACCGTGGGATGACCTGTGCCCACCAAGGGCCCCCCACTGACACAACCAGTACACAGAACTTGCAACTATCATCTTCTTGCTTTGTAGAACGTAATTCCAGCTTACATTTATCTGTGCCCACACATTACACCGTATGGTTCTGATTATCTCCGAGTTTCTAAAAATTACACTAAACCACATGTAGTTTCCAAGACTTGAATGAGGTTAAAGCAAAAACAAAACCTAACCATAGTGGCAAAAACTGATTTTACCATTTTGAAGGCCCAAAATATAAGGACAACAAAAATGATATGAAAACTTATTCTTATTAATCATGATTTATTAGTTTATTAAGCAAAGTTTCCTAAGCACCCACTAAAGTCATGTACCGAGCTAGATGGAATGATGGCTTTTAAACACAGTTTCCCAAAAATCATTTAATTTTTACATTTACTCCTAAATCATGCTTGAGTTTAATATGATAAACCCTTTACTTGAGACTATACACCTTGGCTTTCATAAATTTCTAATCTTATAAATTTTTAAATTATAAGCTTGGACTGCGACATCTGGGAGCCCTGGGTTCAAAGCTCAGCTCCTCCATTCAGACGTTGACCCTTAGCCTCACTCTCCTCATCTGTAAAATGGAGCTGCAGGGACCGAGTGACGTGGTTCACACACAGGAGCACAGTGCTTGGGACAAAGAGGGGAGCTTGCACCACGTGTTACCAAGCGTTAGTACTCTGGACCCTGACAAATTCCTCAGCCTCCCGGTCTGAGATGGGGACCCGGGGACGCGGGAACACTGAGGCCGCCAGTGTGCAGGCACTAGGTGGTGCCAACTGCACCCCGAGGGGGAGCCCAGGGCCCACACACGGGAGGGCCCGGCTCAGGCAGGTCAGGGAGCGCATGGCTGTGATCCCCTCAGCCAAGACAGGCCATGACTCCCAGGGTGACTCCAGGATCTAGACGCTGGACACCAAGCGGAGGGGAGAGCAGGCCGCACACAGACACTATTAACACAACAGCAGAACACGGAGAAATGCGGCACAAATTTAAAAATGTACCTAACATCCGCAGTGAAAATGAAAAGAAAAGCTCCGTTTTTTAAAGCACGTTGAAGTATATCAAAATCCCTTCACAAACTCCCAACACACCTACTTTTGCTTAAGGGCCTGAGTCCGACTCTTCTCACGGCGTGAGGCCGTGGCAAAATCAATGAAAATTCCACAAACAGGGGTTCTGGCAGGGGAACTGTTTGCACCTGCACAAAGAGAGAACGCCGTGTCGTGAGACTGAGCATCTCTCACGCAGGACCGCTCCCTGGCTCCCAAGACGCTGGTTTCGCTAGAGCTTAGAGAACCTTCGACGTGTCAGCACTCGCCAGCTCAGCTCTGCCTCCTCTGCGGCCGGCACAGAACACGAGGGGACTAGGGGTGCTTGGCAGGCTCGGTCAGAACAGGAGACCCTGGATCCCCGGGTCATGAGTTTGAGCCCACGTGGACTGTAGGAATTACTTCAATACATAAAACTTTAAAAAAATGAGGATAATAATCATTCTGCCTACATTCATTTGGATTGTTATATCATATTAATTATTAATCATAATTAGTTGTATTAATTTGATTGTTTTACTAGATAACGTAAAGAAGTATATCACGCAGCAATATTTTTAACATTGTCCTATTTGATCTTTGGTGCTATGTTCAATGCTAGTTTTTTATCAGAATGTCATAGCCTTCCCTTTAAGCGACTTGAAAATATTTACTTCTTCTCTTACAAGTGACTTTATCATAGCACAGTGCCATTTCTAACTTCATAGAGGAAACCCCCTGGAAAGAAGGGGTCCCTCAGGAGTGCTCGTGAGACAGGTCCGGTGGCCCACGTTCCTGACCCTATCTCCTCAAACCGGGCCTCAGCCCCGCGGCCACCACCCACATAGGCCCTCATTGGCTCTGAGCCTCCCTCTGACCTGGTCACTTTCCCGTGTGAAACTCAAAGGCGGTGGCATCCGAAAACAGAGGACGCGCTGCAGACGGGCCGACTGACACCACGGGAAAAGTGAACAGGGCCGCACCCAGGACTGGTGGCTCCTGCGTGAGCGCCCCCAGAACGACCTGTGCTCACAGCCGCCCACAGGCTGCAGGCCACCCCAGGGAGGCCACGCGCAGCTCTGCCCCTCAGACAGTCCCGGACACACAGGACCAGTATCTTCTGAGTGGCCCACACGGCACCCTTGCAGGAGCACATGACACTCACACGTCTGCCACCTAATTAGAATGATTCTGCCCCCAAGGACCGTGCGGGCGCGGGTGCCCGCTGTCCTGAGAGACGGACGCGTGTACCTGTCTTCGAGCCCCTCTCACCCTCCGGCGGACCCTGCCTCTGAGCCAGTCTGCAGGACAGTTCGCTGACCCTTTCGTTTTCTGCATTAATGGCTTTCTGAATTTCTTGTATCTCCTTTTTTCTGGCCAGAGGAAGCTCTTCAATTTTCTCTCTTGCTTCCAGCTCGTTAGAGCTGTCATCATCTCCATCACAAACCTCAAAGTCATCTTCGTAGTCCTACAAACAATAATCCCAGCTTTGGAACTCGGAAGACAACCTGACTTTAAAGAACACACCTGGAACAAACATACTGTCTAGAATTAAAAGAGACAAAATGCTCATTACAGCTAAGAAACATTTTTACAGTTAACGGATGTCAGTGTCACTGAGTTATAAAACTATATAAACTGCTGCCCTTTTCTCTGAAAATGAACCACACTGTACAGATTTACATACACTGACACCTGTTAGTAACACTGACGTGCTAACATTCCTGTGCTGAGAACATGACAGTGTGTGTTGGGGGGGGGCTGGGTGTGTGTCCTCTGCACACAATGTTTGTTCCAATACACACACTCACATTTGGGTGCAGTGCACTTGATATGTGCAATTGTGAATTCATTTAATTACATCGGATTGGTAAGCATTGATAGAAGTATAGCACTTTTTGTTGGTAAAAAGCCTAAATCACACAGATAAAGAGTATTAAGGGTAACGAAAAGAGAGAAATAAGGCTATTAAGTTAATAAAGCAGATTTTAGGGCTCCTGGGTGGCTCAGTTGATTAAGCAACTGCCTTTGGCTCAGGTCATGATCGCGGAGTACCGGGATCAAGTCCCGCATCAGGCTCCCAGCTCCACGGGGAGTCTGCTTCTCCCTCTGACCTTCTCCCCTCTCATGCTCTCTCCCACTCTCTCTTTCTCAAATAAATAAATAAAATCTTTAAAAAAAAAAAAAAGCAGATTTTAGAACACATTACTTTTAAGCTGCAAAAAATTTTAACTTTATACAAACTTCAAAATCATCCTCAAAACAAGCTGTATATTCATCTGCTCCAGCACTTTCTGAATCAAAGTCTTCCTTTTCCATTTCCTAGAGGTAAAAACAAACACACAAAAAATTCAATCACAAATTTGAATGTTGCAAATACGTTGGGAAAATGTTTTCTAAGATACGATGTTGCTAATTTTAAAATGTATTTATAAAACTAACATAACCCAACAACAAATTCTCTAAGAAGCACCTTGCTAATAGTAAATATGACCATAAAGAGAAAAAAATTAGAGAACTTATCCTTTATGAGAAACCGCTAAACTCTGATGAGACCAGTAGCACGAGGTACTTAGTGTGGCCCTCTCCTCATGGAGCCGCAGACAAGCTACACAAATCCTCGTCCCTCTGAATCAGAGCACACCTGGCCCATGGCTCACTCCAGGCTCCAAATCGGACAGCACCTGGCCGGTGGCTTCCTCACTCCGGGCCAGAGAATAAACAGGGGAATCACTAAGTCCCACAGTGGCGGGGGTGCTCTGCCGGGCTCTGGATGTGTAGGGAAACTGCACACATCACCCTAAAGCCATCTTGGTCCAGGAACCCGGAAAACCAAGTAGAAACACATTCTAGGTTTCCAGGATAAGACGGTAGCAGAAACGAAACAGACGTTTGGAAAACCCGCATCTTCCCTCCCAAAGCTGTTTCTCTTCTTATCCACATCTGCTCTTCCACGTCACAGGGGTCCCTCGGGCCCCGACCCTCCCCCGCCATCACCCTCAGCCCAGCACCCCCATCCCTGCCAGGTCCCCCTCCTTCTCAGGAAAGACACGTGATGGCACCACACCCGCTTTCACACCAGGTACTCCTCAGCCCGGCTGGATGGGCCCGCGCCCCAGACGTTCACCAGAAGGGCTCTGGTTCCTATCCTGGAGGGGAAACAAGCACGCCAGGAAAGGGGCACTTCTGGCACATGGGCACATGGGCAGCATGGGCTCAGGGTGCGAAGGGTTAGGGTGACAGGGCCTGGCTTCAGGGGTAGGAAAGAAATGGCCTCCAATTTTCAGTGGTGAAAACTGGATGGATGTCAGCACCTCACCCAAAACAGACACAGAGGAGGGAGAGGGAGCCTACGGGGAGGACGGGAAGCGCGGCCAGACCGTGGTGAGTGTGGACAGAAGACAGGGACGTGCAGGGGCAGACGGAGCTCGGGGAGCACCCAGGGACACGGTCTGCCAGCGGGGAGCGCATCCGTCATCGCTGGAGCCCGGGCCAGCGCCGTGCAGTCAAGTACGGCCCAAACCGATGCTCGATGCCACACAGACATCCAGCTGCTCCGCGTCTGACTTTCCGAAGACGCACATTTTCGTACGCCCACAGGACTGAGAGGGTTATTAAGGGCACCTCAACGCCTGGGGGTGGGGAGAGTTATTTTATGCAGAGACTTCATAGGAAAAACTGTCCCCTAAAAGCGGTCCTTTCGGCACACCGTCACACTGCTCTGTATTGCAGCAGTAGACAGGGCTCCTGCTAATCGATAATCGATGACAGAAACACACACATGCTGTGCAGGAGCTTTAAGCAAAACTTGCAGCCTCGTGCTGCTGAACGCTGTTCCCGGGCACCGGAGCCCTGACACACACCCACAGGGACTCCGTGACACACACTCACAGGGACTCTGCACCACTTCCAAGGCGATCCTGCCACTCAGCAAACACAGCCCCCCAGGGCGTGCCAGGCGCTCTGCCAGGGGACCACAGGGCTGACACGCCACCTCTCTGCAGAGCTCGAACCCAGCTGACAACCAGGTTCCACCAGCAGCTGCTCAAGCTCCCTTCCCTGGGGGCACTGAGAAGAGTGCCCTGGTGCCGTACGGACCAGTCTTGGAAAGAACTACTCAGTTATCCCTGACCTCCCCTTATAAAAAGATGGTGCCAGGACACCTGGGTGCTGCAGTCCGTTAACGGCTGCCTTCAGCTCAGGGCATGACCCCAGGCTTCGGGATCGAGTCCCACACTGACCTCCTTGCTCAGTGGGGAGCCTGCGTCTCCCTCTGCTGTTCTCCCTGCTTGTCCTCTCTCTCTCTCCCTCCCTCTCCCTCTCTCTCTGATAAATAAATACATAAAATCTTAATTAAAAAATTAAAAAACTAAGAAGATAGTGCCATTTCCTTGATCTCCCTGGTTTGGCATTTATTTCTGAAAATTATTTGTTACCCTGACTCTGTCTCACTGATAATGAATCACATCTTCTGAGAGGTCTCTAGTTGGTTTCTTCAATTCTCCTCAACCGTCTTGCATGTAAATACAGAGCAATGATGACAAGGCTGGCTCTTTACTTAGCTAGAACCTCTGCCTGGCCCGCTCTTTTCAAAACCTCCCCCGCCCCACAGAGGAAGGCTGCGGCGTCGGCGCACGCGCGGTGAGCCATACCTCGCCCAGCCCTGGCACCGGGACGCCTTCGACGCAACCCGGACTCTCCAACAAGAGCAACAGAAATGCCGGCAGAAGTCTGTTCCTCCAGCTATATGTAGAAGAATGAAACTCGACCATTCTCTTACACCGTACACAAAGATAAACTCGAAATGGATAAAAGACCTCAACGTGAGGCAGGAATCCATCAGAATCCTAGAGGAGAACATAGGCAGTACAGCAACTTCTTTCAAGACACGTCTCCAAAGGCAAAGGAAACAAAAGCGAAAATGAACTTTTGGGACTTCATCAAGATCAAAAGCTTCTGCACAGCAAAGCAAACAGTCAACAAAACAAAGAGGCAACCCACGGAATGGGAGAAGATATTTGCAAATGACAATACAGACAAAAAGTTGATATCCAGGATCTATAAAGAACTCCTCAAACTCAATACACACAAAACAGATGATCATATTAAAAAATGGGCAGAAGATATGAACAGACACTTCTCCAATGAAGACATACAAATGGCTACCAGACACATGAAAAAATGTTCATCATCATTAGCCATCAGGGAGATTCAAATCAAAACCACATTGAGATACCACCTTACACCAGTTAGAATGGCCAAAATTAGCAAGACAGGAAACAACGTGTGTTGGAGAGGATGTGGAGAAAGGGGAACCCTCTTACACTGTTGGTGGGAATGCAAACTGGTGCAGCCACTTTGGAGAACAGTGTGGAGATTCCTCAGGAAATTAAAAATAGAGCTTCCCTATGACCCTGCAATTGCACTGCTGGGTATTTACCCCAAAGATACAGATGTAGTGAAAAGAAGGGCCATCTGTACCCCAATGTTCATAGCAGCAATGGCCACGGTAGCCAAACCGTGGAAAGAACCAAGATGCCCTTCAACGGACGAATGGATAAGGAAGATGTGGTCCATATACACTATGGAGTATGATGCCTCCATCAGAAAGGATGAATACCCAACTTTTGTATCACCATGGACGGTACTGGAAGAGATTATGCTGAGTGAAATAAGTCAAGCAGGGAGAGTCAATTATCATATGGTTTCGCTTATTTGTGGAGCATAAGGAACAACACGGAGGACAAGGGTAGATGGAGAGGAGAAGGGAGTTGAGAGATATCGGAGGGGGAGACGAACCATGAGAGACTGTGGACTCTGAAAAACAACCTGAGGGTTTTGAAGGGGCGGGGGGTGGGAGGTTGGGGGAGCCAGGTGGTGGGTATTATGGATGGCACATATGGCACGGAGCACTGGGTGTGGTGCATAAACAATGAATTCTGTTATGCTGAAAAGAAATTGAAAAAAAAAAAACTAGGAAAAAAAAAAGAAGTCTGTTCCTCCCCTTCACACCCATGTTCTGCTGTCTAAAAGGAGTAGTGATTACCCTAATAAAAAGGGACTATGAAAGCAAAAACACACCATTTGCAACGACATGGGTGGAACTAGAGGGTATTAGGCTGAGTGAAATACGTCTATCAGAGAAAGACGGTTACATACGATCTGACGGATATGAGGAATTTGAAGACAGGATCATAGAGGAAGGGAGGGGAAAATGAAACAAGAGGAAACCAGAAAGGGAGACAAACCATAAGAGACTCTTAATCTCAGGAAACAAACTGAGAGTTGCTGGAGGGGAGCGGGGAGGATAGGGTAACCGGGTGATGGACGCTGGGGAGGGTACGTGCTATGGTGAGTGCTATGAATTGTGTAAGACTGATGAACCACAGTACCCCTGAAACAAATAATACATTATATGTTAACTAAAAAAAGCAAACAATCACAAGTAAAAGCAGATCTTTGGATGGGAGGACCAAATACGGAAGGACGGGCTCTCCTTACCGCCGTTCCTTCTCTCCCAGGCTTCTGGGCCAGCCTCCACATCGAGGCAACCTCTTCGCGGCTGTGCTGGAAGACAGTGCCGTGGTCAGCCAGCACAGAGAGGGTCTCCAGGACAGCCCCAGAGCCCACCCGGGCCCCCCATGGAGGCTGCCCTCAGTGGCTGAGGACTGGGGTTCTGGCCCCAAGGTAAAAATACAAGATCACCCAGGGTGAGTAAGCTCTGTGCCTCGGGTTTCCCCTCTGAGAAGTGGGGATAAGAACAGGGCAGTGGCTCCCTGCTCACCCACAAGGGTGCGCGCCAAGACCCCCAGCAATGCCTAAAAGGTAGATGGTACCAAATCCTATACATACCATGTTTTCTCCTGTACATACATACCTACGACAAAGTTTAATTTAAGAGATGAACAGCGATAACTAAGAATAAGATAGAACAATTATAACAACATACCATAATAAAAGTTCTGTGACTCTGGTCTCCCTCTCAGTATATCTTACTGTCCTGCACCCGCCCTTCTCATGAGGACGTGAGATGACGAAATGCCCCGTCAAGAGATGAAGAGAGGGCAGTGACGCAGATGTATGACGCAGCGCAGGGAGCCTGACACGTTGGGGAAGGGCCATCTGCCCCCAGACCACTGTTGACCGCGGGTATCTGAAACCACGGGTAAGGGGGCAGCAGCGGACCTACCTCCTAGTGACTGGGACAGATAAAGTGACCCTGTGCCGGCAAGGGAAACACCGATTTCTACCCCTGCTGTGGTCACCGGCACGAGGAAGGCACAAGTCCTAGACATCACTACCCACAACTACTCGGTGCATAAGACTGCGGACAGAATGATGTGTTACCGTGAAGAGAGCATGGAGCTTTCCTTGTATCCAGAGAATTATTCTGGCACATTGTAGGCTTTTCATGAGGCTTAAGAATTAAACCAAGATAAAGTCGGTGTTGATGCTGTGAAACATATGACCTAATCATGGGCCAAAATGAGCTGCCAAATCCCTTCAAGAATCCTTCAGGAGGAAAAGAGATCACAGATTTTGCTCTTCTAGCAAAAAAAAAAAAAAAAAAAAGATTGTAAAATGTCTTACTGATAATTTTCACATTGATTACATGTTGAATAATAATATTCCAGAAATACTGGATTATATAGCATGTTCTTAAAATGAATTTTGTTTCTTTTTGTGTTTTAATGTGACTACTAGAGAATTTATTATTATAAATGTGGCTCACATCATACTCTGGTGAACAGTGCTGATCTACAGCTCCTTAGAAGAATTGGAAGATATAAGGAAAACACTATAAAATCTGTACATTTTCATCCAACAACTCCAGTTCCAGAATTTCTCCACAAAAAGTGTGAGGCAGAGCTAGGTCACTAGAACAATGACTTGGGAAAAACAGGGCACTGCGTGGGGGTGGGCGTGCATGTGCAAGACAGAAAAGGCACCCTAACTCCCAAATACACACGTTCATGCACCAGGGCCAAAGCCTATACAGCAAAAAGGTTACCTGGGAAGAAGTCGTTGAAAAGCTTTAGCTAGATGGTGAGTGATCCAACGACCCCCAAAACTGAATGAATAAAACACACCCACACACCCACATCAAAATAACAAAAACTCCATGTGTTTCTGTGTATGCATAAGGGATAAAGAGATACATAAAAATACGGCACACGACATTAGAGATGATTATCTCAGGGTCATCTCAGGTTTCAGACAGCTACCAAGGAAAGTGACAGGAAAATTGTCTTCAGACACAATACCCCGCGTCTGCTCACCACATCCCCTACAACACGAAACAACCAACTAGGAAAACGTCTGGATGATAATCAGAACCCCAGCGCCCACCACCTCAGTCACTACAATGTCACCACGAAGACGATTCTGACGGTAATTACAACGATGGGAAGAAAGCAAAGACCGGGCATCGCCCTCCACGCGCAGGGGCAGTCACGGGAGGGCAGGACCACAGCGGTGTGCCCGCGAGGTCGTCGGAGCCTGGGCCTCCCTGTGGGAAGACTTCAACACTGAGGCGGTTTGCTCACTTACCAGACGTCCGCCCTCTGTGGGGACAGCGTGGGGATTCCTGTCTCCAGGAGCTTGTCCCTTCCCCTAAGGGGCCTAACGTGCGGCCAGCTGGGAAATGCTGTCGCTCTGTGCCCTACTGAAAGGAGGCGCCAGAGGCCCCACTACCCTCGAACCCTCCACTTCTCCCTCTAATTCTGTATTTTGAGGCTCTTTTATCAGGGATGCGTTCGTTTACGACGGCAACATCTTCCTGTGAGCTCGTGATTCTGTCACTACAAAAGGTCCCCCGCAGGGCACAGGCTCGTCTCAGAGGCGGTCCCGCTGCCCCGGGCGCAGCTGCTCTAGCGGCAACACAGGGGCCACGTGGTGCTCCCTCTAGTCCGTTTTCCTACTTTCGAGCTATTCGCGTCTTTTCATCTAAACGTGTCCACTATGTCCTCCTGGAATTACCACTCGAATCACCCATCTGCCGGCAAGGCCTGCCGCAGGCTCTGCTCTCCGAGTCAACCACAAAGACTCAGGGCTACTCTTGCCGCATAACAAAGTCAACATTAATGTCTTACCTTCCTTCTCAAGTCTTTATCTTTTCCGTTATTTCTTACTAAATTCTCTGCATACCTAGGAAATAAGATCAAATCCAAAATTAACTTTCAACAAAGACTTGAAACATAAAGCATTTGACATCTCAGCGAAGGCTCTTCTATCTGATCTAAGCTGCTAAGACCGGCAAACCTCCAGAGCCCGTCGCGCTACAGCCGTGGGCACTAGGGTCTCCCTACATCGCTTGCACTTCAGCGGCAAACCAAGAAAGAGCCTCAGCAGAGAGAAGAAACTATGTGTTTTAGCAAAGTTGTGCCTGTGTATGCCTCTCTATCCTTATGAGAGTTCTAGAACACTCTGTAATTTTATTAGTCACTCCCAGAAAAAGCATGAGGTCCTCCATCTGTAAGAACATGGATGGAGCAGGAGAATATTCTTCTAAGTGAAATAAGTCGGAGAAAGACAAACACCGTATGATCTCACTCATATGTGGAATTTAAGAATTGAGATAAATGAGCAGGGGGGGAAAAGGAGAGGCAAACCAAGAAACAGACTCTTCCCTCTGGAGAACACACGGCGGGCCCCCAGAGGGGAGGGCGGTGGGGAACGGGGGAACAGGGAATGGGGCTGGCACCGGGCGGTGAGCAGATGGGCTGAATCACTACACTGTACACCTGATACTAACATTATACTGCACAGTAACTACACTGGAATTTAAATAAAAACTTTTAGAAAATCTAGAGCTTACGAACAAAATGAGAATGTACACACCAACTCTAACCTGTCACCTTCACCAAACCCACACAGAAGAGGTGCTGTTGTCAGACTGACCCACGAACAAATAGCTCTGGAGGGTCACCCGCAGGCCCCACAGACGCAGACGTGCCGTCCCGGCAGGCCGCCGCCTGAGCCCTGGCTGTGGCGAGACAGTCTCTGCGCTCCGACTAACAAACACTGGTCGGGGCCCTGGCGGCACAGAGCGGGGCCAGGAGCCCGCCCGCAGACACTCCACCCTCCCCGGGCTCCACGGGCTGCAGGCCAGGAGCATGCCTGCACACCCTCACCCCCCAAAGTAATGCTCCTCTCCAAGTTCACGGGAGCAAATATGGAAAAGGACAGAATAAAGGGGCGCCCGGGGGGCTCCGTCATTAAGCGTCTGCCTTCAGCTCAGGTCATGATCCCAGAATCCTGGGATAGAGCCCCGCACCAGGCACCCTGCGTGGCAAGGAGCCGCTTCTCCCTCTGCTCCTGATGCTCTTTATGACAAATAAATAAATAAAACCTGGAAAAAAAAAAAAAAAGGCAAAATGGGACTAGTGATTTATAACAAGCTCCAAGCTCCTCTAGTGCACCCAGACTGTAATTTGGAGGGGCTGCATCAGGGTAAGTGAAGTGTATCTATCGTTCACTCTCCTTTACTGACTCTAATCAGGCCCCATAAGAAACACGTTCTGCGGAAGCACAGTGCACCCGACAGTCACCAGAGAGCGCACGGTCCTTCCTGGCTGCTGGTGGGATCTCGTCGTGAACTTGCACCCCGATGTCGGTGCTCACTGCTCTAGGAAACAAAAATTCCATGACACTCATTAGCACAGCATAGTGAAGTCACTGTAAGTTCTGTACAACAAGTGCGAACTCCAGATTTAACAAAAGCATCTCCACCACGGGTATCTCCTGAAAGAACTTTTTACCCGCTATCTTCAATCACATAATTAACGTAAGGAAGAGGAGTAAAGGTATACTAAAAGACGATCATACATTACCTCGCAAGTAAAAGACATTTTTACTTATCAATTTCACATTACTTTCAGATAAATCTGACTAGTTCCTTACACCGCTTAAAATTATAAACTTTCAAACATAATGTGGCTATTTCATGGATCCATCCACCTATAAAAAAGAAAATGTAAACAACTGATCTATAAATTCTACTTCTATAATTCTCTTGAATTAAGTGAATTTGTGAAGATAAAATTAAAACCATTAGATTGCAAGCCGACAAATCCAGATAGGTGCTTTTTTTTTTTTTTTTAAGATTTTATTTTTTTATTTGACAGATCACAAGTAGGCAGAGAGGCAGGCAGAGAGAGAGGAGAAAGCAGGCTCCCTGCAGAGCAGAACCCTGGGATCATGACCCGAGCTGAAGGCAGAGGCTTTAACCCACTGAGCCACCCAGGCGCCCCCAGATAGGTGCTTTAAAGAGAGAGGCACACATTGAAATGGCCCGGAGGGAGGGGTATGAGGCAGGAATGGGACAGGTGAAGACCCAGGGGACCAGGGCCAGGGCGTCCCTGGGGCAGAGAAAGCTCACAGCCCTGGGGACTGACCCATGAAGAGTGCAGAGCAGGAGGAGGCAGGAATAAATCACCCACCAAGAAAGGCAGTCTGGAGCGCAGTACACAATGTATACCAAAAGCCCTGAAAACAGTTAAAGATATTCACACACTTTCTTACATCTATAAATACTTCCAGGAAATTATTCCTAGAAAACAATTCCTAGAATACAAACATGTATTAAGGTTTTCAATCTGTTCATCACCGAATAATTTATGAAATAAAAAATAATTAGTAACCTGAATGTCCCACATTAGGTTGCCTGTTAAATAAGTAAGATTATGGCCACATGAAAGAGGACGAGATGCCACTAATACCCATCATAAAAGACTATTTCCCGGGGGCGCCTGGGTGGCTCAGTGGGTTAAGCCTCTGCCTTCGGCTCGGGTCATGGTCTCAGGGTCCTGGGATCGAGCCCCGCATCGGGCTCTCTGCTCGGCAGGGAGCCTGCTTCCCCCTCTCTCTCTGCCTGCCTCTCCGCCTACTTGTGACCTCTCTCTGCCAAATAAATAAAATCCTTTAAAAAAAAAAAAAAGACTATTTCCCAGCACAAAGTGGAAAAATAGCGTGATTCCAGTTTTGCCTTCGTTTACACATAGGAAAAAGAATTTTAAGTATATACATACTTATTACAAAATGGGTTATCTCCTGAGTCTGGAATCATAGATAAATTTTGGGTTTTTTTTATTCTTTCTGTAAAATTTTTTCCAAAATTAACTGGAGAAAAGTATAATTACATGTTTAACAGGAAGAGCGGTCTGGCATCAGTCTATTAAATAGATTGGAATGGGAAAAAAAATGAAATCAGTCATGCCAGGTAGAAAAAAATATGACTTAATGGCTGTCTAGGTATAAAGAAGAAAAAGCAGCTACGAGCAGCTCAGTGCCGTGTGGGCTGGCCAGCGGGATGCTGGGCTGGAAACAGACGCCCACAGGGGCCTGGGCAGTCGCTGCCCCAGAAGCAGAAAGGAGCAGGGTCCGTGTCCAGCAGCAGTAAGAGAGGCATAATCACGCCGGATTCTTCTAACAAACAACTGCTCCATCATCTTCAGAAGACACCTCGTTATAGTTATTATGCTTAGTCATGACCTCTCCAGCCCTACCGGGAGACCGGAGGAGGGGACACCTGGCGGGCTCCGGCAGTAGAGCACTCGACTCCTCATGTCAGGGTTGTGAGGTTAAGCCCCATGCTGGGTACGAAGCCAACTTAAAAAACAAACAGAAAGAGAAGAGAAGAGAAGGCAAAAGGAAAGAAGTGAAACGAAACGGAACTGGAGGAGAAACACAATTAAAATAACGGATCAAACATCATTCGGGGGCGGCTCGGTGGGTTAAAGCCTCTGCCTTCGGCTCGGGTCATGGTCCCGGGGTCCTGGGATCGAGCCCCGCGTCGGGCTCTCTGCTTGGCAGGGAGCCTGCTTCCCCCTCTCTCTCTGCCTGCCTCTCTGCCTACTTGTGATCTCTGTCTGTCAAATAAATAAATAAAATCTTAAAAAAAAAAAAAAATCATACAGAGAGGGGCGCCTGGGCGGCTCAGTCAGTTAAGTGTCTGCCTTCGGCTCAGGTCATGACCCCGGGTCCTGGGATCGAGTCCCGCATCGGGCTCTCTGCTCAGCGGGGAGCCTGCTTCCACCTCTGCCCTTCTCCCCTCTCACTCTCTCTCAAATAAATAAATAAAATCTTAAAAAAAAAAAAAAAACACACGTCTCACTAATCACTGCGATACACTGTGTGTGCGTTTGTTTCTTTATCAAATGGCTTCTCCGGTGACATACGAGCACCACAACAATAAAAACTTTTGGTCACAGCTGTGTCCTCAGCATATGGAACAAGGGCGAGCACAGAGTGGCCACTCCACAAAGAGGAAGAAACTATCAAAGAAACGAAGTTGGTCACCCATCAGGAGAGCCTCTGGAGGGGACTAATTACTACGGCAGTCTTTACGGAAGGAGCACTGTTGACGGCGACGGTTTTATCCACAGGGGCCGTCTCTTACCTCCAGCCTTAACAAAACCCAAATGTGAATGTTGTGACAAGTGTCAGAGAGGATTTCTGTGGGAAACCAAACAGGCCGTTTCTAGTCACTAAATTTGATACAGGGATGTGAAATAGGCAAGTTTATTAAAATGTTAGTGGGAGGATTTAGAAGGAGGAAACCTGTCAACTTTGCTGTATGTTTAAAAATGTTCATAATGAAATATTGCGGGAAACTCCCTAAAAAGATTTTGATCTAGGGAAAGAGATTTAAAACACAAGAGGAATGAACACGTGTCTGTGAGGGCCCGCTCTCAATCCCTGCCTCCCTCAGCTCGTTGACACGCCAGCAGGTAAACACTCAGTGGGCCTGATCCCAGGGAGGCCCAGGGGCTTGAGATGCACGTCTGTCCGCGGTCAGCAAAACTGCTCCGGTCAGATAACCGTATGCTCTGATCACGGGCAGAGGCGGCGGTGCCGGGGCGGGGTGCGGTCCCGCCCTCAGGGAAGGCACAGACGTGATGTATCACACTCAGCCAAGAGCCGGCCAGGAGGGGCACGAGGCCAGGCAGCAACTGCAAAGATTTTTCAGGACATTAACAAACGCTCCTCAAAAACACGCACGCATACTTTCTTGGACGGGCACCAGTCAACCAGGGGCCCCAGTCTCTGCCCCGAAGGCCTGACCCTCCTGAGCCTCACCACATCTGACCCTCACTTTGCGTCCACCTGAAAGGGAGCACCACCAAGAAACAGGAGAATGAAATCGCTTCGCTTCAGAGTCTGGAAAAACAGCACAGCAGAAAGTATATACGTGAAAACAAAAGATACAATTAGGACAGGAAAATGTTAAGCAATTGCGGTTTCTATCAATATACATGGGAGGAAAATTAGACCCTTTGCAATCAACAGTTTTATTTTTGTGTTCTGTTTTGTAAACTTACACTAGTAATTCTGATTCAAACATTTTGCTGTATTATCCATTTACTTTGCACTTAATATCATCTGCAAAATTTCAATTTCATGACAGATTTCTGAGTGTATGCTAAAAGTACATTCACAATTTAATCAGAAAATCTGATTTCATATTTCCTAGTAGACCAGCAATTTCTCCATATTGATCACATCACACACACTTGCATCACATTTTTACTAAGGTGACAAGTTTTATCCTCTGGCTACAGGGAGACAAAACTCTTCTCTGTGAGTGCCCATCTCAGGCTGACCACAGAGGCTAAGAAGCATCAGAAATGGTACCTTGGGGGCACCTGGGTGGCTCATTGGGTTAAGCCTCTGCCTTCGGCTCAGGTCATGATCCCAGGGTCCTGGGATCGAGCCCCGCATCAGGCTCTCTGCTGAGCGGGGAGCCTGCTTCCCCCTCTCTCTCCGCCTGCCGCTCCCTCTGCCTGTGATCTCTCTCTCTGTCAAATAAATAAATAAAATATTAAAAAAAATAAAAGAAAGAAAGAAAGAAATGGTACCTTGGATTCCCTTTTCTTAAGATCTTCTCTCGACGACCTCTCTTTTTTATCCGTGTTACTTTGGCGCCTCTCTTCATCAAAGTGAAAGCCTTCCTTGTGTCGCTTTTCCTTGTGTCTTTCTTCCCCTTCCTTGTCAGAGAAGGAATTACTCTTTTCTTTTGGATACTTTTCTCTTCTTTCCCTTGTGCTGCTTTTTTCTCCATGTTTCCTCTCTCGATCTGGCTCTTTCTGCTTCCTGTGTCTCTTTTCACCTTCTTCTTTATACAGCCAGTACTTAAGAGGATTGTCTTTACTGTCGCCGTACTGCAGCTTTGAATGGGACAGATGGAAAATGCGTGAGCATACGAAACATGGGCTGCCATCCTTCACACATGGGATGATAAAGGTGGCAAAGCCGCGTTGCCCTCACTCTTCCTTCCTGACTCTAGAAATGAGTTTCTGGAAAGAAAAACCCAGTGCTGGTCACACAGCCCGCAGGACAGTGGCGACACCGTACTCCAGCCTTCACCCTCATATGGAAAACCACATCCAAACCCCTCAGCATGGCAAGCATGCCCCCTCCTCCTCAGCCCCGTCCTTGTCATCCTTGCCACCTTCTCTCCAACTGTGAATGCACTTGGCACTCCATCAACCCTAGTCCCTCCAGTGAAATGTGTCACTTCTGGGAGCAGAGCGCCACACGCCCTGCCAACCTCTGTCCTTGGCAGTTCACATGTCTGCTCCCCAATAAGGGAGATTCTTAAAACTGGACATACTGCTGAGTCATCACAGGTTCCCCAAAACCACCGTGGGTGCTCAGTAGTCACTGCTGACTTCCGTCACACGGCGACACACAGCTCTGTGCAGAACCTGCTGCCGACACATCAGATTTCTGGCCCAGACTCCCAGTTTCGGAAGCATCACCAGTATGTCTCAGCTGAGCCCCAAGTGGAACTGCTCTTTCCTCCCACCCAGGGCCTCCTCTCCTCAGACCCAGCAGTGGGTCACTGCTCACTCTCCAGCCACAGGGCCCTCACCTCCTTCTCGGCTCAGTCCCCGTGGTCCCCGCTCCCGCCACCCCTTCTACGGCCACCCAGCAGCCTCCTGACTTCTCTCCTTCACCTGATTCCCACCAACTCTACCCGTCTCTGCCAGCACAACCTTCCTAAAGAAAGACATGCTGGCAGGCTCCATGAGCAAGCTCCTCGGTCGGAAAGTTAGACCGAACATCTGTCTCCAAAATCAATCCTATGGGGATTAAAAGATTTAAGTGCTAAAAAAAATTATAAGGATCCAGAACAAAATACAGACAACTACTTACATAATCCTGTGTGGGGAAAAGGCTCTGTGAGCATTACATCAACAACCAACAATGAAAGGCCCGACTACTTCATACCCGTAAACTTACTCATAAAAACAAAGATCCCACAAACAAAATTCGCAACAGAAACGGAAACAGAAATAACTAGCAGGGAGTTCATCTTTAAAGTACGCTTAGAATAAAATGCCCCATTAGGAAATAAGTAAACATACACAGGGAATGACTAACAGCGGGGCGGTGAGCCCTCGCATAAAACGCTCAGAAGCGCTTCTCTGTTCTGAATCAAATTAGCAAAGATTACAAATTACGATCATGCCCTGTTGCTGCTTTGGACATGGGGAATTATACTCTGATGATATAAATAATTACAGCTTTTCTGTAGAGCAGTAAGTTTACATTTACTTTCATCTAGCAAGTTCATTTCCAGAAATTAATCAGAGGAAAATAATTATGAATAAATGCAAAAACTTTACCTCATGGATGTCTTCATAATTAAAAAAAATTCAGAAGCAACCTAAGTGTCCAAAAAACCCAGATCTATCAATACAACTATGACATACCAATAGTATACTGTGCAGCCATTAATGTTATAGAGAAATAGGGCTCAGAAAAATGTTCCAAGTGTATCCAGTTTAAGGTTTATAAAAGAGTAAAAATCCAACTTAAGAAAACAAATAGATATATATGTACATACGCACAAATGCATATGTAAACCTACTCTGTTAGGGTATATACTTAAATATTATCAATAATTATCTTGGGGTAGAATTTGTTTTTATTTTCTTCTTACGGTTTATTTGAATTTTCTAAATTTTTCAAAAGCACCATGTATTTCTCCTGGAAAGAGAACAACACATATGTGTAAGGAATGGTGAGAACTTCCTCAGACCTTGAATCCTGTGTGACAACACTTTCCAAAAATGCTTCTACTAACAATACGCAAACAGACTCGAGCGAGCCCTTCCCGGGGGCATCCACATACCTTTCTTTCTCTGTATCGTCTTTCTCTCTCTTCGTCCCCCCTCTCAGGGTCTTCATCTCTCCTCTCCTTCTCTTCCGTCCTCACTTTGCTTACTACAAAAATAGAGCATATTTTTAACATCCCCAAACATCAGCACATAGGAATGACCTTCTAACATCTTGCTGCCCTCTCTACCATATGTAGTGCATTACTGTGTAGTAGACGATAACACATATGGAAACATATTCATCAATTAAAACACATCCTTCAATATCAAGCATGGAAAGTTCTAGAATCTAAACTTAAAATGGGCAAAAGAGGGAGATCACAATGGCAGCTGTCACTGAAGCAACCTGGAAAAGATCAGACTGAGCCCCGGGAAACTCGAGAGGGGCACCAGCCCACACACACGCGCCGGCTGAGCACCTGGTCACTGACAGAGGTGCTCAGGGAGACAGAGCCCCGTCCACTACGAAAAACTGGCCCAGTCACCAAGTGTTCGGAGGCCAAGAAAGAAATGTCTGCCTTGGGGACCACGGGGGAACTGCACCAGCCCCACAGCCTCCAAGTGCCCACTGCTGAGGGCACTGTGCAGGGAGAAGGCCCTCGTGAGAAGGAGGCGGTCTGCAGCCCACCTGCCGGCAGGCACCCCTACCCGCAATTTGAGATCTCTCCCTGATAGTGGAATTAGAGATTCACTTTTGAACATGCACAGACCAAAAAAAAAAAAAAAAAAAAAAGTCATTAGGCTTAAAATTAAGAGAATCAATAAATTAAAAGATAAGGACAAAATTAAATAGAAATCACTGAAACAAAGTTCATTCATTCAAAAAGTGCTTGTGGAGCACTAGTCAGTGGGAGCCTGGGATATGAGAGAGACCAAACAGCGAGGGAGACAGGACCAGCGGGGAGCGAAGGGCCAGGTCCTGGGAGACTGCAGGAGAAAGCCGGGGTCCAAGGGACTCCCAGTTCTCTGACCTAAGGACGGGGAGGACGCAGCTGCCATCGACTGAAGTGGGTGAGGCTTTGGGGAAGCAGGATTTGCGGGGATTTCAGAAGCCCAGTTCAAGACCTGCAAAGTTTGCAACATCTATCAGACATCAAAGGACAAGAGGATATGCAAGCCCAGAATTCAGAGATGAAACCCGGCTGGGAACCAAAGCTTAGGAATCAAGAACAGATGACCAGTGTTTCTAATCATGAGAAAGGACGCAGTCACTGACAGACAGAGCAGCTACAGAAGTAGTCCAAAGATCACGGCCACACTTCACAGAAGGGGAGGCTCAGACGAGACAGGGAAGAGCCACATAAATGGCCAAAGAAGGGGGAAGGAATGTCACAATTATTCATATCAATAATGCATTGAAAAGACAAGATCAGGGCGCCTGGGTGGCTCAGTGGGTTAAAGCCTCTGCCTTCTGCTCGGGTCATGATCCCAGGGTCCTGGGATCGAGCCCCACGTTGGGCTCTCTGCTTAGCAGGGAGCCTGCTTCCTCCTCTCTCTCTCTCTCTGCCTGCCTCTCTGCCTACTTGTGATCTCTGTCTGTCAAATAAATAAATAAAAAATCTTTAAAAAAAAAAAAAAAAAAAGAAAAAAGAAAAGACAAGATCAGGTAGCAACCAAAAAAGATCTAAGAACAAAAATGATGTTATTAGAAATGCATACCAAGAACATCAAAAAAATCACCCTAAAAAGAGGCAACAGGAGTAAGATAGTTGCTGTTAAACATGCTGAGTGGTGACCCCACTAACTCATAATCCCTCCGCCAAGGACACCTCACCCAACACAAATGCACACCCACGCTCCGGAGTGCATGGCTGCTGGGCTCTGTGCAGACCTGGGCAGCGGCCCTGGGAGCAGAAAGCAACAGTACATAATAGGGAACATGAACGAGGGGCCTTGGTTTCCGTCCTGTTCGTAACTAGGACCTCAAGCCTTTCTGACGAGTCTAAGAATTACTGTGTAATCTCTAAACATATTCCTTTTTGGTTACGTTAGCCAGTTAGAAGTTTTTAGAAGAGCATATACTATTTGTATAGTACAAAAATGACAATACTTACACGGGGAGGGCAGTATGCACATTTACCTTAGAATTCCTGGGAATCAGATAAAAGCATTTAAATCTTGTTCAGAGTAAAACTGACACTTTTGAAGAATTCTTATTAAAGAGCACTATTTCTGTTTATTTACAATGTGGGCTGAACTTTAGTCAGGTAATCTAAAATGTGTTTCAATAGTAAACCTCTAGCAAGTAATGAGAAAATTGTTACTCTTTTCACTCACTGAAATGAGTTTTAAAAATGCCAAAAAGAAAACTGAAAAGTACACACACACACACACGCACACACACACACCCCCCCAAGGCCTGTACCTTCAAGGTCAAGCTAAGCCACTTATGCAAACCATGAAAGAAAACACAAGGATGAGCAGCACCGGAAAGAGGGCAAGGCCCCGAGCACCAAGCTCTTTCAGGGAGACAGACAGACAGGCTGCAGCCGGCGGCTAAGCAGTGCCGCAGGAGGGACTCCAGAGCTGCACAGCGGCTGTGGCTCCGCACCGGGGACACGCACCTGCTCGCATCCTGCGCTCCGCTCTGTCCAGGGGCTGCCGGCCCAGCAGGTTATGGTGGGCAGCCGTCTGCCTGGGCTCCTCCCTTCTGGCTCTGCGGTCTCTGTCCTTGTCCCCTCTGTCTTTTCCTTTACCGTGAGACTTCTCTGTGTCCTGTTCTCGGGATTTCTCTTTATGCCTTTCCTTGTCCCGGTCTCTGGAGTCCTTTTTCCTTTCCCTTTGCTTTTCTCTGTCTCTGTCCCCATGAGGGTTGTCCCTGGCGGGATGGCCGTCTCTCTCGCCAGGCCTCTCTCTGTACTTGGTGTCTCGGTCTGGGTCCCTGTGCTTGGGCTCTTTGTTTTCAGGGAGGTCCATTTCTGATTCCTTATGCAGCTTCTTTTCTCTGTGTTTCTTATCTTCCCTGGGAATACCCGATTGTGCAGCCTAAACCAGGAGAAAAAAGGCGGAATTTGGAATCTGGGTCACACCCAGTGAGGGGTCTTAACACTGGCTTTCACTGCTCTCCAGCCGAGTAAGTGGGGCCTGGAAGAAGTCTCTGAATCAGTCAGGGGATCAGACTGAGCTCGCCTACGACTGGGCAGTGGGCACCCGTTTATTAGAGACATTCACGTTTGCTGACAAGTCACAGCTGAAATACTACAGGGAACAGGAAGAAAAAGAACAGGATGTTGAAGCTTTGTCTTAAAGTCTCCGAGACACCACTTGGGTCCAACTTGGTCCAGCTTGGGTCCAACTCAAAGAACAAGGACTGACCACCCCCCTCTTATAAAATTCTCAGGTCTTGATCTCCACCCATTAACCTTAGAAATAAAGCTGCCAGTTACGCTACCAGCAGAAATGGGTTTCTTCGGGAATGGCAGAGAATTGCAGTCTGGGACAGTTAAGCTGGGGCAGAACCGTAGGGGACTCTGCGGAGCCAAGGACAGGAGGCCCCTTCACAGAGGAGGGGGCGTGGGGAGGAGGGGCTGCCGTGAGCTCAGAGTCTGCGGCCTGAACTGGGAGCTGGGAAGTGGAGCGGCTTCTCGCTGGCTGAGCTGTTGCCAGGCCGGGAGGAAACCGTCCCTCCTCCTGCCGGGAGAGTAAACCAGTATCCACCGGGAGACGCGTCTCTTCCTGCCGGGTCTGCAGTGCACGGCGGAGGGGCGGAGCCCGAGCGCTGCCCCTGCCGGCCTCCCGACTCCGTTCCAGAGGAGGCTGGCTTGTGCTCGTTTTCAAAGCCCAAAGCTCCCTCCACATAAACCACACACAGAGACACATACACACATGCATGAACACAGGCACAAACACACACATGCAAACATGTCACATAGAGAAGCCACATGTGTGCCCATACCACACACATACATGTGCACACACCACGCATGTGCACTCAATGCACACCAGACATACAGAGACACATACACACATACATGAACACAGGCACAAACACACATGTAAATGTATCAGAGAAGCCACATGTGTGTGCAATACCGCACACACCACACATGTGCCCTCAATGCACACCACACACAGAGACACATACACACATACATGAACACAGGCACAAATACACATGCAAACATACCACACAGAGAAGCCACACGTGTCTGTGCGCACACCACACACATACGCACAGAGACACATACACACATACATTAACACAGGCAAAAACACACATGCAAACATACCATGCAGAGAAGCCACATGTTTGCATATACCACACACATGCATGTGCACATGCACCTTCAATGCACACCACACACAGAGAGACACATACACACATACATGAACACAGGCACAAACACAGACATGCAAACATACCATGCAGAGAAGCCAAATGTATGTGCACATACCACACACACACGTGTACTCAATGTGCACCAGACACACACATACACACACGCACATGTATTGCACAGAGAAACCACAAACGTGTGCACATGTCATAGACATGCATGCGTGCGCACACCACTGTATACTCAGCACACACCAAACATATACACACACACAAACACACACGGCCCAAGCCCTGACCCATAACAGAAACCTGATGCAGCTGCTGGGATGCCGGGTTGGATGGGGCAACCCTGTCCCACCAGAGTTCCAGGCCTATTAACCATATGGCGTTATCTCTCGGTCAAAAACACTTCTGAAATGAGCCACACAGAAGCCAAGTTGAGAAGCAGGTGAAACCGTCCACACTCCAAAAGGACCCCAACTCAAATCTTTCGGAGACCGTACCAAAAGATGCTTTCTGAGGTCATCTGCTTTCCAAGTATCATCTTTTGTTCTCCTCTAAAAAGAAAAGTATAAAGTTAGAATTTTTAAAGTTTAAAAAACTAATTTTGTACACTCTAGTGAGCTGCTTTTTCATTAGGCCATTGAAGTCAATGGCAATGAGTCCTTCACATGCAACAAATGACTACCTACTAGAAGAAAAGGTAATAGTAATACACATTTTTAAAAATTATTCCCTAGTCTAAAATTACCTATAAACGATTACAGAATGTGTTCCTCTGGCTACTTCGTAAGTGCAGGTAAAACACACCCCCACCTTCCCCATGTTGCCCAACGCCTGTCAATGCCCAGTCCCACCGCCCGACAGTATTTCTGTCTGCCAACAGAGCAGATGCCCCTGGAGCGTCCCTGCCCAGCCGCACCCCCTCCCACCCCCCGATACTGAGCGTGCACAACATGACCCCCCCATAAGCACACACACAGTTCACCTGCCACGTGGAAGACACGCTTAGATAATGAAGGAATTCACTACGTAAATTAATCAAGGATGATTCCTACAGACAAAAAGGCAGATTTACCCAGATTATTTCATTTTCCCTTTGAGAAACACTGCTTTGAGGGTACAAAGAAAAGTAAGATTTTGGAAAGTTTCAGATTTATTTATTTATTTATTTAAAGATTTGTTTATTTATTTATTTGACAGAGAGGTCACAGGTAGGCAGAGCAGCAGGCAGAGAGAGAGGGGGAAGCAGGCTCCCCGCTGAGCAGAGAGCCCGATGTGGGGCTCGATCCCAGGACCCCGAGATCATGACCTGGGCCGAAGGCAGTGGCTTAACCCACTGAGCCACCCAGGCGCCCGGAAAGTTTCAGATTTAAAGCGAATGTAGTACAAATGAAAAACAAGAGCTTATTCATGGATAAGATACCAAAAGTCTTCCCAGTAACATGAAAATTAGGGAAACAGGGAAACAGTTCACAGTAGTTGTAAACACACTACCTAGAAATAACTAAAAAGCAACCAATTATAAGAATCTAGCCAACATGTACTACAACCACAAAATTTACTGTGATCTACTATAAGGAGAAAATGCATTTTTTTACAGATTGGTTGATTTAACAAAAGGCGTCCTTGGTAAGATGCGGTGTAAGATGGTCGGCAACAGTCAGCACAGCTGTGACTTGGAGTTTCTGAGCCTTAGAACTCTGTCTGTCTCAAGTTCACTGCTCTGCGTAGAGGGTTAACATGGGCCCTTCTTCAAACAAATGGTCCAAACTCAACAGAGAGCTCGTGTGCCCCTGGGAGAGGACAAGGGCTAGAGACCCCGAGAGTGGAAGGGCGCCAGCCAGGGCCCGTGGACCGGACCCCCTCCTGGCAGTGATTACATGACTCACGCTGCTAGGCAAAACCCCTGAGGGCGACAGCTCTCCGCCAGATCACAAGATCTTCCTTCTGCCTCTTTTACCAGCCCAAGCTTGGGCACTTGAAAATCAGGCAAATGGCCTTGCTCACCCCTAAAGATTCTTCTTCCTTGTTTTCTCTTTTAAATGTCTTATGTTATGAAAAAAAAAAATTAAAGGTTTATTTTATAAAATAACACACAGCTCCCTCATGCCCTATCCCAGCCCCCACGTGTCACGTATTTTTAGGAACTCTGCGTAGGTCTGTGAGGACAGAGTGCTTCAGACCAGGAGTCTTTTGTCTTTTTCACCCTCTACTCAGCCAAGGTCTCTGAAAGACCAAACCCACCAGCATTTCAGTCCCTGCCCTGTGGAACGGAGACACCAGTTAAACTCTGGTCTCTCCAAGTACAGAATAGAAAGGCAGCGCTTTCCCCTACAAGGGGAATAAACTCCACCCTGAAAACAAGAGGAGAAGAAGGGAGCTGCCTACGGAACAAACCCTTCAAGCTCCAGGACTGCTCAGCCCACACACAGGCAAACCTGAGAGCTCAACTCCATGAGGTCAAGGTCCACGCCGGGTGACCCTGGGCTGTGGGTCCGCTGCATGTAAAATGAGCAGTGACTGCAGAAAGAGCCCCGGGTACCGACCAGCATCTCACCCGAACCCGCCGGCGGACTGGCTGACTGATGCCCGTTTACCACGAGGCTCTCCGGAGCACTGTGTGGGGAGCGCCTCGGCCAGCCCTCATGGTGCGGTCCGTGTGCCCCTGGTGTACAGCAGGACTTCTGCGGACTTCTTGGCACTTCTCTCCCACCTCATGCTGACACCCCAGGAAAGCCCGCAGGCGGGAGTGGGAGCACGGGCACCTCACCTGCCATCCTTTCGGGAGGCAGGGGCTGCAGAATATCTCCTCCCGGGTCACCTTCCTTTTCCCACAGCACACCGTTCACTGTTTACTCTCGAGCCAGACTCAGAGACAGGAAAGCCGGAGTCTCCCTCTTGGGGTCACGCCCCAGGCCCATTACCTCCAGTCACCCCTCTACCCCACTTCCCTATTCCCAAAAAGCAGTTTCCCCAAAGCATACAGATGCCAGGACATTAACGCCCCAACTAGAGAGCTCAGCCACCTGGACCTGCCTCCAAACCCCTCAGGGGATATAATTTCCACCAGTCACACCACCCAACCCAGGGGCTTCCGCGGTGTCCTGGACTGGCAACACGGCGCAGCCACCCGATGTCTTCACAACCCAGCACCTTCTCAGCTGAGCAAACACTCACTTGCTTGCCAAACGTTAAAGCTAAATGTCAGTTGAACTGGTTAGCTGCATGTTAATAAAGGCTTGAAAGTCTTAGGTTGTCTTGTTTTCCACAAATTGTTTGAAATAAGCTCCCACAGCTCCTGACACCTGGAGGCTAAGCACCCTTGCCCTCAGCATACTGGTTTTTGGTCGCCGTGGCTGGGCTGCATGCCAAGACTGGCCTCGTGGACAGGGCACCGACATTCCATTCTCAGATGAGATGCAACCCATCATCGAGTCCTACCACTTTTTCTTGTAACATGTTTCCTAAAATGAAAGAAATCCACTCTTCCTACCCAGTTCAACTGCCCCAAACCCACCCCAGCCTTTCATACCGTGGCAGTCACATGGTCTGTATCTACAGCACCACTGGTCCAACCCAGGGGATCTAATTCATAGCACCCAGGGACACCGGAGGCCACGGAAGGGTGGCCTACCAAGCCCACAGAGCAACAGACTAACTAGTGCATTTACCTAAAGACGCAAAGAGGGGAGGCTGGCTCATACACAGCTTTCAGACTCAGACATAATTTATCTTTAGCTGTCTTTTTAAAAATTACCTCTTAGGGGCACCTGGGTGGCTCAGTGGGTTAAAGCCTCTGCCTTCGGCTCAGGTCATAATCTCAGGGTCCTGGGATCGAGCCCCGCATCGGGCTCTCTGCTCAGCGGGGAGCCTGTTCCTCCTCTCTCTCTGCCTGCCTCTCTGCCTACTTGTGATCTCTGTCTGTCAATAAATAAAATCTTTTAAAAAAATTACCCCTTAATGCTAGAAAATGTTTTATATTATTGAATTCGATTACTTAGAAACAAATTATTGGCTGCTCAAGTAATCATGTGAACTGGATTACTGACTGCTCCTCTGCTCTGCCCTATAATCCCTGCTTGTTCGCACACCAACAAGCACACTGGCTGCCTGAGACTGTGCAGGTGCTTTCCACCATTGCAGACGTCCAACTCCAGGTGGTGGGAGCGTGTATCTGCAGACTAGAGTCCTAATGCGCAGACACCGCACCAGGCACAGAACACCTAAGCTCAGACGGCACGGAGTCTGACCTGCAAGGGGGAGGCTGACCGTAGACGGAGTCCGTTCTGGAGCTGAGTACGAATAGCAGTGTGGGGAGTTTGTCAAAAACACACTGCCGACAGCAGGGGGTAGCTGAGCTCCATTCCCATCTGTGCAAGGGTGGCTGGGTGCTTCACACAGAGCGGCCGGGAAGAGAGACAATCACGCAGGGGTGGTCGGCATCAGTGCAGCCGGGCCAGCTGTGTCTGCGGGCCGGCAGCTACAGAAGTCAGGAGCCTGCCTTCCCATAAAGACCTGGAGGCAGACGCCTCATCCTTCCTGAGGATTCCATTTCCAAGATGGCTTTCAGGTCCTAGAGAGAAACACTCCTGGGCTGTAGAGACACAGAGACATCTCAGAGGGACAGAGGAAGGATGCAAAACGGTAAATGCACTGGAAAGGGGGGACAGGCCTGTCCAGGAGCTGGCCAAACACACCGCCATTATGACAGCCCTGGGCTTTGCCAGACAGGAACTCCAAGGCGGCTGGGTGACCACAGGGACACGGCCTTGGGCTGTCGGAAGCCCCTAAATGTTGGTCAGCTCTCTTCATATGGGCCTCTTCAACCATGTAAGTGGGTTAGTGAGGACCAACTCTCTGAGAGCCCAGGGTATTTGCCCTAGAACATGCAGCCTTTCCAGAAACAGAAGAAGTGGGGCGCCTGGGTGGCTCAGTGGGTTAAAGCCTCTGCCTTCGGCTCGGGTCATGATCCCAGGGTCCTGGGATCGAGCCCCGAGTTGGGCTCTCTGCTCGGCAGGGAGCCTGTTTCCCTTCCTCTCTCTCTCTCTCTCTCTCTCTGTGTGCCTCTCTGCCTACTTGTGATCTGTCTGTCAAATAAATAAAATCTTTAAAAAAAAAAAAAAAAAGAAACAGAAGAAGTAACATCACACTGACCTAAACTGTTAAGAGCAGTTACAGTGATTGGCTGAACACAGCGATTCCAATTTCATATCAACATTGCAAAAGAAAGACAAGAAATTTATTTTCTCCTAAGGAAAATCTAAATACGTATAGATATATATATCTACATATATGTGTTTATACCTTTCAAGCTATGATTAATAAGTTTCATGATAATAAACTCACACATTACCAACTGTTTGGTATGTAACAGAAAAATTTAGAAGCTTCTAAAATTTTCATTGAGCTTAGAAATTAATAAAAGCCCAACACTGGAAGCAACGTAAACTAAAGCATTTTTAAAGAACTAACACTGAGGGGTGCCTGGGTGGCTCAGTGGGTTAAAGCCTCTGCCTTGGGCTCAGGTCATGATCTCAAGGTCCTGGGATCGGGCCCTGTGTCGGGCTCTCTGCTCAGTGGGGAGCCTGCTTGACCCCCACCCCCATCTGCCTGCTTCTCTGCCTACTTGTGATCTCTGTCTGTCAAATAAATAAATAAAATCTTAAAAAAAAAAAAGAAGAACACTGAAAACTGTCACTACCTTTATCCAGCAGGTGTAAAGCCAGCAAACACACCATAAGTTTAAGTTTTCTAAAAATAGCTACAAAATACAGAGCCTTGTCAAGATCTTAGTAGAAATAAAGGACCCAAAACTGGTTATATTAGTGATAGAAGCGATGTCAGCAAACAAATATACTGACACAAACCTAAGGAAAAGTTTGGTACATGATAAGGTGACAGTAAACAACACCAAGTCCAGGACAATTTTATTCCAGTCACTGCATAGAGGTTTTACCCTCCCCTCGATTTTATGGAACAAAATACACTAACTCTGTAGCACTATAATAATTGCATAACAAGGTTCTCATGACCAGTAGATTAACTTCCTAAAAAGTTAATGACCAACTTACAAATGAGAAGCTAATATGGGGACTCATTAGCTTCCAGGAAATAGCTGCTTTTGCTACTTTGAAATGTTCATTTTATAAATATGTATAAGAAAACAACCCCCCAAATAATTCAAAGTAATGCAAAATGTAATCAACTAGGTGAACTATGTCAGCCAGAATCACAAAAAGACACAGGAGAGAATGCAGCTGAGTGGGATCTAATAGCGAAATACATGTCTGATAATTAAATGGTTTGGGGAGTGGAGAGCCTCAGTAATCCCTGTGTTCCGTGCCTGCTCTGGAACCCTACCTCAGTGGTCAAAAACAAAGGCTTTGCAAACAATTCAGGGAGAAGACTGAGAAAGAACCAGCAGAGCAAACCCCTACTATCAAATAACTTACTTTAATAAACCAGGTGTTTCATTCATAAATATGAAAAGTCAATCAGACAGCTGAGAAAACACCAACATAAGAAAGAGAAGAAGAATCAAGAAAAACAAATGGAGAAAATGACCCTAAAAGAAAATGACCCAAGGAAATAAGGAAAAATCTTTATTTAAAAAAAAAATAGTAATTCAAAGGGACACATGCATCCCAATGTTTGTAGCAGCATTATCTATTCTAGTCAAATTATGGAAACAGCCCAAGTGTCCACTGATTGATGAATGGATAAAAAACATGTATACATGAACAACTAGATATTACTCAGCCATAAAGAAGAATAAAATCTCGCCATATCCAAGGACATGTATGGAACTAGAAAGTACTATGCCAAGTGAAATAAGTCAGTCAGAGGAAAAAAAATACCATATGATTTCACTAGCAGCTAAGTTAAGAAACGAAAGAAAAGAGCATAAGGGAAAAGAGAGAAAAGTCAAGAAATACTCTTAATTATGGAGAACAAACTGATGGTTACCAGAGGGGAGGGGAGAGGGATGGGTTAAACTTGCAATGGGGATTAAGGAGTACACGTGTCTTGATGAGCGCTGATGAGTGCTGCATGACGTGTGAAATTGTTGGATCACTATACCACACACCTGAAACAGACGTAACACCGTACGTTAACTATACTGGAACGGACTTTTTAAATTTTAATGTAAAAAAACAAAAAAGCTTCCTGCTCTAACCCCAAGGAGAGACAGTACCTTAAGAACTATCTCCCTCTTTGGGGTGCCTGGGTGGTGCGGTAGGTTAAGTGTCTAACTCATGGTTTCAGCTCAGGTTGTGCTCTTAGGGTCACAGGATCAAGCCCCGAGTGGGACTCCATGCTCAGCAAGGAGTCTGCTTGATATTCTCTCTCCCTCTCCCGCTACCCACCCCATCCCTCAAATAAATAAATAAATCTTTTTAAAAATGGGGCACCTGGGTCCCTCGCTCAGCTAAGCTTCTGCCTTCAGCTCAGGTCATGAGTCCAGGGTCCTGGGATTGAGTCCCTCACCAGGCTTCCTGCTCAGGAATTTAGAATTACCAATGAAATAGATGAAGCCAACAATAAAGCTGGAGAAATCAGAATATAGAAAAAGAAAGTCAAAGAGATGGAAAATATGAGTCATGAATTCAACATGTATCAGGAGACTGAAACAGAGTTCCAAAAAGAATGGGGAAAACAGAAAGAAGGAAATATAGAAGAGAAAAAAAAAATGTCCTAAAAGTAAAGGTAGACTTGAGTTTTCATTTTGAAACGGTAATCAAATGTCAAAAATAATGAATTTTTTAAAAGACCCACAATAAACAAACTGCCATATATGTCCTGAACGCCAGAGACAAGGATGTTAAATCTTTTGGAAAGAAAGAAAATGTTATTTACAAAAATATCTCACCAACCAAACTGGCTGCTAGAAGTTGAAAGCAGAACACCTTCAAAGTCCTGGAGAGATTATGGGGCACCTGGGTGGCTCAGTCAGTTAAGTGTCTGACTTCATCTCAGGTCATGATCTCAGAATCCTAAGACCCAGCCCCACATCAGGCTCCACACTCAGTGGGGAGTCTGTGTCTTGCTCTCCCTCTCCTTCAGCCCCTACCCCACTCTGAGCGCATGCTCTCTCTCTCAGATAAATGAATAAATCTTCAAAGTCCTGGAGAAGTTAATTCTGATCCTAGAATTCTGTGCTAAGCCAGAGTCTCAAACAAGTGTATCAATATAATAAAGACTTTCTTAGAGTATAGCTTCCTTCCTATATAACCTTATTTAAAAAGGTACTTGAGGATTTACTGCAGAGAAAAAAGGGGGGATTTCAAGAATGCTGATGAGACTGGATCCAAAAAAACAGTAGATCCAACCCAGAAGTACAAAGAAAAGAAATTCCCAGATGATTCCTCTGGGGGGGGGGGGGGCGAAAAACAAAAAAACAAAAACCTAGTCCTGATTAGAACAGGAAGTCTGCAAACTTGAAAGAATTTTTTAAAGTACATTTATTAAATAGATATGACTGATTAATAGGTTAAAATATCATAAGTGATAAGGTTAAGAAAAAAGGCATTTGTTTTGCCAAAGAGAAGGCAAACCCAAACTACAGGAAAATCAAAGGACCATTTAAGAAGGGCATGGTCCAGCTACGAAGCCAAGTACACAATTAACTGAAGGTGCGGACACTTATCCCGGGAGCACAGTTCTCGAGCGGTGCGGGTGGAGGGAACCGGGACCGCACTTTCTCTATCGGTCTCTCGCACTCCTTAGCTCTGCAGCGAACGCTGCCTCGAGAGCATGCACTGGTCTTCGACTTCAAAAATCCACCTATTTTTAAAAAATCACAGAAAACCCAAGTTAAAAATGACTTGTGAAAACAGAAGGGGGCGCCTGGGGGGCTCCGTGGGTGAAGCCTCTGCCTTCGGCTCAGGTCCCGGTCTCAGGGTCCTGGGATCGAGCCCCGCGTCGGGCTCTCTGCTCCGCGGGGAGCCTGCTCCCCCCCCCCCCGCCTACTTGTGATCTCTGTCTGTCAAATAAATAAATAAAATCTTTAAAAAAAAAAAAAAAAAGCAAGCAAGCACGCACCGGGAAGGGTATGGAAGCGGGCAGGGCCGGGAAGCTGGGAGGCCGGGAGGGAGCGGAGGAGACTCGCTTCCCAACCGCAACCCGCGGGACGTCAAGAGGCACGTCCTAGGGCTCCCGCGGCGACCCAGGGGCAACACCGGGTAACACGTTACAAGCAAACGAGGGAAGAAAACACGAGGAGGAGGAGGGAGTCGGAACGGCGCGCAGGCCGCGGCTCGTCCTCCCGCGCGCACAGCCACCCGGGCAGCGGCGGGAACGTCCGCGGGGGGGACGCCGTTCTCCCGCCCTTCGGCGCCCGCCCGCGTCCCGGGCCCGGGCCCGGACCCTCCGCGAGGCCCGAGGAGCGGCTCCTGCTGCGGCCCGACGGCAGCAGCTAGGACAGCGCAGGCCCGTGTCCCCACACCCCGCGGGCCAGCGCAGAGGCCGGGAGACGGCGCCCGCAGCCGGACCGCGCTCCCGCCGCCGGCTCGGGGAGGGCAGGCGCCTCGGCCCGCCCGCCCGCACCGTGCTAACGCCGCCCAGACCGGGGGGAGCGGGCGGCCCCCGCCCGGCCACACCGCCCCTCGGCTGAGACCCGTCCCCGCCGCGGCCCGGCTGACCGCGACGCGCGCATCCTGCCGCGCGCCTCCCGGGACCCACTCCGACCCCGCCCGGCGCGCGACCCGACCACGGCGGGAGGGAGGTCGGGACGCCGACAGCCGTGCGCTCCGGGCCCACGGACGACCCCCAGACCAGCCCCGCGCGCCCCCCGCTCGCACCCACCTTCCCGGGCTCCATCGCAGCTCGCAGGCCGGGACCGCCGGCCGGCGTCCCCGGCTCCTAGCAACTGGCAGGCGTGAGCAGCGGAGCGCCGAACGACCGCCGTCCCGGCATGCCGCGCGGCTGCCCCGAGCGCGCTCTCGGCCCTCCCAGCTCCCAGCAACTGGCAGGCATGAGCAGAAGAGCGCCGAGCCACAGCTGTCCCAAAGTGCCCCGCGGCCGCCCCCAGCGCGCCTGCGCATCCGTGGCTCCTAGCAACCAACAGGCAGAAGCAACGGAGGGCCGAGCGATTGCTGGGCCGGCTAACCAATACTCCAACACACCCAACACGCTACCGCCACCCACACTGAGTGGGTCTCCTGGCCGCTCAGCGCTCGGTTGAGTTGGGGGGCGCAGGCCTCAGTGCGGTAATGTAGCTGGCCTGATTGGGACACCCGGAGCTACAAGGAGGAAACTGAGGCATGCTCCTGAGCCCACTTCTACTTAAGCAGCTAAAACTCCACTTCCTGGTCCCCGCATCCTCAGAGCCCACCGACCAGGGACTTGGAGGGCGCTATACTCAGGTCCTGAAGCAGCATCAGGAAGCAATCTCGTGTCCCACCTCTTAAAAGCAAGAAAATTAAGCACCCCAAAACTCGACTTAGCAAATATACAGTAGATTAGAAGAGCTTTCCATCTGTGTATGGCTTTGCACCTTAGAAATTGTTTCCCTGTGTGTGTACTAGATAATACATACCCTGTAAGAGACTGGGAATAGGGGCGCCTGGGTGACTCAGTGGCTTAAGCCTCTGCCTTCGGCTTGGGTCATGATCCCAGGGTCCTGGGATCGAGCCCCGCATCCGGCTCCCCGCTCCGCAGGGAGTCTGCTTCCTTTCCTCTCTGCCTGCTTCTCTGTCTACTTGTGATCTCTCTCTCTCTGTCAAATAAGTAAATCTTTTAAAAAAAGAGAGAGAGAGGGAGACTGGGAATAATGGGTTTGAAAATGTAATTGTTGAGGGGCGCTTCAGTGGCTCAGTGGGTTAAAGCCTTTGCCTTGGGATCAGGTCCTGATCCCAGGTTCTGGGATCCAGCCCCGCATCCCACTCTGCTTGGTGGGGAGCCTGCTTCTCTCTCTCTCTGCCTACTTGTGATCTGTCTGTCAAATAAATAAAATCTTTTTTAAAAAATGTAATTGTTGGAAGAATGATTTTTTATATAAGACAAAAGACAAGAGAACTGAAACACTAAGATATTCTGCATCTCAGATTTATCAGAATTATTTTATTTGAAGCTTAATATAGAAATCCATCTTAAGCATGCAGGACTGAACAGGGCTGGTCCTATCCCAGTGATGCACATTATAATCATAACTAAATGTTTAGCTGTTTCCACAAATTCTTTTGCATATTTAGTATGCAAATGTTACTAAGGAACGATTCCCCTTAATATTTCATGCACACAAAAAAGAGTAGACTCTCAAATCATGTGTTAGGGAGTACATCCGTGAGCATGTTATTAGTAGTCTATGCTTTTGATAACATTTTCCTGGAAATACAAAATTTATCTTGCAGATGTTGTGTTTTTGAATCATGTACTATTATAAACCAGTTTACAGTTTTATGGGATCTGTCTACTTTGCTTCAAAGGCCATTCACCTAGCTTCTTGCCTTAGAGAAATTATTAGATCTAAAAAGCCTTTTATATTTCATTCAACTCTGGTCCTGGGCATATCACTACTTTCTTTTCTCACTCATTAACCCTTTAGCAAGAACTCATTAACCTCACTCATTAACCCTTTAGGAAGAACATAACAGAAAAGGAAGGTAGGAAAGGTATTTTCAGTGAGAGCTGTGATATTTGAGGAATTGCTCCAAGTGAGGCACCAAACTCAAACTTTTCCACTGGGTCATTTGCTTCATTCTCGTGGCAACCCTGTGAGGTAGACATGCTGTTTTCCAGATGAGGAGACTGAAGGCCAGAAAGGTTAATTCACTTGCCTAAACTCACAAAGTCAAGCTGGTGGACGGGCTGATGCCAGAGTCCATGCTTTTAAGCACTCTTGGTCAACCGAGAAAACAGCTGATTCTGGAAAAGCTTCAGACTCTCTTGAATATGAGGATAAAGTCATGCACACCGTGTGACAGACATGGGTCTCAAGGGCAACCAGATGCCTTTCAAGATAATCATGTGTTGACTCTGCCCCCTTATTTCCACTGCAGCCCACTCCCTGCTTCCATCCTTCATCAGCAAATGGCATGAGTTCAAGCTCCTCAGATGCACCCTACTCCCGGGCTTGGTGAAGGCGGTCTCCTCTTGCTCACTATCCCCAGCACAGCTGCTGAATAAATGCCTATGGAGAGAGCTAAAACAGCATTTCTCTCCTCAGACTTCTTAAAACAACTCTTTTCTAAATTACTCATTTGATCAGCAGTTCCATTTTATCTTGTACTATTTCTTTTATCGTGTTCCTTTACTCAGTAGATGCCTTCCGAAGTTCATCTGATGACCTGGGAAATGACAGAGGGCTAGAGATAGAAAGCTACATAAACACTCTCTGGACCTCTAGTAGCTCGTGATTGGTAGGACAGAGGAATAGGCAAACGCTGCTAAATAATGTGAACGTGTAAGAGCTGTGAGTGAGGAGGTGACAGACAGCTGTCCAGAAAAAAGAACTGAGTTTGGAAAGGACACATAATTTCCCAGAGAGGCTGGGGAAGAACATCTTGAGGGGAAAACAAATACAGGTCTAAGCACAGAGAGAGGAAGGCTTTGGAGGGTTCCAGAAAATGACTGTTCCTTTAAGCGTGCTGTAGAAGAAAGCATATAGAAATATAATCCAAGCCACAAAGACCATTATTAATTATCTAGTAGCCACACCTTAAAAAGTACAAAGAAACAGACGAAATCAAATTTAATAATGTAGCCACATATAAAATATTATTTTATCATATTACATTTAATATGTTATTATTTTACATTTTTCTTACACGATCTTCAAAATCCAGTGTGTATTTTATACTTACAGCACACCTCAGTTCAGACCAGCCACATTTCACGTGCTCAAAGCCCCATATGGCAAGTGACCTGTGGAGCAGAGCAGGTGTCCAGCACAGAGTACGTGAGTAAAGGTGGTGGGGGCGTGGAGTGGCATGAGATGGTCAGAGAGGAGGCTGGAAAGAGGACACGGCCAATTGGTGAAGGGCCTCAAAATGGCATGATGTGAAGCTTTAAAGCGTTGTTGGGCAATTGTAAGTCATTAAAACCAGAAGAGAATGCTGTGTTTGCAGGCTGAGGGACAGGGGTTGGAGACAAGAGGGAGCTAGCAATGAGGGCTTCGGGGGCTTTGCAACCATTGTGCAGCCTGCTTCTCGGCCCCTTCCCCCCCACCAGAGACTTAGCTGCAGCACCTCTGCACAGACCCTCCTCTGCTCACATCTGGTCCCACTGCTTTGTTAAAGTTCTCCTACATCCTTTTCTAGAATTTAAACACGTCTGTCCATCTCTGGACTCACTGGACTGTCCTCACTGGACTGTCAACCAGCTTATAATTCCAGGTTATGATAAAAACAAACGTTTTTCACAGTAACAAGCAAATTTGTCACGAAAATCAAGAACCTTCCTTTCCCAGCCTCTTTGGTTTTCAAGGTAGGTAATTTTGGTGTCACTCTAATGTCTGTGTACATGGATACGATAGAAAACCTGCCTGTGGGTTAAACTAACGAACTAACGTGCTAGTGAGACGTTTGATCAGCCTCTCAGTGGCTGTGTGAACCTAGGCACTTTGTTTTACTACCTTGTAGTAAAACAGTTAGCTCTTCAGTAAAATGGAAATTACAAGGTACCTATTCTGTAGAGCAGCTGTGAGGATTACACGAGTAATTATGTAAAGTCCCCAGAACAGTGCCTATCGCAAACTAAGTGAGTTAACAAGTTTATTATTGTTATTATAGATTAGCACCTAAGTTATAAACATCTACGGCAGATGAAAATAGGTGGAAAAACAAAATTAAAGCCTTCCTTTATCAATTTATGAATTATCTGCTACTGTATGAAACCACAATTGGAGCACCTCCATCAGTGAAGAGATTGTGGTCGGCAGAACTCTGGCCCAAAGAGTCCTGCCCCTGGCATCCACTCTCGTTTCACACTCTCTCCTTGAGTGTGAGCAAAACCTCTAAATGTGATGGGATCTACTCCTGCGGTCAGGTTACTGAGCAGTGGACTAAATTGGTCAAAAGGGAGATAATCCTGAGTGGGCATGACTTTCAAAGGTGATACATCTGAGAGGCACTCCTGTCCTGGAAGACGATGAAGCAAACTGCCATGCCAGGAAGGGCCAAAGGAGGGGGCGCATGGAAGGACCAGAGTGTGACCCCTGAATGTCATCCAGCAGAAATTAGGGACTTAAGCCCTACAGCTGCAGTGAACTGAATTCTGCCAACACCTTGACTGAACTTGGGAGGGGATCTGATGAAGGTCTCCAGAAGAGACCACAGCTCAAGCAACAAGGCAACACTTGGTTTCACCTAATGAGACCTGAGCATAGGACTTAATGAACCCATGCAAATATCATATTCAATAACAATAAAAACTGGAATGGGGGCTTATAACCTAATAGATGGCTTCAGTTGGGTGCTCTAGTATGTACCATCTAATTCAGACTTTCCCCCAAGAATATTAGGGCTCCCCCTCACCTGCGCAGAGTTGCCTTGGGGCTCCTGAGACTGAACTATATTCAGCAAATAAATGCAGTCATGGAGATAAGCATAAAGTATAGACAACATTAACTCAAGGAAGGAAATCTCACAAAAGGCTTCGCAGAAGCAGAGATATACAAATTGTTTTGGAAAGAGGAATGGGAGTTTTGCATAAGGATCAGGGAGAAGGGTAGTCCAGACACAAGAGAACAGCAGGTGCAAAGGCACAGACAGGTAGCAGCAGGGTTTGGGAGGGATGAGCAGCAGTGCAGACCCTAGGTTGGGAAGCGAGGTGAGAAGTAGGATCAAATGTGGACAAGCTGTGTGTGTCATGCAGAGGAGCTGGAACTTCACATTAGAAGCAAACTATATATATATATATATATATATATATATATATATATATATATAACAGGGAAGAGATTCAATCAGATCTGCATTTTTAATTGGCCATTTGATAGAAATGTGGACTTTTAAAAATGACTTTTGGATTAACTTCAAACTTGGAAAATATGCAAGTACAAAGCACTCTCTGTCTCCATTGCCGAGATTCCCACCATGAACCTCCCAGCACATTTGCTCCACTCGTCTGTCATCCAGCATTCATCTGTCTACACGTATGCTTACCCATTATCATCAGACTTGTTCTGAGTCATTTCACAAAGAACTTCAGATAGGATTACTCATCACTCCAAAATACTCCAGTGTTTGTTTTCCCAAAACAAGGACAGCCTCTGCCCCACAGCCTGCCAGTCAGGAAGTCAACACGGTTACAGGTCTGCTGTCCAAACCACAGACCCTTTTCCACCAATTGTCCCCAAAACACTTCTTTTCCTTCACAGCACAGATCCCACAGAGGAACACACGTTGGATATAGTTGTGTCTCTTCAGTCTTGTGACCTGGAATATTTAATTCCTCAGAAACAACAGAGGGAGACCCTACATTACATTGCCCCAAGGCCATACTCGAGTCAACCTTTCTCGGGCTCTCTGGCAGAATGCCCCAGGAATGCTGCTGTGCTCCTCTTTCCCTTTGTAGTTGGTGTCTTGTAGGAAGTATTCCAGTGTTATTCCTCATCAAACTTCCACCTACTGCCCTTAGCCTTCCTTGATAACTCAGTCTTGCACTACAGGGACTGCTAAATGGTGAATTTTCCATCTGTGTGATTCCAACAGTCTATTTTCTGTGCATTCCTCACTCGCTCATTCAGCTACATCAGAATGGACTCATGGGTTCCTGTTTTACTCCCTGGCTTATAACCTGCCAATGTCATCCTTGATTTGGGGGCTCAGATTGTCCCAAATTTAATCAGCAAGAGCCCTTCAAGTCATGTCGAGGACATGCCCCCCATGTTCTTTGATAGCACATGATTCTCCAAGCATTTTCTTACCTCCTGGCACAACAAAATATTCCAGGCTCATCTTGTACTTTCACTGCTCCTGAAGTCAACTGTTTCTCCAGAGATCTCTGGTTCCTTTTATTGGAAAATGGTATCTAGACACCAAAATCTGGGAGTTACTTGTGCTTATTGGAATGGGGGTATCATTGCTTCTGAAAACTCTCAGCAGACAGAAATAGAAAACACATAAAATGACACATAGACACACTAATACAAACAGTAACTATTTTGGGTCTCTGTACATGTATGTCGAAATGCATGAGTTCATACCTCCTCCAAGTCCAGTCCAACACAAGGGTTCTTTCTGCATTCTCCCTTTCCATGCTTGTAATATATTCTCCAACAGCAAGAAACTTGGCTTTCATTATCCTCAGTGTGCACTTATTTGCTAATAGAACCAGGCTGACAAGTCTGCCTTCCACCTCAGGTAGGCCTGCCACTGCCTCCTCTATGGTGGGGAGGGATGGTCTCTGTGCAACTTTGAAAGAGCAGGATTAAAGGGTTACCAGTCAAGTCAGAGATTTCTGTAATGATCTGAGCAAGCAAGAAAGGAACAAGTGTTTTCTGATTCTCTTGGTTGCATAGCACAGAAAACTATTCAGGTGGCTCAGGTAAAAACATGGTTGGGTCACCAAAGGAGTATCTCAGAAAAGATAGGAGTCTTGGTGAGTTTGGGCAAAAAGAGTCCTGGTTACTAGTATGAAAGGAAGAGAGGCAAATTGTGCTCCCAAGGTAGAGGTGATAGGGAAGAAGCTAGGACAAGAGGTAGAAGAGGTGGACAAGATAAAGGCCTAGACTTGGGTGGGATGGGATGTGAAACAAAGCAGAAAGGATTCGCCTTAAACAGAAGGCAGCTCTTTTCTCTGAAACTTGACATGTTGAGGGCAGAGTCTGAAACTTTAGAACTTTTTACTAGATCACTCACAATGATGTTCTTCTTTCCTCTGAAAGCAGTGGCTTTCATTAAGTGTCGGCACACGAGGAAGGAGGTAACATGAAGAGCTTCCTGACTGACGAGTTTAAAAATACCAGCAAAAACCTAACTGAGCTGGGCCTGTTACTAGACTCTGTTCAGAATGCGATGTGTTCTGCCTTGCTGGTGTAGTTAAGCACGGGGAAGTGGCCCGAAGTTTGAGGGCAGCTGAGACCGGGAGGTTGACTGGTGTCCAACATGGACACTTCTCTTCAGTATATTTTACATCGCTAGGCCACTCAGGCCAAACACCATTGCAGATGTGCAAGACTTTTTATGTAGTTCGTGTTCATTCATAAATCCTTAAAGGATTTGATTCTAGGGCTCATTAGAGGAAAGACCCAAAGGCTCATGCCCATTCCTGTGTTAACAAGGTAATTAATTGTCTTGCATTTGTAACTTAGTCTTGAGTATGACTTGGCATTAGCACATTTAGCTGTTGCTGAGGAAAAGGTTTGAGACTGGCTATTTTATATATTTACAACTAAATGTAATACGGGAAAGAGCAAGAAAAGGAAAACCTCTTCCCTTGCTTGAGATTGAGTGTCCTTGCCCAAAACTGAGTGTTCTGGACCCTAGAGCAATGTTTCTGATATACGTTTAGAAATCTCCATGGCCACGCACACATACGTGCAAACGTAATTATAACAGTCCTGAAGAGGAGAAGGGAGGTCTTGGCTATTCATTCAGGCACTGTGCCAGCCTGCAGATACGACGGTAAATACTGTGAGTACGGCCATTGCCCTCACCGGGACTTAGACCCCGGCTGAACTATTGAGACGTGGGCAATGCGATCAGCACATGCAAATGCTTCCCCCACTGGGAGAGCTCCTGGAGCATTGAATCCTTGACCTGTTCCGCTGATGATGCTGGGATTGCACTTCCGTCTCCAGCCCGCAGTCTTCCTCGCCTTGCAGGGGTTTCACTCCACGCGGCAAAGCAGTCTGTGGAGTGTCATGGTTTTGTCCTGAAGACACCAGGCTTCATCCCTGCAGCCATCCTAGTCATCAAGTCGTCACTCCAGGATCCCCGCCATGGGGGGGAGGAACTCGTGCAACAGGAGGTACACCATCAAGTCAGAACTCCAGGACCCCTGCCACAAGGCGGGGGAAGCTCAGGGGACACAAGGTACACTGTGAGGTCGTCACTCCGGGGGCAGGGGGGAAGCTCGGGGGACACGAGGTACACTGTGAGGTCGTCACTCCTGGGGTGAACTCGGGGGACACGCGGTACCTCATGAGGTGTCACTCCAGGGGGGAACTCGGGGGACACGAGGTACCTCGTGAGGTGTCACTCCGGGGGGGAACTTGGGGGACACGAGGTACACCGTGAGGTCGTCACTCCGGGGCGGGGAGCTCGGGGGACACGCGGTACCTCGTGAGGTGTCACTCCAGGGGGGAACTCGGGGGACACGAGGTACATTGTGAGGTGTCACTCCAGGGACACGAGGTACACCATGAAGTGTCACTCCAGGGGGGGAACTCGGGGGACACGAGGTACATTGTGAGGTGTCACTCCGGGGGGGAACTCGGGGGACACGAGGTACATTGTGAGGTGTCACTCCGGGAGGGAACTCGGGGGACACGAGGTACACCATGAGGTCATCACTCCGGGGTGGGAGCTCAGGGGACACGAGGTACATCGTGAGGTGTCACTCTGGGGACATGAGGTACACCGTGAAGTGTCACTCAGGGGGGGAACTCGGGGGACACGAGATACATTGTGAGGTGTCACTCCGGGGGGGGAACTCGGGGAACACGAGGTACATGGTGAGGTGTCACTCCGGGGGGAGGAACTCGGGGGACACGAGGTACACCATGAGGTGTCACTCCGAGGGGGAACTCGGGGGACACGAGGTACATCGTGAGGTCGTCACTCCGGGGGGGAACTCGGGGGACACGAGGTACATCATGAGGTGTCACTCGGGGGGGGGGAGCTCGGGGGACACGAGGTACATTGTGAGGTGTCACTCCGGGGGGGAGCTCAGGGGACAAGAGGTACCTCGTGAGGTGTCACTCCGTGGGGGAACTCGGGGGACATGAGGTACACCGTGAGGTCATCACTCTGGAGGGGGGAGCTCGGGGGACACGAGGTACACTGTGAAGTCGTCACTCAGGGGGAACTCGGGGGACACGAGGTACACCATGAGGAGTCACTCCGGGGGGGAACTCGGGGGACACGAGGTACCTCGTGAGGTGTCACTCCAGGGGGAAACTCGGCAGACATGAGGTACACCGTGAGGTGTCACCCCGGGGGGGAACTCGGGGAACACGAGGTACACCATGAGGTGTCACTCCGAGGGGAAACTCGGGAGACACGAGGTACATCGTGAGGTCGTCACTCCGGGGGGGAACTCAGGGGACACGAGGTACATCATGAGGTGTCACTCCGGGGGGGAACTCGGGGGACACGAGGTACATCATGAGGTGTCACTCCGGGGGGGAGCTCAGGGGACATGAGGTACCTTGTGAGGTGTCACTCCGGGGGGGAGCTCAGGGGACACGAGGTACCTCGTGAGGTGTCACTCCGGGGGGGAACTCGGGGGACATGAGGTACACCGTGAGGTCGTCACTCCGGGGGGGGGAGCTCGAGGGACACGAGGTACACTGTGAGGTCGTCACTCCGGGGGGGGGCTCGGGGGACACGAGGTACATCGTGAGGTGTCACTCCGGGGGGGAGCTCGGGGGACACGAGGTACATCGTGAGGTGTCACTCCGGGGGGGAACTCGGGGGACACGAGGTACACCATGAGGTCGTCACTCCGGGGCGGGGAGCTCGGAAGCCACGAGGTACATCGTGAGGTGCCACTCCGGGGACACGAGGTACCTCGTGAGGTGTCACTCCGGGGGGGAACTCGGGGGACACGAGGTACAAGGTGAGGTGTCACTCCAGGGGGGAACTCGGGGGATACGCAGTACATGGTGAGGTGTCACTCCAGGGGGGAACTCGGGGGATACGCAGTACATGGTGAGGTGTCACTCCGGGGGGGAACTCGGGGGACACGAGGTACATGGTGAGGTGTCACTCCGGGGGGGAACTCGGGGGACACGAGGTACATGGTGAGGTGTCACTCCGGGGGGGAACTCAGGGGACACGAGGTACATGGTGAGGTGTCACTCCGGGGGGGGGACTCGGGGGACACGCGGTACATTGTGAGGTCGTCACTCTGGGGGGGGAACTCGGGGAACACGAGGTACACCGTGAGGTCGTCACTCCGGGGGGGGGAGCTCGAGGGACACGAGGTACATGGTGAGGTCGTCACTCCGGGGGGGGGGGGAGCTCGAGGGACACGAGGTACACCGTGAGGTCGTCACTCCGGGGGGGGGGGCTCGGGGGACACGAGGTACATGGTGAGGTCGTCACTCCGGGGGGGGGAACTCGGGGGACACGAGGTACATGGTGAGGTGTCACTCCGGGGGGGAACTCAGGGGACACGAGGTACATGGTGAGGTGTCACTCCGGGGGGGGGACTCGGGGGACACGCGGTACATTGTGAGGTCGTCACTCTGGGGGGGGGAGCTCGAGGGACACGAGGTACACTGTGAGGTCGTCACTCCGGGGGGGGGGCTCGGGGGACACGAGGTACATGGTGAGGTCGTCACTCCGGGGGGGGGGGGAGCTCGAGGGACACGAGGTACACCGTGAGGTCGTCACTCCGGGGGGGGGGGCTCGGGGGACACGAGGTGACAGCGCCGGTCAAGGGCCGCAACCGCGCGTGTGCTCCCAGCCCCCGCCCTTCGGAAGGATGCTCAAGGTCACGGGGAACGAAGACCGGAGGAGGAAGGACGGGGACTCGCTCCGCTGCCGGCCCTCGGGACGCAGCGTGCGCTCCACAGCGCTTCCCTGGGGCCGGCCCTGACTGAGCGTCCGGACCGTGAGGTAATCACCGGCTGGGACCCCCAGAAACCGCAGTTCCTCACGCTCCCGGCGCGCTACGCGGACCGACCTGTCTCCCCCGAGCAGCCGAGAGACCTCCCGACACGGAGCGTCCTCCCTCCGCGGCGCTGCAGCCGCCTCACGGCGCCGCACCATCACACCCACGCGGGAGCGCGCTCGGATCCGACCGGAACCCCCGGAAAGCCGGCAAGCGGGCACCCGCGCGGGAACGCGCACCGCTAGCTCGCCGCCAGAGGCTGCGGCCGCGCGGGAGCCCGCCGCCGGAGCCCGCCCCGCGCGCTGACGTCACGCGCGGGAGACTTCACGCGCCGCCCCGCCCCCGCCCCCGCCCCCGACGGCGGCCAGCCCGCGCCTGCGGAAGCCTGGGACGTCAGGTACGTGCTCTAGTCTCAGGGCCGCGTCCGGCCGCCGCAGAGGCGCGCCCCGCCCCGCCTGCCCCACGTGACCACGTGACCGCGCGCCCGCCCGCCGGAGCGGCCCCACCCACTGCCGCTTCCGTGCGCGCCCGCCCGCCCCCGCGATGAGGTAGCGGTGCGGCCCCGCCCACCCGTCCTGAATGCGTGGCTCGGGTCCAGGGCCGCGCTGGGCCGCCTGGGTGGCGCCCCACCCCGCGCGCCGGCGTTCACGTCGACCCCGCGCTCACTCCCGCCTCAGGCGGTGTGCGCACGGCGGCGTCCCGCCACCCGTCCCCGCCCCTCCTGGGCACCGCGGCTCGGGGCCGGGCCGCCCCGCCCACCCTGCGTGCTGACGTCGCACGCCGCCCGCGGGCGGAAGCGCGGGCGGGCCGTGGCGCCGGCGCGCTCCCCTCAGAGGGGCGCTGGTGCGCGGCAGAGCCTCCGCGTCCGGGTGGGGACGCGAACGCTGCGCGATGAGCGGCGCGGGGGACCGCGGCGCCGAGGCCGGCGCTGCCCAGGCCGAGTCCGCGGGCGCGGCGCTGAGCGTGGACGTGGCGGGGCTGCTGGCGCAGCTGGCGCGCAGCTTCGCGCTGCTGCTGCCGGTGTACGCGCTCGGCTACCTGGGCCTGAGCTTCAGCTGGGTGCTGCTGGCGCTCGGGCTGCTCGTGTGGTGCCGGCGCAGCCGCGGCCTCAAGGCCACCCGCCTGTGCCGCGCCCTGGCGCTGCTGGAGGACGAGGAGCGCGCCGTGCGCCTGGGCGTGCGCGCCTGCGACCTGCCGGCCTGGGTGAGTGCGGCTCCGCGCGGGCCCGGGGTCCGCCCCGCCGCCCGCGGCCCCGCCGCCCGCGGCCCCGCGCGTCTCCTGGCCGGGGCCCCCGCGCCGGCGGCCGGTCCGCACGCTGCGCCCCAGCCGCCCCGCCCCGGGCGCGCGCGGAGCCGCACAGGTGAGGGCGCGGGGCGGCGGCGGCGCTGAGTCGCGCCTCTGGAATGCTGGGCGGCGGCGGCTGGGCTCGCGGCGCCCCGGCCCGCCCGGTGCCGCCGCGCTGGCTGCGGGTCCCGGACACCGGCGGCGCCCGCCCGGTTCGCGGACACGGCGGGGGGCGGGGAGCGCTGTCCGGGCGGGTGCGGCGTGCGCTCGGGTTGTCCTCGCGCAAGCCGTGGCTCGGGGGCAGGCGGGGGCTGCAGGGCGAGTGGCGGGGGGCCGGGCCGGGGGTGCGCTGACAGCGGGGTCCGCACCCCGAGTCGTCTGCGGGGTCGCGTCGCGGTGAGGCAGGGACGCGGTGGGTGCCGCCGCCTCGCGCGCGCCTCACCCCCGCGTGCGTTCCGACGCGGAGTCGCTGTCCCGCGTGCGGCAGGCGCTGTGCGACGACTGGGGTCCCCGCGGGGCTTGCTGCGAGCTCGTGGGGAAACGGCCGCAGGGAGGCTCCGGGGCCCCCTCTCTCGGGAGCACGGGGCCGGAGAGCGGTCGCAGCTTCCCGCGACGAGACGCGAGCGGTGGAGGACACAGGAGGCGGGCAGAGGGCGGGACGCGGGGCCCGGGTCGGCAGGGGCGTCACGCTCGGGCCCCGGGCCCCGGGCCGGCGGGTCCGTGTGTCGCCGTCTGCAGGCCGCGCGACGGCGGGGCAGCGCGGTGCGGGGAGGGCCGTCATCCCCGCGGCCGCGGTGCGGGACTTTGGCGTTCGCGCTGCTTCGGGGGTTGCGACCTCGGGGTGGGCCGTGCGGGAGCAGGAGGTGCGTGTGCGCGCGCCGTGCGCCGTCCGCGGGCGGGCTCAGCGGTGGGAGCGCGGCCTGCTCGGACGGGGCCTGCCCAGGACGCGGCCCCGTGAAGCCCCCCCCCGAAGCCGCGGGCCGCGCTCGGGGCGGAGGGTGAGACGTGCGCGCCGGCGTCAGCTCAGGCCGGGTGGGGACGGCGGCGCCCGGCGCGTTCTGCGGGACCTGGTCCTGCGGCTTCTCCGTGCCCCGCACTGGCCGTCGTCGCTCGCTCTCCGTCCGCGTGCACCGGGAAGACAGCGGCGGGTGGACGAGGGGCCTGTGTCGCAGCGGCCTGAAGGGAGGCCGCGGGAGGAGGGACGTGCTGGACGACGGTCGCGGAGGTGAGCGAGGACGGCGTCCGCCGCCGTCTGTGCCGGCGGGAAGCACGGAACCGGGCACGGCGAGGTCTGCGCCGGTACTGCCCGTGTGGCCGCCAGGACCCGTGGACTCCGCGCTGCGAGTCGGTGAGAGCCCAGGCCCGCGCTCTGGCCGCCGGTGCCGCGTCAGCCCCGCGCTCCGGTGGTCGGGATGGGGGCCGCCCGCTTCCGCCGGGCCGTCCGCGCTCTTCCCGCGCCGTCGCCGGAGGCCAGAACCGAAGGCGCGTGGGCAGAGAACCCGGCGCGCGCGAGACAAGACTGCGCTGGGGCCTCGAGCGAGGGAAGAGCGAGTGTCTGTCTGGACTCCCAGGGTTCGTCCCCGGCTTGTGCTCCCGTGAAACGGGGTTCGCGTAGCTGAGCGGGACCGCCGGGTCGTTGTCTCGGGCTGCGGCCGCCGCGCTGGCACGCGGGTCCGGGAGGGACCCCCTCGGGCCGCGAAGGTCTGCGGGGCTGCCTGGGGTCACACCGGCGCCGCGGCTGCTGCGATCCGCAGAGCTGGGGACGCTGCAGGGCCTGGCTTCCGCGGTCGGAACCGAGGGCGGGTTGCTGGACCCAGGGCAGGGATGTCTGCGTTTCCTAGCTTCAGTGGGTTGGAGTTAGGGTATATGCGTCCACCAGCTTACACACTCGCGTTCTACGAATACTGCCGTTTCAGCTTAGGGTTAGTTTGACTGTCGAGGAAGGAGTGAGCTGTGAGTAACTTCAGGGTACGAGCCGGAGTTACGCGCCGTTAGTGTCACGGTACGTGTGTAGCGTAGCTTTCCATCCTGCGAAGAACCGATTATGAAATACCGACTAGTAACGCCGTGTGTTTGTTGGGCCTAGTGAATCTTTTCTGTAGGTTTTCGTGATCTCTGCCGCTAACAGTTCACAGCGTTTAATTTAGAATAATATCACAGGCGTTGTGAATATGCTGAAAACCATCGAATTGTAGATTTTAAATGAGCAAACTGGTATGTGCATTATATCTCAATGGTGCTATTTAAAAGTATATATATTGGGGCGCCTGGGTGGCTCCGTGGGTTAAAGCCTCTGCCTTCGGCTCAGGTCATGATCCCAGAGTCCTGGGATCGAGCCCCGCATGGGGCTCTCTGCTCAGCAGAGAGCCTGCTTCCTCCTCTCTCTCTGCCTGCCTCTCTGCCTACTTGTGATTTCTGTCAAGTAAATAAATAAATAAAAGTATATATATTGAATTTCTTTTAAAAAGAAATGAAAAGGTTAGTTGCAATATATAGAAAACCATATGTCCTTGCCTATGGAATTCCAGCTAAAGCTCTTATAACTTTTTTTAATAACTTTTTTAAATTTTATTAAGTTTTTTATTTTAATTCCAGTATAGTTAATATATAGTGTTATATTAGTATCAAATGCACAAGATAGTGCAAAAGTTCTACAACTTTTAAAAATTATTGTTTCAACTTAAATTTTAAGGCATTTACATTTCAGAGAATATTTAATGAAAAGTGTGGGCTTATGAATGAAAACTGGCAAGGTAGATATTTTTATCTTGATCCTAATGTTACTATAAACATTGACACCATAATGGCTAAACAAATTCTAATAAATGAGATAGAAATTATGCCTCAGAGATACAAATAGCTTACATGTGTGTTCTTCTGTGAGTTATTAGAAACTCTTTCTTTTGAGTCAAAGTATTAACACATAATTATGTATGTTAAGAAATTTAGGGTATAGATTGGTTTTATATTAGACTCATTTTATCATAGCATGATTTTTGAATGTATTGTTGTGGTCTTTATGGTTTTTTAATCTTACTTACATATAGTATATCATTAGTTTCAGATTGTTAATGGTCTTTGCATTTTATTAGGTTTTGTTAAGTCACCTCTTTTGGTTTCCATGACACAATGCTGTCTCAGATGAATTTTCTTTCTCCATTTAAAGATCTGAGGATCTACTATATGCAGAAGTAGAAGAGGTCATCATGCCTTCATGTGTGTGCTGTCTTTCAGGTAGATACAAGGCATGATGTGATGGTCCCAGTGCCATGGTGGTCAGAACGGAGGATGGGAGGTGGTTAGTGGCAAGGGAATGCATATAGACATTTATGGACATTGAAGAGTAGAAGGACATGGCATTATACTCTATGGGGACAGTACGATAAACATGCAGGAGCGGGAAATCAGGCAGAGTCCTTGGTGGGAACATCAGAGCCCACCTGGACTGTCCCAGAAGGAGGGAGCTGTGTGGAACGGGATGAACTGAGGCTCAGGAGTGAGGAGTACATGTGCTCCATGCAGCTTGGGCCGGGTTCTCAGGGCAGCTCTCCCAGTTCACAGGGACCCTGTGCCGAGCATAAATATAAATACTATTAAGACTCACAGTATTGGGGCGCCTGGGTGGCTCAGCGGGTTAAGCCTCTGCCTTCGACTCGGGTCATGATCTCAGGGTTCTGGGATCGAGCCCCGCATCGGGCTGTCTGCTCAGGGGGAGCCTGCTTCCCGCTCTCTCTGCCTGCCTCTCTGCCTACTTGTGATCTCTGTCAAATAAATAAATAAAGTCTTTAAAAAAAAAAAAAAAGACTCAGTGTTTTGGTAAGGGAGGAAGGGGAGATAGTGATGTCTTCGGAATTAAGCTTCTGGAATCAGAAAGTGGAAGCGTCTGTGCCACGGAGTAGAGTTCTCTTCCTCAGCTGTCAGAGAACCAGCCAAGATTATTGCGGGGTTGTTGCTCTTTGTGCCCGGGAGGTGGCTGGAAGTACCCGCCCACTTTCCCTCAAATAGACCATTCTCCTTCACTCTTAATAACCTTATTGTGGTTAAGTACTGAGTCACCTTGTGTTCTTTTGGAGTTGGGTGGGGCGCAGTTCTTACATAAACAATATCAGTGGTTTCTTTTGTGCGGAGTCATTTTTCCATTAAACATCTTTTATTTGAGTTTTCTTGTGATCTTTCTCTTTATCACTGGCTTTTCTTCATTTATTTTTCTTAACTGTTATGAAAGTCCTATTTTTTTTAAGGAAATCATTTATTTTTTAAATTTTTTCTAGAGTAGATCACATTTTAAGGAAGTAGCTCAACTTACATGTAGGGGTTAGAAATGAGCCTTAATCGACTGATCTGTTTACTCCCACATTTATTATCATTGCTATGTTTCAGGTCTCCTGCTAGGTACTAGAGATGACTGTGGATAAGATAAGGCCTTAAAAACTCAAGAATTTACCAGCTGGTAAGAGCACAGAGATCTATGTGTAAATCCTAGTTTAATCATAATATGCCATTTGCAGTAGTTTTTTTTTTTTTATAATATAAGACTGACTTTTTTAATCCAGGGAAAAAATGCATTAAAAACATCATTCATAGAGATGCCTGGGTGGCTCAGTCGGTTAAGCCGCTGCCTTCGGCTCAGGTCCTGATCCCAGGGTCCTGGGATTGAGTCCCACATCAGGCTCCTTGCTCAGAGGGAAGCCTGCTTCTCTCTGCCTCTGCCTGACGCTCTGCCTGCTTGTGTTCTCTCTCTCTCTCTCTCTCTGACAAATAAATAAAATCGCGGGGTGGGGTGGGGGGGGGGGAACATCATTCATAATTGCAAACCACCCATAATAGTAGTTGGTGGAAAATTACAACCTTGAATGGAATTGTTATTGTGAATTTTTCTGTTTGTGATGAACCATACTAAAAATCATTTGTTCAGGAAAATGTGGTTTAAAATTTAGTTTTCTTGATGCTTAACTACGTATGGAGAAAGGAAAGGCAGATCTTTCTTAGGTCTTTCTGTTGGTGAAGTGGTATATGTTCATTTTCTTAAAAATTATGCCATTTAGAACATTTCGTACATTTGTACCTTGTCAGTTCATCCAGATCCCCTCTTACATAAATAACCTTGAGAAGGAAAGCATCCCCCCCCCCCAGGAGTCACAGCTTTTAAGTACTAAGGTAACATCTAGAGTCTTTAAATCGATCTATTTGAAAACGAAAGTTGTATTGATGAGGATTAAAACTTCATTCTGGGGTTTGCTGATCTAGCTATGCATAGAAGTCCAGTTTTATGCTCTTCTGTCCTTGCCTGCTTTGTGAAAGGCAGTTTCAGGGTTACTCATGGTGAACATCTCTGGGACGCCCAGTTCAGCACCTGTCAGATTACAGCAGGGTACGCAGATGAAAGTGCACGCGCAGAAGAACAGCTTGTCTTGAGGGCACCCCCGTGTCAGGAGCAGGCTCTCCTCATGAGTACGGACGGGAATTGGCGACAGCCACACCAGTAACCTGACAGTTCACACCATGCTTTCCTTCTTACTATTTACAAAATTGTCATTGAAGTAGAGTTTGAAGTTCTTTTGTTTACTCAGTGAAGTTCCTATTAAGCTATTTTTAAGGGACACGCAGTTATGTCTTTCTTTATTTCCCAAAAACAGATAATCGTTCTAGTGTGAGAAGAATGCAGCCTCGTTGTAGGTCGTTTCAAGCTTTGGAGAAGAATAGTGAGGAAAAAGTCACCTGCACCTGCTAACTAGTCATGACCATGATTTTTTGACGATTTTCTGAATCTTTAATGCATATAGATATACGTGTGTGTGTGTGTGTGTGTGTGTTGTGTCCTCCTTCATTAAGCATTGTATTGTGGACATACGTCATTATTCAGAAATAGGACTTTGGTTATTGTAATGTTACCTATTTTATGGGGCTGCTGTGTTTTATTTAAATGATGTCTGATAGATTTCAAAAACAAGATTGTTAGTATGTGGTGAGAAAGATAAAACTAGAGTTTGAGATTTATTTAATATTCTGCTCTTTTCAAGTTACAGAGATGATTTGTTTGAGCTATGTATCTGATCTGTTCCAGGATACATGAACTATTTTTGAACTCACGAGAGTAGCATGATAATTTTATAGGCAAAAGTCTCACTTTGGAGGGCAGTGTTTCTTTTTATATGGTGTTAATGTTCAAATGCACAGTTCATCCAGATCCCCTCTTACTTAAATAACCTTGAGAAGGAAAGCATTCCCCCGCGAGGAGTCACAACTTTTAAGTAGCTTTCCTTCCTCTGCTGTGTTGGGATATTAAAATTTGTTAACAGGAGGAATGTTCCAGTCTGAAGTTGTGGCTTCGTGTAGACAGTGTCGTAATGGTTACTTAGAGATTGCCGAGAAGACTGGCTGGATCGTCACTCACTTTGTGTCCCTAGCCATGTGACCAGTTACTGTCATCAGCAGCCCTCAGTCACTGCATGGTGTGTGGCACGAGCAGATGAATGGCCTACCTTCCTGCTACCAGTCTCACACGTGATGGCATTGCTGCTTTGGTGCACACTCAAGAAACAGGCTCTGGACCTGGTAGCTGTGAGTTCCTGTTCGAGTCCAATCCCTTCCTACCTGTGCACTTGGGCAGGTCAGTCATACCCTTTAGACCCTCAGTTTCTTATCATTGGGTAAGCATTAAAATGAGCCGTGAAACGAACATGGTGTGGTTATGAGGCTGGAGTGAGGAAGAGCCAAGGACGTGCTGGGCCTGGGAGGGTGCAGCCAGCGGTGCCCTTGAGTCGGTGCTCAGGGCGGCTCACGCTCCCTGTCCGTTTCCTTGGTGTCGCTGCCTGTCCTGCTGCCTGAGTCCTTTCTGTTGCCCTCTTACCTCTCCTCCCCCACTTCAACTAAAAGAGGGCAGATGAGACCTGGCGTTTCTCTTTGTTTCTGTTTCACTGTGGTTTATTTTGTTGCTAAGAGTTTATCTGCCTTAATGCTTTGTTATCGTTCACACTCAAAAGTACTACTTATAATTTCTCTCTCTGTCTTCTCTGTATATCCCTAAACTGATAGCCAAGGAACCTACGTTCTAAACCTTCATCCTTGCTGCTGCTCCCTTAAATGCTACCCTGGGGACGTGGTTAATTTCCCTGTCCTGCTTGACGCAGCTGGCCCGATGCAGTAGATAACCAGAGTTAGTTACATCCCAACAATATCATGTTGTAAAATTTTTTCATTCATTTTCATTTGAAAATACGCTCCTATTTCTGGGTCCGTTGTAATAGTTTGACTTAACCTGCATTAACTGTGGAGGCATTTCCTTCTGTTTGCATCGAGGGGTGATACATTTTAGGTTCCCCCAAAGTAAGGTAGAACTGTAGATAAATCCAGTGATGTGGGAGGAGAACTTTGTCCAACTTGCTTTATGCCACAAATACTGCACTGGAGTACGTGTTACGTACTGGTTTCCAGTTATGATGTCGCGCTTTGAGATACCAGCTTCAAATTGGTACAATTTCTGATCTGAGCAATACTTTTATTTTCTGTTTTCTTACTGAACTCTGCTTACATGTTTGTTAAAGCGTTTAGTCAAATCTGCTTTGTCCTGTACTTGTGTGTAGGACTAGGAGTTTGAAACAACTTTTTTTTTTTTTTAACATTCTTAGTTTATTAATCCTCTCATGAAAAATCTGCACAGTCACCACAGATAGAGCCACGGCAGCATCTTTACTCCTTCTGTTGTCCAGTCTCCAGCTCACTTCTGTTTGCTGGCACCAACATTGGCTTTCGCAGTCCCCCTGACTTTCTTCATTCTGTTCTTGCATTCTTTTCGCTGTTTCCTTGAGGTCTTTTCTTCTCATACAGGCCATGTCTTGGAAGTCTGTGTTTGGGTTCATTTTTCTTTGCATAATTGAAGGAATCGTAAATCATGCCAAAGCCAGTTGTCTTGCCACCACCAAAATGGGTTCTGAATCCAAATACAAATATGACATCTGGTGTGGTCTCGTACATTTTGGCTAGTTTTTCCCGAATTTCTCTCTTAGGTACTGTTGCCTTTCTGGGATGAAGGACATCAATAACCATTTGTTTGTGCTGAAGTAGTCGGTTGGTCATGAATTTCCTGGTATGGAGAGTTACTGTGTCGTTCATGATGGTGGCCGAGCTTCAAGCAGCCGGAGACGAAAAGAGACCCCACTCTCTGCCGGCCAATCATATCAATGAAATAAGGACTTTTAATATCCATTTTATCGGCTAGCAGAATGCATTTAAATAGTTTACTAAGTAGACCTAGTGAATTTTTGGAACAGTGAACTATGTACCAGTTGCTTGTTTTATTAGGACTTCCTACACCCAGTTTGTAAATTGTTAAGTAATGCCCATGTTGCCATTACTGTACATATTTGAGGTGAACTGTCTCTTGGGTTCACTAATTTATTTCACGCATGCTATAAATATTTAAATGCCTAGCAAGTGAATACATAAGATCTGTTAATACTTTCTAAGTTAATGTCTGAGTATTGGGTTACTGAAAGCAAAAGTCCAAATGTAATTCAAACCATAAATGATATATAATTTCTAGTTACTTTTTCATATGCATAAAGATCTTGAAATCTGCCCAGTACCTAATACAAAGTGTTGATTTTATGTAATAGCCGGAGTCAACTTGTGGTTTCACATTGGTGGAAATAAAGGCGTGAACATTGCTATGCTCGTGAAGTAGTTTAAAAGGAATGAGCAAGAGGGGAAAGGTTACAGCTGATCTTTGGCTGCTGCCTGCCTGGGATCACTGTAACAAAATACTGCAGACTTGGTGGTTTAAAACAACACAGATTTACTTTTCATAAGTCTGGAGGCCAGAAGTCTAAAATCAGTTCCTGTGGGCTGAAACCAAGGGGGTCGTCAGGTCTGTGCTCCCTCCGGAGGCCTTTCCCAGCTTCTAGAGCTCCATTCTGGAGTTCTTGGTCCCCTCTTGGTCTTCAAAGCCAGTAGCTGTTTCCATCATCATGGATTTCTCTTGTATTTCTCTTGTATTTCTCATCTCTGTAGCCCCCTCCCATAGAGAAGCTGTGATTGCATTATGGCCCACCTGGTTTATCCAGGATCATCTCCCTAACTCAAGATTCCTAATTTGTCATATCTGAAAGCCCTTTTTTTGCAGTGTAAGGTAACATTCACCAGATCTAGGGATTAGGACATAAATATCTTTTGGGGAGCCATTACTGAGCTGCCCTGTGTCTTGGAATACTTGGGAGCCAGGATGGCTGAACAGTGGTAATTACGGTTCAGCCATATTTCATCAGTTCTGAAAGACTCCCACCCCGCCCCTTTGTATCCGTGGACTCAAGATTCATCTCCCAGCCACGTGTCATTGTCGAGTCAGCATGTTCTTCTTAGTGGCGTCGAAAGTAATGGTCTGTTTTAAAATTGATCTCATCGTGTGGCTGTTCCCTTTCCCTCTTTGACCCTAATGTGTGGTGTTGAAGAGATGAAATAAACAAACGAGTGGGAGAAAGAGAGCTAAGCCTTTGGAGACGGGCGGCTTACAGGTGGCAGCGTTTTTGCATTGTAGGTGAGGAGATAAGCACGTGAAGCAGGGCCTCGCCCTGTGTAAGTGTAGGAGTTTGGGCCTGATCTAATAGACATTAAGGAAGCATGAAACATTTAAAAGAGTGGTATGTCTCACGTTTAAAAAGGGTGCGTAGTAGGTGATGTATGAAAGTGTTGAGTTACTGTATTGTATTCCTGAAATTAATTATAACACTGCATGTTAACGAATTAGAATTAAAACCTTTTAAAAACAGTAAAAAAACAAATAAAAATTTAAAGGGCGTGTATAACAAGATAAATTTTGGAGTGATATCCAGACAGACCAAGGGGACAAAGACTGTGGCCAGTCTGAGGAGGAGGAAGGAAGGAGTGCCCCAGTCTCCTGGAATCACACTGGGAGGGAAGGAAGAAAGGAGAGGAGAGGGAAAAGCAGAAGATGACTCCAGGTTACTTGCCTGGGCTCCTGGGTACAGAAATGATGATGCCACATACCAAGTAGGGTATATAGGAGCCGCAGTTTGGAGGCGTAGGGGTGAGGATGGGAGTTGAAGAAGCCTAGGGAAGTTCTGAGAAGTATTACCCAAATAGCAGCCAGTAACACCCATCAGTATGTGTTCAGTTCACAGGCGATGGGTGGCTGAAATCATGCTTGAAATGGGAAACGGAGGAAGGGTATGTGGATCGCGTAACGAGCTGGTGGCCTACGGCAGACCCTTTGTGTTTCTGGAGGAAATTGGGATGGGAAAATAAGCAGAATGGTGAATGCATTTAGTGCTGACTGTGTGCTCACTTACTCTCTACGTAGAACTCATTTAAACCGCACAGACACGTGACCCTCCTTTTACAGATGAGCCTGACACCACGCTAACTCTTGAAATGTTCTGTGATTTGCCTTTAGTCCCAGAGTCGGAGGTGCCAGGCAGAATTTGAACTGGGAAGTTGCCCAGCTGTTGTGCCATTGTTTCTCTGCTCTCCACCTGCTCTTGATGGTCGTGAAGAAGGAACTGGGCATTAGACATTGTTTTATCTAGTCATTTTGATAATTTCCGCTTTTCAGAGGAGGCAGGTAAGGCCCTAGGGCTTCAGCGGTTACCCGCAGTCTCACAAGTGCCGGAGGCGATGCCGGGTTGAGGTCCGTGTCCCTGCCTGCCGTGTTCTTCCCACTGCTTCTCAGTGCCCGGAGATCTGGGTCAGCCACAGCACCTGCAGCCGTGGAGGGGGACGCGCTGACCCAGACTCGTGGCCCATCCCTCAGCCAGGCAGCTCTTCAATTGGTATAGCGCTAGGGGTCTTAGTATGTTAGGGGTAACGACTGGACAGTGGCATAGACTTCAGATGTTTTTGATCTGTGTGAGTATTTGGGACAAGTAATAGAAATGTTCTTTCTTGGTTGTTGACTACTTACATTTCCAGGGTTTTGTATGGGATCATTTGCCTACTGCCTGAAGAACTCACTTGAATATTTCTTTCAGTGCAGGTCAGCCAGCAGTGATATTTCTGTTTGTGTTTGTTCACAGAGAAAATGAGCAAATAATACAGAATTCTTATATTCCAACCTACATATGACTTCTTATATTAACATACTGCATTGGTGTGGCCTGTGTGTTACAATTATTGAAACAGTGTTGATTCATTTAGCTAAGTCCCCGGTTTACATTAGGAGTCTCTCATGTTTTTGGTTAAGATTTGTTATTTATTTATTTATTTTTTATTTTGAGAGAGAGTGTGTGTGTGAGTGGGAAGGAGGAGAGAGAGGGACAAACAGACTCCTGCTGAGTGCAGAGCCAGATGCCAGGCTCAGTCCCAGGACTCAGATCACAACCCCAGCCGAAGCCAAGAGTCGCTCGCTCAACCTACTGAGCCGCCCAGGTGCCCCAAGAGTCTCCTTATTTTGTGGGGTAGCTTCACTGCCCTAAAAATCCTCTTGCTCTCTCCCTCTCCCAAACCCCTGGGTTGTTACTGAGCTTTTTATTGTCCATAGTTTGCCTTCTTCAGAATGTCAAGTACTTAGGTATGTAGTATGTGACCTTTTCATGTTGGCTTCTTTAGCTGTAGCAGTATGTATCTAAGGTTCCTCCTTTTTCCTGGCTTGATAGTTCATATCTTTCTTTGACTTTTATTGCAGTAAAATTCAGATAACAAAATTAACTTTTTAAAAGTCATTTAGTTCCTTCACAGTGTTGTGCAGCTATAACCTCTGTCTGGTTCCTAAACGTTTTCATCACCGCAGAAGAAACCCTGTGGCTGTGGGCAGTCCTTCCCCACTTCACCGTCCCCCGGCTGGCGCTAATGTGCTTTCTGTCTGTGATTTTCCTGTATATTTCCTGTAAATGGAATCGTATAATATGTGACCTTTTGTGTCTGGCTTGTTTCACTTTGCATGATATTTTCAAGATTTTACCCTGCGATAGACATCATTTCTTTTTATGGTGAATAATATTCTATTACATGGATATACCACAGTCTGTTTATCCATTCATTTATCTTTCCATCCATTGATGAACATTTTGGTTGTTTCTTTTGGATAATGTAAATAGTCCTGTGAACATTTGTGTGCAAATTTTTATTTGAATACCCGTTTTCAGTTCGGGGGTTTATATACCCGAAGTGGAAATGCTGGGTTTACGTTTTTGAGGACCTGCCGCACTTTTCTCCACAATAATGGGACTGTTTTACATCCTCACCAACAATGTGGGAAAGTTCCAAATCCTCTACATGCCTGCCAACGCTTTTTTTTTTTTTTTTAATTTATTTATTTGACAGAGATCACAAGTAGGCAGAGAGGCAGGCAGAGAGAGAGAGGAAGAAGCAGGCTCCCTGCTGAGCAGAGAGCCTGATGCGGGGCTCGATCCTAGGACCCTGGGATCATAACCTGAGCCGAAGACAGAGGCTTTAACCCACTGAGCCACCCAGGTGCCCCCTGCCAACGCTTTTTAATCTTTATTCAACTTTCAACCATCACCAGCGGGCACTAGCATAGCTTTTTTTTTTTCCCCCCAATAATCTCTGTGCCCCGCGTGGGGCTCAATATCAAGATCCCAAGATCGAGAGTCGCTTTCTCCGCTGACTAAGCCAGCCAGACCCCTGAACACTTGTTCTTTGCTGTCTTTTTGATTATAGCCGTCCTGGTGGATGTGAAGTGGCATCTCATTGTGGGTTTATTTGCATTTATGTAGTAACTAATATCACTTTCATATGATGATGTGTATTTCTTCCCAACTCCGCTTTTAATTGAGTTTTGGTAGCTTTAATTTGGCTGTGGTGGGAATATGTGTGTCTCAGAGTTGGCAATCTCAAAACTGGTTGTAAATGTGGACCAGCATCTCACCGCTCTGAATGATGTTCCCCTCCTGCACAGACGGTTCACCCTGTCCTCTACGGCAGAATGAGAACAGATCACCTTAATCTCGTGAGGTTCTGAGTTAGCACTAGAGCAAGCTGCAGGGAAAAGCTCTGTCTAGCCCGGGCTTGCCCCCTTTCAGGCACAGCCCTCCGGTGTAGCTGAAGACGTGCGGTGACGACTAAGTCCCCTTCCGTCAACCTCAGGGTCCGGGCTATGTTTTCTCGGTACCAGGAGCCCGCCAGAAGCTCTTTCTCTTGTCAGAGGCTAGTTCCTTGTCCTGAGTAGTCAAGGTAGCGCTGTAAGAGTAGTTCACTTCTTCCCCCGGGTCTTGGACCCTGGAGTCCTCTTGCTCAGCTGACCCCAACCCCCAACACTTTTCTCCCTGGTCCTGTGGGATTCCCATGAATTCTGTGGCTTCTTTGCTTTTCAGCTACTTTCTCAACCTTTTCTACACACCCCTGGGAAGATGGCCTCAGAATGTCACCTCACCACTGCAGTGTCTTCTCCCTGGTATTTTAGCCTCTCTGGCCTTCATTCCTTGGCAGATTTCCAGTGTCTTCAAGTGTGTATATGCACGTGTGAGAGTGTGAGCACGTGTGAATGAGCATGTTTCATCTGGCTTCTCTCGTTCTCCGCAGAATCGGTCTGTTGCAAGGTTCTCCTATGCTTATAGCTTGAAGCCCATGTTATTTTTAGGGAAAAAATAGATGTGTGAACTCCGAGTATAGTGCCCTGTGAAAGTTAGAAGAAAAAGTTTTTTTATTGACTGTTTGATTTGGTGGGCGATGGGAAGATAGATTCAGGAGAAAGGGATTAGGTGTCAAGTTTTATTTGTATAATTTTATTTCAAAATGTTTCCCTGAGTAAATATTTTACATTTAAACATTTATATTTACATTGTGTACTTCCTCCCCCCAAGGTTTTATTTAAATTCCAGTTAGGTAACATACAATGTAATACTAGTATCAGGTGCTCATCACCACCAGTGCCCTCTTGAATCCCTGTCACCTGTTTAACCCATGCCCCCACCCTCCTCCCCTCTGATATCGTGAGTTTGTTCTCTATAGCTAGGAGTCTGTTTCTTGGTTTTCCTCTCTTCATCCCCGCCATGTTCATTTGTTTTGTTTCTTAAATTCCTCATGGGTGAGATCATACAGCATTTGTCTTTCTCTGACTGATTTATTTCACTTAGCATAATACTCTCTAGCCCCATCCACATCATTGCAAATGGCAAGGTTTTGTCCTTTTTATGGCTAATACTCCGTAGTTTATGTACACCTTTCTCCACTCATCAGTCAATGGATACTTGGACTCTCTCCATAACTGGGCTGTTGTTGATAATGCAGCTATAAACATCGGGGTGCATGTATCCCTTTGAATTACTATTTTTGTATACTTTGGGTAAATACCCAGTAGTGCAATTGCTGGGTAGCTCTATTTTTAACTTTGAGGAACTTCCATACTGTTCTCCAGAGTGTCTGCACTGCACCAGCTTGCATTCCCACCAACATTGTAGGAGGGCTCCCCTTTTTCTGCATCCTCGCCAACATCTGTTTTCTCCTGTGTTGTTGATTTTAGTTATTCTGACAGGTGTGAGGTGTTAGCTCGTTGTTGTTTTGATTTGTGTTTCCCTGATGATGTGATGTTGAGCATCTTTTCATGTGTCTGCTGGCCATCTGAATGTCTTCTTTGTAGAAACATGTATTCCTGTCTTCTGCCCATGTTTTAATTGGATTATATGGTTTTGGGATGTTGTATCAGATTTTTTATTCTCTCCCCATTTCTAACGCTAGCCCTAGGCAACCACTGATCCTTTTCCTGTCTCTGTAGACTTACCTGTCCTGGACAGCCTGTGTAAATAGAGCCAGACAGTGTGTGCTTCTTGTGACTTCGACTACCTGTGTGATATAGAGGTAGATAGATGATAGAAAATGAGAGAGGTGATAAGTCCTTGATAAGGGGTGGTACCATAGCCACCTCCTGGGTTTGAGGGTGCATTGTAATTATAAGATAGACCCATTGCAGAAACTGGGTAAAGTGCACATAGGGCCTTTCAGTGCTTTTTGCAATGCATGTAATTATTTCAAAAGAAAAGATTAGAAATTCTTGAAGATGATCATGGGATCTAGTTATTGTTTATTTAGTTATACATATGTAGTGAATAAACTAGCGATCTAATTGTCATCTCTGTATGTAGTGATGCACTTAGAGTAGATAAGAGAGTGGGTTTTCTGGGAAGAATTGGGGAGGGTCGAGGATTTGATCAGAGATGTACAAAAAACTTTAAGATTTTATTTCTTTATTGGAGAGAGAGAGAAGTAGAGAGAGGGAGTGCAAGCAGGAAGGAGAGGGAGAAGCAGGCTCTCTGCTGAGCAAGGAGCCCAGTGTGGGGCTTGACTCCAGGACCCTGGGATCATGACCAGAGCCAAAGGCAGACACTTAGCAACTGATACATCCATACATCCCAAGAGATACATCAAAGTTTTTGTGACTTTTTCCCCTGAGATTCCCTATCCTTAAGTCTCTTATGGAAAAGAAAGAATGATAGAATGAGCCATATCACTGTAACACCAGAACTGAGGGTTTGGGTTTTTGATTTTAGGTATTTCTAGATTCCATGATCACAGTTGGTGACAAACAGGCAAAGTGGGGGATTTATCAGAATCTTGGTTTCAAACATCCAGTAAAAATATTATATTTAGGAAAAAGTCCTAATGTTTTCAAGTGCCTGATTATCTGTTGTTCTTCATTGCCTACCAGTAAAGGAATAAAAAGAGTAAAACAGATAGATGAGTGTGGCTTTGTAAATGTCATTGACTTCATTCTCGTAACGCTTCAAATATATACTGCCTGTGAAAGAGAATAAAATTAAGCTCTTAGAAATATGTAAACCTGTTTCTTGAAAATGAAAAACTCAGTACAATTTCAAACATGAAGTGACTTCTGAGTCCATGTAGATGTTTGCTGTTCCTGTCAGTTCTGTACTGCAGGAGATTTTGACCCTAACTTCGCGGTCTCCTCCGATAGTTGTTGCTGCTGCCTTCAACAGTAGAGCAAAGCTGGATGGATTCCACATGGTGCATAAAACACGTGTGAATAATTCAGCGCTGCAATTACATAGCTATCTTCTGGTCCATTTCAGTCAAAACATAAGCATATAAATTAGAATAGTAGCATTTGATTTGAATTTAAGACCAGAAACAACCAGAATGTCTTAAATGTTTTAGCAAAAGAGATGAGAAGACATGTTTGCTATTCTTGGACTCATTTTAATTTGCAAGATTGATGTAGTTTAAGCCAGAACCTCAACTCTAAATCAAGATTTGTCACATAACATGTATGACTTCCCTTTAGCGGTTGCAGGAAGAATGTCTAAATGACTTTAGAATTCTGTTAAAATATGCTTTAAGTCTTTGAAAAATATCCATGGATTTGCTTTTATACGTAAGACATTAAATGAATCTCTTGACATCAGGGTTTTGATGAAGGGCTGTCTAATTGTTCTCCTACGTAGAAGTTATGAAGTAGCCCTGCCTGGACTCTGGCATTGAGATCAGCCCCGGCTTAAATTCTCCGGTCATTCCACACAGGCGCTGGGACTTCAGCCTCCCTCCCCTCCCAGAATAACCAGATCAACAAAGGACAGGTCTAGCGCCGCAGACACACTGTGCGCCGTTACGGAAGGTCTCATGGTAAAATGATTCAGACAGCTTGGTTCATTACAAAAGATGTGCTGGGATAATCCTAGCTTTTTAGTTTTTATTTACTGTTTCCTGGTGTACAGAAATAGGTAGTGGTCATTCGTATAACAGGAGTAGTGAGTTATTGAAGATGGACACGCTTTAAACATCTGTGAACAGTGTCTGCAAATCCTCCCACCGCTGCCGCTGCTTGAGCCAGAAGAGTCTCAAGACCACGGAGCCGAGGTCTGCCATGCGTGTGGCTTTCCGCCGGGGTTCCAGCCTCCTTTGGTCAGCAGCCGGTTCTTATTTCAAACTGTTAGCGTTTGCGACCACAGAAGAAAGCAGCAAATTCACCCTGTTAGGTCTGTGGTGAGCGAATAAAGAAGTGATCGTGGTCACTACCGTTGGTCGAAGGTAAACACCGCAGGGATGTTAGTGCTTCTCAAGTCCCCAGGTCAAACTTCTTGTTGATGTAAAAAGCACCTAGGAGAGAATTTTGAAAATGTTTCCCAGTAGGAAAAGACCTTTAAACAGGTGGGTTGTCCAGCATTGTCATTGTATTTTAATGTCTTTGTGCTGTAGCGTTCTTTTTGGTCTGTCAAATCACACGGATATAAGTAGTCAAAGTCCACACGAGCCGGACACGAACTCCTTAGAAGGGTACAACTGTGTGGATTTTGAAGAAAGTTAATTGCTCTGTTTACTGCATGAATTAGTTGATTGCCTACTTTTATGTAGCCTAAAATTACGTAGACCCAGTTCTTTCATGCAGTTTCTTTTTACCATCCAAGTGACTAACTTGACCATACTGTTAACATGTTTTTAGAGGATTGACGGGTTCTGAGAGAAACATTCTTCTCTCATGTTTTTAACCTTGAATACTTTCTTTGTAAAAGTAGCTTTTAGGAGAAAGCATTCCAGTATCTTAGAAGAAATTATTGTATTAAGATTTCTTGACTCCATTTTTTCCGACTTGCCTATGTACTGAGCCTCTGGGGAAGGTGGGAGTAGGACAAATTGAAATTGGGCATTGTGAAGAAAGACAGGTGGTTTACAGTAAGCCTTCTGGGAAATAAATTAAAGAATTTAAATATAAAAAGATTGGAGGGCAGAAATTTATGTTGGTACCAGTTTTCATCTACATCATTTTCTCACTGATACGTTCAACAGCCAATCTGTCAGAATGCCCCGAGCTCCTCACTGATATGTTTACCAAGAGGTAACATATACACTGCAAGATACTGATGACTTACAGGTAAAACTTTTTTAAATCCTTTCGTTTGGGAGTTTGTCCAATGTCAGTATTTAATACTTCCCCTAATGCCTTTTTCCCATCATAATTATGTAATATGAAGAAATTTGATTTTTTTTCCCTCCAGGTCTCACACAGAAGTCCCCAGGTCCCCTCCACATTATCTCAGCAGGCCGTACATATGTGGTTATCTTTGTCAGGATTGGAAAGCACGGGCATGGAGAATTTTAGGTGTTACTTGATCCAAGGTCAAGAGAGAGAGAACAGTTTCTGACACTCGTGCTCTGGTGTCCCACACTTCCACCTTCAGTAGCAGTTCCAGATCCTGGGTTCTCCACAGTCCTTCTGTACCCTGGAACCTTGGACTCCCTTTGGTTGATTTGTGAATTAACCAAAATTTTTCTGGGTAATTTTATCTTGCAAGTCTTTTTCCATTTGCATTGATTTTAAAAGTAATCAGTATGCAGACAAGACACTATTAAACATTTGAAGATTTTTTTTTAAAAGATTTTATTTATTTGACAGAGATCACAAGTAGGCAGAGAGGCAGGCAGAGAGAGACGGAGGGAGAGGAGGAAGCAGGCTCCCCGCTGAGCAGAGCACCTGATGCGGGGCTCGATCCCAGGACCCTGAGATCATGACCTGAGCCAAAGGCAGAGGCTTAACCCACGGAGCCACCCAGGCGCCCCGAACATTTGAAGATTTTTAGTTAGTATCTCCCCAGCTTGTGAACTGTTTGCGTGCAGGTCAGGTCTGTTTATATAAACCTGCTGTGTACTTGAGGCAGAGGTATGTGTTGATTGTTTAAAGGGTTCCTGAAAACAGTTTCTCTTGTGATATAATGAATAAAGTGTAGGCATCTCATGTTTTCTTAGAACCTGTGTCCTATTCTTGCTTTGTTTGTTCTTATTTTTGAGAGGTGTTAATTATAGATAAGGAAATACAATTCCTGTTTAGGTCTTTTCTTGGTAGACTTTGGTAGAACTCATTGTGTGGTGTGGGACGGTTGATATTTTGGGCTTGCCAGAGTGTGGGAGACTCACTGGTGCCGGCTGGCTGCCGAGGTAGGTCCTGCTTGGACTTGGCGCTGGTTGGGACCTCTCCCATGTTCTAAAGGCACACTCAGAACAGCGGTACCAGAGGGATTGAATTCCTTTTTCTTTCCCCCAAAGTAGTGAAAGAATTCTTTCACTGGAACCAGTCATGGCTCCAAGTAAAAATTTCGTGAGTTTTTTGGTGGTGGGTGTATTTTTGCTGCTGGTTTTTATTTGTTTGTGTTTGAGGTAGTGCCTAAAGGGTGATGCAGAGGTGAGCAAAGCTCAGATCTCCCTTGGGATGAGAAAGAATGTGATTAAGTGAACCTGATGAACTTAATTGGCCAGTTTCCTGTTTGAAGTTCAGTGACATTTGGTTTCCAAAATGATCATTTTATTCATTTATCTTTTTAATTTTACTTAAAAATGTTACATCAGTCATGCTTCAGGTGCCATAGATAATGTTTCTTCATATTTTCCCAGGCAGTGATTACCGTATTCTAGATTTTTAAAAAAAGATACCGTGTCGTCTTCCTTATTTATTTATTTGACAGAGTGTGAGCGAGGGGGCACGTAGGGGGAGGGGCAGGCAGAGGAGAGAAGAGGAGCAGACTCCGCACTGAGCAGGCCCCTGGGATCATCATGACCTGAGCTGAATGAGCCACCCAGGCGCCCCTCGTTTTTAGTTATTTTTTGTTTGTTCGTTTTTAAATAAGGGGAGGGCTGCCCAGCCCAGTGCTGCTGCTGCGGTGGACTGTAAAGGGCTCCCCACACTCGGTGCACTTCTGCGGGTGGTGGGTGCCCACGTGTGCCCACACAAGTGCTGAGTGTTCACGTTGCCTTCGAGGGGTGCTGCTGGAGGAAGAAACACAGCTCTTTTATTTAACTTCAGTTTTAAGCATTAGTCCATATTATTTTTAATGTTCAGAAATAGGGAAAGTGATTAGAAAAGTTTGGCTGTGCTCCAGCTTGCAGAACCCCTTGTATTTCAGCAGGTATAACAGGGAGGGCGTTGGAACCCTCAGGTCTGGGTCTCCTCCCTCTAGTTGCTCCCCCGTGTCCTTGAACAAATTAGTCTTGCTCTGTGAGTCTGCTTCATGACCTGTTAGATGGGGCCACTCGTTGTTCAAAGTGTTGTGAGGATTAAACAAGAGACTGTGTGTTCCTGGCATACAATTAATGTTCTGTCTTCGTGTATTTAGTTTAATTCTTTTTAAACAAAATAACTTTAATAATAATATCAACATCATATTAGAATCCAAAATATGCCTTTGTTCTTTTTTAAAGATAAGATTAAAAAGAGATTTCTTGTGTAGTGTCGACTTTTAAATATAATGAAAATGTAAGTAATCATACAATGGTTCTTTTTAGTTGGTAGAGAAAATATAAATAATAAATATGAAAACTTGTTTTTTAATTGGTCTTGTAAAGAAGATTTTAAGTGGTTTTGTGCTCTTTTTTTTTTTAAGTTCAGAGATAAGACTTGAAACCAAATGGTATGTGTTCGTGGACTCTTCTGTGATTTGGGAATGTGTTTTCTATTTCCTCTGTATATCCCAGTTTTTATGTTCGATGTTTTTGCTACTTCAAATCCTGTTTGGTGGCACACAAGCAAATGTTTATGAATATGTATTGGTGGGAAGCAGACTTCTCGACTTAGGGAACAGAATTAAACTTCGGTAACAGATTTCCTTCCTCGGTGTTGATGTGTTTCTCTTTGGCCCCTTGAAATAACCCCTTACACATCAGAACCCTTGGAACTGCTGAGTGCCGCGGCATTCTGCTGCGAGGACAAGGCTTGACCTTCAGCGCCAGCTGGTTCGCGGGTGTGACTGGTTTATTGCGCAGGTGGTTTTTCCGCCTTCCCTTTTCTGGTTGTTTCAGAATAGATCGGGGGTACTGCGGAAGGTTTTCCTGGAGTGATCGTCTTCCATCGTTTTTTTACCGAACACCCCAGCATTGTGACCCGTTGCCTGTAGAATAAAGTCAGCACTCCTTGGCATGGCGTAGAAGACATTTCAGGCTGGTCTTGGCCTGATTTTTCAGTTTCAGCACTTACCGTTCCCCCCGTCTCCAAACCCAGCCGGCATAAATTGCATGTGCCGTTAGTTCTGCTTGGAATAGTCTCTTCCTTGCATAGCAAACCCCAGCTAATGTTTCCAAACCCATGTCACACACTGCGTTCTTCCCCAGTCTCTTACGGACTCTTGCAGGCAGCATCAGATCCTCCCCGGGGCCCCAGGTCTTCCTTCATAGACCCGTGGTCACACCTTTGCACACCAGGCCACTCCACCAGCTCTGAGCTTCCCAGGGACAGGCGCGTGTCTGAGTCTGTGTTTGGGGACAGAGCCAGAAGTGACTGCTCACAAAATGGCTGCTTCGGTCTGTCCTTCCACAGGAACAATCTCCACACGTGCAGAGGGTTAAGGAGTAGCGAGGTGACAGAAATACAGTCACAAAACCGGAACTCACACCAGCCGAACTGTGTTTCTGTTCTGCTGCGTGACAGGGAGTAGAGAAGCCTTAGTATTACATAAATGTAAATTCTGTAGGTGATTTGTGGGACTGGTGTGTGTTTTGTAGGACAGAAACAATAGCTTTATAGGGTTGCTCTGTCTTTATGACAGGATGAGTAGGAATTTGCTAGCATACTGGCAGACCCAATTTGGAAAATACCAGGGAACTTGGAGAAACCAGATAAAGTTAGAGAAGGCACATGTTTTCATTTTGGAACATTTTTTGCAGAATTCACTTTATTATATTTAATCAGTTAGAAATGGGATTGCTGGGTCACAGGGTGAATATATGTGGAAATTTATCATTACTACTTAAATATCATAGCCCTTTTCCTGCATATGTTAAGTAAAACCAGCCTTCAAATTGCGTTCTTCTTAGTTTTGGGTGAAGTACTGGGTTTGGTGATTGTGCTTTATTGTGAATTGCTATCATGCTTGCTGAACTTTGCTGTGAGCTGTTTCAGGACTTGTACTTTATTTGACCTCTAGAGTCTAGATAAATAGATCACTATTAAATGCAAAACTTTCCACTTCTGACTTAGCGCTTCATATAATCGAAGGCATATAACCTGAGCTCTGAGCTTTACTCTCTCATGGGAGTCTGTCCTACTGAGAACTTGACGGGTTCTGTGGATTGACTGTCTCCACAGCACTTTTTTCGTCCCTCAGTAGCAGAGTGGCCAACAGCAGGGGCAGACAAACCTGATTTTTCCTCCCCACTCTGTCACTTAGTAGCTATTCTGTAAATTCGGGCCATTAATGGTTCCTGTTTGTAGATTTGTTGTTGAGAATTAGCTCAGATAGAGATTTAGAAGGAAGAGCTGACCAGGGTTGGGGAGTGAAGGAGAGGCAGTGGTACTGGTGACTCTCAGATTTCGGGTTTGCTTGACTGGGTGGATCGTTTGAAACAGTTCAGGTGCGGTGCGGGAGAGAAAATGAACGCAGGGTCCATATGTGTGACTTGGGAGATGGAAAGTTTCATGGCCTCACAGATAATTCCTTTCTGCTTTGAAGACGAAGATGAGGAGGAGGAAGAAAGACGATTTACAAAGTTGTGTTGACACACGTGCGCCTCTGCACCAAATGCCTGGGTACAGAGGGCGTGGGTCGCTGTCCTGGGGTGTGCACACTGTTGTCTACCTTATTAAAAGTCAAGGTCTTTTATTCACACAAAGAAAAAAAATGAGCTCAGATAATGGATGTTGATAGCTTACCACAGAACCTGCCACACAGAAAGCAGTACATAATCCCGCCCGGCAGTTACCAGTTCCTACACGTGGGTTTGGAGACTCACTAATCTTCCAGGAACCCAGCTGCAGGGAGATTCTATTACCTGTTCCCCAGCCATCCAAGGATGGGGTCTTCAGCATCTGTCTTCCCTCACCTTCAGCTCCTCCGAATCTTTTGTAGGCTTTTTGAAAGCCTTTGAAAAGGAGCTCAGCCTTACCGATCGCCTCATTATGTGATCTTAACCTTCTTGGTTTTGTGGACTTTGTGAAAATCTGATGATTTGTCTCTGAATTTGTATACATACAACTTTGTGTGTATGGACTCCCAGAAAGTATCCTAATCTTTGAGAATGCCTTAAATTTGAAGTGGGTGGAAAATCTAGATTAGTCAAAGCTTTTTCTCTGTGAGGCATCATACTTAGGATGCCTGCTTATAGCTTTTAAAACTTAGCAAAAATTCAGTTCTTCAAAGGAACTAAAGAATCTGGAAAAAAAAAAAGTGAAAACTGCTATCAACACATTTTACCCCTCAGTAGTAGAAGGAAAACCTTTTGCACATAAACTACAGAGAAACACTTCCTCTGAAGTATGTAGCGTTAATAGATGACTCTCTACCAGTTAGTGAAAGGGAACAGACCGCTTACCTCCTGCTCCCTGGAGAAATATGCAGCCTATCTGGCCCAGGTGTGTTTGGCAAGACCTGTCTGTCCTGTCTTCTGTCGGTCCCTGGGGAACGTGAGGTAGCCGTCTGTAGAGGTGCTGGTGCCTGCGAGACCCCCCAGAGCCTACCGTGGTCTCAGGAGGGCGGGCGTTCTGATGCCCGTGTGCCTCGCGTGAGGATTTGTGGTATCACAGACCAACATCGCAGCCGGTCAAGTCCTTGTTTCCTCAGATGGCACTGCAGTTGCTTACTGGGGATAAGGTTCACTTCATAATATTTGGGAGCAAAGAGAAGATCTGAAAATAGGTTAAACTCATCTTGCTCTAATTTTATTAAAGGACACTTGACATTGGGATTATTTCTTTTTGAAGCAGACCAGCGGTTTAAGATTGCTAGAACTGAAGCCATGGGCCACCGGTGGGGGCCCCTCTCCCTGGCATCCTGGCATTGTGCGTTCTCGCTGTCGTCTGGGACCCCACGTGATCCTAAGGATTATCTTGATGTGGATAGTTGCTATTTTTATTCAGTGTGGAATGATACAGAATTTTCATCTAAGTCCAATACTATATTAAGGTTTCACACTTCACATGCCGTCTTACATTGGAGTAGGTCCCAAAGAATTTACGGTCATTGCAGTAATAGTCTGAGTAGTCCCAAGTCCAGGTGTCCCTGAGAAAGCGGAGCGCACAGACTCGGGCGTCCCGTTAGTAGGCTGTGTGTTGACCGTTCTGTCCGCTCGAGTCGCGTGTCTTTAGAGCATGCCTCTAGGGACAGTTCATTCCGTCGCCCAAGTGTGTAGTGCACTGGGCGAGAGGGAGCCGCTGGGGAGCCTCCGCAGAGTGGTGTGTGACAGATGCAGGTTTCTGGAGAGAACCTGAGTGTGACAGCCCGTGGCTGAGGAGAGACTGTGATGGTGGGGGGTTTGGGTAGTGGTCTGCGGGGGAGGTGAGCTGACTGTAAGGGAAAACTGGCAGAGAGGGAGGTTAAGAAAAAGGGAACCAGTAAATCAAGACTGCATTTCTGTGCAAAGAAACCATTATTGTTTGGTTGAACTCCACAGGACCGTGGTAAAGACAAGATTTAGGGGGTGGTGAGTCAGAGGAAATACGATTTGAGGCAGGTCTTTGATTTCCCGTTTGAGACCCGCATAGGAGTTTATGGCCCTGAGTGAGGTAACGAAGCGTGGCTCCTGTGTCCTCGGGTTCTAGAGCTAGATGCCGCGTGGCTGGGAAGCCGGACAAGGCCTCCCAGGTAAGGAGTGTCCGCAGTCGTAGCGTCACCAGAAAAGGCAAGCCTGCGAGAGAGTCATCGACCCCGTTGTTGACTCTGAAATGACCGCAGAAACACGCCCACGGTGGAGTTCTGGTTTGTCGCGGAACAGGTACGCGGCTTGTGCTTTTGGTCCTTCCTTGGCCACTGGGGCTGGTCGGATACAGAAGGGCACGGGCGGGGGGGAGACAGCCTCACGATAAATTGCTGCCGGGAGCACAGCCGAGCACCTGCTTTTGAAGACCTGGTACCCTGGGGCGGCCCCCGCCGCAGTCCTGATGGGACGTGGGGTACTGGCTGCTTCACTACAGCGGGAAGGAACAGCGGGACCCAGCCCGCGGGGTTCGTTCAAGGTTCGTTCTGCGTCCTCGCCCGGCCAGGCTCACAGGCCCCCGGATGTCTCGAGTTCTTGGCAGGAAGTCGTCCCAGTCAGGCCCAGCAGGCCTCTCCACAGCAGCGAGCCCTCGGAACTTCAGCCGCGTCTGCTAGCCGTTCTCGTCCCCAAGTCTTTGCCTTCTTGAGTATTATCCTTCCCAGCTCTTACGCCTTTTCCTTAATTCTGGAAGGTCGCCGTCCCTTGCTTTTGTCGAAGAACGCATCCGAGCTGGCCGGCTTAGAAAACGTTCCGGTTCCCTCCAGCCCACGCTCGCGGTCCAGGCACGGCGCACCCGTGATGTGAAGGGGTGGGCAGGCCGGGTCGCGGAGCAGCCGGAGGAGCCCGCCGCGGCCCGGCTCCTGGAGCAGCGGGGCGGAGAGCGGGCGCCGGGACCGGGGGCCTCGGGCCGGGAACCGGCGGCGGCTGCTCGTGCGCTCCTCGGGGCCAAGCCTGAGAGGTGGCCTGGGCTCTTAGCGAACCACCCTCCCGGGAGCTCCCCGGCCCCCCGCCGCCGTAACATCCCCCGACCAGCTCCTCAGCCGGAATGTGGGGCCTGGCGCTTGTCCTTCACTGGCTGCTGTCCCTGTGTTACTGAGGAACGTGAGGGCGGCAGTTCCAGAAATCAGAACAGTTCCCTGACCACATCTCAGTCGCCCTTAGGGTACTGCCTGTGACCCGTGGTGCAGCCAAACCAGGAATGTGCTTTTCAGAACATGAGTGTGGCGGGCCGTTGTTCCTCAGAGAACTCCCCACCCCAAACAGCTTTAGCCTTCCTCTCTCAAAAAGGAAGAGCTCACAGTGGAGTACTCTTCCCCGTATCCCCGATGCCGGTGAGCTTCCCTCCGGACCCGAGAGATCAAAGAAGGGACTGTCTCGTTGGTTGTCACTAGGCTTTTCTGCCTCAAAGTGTTGTTGGGACCTAAAGAGCCGGAGGGCTCACATTTCAGTCTCCTCAGAAGCCCTTGTGCAAAGAAAGCTTCAGAGCCAGCGTTGTCAGGAAGCGGTTAGGGAAACTACGCGTACGATAAGAGTATTAAACAGTCTGTGTGACATTTTGTGTACGGTTGCTGGGAGTCCGTAGTCATGTGTGTGTTTTTCTCTTAGGTTCATTTTCCAGACACTGAAAGAGCAGAATGGCTAAATAAGGTAAGAGTGGAACGTACTAAATACCCCATTATCAGTGGGAGTTAGAGAATGAGATGCCATCTTTCCAGTTTTGGGAATTTGCATGTTGACAGTTTGTGAACTCATTTGGACTTCGTGGACTGGCTCCTGCTATCAAAAAAATGGAGTCATAACTAATACGTTACTTTTTAGATGGTGAAAAACTGTGTCTTTAACATGAAAAAATTGATGATATTTTCGTAGTTGTGTATTTGATCTTGTGTCTACTTCACTCATTGGCTAGTGCTCAAGTCTATTTTATAATTATAAGCAGAATTTTTGAAAATATTATGAAAAGGGAGATAATTCCCAAGAAACCTAGTAATAGATTAATAATCCTTTTTAAAGTTATTTTTTTAAGATCATATACTTTGAAGTAGATGTTTCCCCCCATATTTTATATATCCTTATAGATTCATGATTGCCTTACAGCACCAGAAGTTAGTCCATCATTAAAGAAAGCCCATTAATGCTTATTAAGATCTAGACAGTTTTAGGTTTTTAGAAACAAGCTGAAACCACAGGGTTTTCTGATTTTTTTCCCTAAGCAACTTTAAATGTGCTGACAGGCTTAAATGGAATGCTTAACCAGAATAATTTCTGCAACATATTAGTTAATCTGTAGTTTATTGTTGTAGCACATTTTTGAAATTCAGATCGTGTTCGTTTTGCATAACAAATGAGACACATACCCCCTTTAGTTTTCAAAAATTCTGGTAAACTATAGAGGTGTAATTTTTCATGATGATGGAAGTACATTATTACATCTTGGTACGTAGTACATTACTGTGTATTAGAGCATTTTGTTTGACATGAGTTCGTTCTTCTTCACAGACTGTAAAACATATGTGGCCTTTCATTTGCCAGTTTATAGAGAAGTTGTTTCGAGAAACTATAGAGCCAGCTGTGCGGGGAGCAAACACCCACCTTAGCACTTTCAGTTTCACTAAAGTTGACGTGGGTCAACAGGTCAGTTTCTTCTTAAGTATCCTTTGTGCACATGGTAAAATTGGTGTGAAAACTTTAAAAAATTTATGAAATGACTTCAGGTTACTTTCTAGATTAAATTGCTACGGGGGATTAGCAGGCTGTCTCTGAAGCTGGTCCCAGTTCTGCTCCTGGGGATCGCCCTCCCCTTGTCTGTCCCCTTGTGTGTTACACTCATTCTTCCCCTGTGGTCTTCGGCCCATTTGGTTTCCTTGGTTGGTTTCTTTCAGGTCCCAGCCTGTCTTTCTACCCCTGCATCCTTCTGTCAGAATTTCCCTTGTACAGTTTTTCACAGTCTGTCTAGTTGGGGTTTGATATGTGAATTCATACTGAAAGTTTAATGACTGACAACAAACTTAAAGGCGTTTACCCCTCAAGATGTATAAATACAATAATTCAGGACTCCAGTGCCAGGCTTACAGAATTATATTAATTATGTAAACGAAGGGAAAGGTAGATTTTGTTGTTAGAATCATGCACAAATAAATACATCCAATTCCTAATCCTTCTAGTGAAGGCCTCAAGACAGCATCTAAATTAGTCGATCATGGCTGGCTTCTTTTTCCAAGTCCCTGTTTACAGTGATTAGCAACAGTTCGGGGTAACATTGTTTTTAATTGAGGTATAATTGGCATGTAACACTGTGTTACTTTCCAGGGTAACAGTGTTTTGTCTGCCTAATGGAAATTCAGAATTCAGTAGTAATGTAAATACACCTACGCAGTTGACACACACTTTGTGCACGCACACAGTAGGGCGACGCGGCACACCTTCGCCGGCTGCTGCAGTTCACGTGTCCTTGCTTCAGACCAGGGTCTTCATAATGTGGCCAGGGGTGTCTGACTCGGGCGCTGTCGTGTCTGCACCCGCAGGCTCGTGCCCGTCCTCTGCTCCTGGATGCTTCGTCTTAACCCACAGTTACTCAAAATCCAGGTCTCCACTGCGGGCATATGTGTTGCACTTAGTCACTTTTCCTCTTGGCTGGGAGGTTTCCAGGTGTGTTAGAAGCCTGGGGTCTGATCACCCTGTTGTTCAAGCGCATAAGGGCCTGCGCAGGACGCCTGTGTCCACTTACCTTTCAGGTGTACTTGACCTTCTCTGACATAAAATGATAACAACAAATAGGAAAACACAATCACGAGGTGGAACGCTGTGTGAGCATGAAGCAGAGGTCGTACACTCTTTCTGTAAAAAGTCTGGCGTTACATATTTCAGTCCTTGAGCCCATAAAGTCTTTGAGGCTTATTCTTCTCTGCCCCACCCCCATTTCTTTTATAATCGTTTAAAAATGGAAAAACCTTTCTTAGCCAAAGGCTAAGTTGAACCTGCAGGCCATGGTTTGCAGTCCCTTAATGTAAGATGATAGGCTTGTGTTTGTGGAGACTAGAACTCTAACTCCAGCTGGATTTGTTTTAGGGAGAATTATGTTCACTTGGTATTACGCGCTCTTTAAGTTTGATACTAAGATTATCCTTGGAGAACAGAAGAGTACTAAGAGTAGTGCTGACTCGGTAAAGGCGACTTGACATCATCATCACCTGCACTGCTGCCTTACAAGTACAGGCGATCTCGGGCTCTCTGAGGAAGGAACAGGCTAGAAGGACGTGCAGAGCCCCAAGCACAGTTCTTTGTACACACCTGACGTGCTGGCTGAGTCTCTCAGTCAGCTGAGTTCTCTTGCCTTTAAGTGTCTGTCCTGTGTTGCAGAAGGCTCAGTCACCTGGAGTGGGCGTGGCCTCGCTGCTTCTCCTAACATCAGATGTCATGTTCAGCGGAGGAAGGGGATATTGTCTAATCAAACATTTAAACTAAAGGTCCTACGCTACCTGTATCCCACTTTCACTCATCAACAGAGTGATTTGAACTGTATTCTCTGTGATTCATAGTCTGTGCGTGTCTGAGCCAGTGTCATCAGGCAAAACGCCAGGAACCTAGGATAGTAGCAGATGGAGATGCTCAAAGACTTAGAGTTTTGTTTTGTTTTTAAGATTTTATTTATTTGTAAGAGAGAGCACAAGCAGGGGGAGCAGTAGGCAGAGGGAGAAGCAGGCTCCCTGCTGAGCAAGGAGCCCGAGGTAGGGCTGGATTCCAAGACCCCGGGATCATGACCTGACCTAAAGGCGGACACTTAACCAACTGGGCCACCCAGGCGTGCCCCCCGCCACCACAAAGACTTAGAGTTTAATCCTACAGCCCGTTGAGGGGTGAGATGTTGGGGCACCTAAACTGTCACAGTAAGCTGTAGTACTCCAGAGGTAAGGAATCCCTTCCGCTTGAGAGTTCGATGCTCGGAGGTGAGGTTGAGAACTTTCCTAGAAGCAGTCTCAAAGTGATAAAATGGGAGGTTTTGAAATGGTGTTACAGCTGGGTCCTTGAAACATGACAGTTATTATAACCTGCCTTTTCTTTTTGCAATCATGTCTCTATTAATGGTTAAATTAAGACTAGGTTAGAATTATACCTACAGCCAGTATTTTTCATTCACTGAAAAGCCCCGTTCTTGTGAAAATTTTAAGAAATGAAAAATTACAAGTCATAGAGGAAAAAAAGAAAGGAAATTGTGTTTCAAACCATGTAACAACAAGTTAGAGGGAAAGGATCGAAGTAAATTGGAAGAAACAGGGCCACGGGGTTGGACCTTTAAGTACTCACTGCGCATCAGACACGCTCCTCCTGTCCTTTGATTTCATAGTAACCTCGTTAGACGGATGCCACTTAGTATCCACACTTCACAGATAGGACACTGGAGAATGGAGGCCTACGGACTTGCCCAAAGCGAAGCAGCTACTACACTGAAAGCAGAAGTTTAGTTCCTGTAGCCTAGTGCTAGACTTGTTCTCATCTCTGTGCCGCATTGTAAGGGTGGGTTTTATTTTTTAAATAAGCATTTTAAAATAAGCTGCCTCTTGTTTCAGCCCCTCAGGATCAATGGTGTTAAGGTATACACAGAAAATGTGGACAAAAGGCAAATAATTTTAGATCTTCAGATTAGGTAAGTTTGTGTGTGTGTGTGTGTGTGTGTGTTGTATTTATGTCACAGTTAATGGACTATAATGTCATTCAGCTGTACCCATAAAGTGGAAGATATAAGGAGGATACTTCTTACCTGATGTGTGGTAGAATTTGACTAAATTGTTGAAGACCCAAATTTATTTATTTTCTGTGTCTTAATTCCTGATAGCCTAGATAATTGCCAGTCATAAGCATGTTAAATTAAAAATATCAAAGACCCTACAAGAAAACTGCAGGCCCATACCCATTATGAACACTGATGCCAAAATCCTTGTCAAAATAGTAGCAAACTGAATTCAGCAACGTATTAAAAGAACTATACACCATGACCAAGTGCGATTTACTCCTAGAACGCAAGGATCCTTCAGCATATACAGATGAATCCTCACCACGTTAACAGAACAGAAGGGGGAAAGAAACACATGATCATTTCAGTTGATGTAGAAAATGCACTTGACAGAATTAATTATTTTTCCATGATAAAAACACTCAACAAACTGGGAACAGAAGAAAACTACTTCAGCATAATAAAAGGCACATGTGAGGGGTGCGTGCCTGGCTCAGTCAGAGGAGTGTGCGACTCTTGATCTCAGGGTCATGAGTTGAAGCCCCATGTTGGATGTAGTGATTACTTAAATAAATTTACAAAATAAAAAGGTGTATGTGAGGAGCCCCCAGTAGGCATCATACTCAGTGGTGCGAGACTAAGCTTTTCTTCCAAGATTAGGAGCAGGCATGTCCACGGTGACCACTTTCATTTAACATGGCATTGGAAGTCCTAGCCCGAGCCGCTAGGTAGGAATAAAAAGACAAGGCATCCAGGTTGAATGGAGGAGGTAGAATTGTCTCTGTTCACATGTGGTATGATCTTATATGTACAAAACCTAAAGGATTCCACAGAAAAACCTCGTAGACCTAATAAATTCAGCAAAGCAGCAGAATATAAAGTCGGCACACACAAGATCAGTTATGTTCTGTGTGCTAACTGTGCACATTCCAAAAATGAAATCTCATTTACAATAGAATCAGAAAGAATAAAACTCTTAGGAATTAGCCAAGAAGGTGAAAGACATGTACAAAGAAACTATAAAACACTGCTGAGAGAAATACAGGAGATGGAAGGCATCCCGTGTTCTTCATCTGGAAGACTTAACGTCACTGCATGTCAGCACTAAAAGCAGTCCGTAGAAGCAGCACAGTCCGTGTAATCACGTGTCCAGTGAGCGCTTAATATCCGAAAGTGTAAGAAACCCCTAAAACTCAACAAGAACGCACAGCCCGGTTCAGAAATCGACAAAAGGTCTTGAATGGACATTTTTCCGAAGAAGATGTGCAAATGTACAGCGAGCACATGAGAGGATGCTCCCCTCGTTGATAACCAGGGAGACGCAGATCACAACAGTGAGCTACCACCTGACCCCAGTAGGACGGCTGCTGTCCCACAGTAGAAGGCAGCGGGTGTCGGCGTCGGTGTGGACGTGGGGAAACTGGACCCCTCGTGCACCGTTGACGAGCGTGTACAGCGGTGCGGTTGCCGCTGTCCCTCAGAAAATTAAACAACTAATACAAGACCCAGCAATTCCACTTCTGGGTCCATAACCAAAAGAACTGAAAATGTTTCGAAGAGTTACCTGTACGCCTGCAGTCATAGCAGTTCGCAGTAGCTGAAATGCGGAGGCAGCCCAGACGTTCATCGGCAGAGATGGGTAAGGAGAATGGGGTCTGGACACGCAGTGGCACTTCAGTCACCTTCAGAAAAAACAAAAAGGAAATTCTGACACATGCCGCAACGTGGATAGACCGTAAGGATGTTATGCGGAGGGTGGTGAGCCCGTCACACCACGACAAACACTGTACGACCCCACTTACACGAGGTCCTTCGAGCGCTCAGACGCCTGGAGAAAGAAATTGCCCTGCTGGGCTCCAGGGCCTGGGGGCGGGGAAATGGTAAGTGGTTCCCTGGGGACGGAGTTTCAGTTTTGTAAGATGGACGAGTCCTGAAGATGATGGTGGCGCCGGTCCCACGAGGTGAATGTGCTCGATGCTGCTGAACCACACGCTTACAGATAAGCCAGATGGTCCACTTTACGTTCTTTATATTATACCACAAGAAAAAATAATTGGGAAAAAGGTGAACTGACAATCTGCCCGGCCCCACACCTGGCAGATAAAGGTGGTTTTGTTTGGCTCTTGTCCTCATTCTTTGTGAGCTTGCTCACGGCTTCCCACATCCCTGTGAGGCCTAGTAACGAGCTGTGGAAGGGCAGCTGCCGACGTGCGCCCCTGACAGACCCAGTCCATAGTTTTGTTTCTTACCTTGACGAAGGATCATTGTGTTTTATAGTGTTGCCTTTGAGTTTCTGAAGTGTATGAATGTAGTCCTTGTACAGGGTTGGCACTGATCACTTTTACTTTAAAAAGGAGCATTGACTGCCTCTGAGGATCTGATGGGAAAATCTGCACCTTTAAAATACCAGGCACGACTGTGAGCATTGTTGTCATCAGTGGGATAAAAGGAAGCCCGACTGTGTCTTCAGCTCAGCTGTACCCTGGGACTGTCCACTAGTCTGCTAACGAGCTACATGAGGAGAGAAACTGTATTCTCTTATTCTGGCACTGAGGGAGGATTTCATACACATTTATTAAATAAACATTTGAGGGAGTCAGTCCGTGGATGCCATGGTGAAGACGCAGTCTGGCTTTCATGGTTTTAGCAGTCAGAACAACATATGCAGATTATGCTGCTCAGATATTTATGTCTCTGAAGAAAATCTGCATTCTCCTTTCTGTGTGTTCTAGACTGGGACTTTAGGTTATTGGTGGTAGAGACGGGGAAGGCAGATATTAGGAAATACAGTAATCAGGTCTTAGGGTGAAGAAGAGAAAGTTTTGAGATGGTTTTTTAATAGGTGATTTTACCAGCTAGATCCAGCATTTTGCACAGTGAGAAGAATCTACAGGTGCTGGCTGTAGCACCAGGACATAAATATTGGAAGAATTCGTCCCAGATGCCTTTCATTAGTGTTGTACTTGTGTGCTTTCCAGCATCCGTCACACTGGCCCCAGATGTGCTCAGGCTGGAGCATGACGTGCTGCTTCCGAGGGTGGGAGTCGGGTCACAGAGATCCCGCACAGAACGTAGACGATGTTTCGAGCTCACATTAAGAATAGATGCAAGCCTGACGTTCAGCATCAAACTAATTCTTGTTTCGTTTGCTCGTTTTGTACTAATGATTGAAATGACTTAATCACTGAGTAAAATTGGTGCCCCGAAGAGACGCATCACTTCTAACCTCTGACGTCACAGAGCCCTGGAGCACTGCTGTTAGTTTTCTCATGACCAGGGAGCATGGGTGCGAAATTTACTTGTGGCGAGACATAATCTAAGCTTTTTTTTTTTTTTTTAATGTTTTAAACAAACACAGTTGTTTGAGAAACAGATGAAAACCGTACTCCAGCAGAAGACTGATCCAGAAGTCGCAGGTTGGGAAGTGACGTGTGTAATTGGTGTGGCCGTGTCAACTCTGCTAGCAGGGACATCTGTGATCTGGGCAGTAAACACTCAGACATGGGCCTCACGTTACAGTGCAGGCTTGTTTTGGTTGTTTTGCTGTCATTTTACTCAGATTCTATGCCTTGCAGGTCTGTGGTGATTAAGAGACAGTAATACAGAACTTTCTCTGCTAGTTTTGTAGGAAACTGTGAGATTGACTTGGAGATCAAGCGGTATTTTTGTAGAGCTGGTGTGCAAAGTATACAGGTAAGGTTTTAAAAGTTTCATAGTCTTCTAAAATTCTCTATGCTCCATTCAAAAAAAAAAGTGAAGTTTTTATTAACTCAGAATTTCTTTGAAGTTAAGTTTTCTATTTGTAGGTTTTACTTGAGAGAAACATGAAGTCCGATGCTGAGAAGTCACTAAGATGCTCATGTATCCTCCTTCTTGCATCAGTAAATGGCCTGTGGAATTGTCTTCTGTGACATGTTTTGGTTTCCCATTTGAATTTAGATTCATGGAACAATGCGGGTGATCCTGGAACCGTTGATTGGAGACATGCCCCTAGTGGGAGCCTTGTCTATCTTCTTCCTTAGGAAACCAGTAAGTCAACATTAATTTCATGTTCTCATTAACTGACAAAGACATGTAGAGAAGCGTCCTCCTCTCACAGTTCCCTTTTCTGATACATGAATCCTTTGAGTGTTTTTATACTTCTTTATGCTCTCAACGGAGGGCTTCATCTCTGATTGGTCCAAGTCACAGAACGAGTCAGTCTGGGAGCCCAAGCTGACAAAGTTGCTGTCATGAATCTTGCAACCCCGCCAACAAAGGTTGCCATCATTGACAAGCAGAGCCTTTCCGTTGTGGTATGTTTAATGAACTACACAGTAGATGATTGTTAAGGCATTAAGGTGTTTGGTCTGGTTTGGTTTGGATTGAACTATGGGTTTCTTCAGGGTTTTTTTGTTTCTTTGTTTTTTCTTCAAGTACACTACACGAAATGTGGAGCCAGTGTGGGGCTTGAACTCATGACTGACTGCCCCACCCAGACACGCCTACTGACATTGGATTAACCGTAGTAATCATCACTTCACGTTGTTGGCGGGTATACACACACACATACACACACACGTGTGGAAGAGATAGATGTGTATCCCACATTTTATTACAAGTAGCCAGTACTTACTAGTCATTATTAGCTCAAAATAAGTTCGCAAAAATGTCATTCCTGCCTAAGTGACCCCTCACCTCAGCCCCTCCCCTCCCTTTGACTCTTCCTAAGGCTCCTCCCCCTCACCTGGGTGGCTCCTTCCCTGCAGGGATCCTCCTCATGTGGACTCCTGCAGCCTCTGACCGGCTTCCTGCCTTGGCTCTGTCCTCAGTACACTTGACCACTAGGGTCAGCTTCCCAAGGTGCGAACTGACCCACTCGGGAGCATCTGTCCCTTGCAGACAGTCCTCATGGTCTGGGTGGGGTCTCTCTCCAGCCTCATTTCCTGGCACGGCCCCTGGTGAGTGTCCCCATTTCCAGCCACAGGGAGGAAGCATAATCCAAGGACGGTACCGGCCCCCATCGTCTTGCCTCTCCTCCCTTTGTCGTTCCTACTCCCGGAACACTGTTTCTGTCCCTTCCAGAGACACAGGTAGTCCGCTTTCGCCCTTGTTCCCCTGCTGCCATCCTGTCCCGTGTGCTGTGGCGCACTGCTCGTGAGCTCGTTGAAAGCCACAGCCATGTCCGTCTCGTGCAGTTTGGTAAATGTCCGATGGAGGAATTGACCGGTTTCTCAGTTACCTTTCTATGATTCACCATTTTTATAACTTCTGTGAGTCCTTTTTGGAGGTGTCATTAACATTATGTATAGTTTAAATAGGAATATGAATTTTTATAGTTTGATTTAAAGAACTTAATGCAAACTGTTATTGTTGGGTTTTTTAAAAATACATGTTTATTTTAGACCAAAGTACAAATGGCATTTTTTCTGTGCAAAAACACAAGAATTTAAGTGTCTTCACTTCCTTACCACTAAAAGTACTACTCTGATTTGCTTCTTATTGCTTAAATAACAGGCTTATTTTGAATGTGTTTTGACTACATAAAACACTAAAATTAAAGGAATTAAGGAATCTCTGTGTTAAAATTTAATTTATTAAAATTTTGAGAAATGAAGAGTTCCATAAAAGATATAAAATTCATGTTTTTTTTTCCATATACCAGTTGTTTAAAAGCCATTATATGGTTAAGAAACATCCTTCATGAATGAGTATAAAAAACTAATCTTTAGTAGATGGCTAAGTATTTTTGATTTACAGGGAATTTTTAACAACTAAAGACCTTTTTTCAGTTCAGAAAATAATGAAATCCAAATCTTTAAATCTCCCTCAGTACTTAGTAGAACTCTTCCTTAGGTCGGATCTTCCGTAGGTATATTTACTTTAAAAATAATGGGCGCCTGGGTGACTCAGTTGTTAGGCATCTCCCTTCGGCTCAGGTCATGATCTCAGGGTCCTGGGATCCAGCCCCACATCACGCTCCCTGCTCAGCGGGAAGCCTGCTTCTCCCTCTCCCCTGCGCCCTCCCCCCACTTGTGTTCCCTCTCTCGTATCTCTGTCAAATAAATGAATAAAATCTTTTTTAAAAAATTGTAATGTAACTTCCAAAAAAAATCTTAGTGTCAGAAATGGATGAGGCTGTGAAAAGTTCAGGATCATTCATTTCCTTATATGGTGAGTAAAGTTGCCAAACATACGCTTTGGAGAGAAGGGAATTTTTTTTTTCTCCAGTTATTTTTGACTGGAAAATATGAGAACAGAACTCGCTTCTGGTTGCCAAGTAATTCTTCCTCACCCTAAGGAAAAACACAGCTACAAAGATTTGGGGGTTTGGGCTGTCCAGATGCTTTAGGAGAATACTGCCAGAGACTCTTTTAAACCTTTGTACGTTTCTATTCTTGTTCGTTTGTTGCAGTTATTTTTGATAATGTGCTACTTGTTTAAAAAAACAACAACAACTAAGAATTTCTAAAGTGACAAACTTTCAGAGTATAGTGAAAGCGGTATGTGTGATGGTTCAGTGACAGACTTGGGTTTCCCAGCCTGGTCTTCCACACCTGGTTTTTCTCTTCTGACCGTATGCCTTGAACAGCTTGTTTAATTCTCCTAAGCCCAAGTCTCCCCATCTGTGACACAGGGACTGCATGTCAGTAGGCGTCTCCCCATCTGTGACACGGGGACTACTGCCTCACAACCCTAAATGTCAGTAGGTATAAAACAGTAGATGCCTAGTTCATGGTAAGTCCTCAGATTTTAAAGAAATTAAGTATTTTCCTGTACATAGGTTTAGCATTCTGGTGGGTCTTAATACCAGAAGTCAAGTTTTGGTAGACATAAAAACTTGGGTGAAGGTTCTGGTAGGAGCCAGAAAAGCCAGTGTCTCCCGTCGGCCATGTCACGGGAAACTGGCCGTTCACTTGGGCTAACCTGACTGTTTCTGAAACTGCCTCTGGCGTGCACTCAGAGGTGTTTCAGAATCCCCAGTTCTTTGTTGGGTTATTCCAAGAGCACAGATGAGCCTCAAGTAAATCCACCTTCCAGAACTTATTCCGGAGATGATCTCGGGTGTGCCCACAGTCTGTTTGTCCCAAGAGGGTCCTCCCAGCTAGCAGAGTCCTTGAACCACAGATTGCATTTTTACAGATGGAGAAAGGCAAGTATCTTCCTTTTACGGTGACTGTGAGAAGAACTTGAGTCCTGTTAGCTACAAGTCCAGCAACTGAGACACCTTAATCAGAGGAAGGGAAAAGGAAAGGCTTCAGCTAAACGAAGACAGCATGTATTGTTCTCTCATAAAACCACTGGAGTGCAGCACTTGAAGCCTTTGTGACTGTCTGTCACCCACGCCTGATTGCTCCACTCTCTTCCCTGTGGGACCAGCCTCCTCTGGTCTTCTAGTCCACATGTCAGGAACAGGGCTGCCGGTGCGCTCAGGAGGCGGTGCGGCTTCCTGCTTTCCCTTCCTTGTCCCTGCGGTGTCGGATCCAGGCGCCTAGAATGGCAGGAAGGAGGAACGTTGCAGTGTTTGGATCAGGCTCCTGGAAGCCAATTCCTAGAACCCTGTGTAGATGGCAGGAGCGGGGTGGAGAGGCTGGGCTGGGCAGACGGGTCCACCAGAGTCTACCGGACTGGAGAGGGTCCCAGACTTAAACTACACCTCAGGTCAACCTGGGAGCTTTGGGGGTATTTATCCTTCCGGGTGCTCTCAGAGTGTCCTGGATCTGTGGTTTGATGTCTTTCCTTATTCTGGGCAGTCTTGCCCTTCCCCCAGTAGTTGAAACAGGGGAGCTCCCCACTGCTCCGGCCCGTATTGGGTTTCAGAGCTAGTGCCTTTTTTTTTTTTTTTTTAAGATGTTATTTAGTTATTTGACAGAGAGAGACACAGTGAGAGAGGGGACATAAGCAGGGGGAGTGGGAGAAGCAGGCTCCCTGCTGAGCAGGAAGCCCGATTCGGGGCTCGATCCTAGGACCGTGGGATCATGACCTGAGCTAAAGGCAGACGCTTAACAACTGAGCCACCCAGGGTCCCCATGGCTAGCACCCTTTCTAGTGACCTTGCCTTCTTGTGCTTGTGTCTTTGGTAGGTCTTAATGCCGGGGTGAGTCTGCACACCTCCCTGCTGTAATACAGGATCTCTAACAGTCAGGGCTGGGATGGTGTCCTACTCTCCCCAGACATAGAGGGTGTTTTCTTCTCTTCTCCCCCCCCACAACGAGCCTTACCTGTATGTCCCTTTTCCTAGTGGCTTCTCTTCCTTACTGTGTAGCAGCAGCTGCTCCATCCCTGACCTCACCCCTGCAGAAGGGTTTTCCCTCGTCCCTATAGCACACCCACACTCTCGAGCCCACCTAGTGGGTTGCAGATGGCCTGTGTCTGGATTTCAAAGGGCTTTCTCTGTCTCACCGGCACCTGGCCTTTAACAGTTAGGATTTAGCTGGAACCTCTCAGTGGCCCTGAGAGCTGCTCTGAGTAAGGGTTTCAGGCAGGTGGCCCTTCACCTCAGCTCTTCGTCTGCATTTGTGATGCTCTTTCCAGTTTTCTGCATCCCAGGTGGAAGTTGGAAATCCTAAGAGTTTCTTGACGGCTACCACCAGGGAAAATTGACTAAATGAAAAACTCTGGAGAAGGGTGGGAGCCAGACTAACTTTAGGTTAGTTTGTTGTTCTTTTGTTTTGTTTTGTTTTAATTTTATTTATTTATTTGATAGAGAAAGAGCAGAAGCAGGCAGAGTAGCGGGCAGAGGGAGAGGGAGAATCAGGTTCCCCGCTGAGCAGGGAGCCCAACATGGGGCTTGATCCCAGGCCCCTGGGATCATGACCTGAGCCAAAGGCAGTCACCTAACCAACTGAGCCACCCAGCACCCCTCCACTGGTCTGTATTTCTAGCAGACTTCCCAGGTGACTCATGGTCTGTACTGTACAGTTCAGCGCACCCAGAACACCTGGCACGGAGTGAGCGCCGAAATAAACAGCTGAGCGTACGTTTCACTGCACCCGTCAGACCGTGTGTTCACGGACAGGCAGAGAGGAGCAAGGCATGTCCGTGGTTCTCATGAAATACACAGATGCGTGGTGTTCCAGGGAAATGGAACCACACTGCTGATTCCATTTGTCCTGGGGGAGCCGCAGCAGCCCAGCGAGGGGACTGAGAAATGTCTGTCTCTTCAGTTTTTGCCAGAGATCTCAGGGGTCCCAGTGCAGTAGTTGGGGTGGTGACGGAACCCTCGTTTTAGTTGCGTTTCTCAAGCACGGCCTTGCTCCCAGCCCTCCTCCTGTGTGCTCCCTGTCTAACCCTCTCACACGCGCTCACTCTCACGTGTGCTTTCACACTCAGTTCTCATGTGTCTCACTCCCACGTGTGCTGACGCTCCACGCCCATTTTCCCGCATTCCCTCTCGCACATCCTCCTCTTACACACTCGGTCTCTGGTTCACTCATTCTCACACGTGCTCACTTTCTCACACTCGCCATCACACGTACTCTCACACACACTGGTTCACACACAGGTCCCTGTCCCTGTTCTCACCCCTCCATGTCTCTGGACTCTCTCTGTCCCTGCCTCCCCTTGCTCAGGGACAGGCCAGCTCCTTCAGGGCTTCCAGCAAGTCCCTTCCCTGGGAGCTGCTTTTCTGCATTCACATCTCTTCCCAAACCCAGCTGAACCCTGTTCCTGCCTCCCTGGTGTTTGGTTTCTCTGAACTTGGGTAGCCTTTAACTGTGTCTCCTCATTTTGACCAGGGTCATGAGAACAAGCGGATCATCGCTAGTTCAAGTTCTTTCCAGGGGACCCACCTTGATAGGACCTCTCATTCATCTCTGAATGTTCCCGAGCTTTCTGATTCAGTGAGATCCCCCAGGCTATCTGAACAGTTTTTGCCCCAGTCCTGGAATATCTGTTTCTTCACGATCCCTTGGAAGATGTGTTCAGAGATCATGGTCAGCATGCCGGCCGGCATTGGTTGCCCCAGATTGCCGTTGCTTCTACACCTATTGGCCGGAGGGGGGGGGGGCGTACAAGGGCACCAATAGGAGTTTGTAGATATTTGCAATAAACTTATATTTCCTTTCTCTTTTTCTGAAAAATCTTAGTCTTTTAGGACTTCTTTAAAAAGAATTTTTTTCAGTTTTGGCCTATCCAAAAGAATGTTAACTTTCCAGTTTGTGTTTATTCATAACTATACACTTCCCAGGGGATTTGAGCGGTTTCGTTCCCGCGACTGTGTGGGTGATTGAGATCACGCAGTGTCACGCAGCATTTCTTCTACGACTATAAAGCACAGATAATTTTATTATAATACGCGCTTTGATAAGAAAGCAGATTTTCTAATCAAGCTTTTTTTTTTTAGCCTGTCTGCATCCACTAAATGGAATCTTATATTAGCCAACTATGTAGGAATTACTCTAAGTAAATAAATACCCAAATACCCACTAGAAAATTGAGCAAATAAAATATGAATGTTGACTGAGTAGATAGAACATGTTCACTGATGCCAGGAAAATGTAAACTGAGACAGGGATAAAGTCCCATTTTTAACCTACCAGACGGATTTTTACTCTGTGTTTTGGTGGGGGGGAAGTATAAAGAAAGGACATTTAATATATTTAGGGTGGGAACGTATATAAATCAGTGCAGGATATTATTTTGGGGGGCAATTGGGTAGCATCTGTGAACATAAAAAATAAACATATCAGGGGTGCCTGGCTGGCTCATTCAGTGGAGCGACTCTTGATCTCATAGCTGTGAGTTCGAGCCCCATGTCGGGTGTAGAGATTACTTAAAAAAAATAAGAATCTTTAGGCGCACCTTGGTGGCTCAATCAGTTTAACATCTTACTCTAGATTTCGGCTCAGGTCATGATCTCAGGGTCGTGGGATCAGATTGAGCCCCACATTGGGCTCTGGGCTCAGCCCAGAATCTGCTTCAGATTCATTCTCTCCCTCTCCCCCTTACATACAGAAGCATGCACTCTCTCAAATAGATAACGTCTTGAAAAAGTATAATAAAAAACTTTTTTTACTTTTAAAGACTTTTATTTATTTGAGAGAGAGAGGAGCACCTGGGTAGCTCAAATGGTTAGGTGTCTGCCTTTGGCTCAGGTCACGATCCCAGGGTCCTGGGATCGAGCCCCATGTCGGACTCCTGGTTCAGCGGGGAGTCTGCTTCTCCCTCTGCCTCTCCCCCTGCTCATGCTGTCTCTCTGTATCTCTCTGAATCAAATGAATAAAAATAAATAAATAAAAAAACTTCAAAATAAAAAGCACAGCGGGCACCTGGGGCAGAGGGAGAGGGACAAGTAGACCACCCACTGAGCAGGGACACCCCCCGCCCCCAACCAACACAGGGTTCGATCCCAGGACTCTGAGATCATGACCTGAGCCAAAGTAAGATACTCACCTGACTGAGCCACCCAGGCACCCCCAAAGTAAGAATCTGTGAAAAATAAAAAAAAATAAACATACGTCTTTGACCAGAATTGCTGGTTGGCATTCAGTTAATCTAAGCGTCCATCAATAGGAAAGGTATATAAATTATTTTATTTTACCAGAGGAAATGGATACTATCAAGAACAACGCAAAAAAAGAGATAGTTCTCCTTTTATGAACAAAGGACAATGACTTTGATATTTTACAGTGAAAAGCAAGACGATATTATGAACTAATGCATTTTGCTTATAAAGAAACCTGTATGATTTGATTTAATAATTGGAAATAATTTGGAAACTTAATATTTTTGCCCTTTTTTTAAAACAGCTTATAGAAATTAACTGGACAGGACTGACTAATCTTCTCGATATCCCTGGATTAAAGTAAGTATGATGTCATGTCCTATGGTTAGCTTGTTGATGGTGTAATGCACATTTCTAGTCATGAAATTTCTAGTCATGAAAACAACTCAGAATGGGTAAGGCCAGTGTCTACCGGGTAGAATCGCTGCCTCAGCAGGCTCTCACGGGTGGCTCAGGTGGGGAGACCGGCTGGGCTCCGTTTTCTTAACTGCATCTGAGATCCCAGGACCAAGTGAGCAGAAGTGGAGTGGGCGAGGGTATTAGGCGGGTCACTCACCCCTCATTTTACTTTTCATTCATCGTGAAGCATTTTTCCAGCTTTGGTGTTTTCTTTCTAACTTTTTAATTTTTTTTTTTAAAATAGGCTTTTTTTTAAGTAGGCTCCATGCCCAGTGTGGTGTTTGAACTCATGACCCTGAAATCAAGAGTCACATACTCTACCGACTAAGCCAGCCAGTTGCCCCAAGCTTTGGTGTTTTAGAAAAGTAGCAGCCTTTTAATATTCTGCAAGTTAATTTTTAAGTTTGGTTTTTCATACTTTCTCAGAAAAATAAAACTTTAAAAATGAATATATATTTCAGAAGTAGCCCTTTGGGGGCACCTGGGTGGCTCAGTGGGTTAAGCCTCTGCCTTCGGCTCAGGTCATGATCTCAGGATCCTGGGATCCAGCCCCCCATCGGGCTCTCTGCTCAGCGGGGAGCCTGCTTCCCCCTCTCTGCCTGTCTCCCTCCCTACTTGTGATCTCTGTCTCTCTGTCTCTCTCTGTGTCAAATAAATAAATAAATCTTTAGAAAAAGAAAATAACTGTGTTTAAAAAATTTTTTTAAAAAAGAACTAGCCCTTTGGGTTCGTTTCAGGTTGTACTGCTGACTCCCATATCGCCCATGCTCCACAGAGGGGCGCTGATGTAGGTATTGGACCTATGAATGTCTAGGGTCATCCCAGGGTCTGGGTGTGAGAGCTGAGAAACCTGGAGTTTCTGCCTCGCATCACTGGGGGTCCCTTCATGATTCTGTAGCACTCTCGCATCTAAACCCTGAGGAGATTGGCCTGTAGTGAACTTTTGACACCATGAGCGGCACATCCCTGCTATAAGGAAAAGCGAAGTCTTCCTCGGTCAGAGCCATCTGTCTCCACTGATGGGAGGCGACTGTTGGCGACAGACCTCATAGCTGCTGCCAGGCGGGGTATTCTGGAACCTGCCTTTGCTGTTTACACTTGTAGTTGAAGGTTGAAAAACAGTTACACGTGTTCCTAGTAGATAACTTCCCTAATCTGGATTTTTTTTCTAAAATAGCTCAGAAATTAAATTGGTCTGTTTTTTTCTGTTCCTGTGTGTTTGTTTATGCCCCTACAACGGCCATTAGAAAGAACTTTATATTGTTTGAGCGTCAGGGAAAATTAAGGACTTTAATAAAGTGAGGCATAGTCCTAACCAAATCTTTTTTAGGTACTGTGGCTTAATGATACTGCAAGTTCTGTTATCTTTAAAAGATCTTTACACGGAAAGGACAACTTACAGAATTGTTAAGTATTCATTAGGACACTTGGTTGCAAGCAGCAAGCCCAGGGCGAGTGGTCTTACATAAAAAAGTAAATACATGAATAGGGGGTGTTTGGCTGTCTCAGTGGGAGGAGTGTACAACTCTTGATCTTGGGGTCTTAAGTTCAAGACCCACAACGAGTGGAGAAATTGCTTAAATAAATAAACTTTAAAAAAAAAAGTAAATGAGGGGCACCTGGGTGGCTCAGTGGGTTAAACCTCTGCCTTCGGCTCAGGTCATGATCTCAGGGTCCTGGGATCGAGCCCCGCATCGGGCTCTCTGCTCTGCAGGGACCCTGCTTCCCCCTCTCTCTCTTCCTGCCTCTCTGCCTACTTGTGATCTCTGTCAAATAAGTAAATAAAATCTTTAAAAAAAAAAAAAGTAAATGAGTAAATAAGTACTATTTTTAAGACAATTTATTCATTTATCCAACAAATAGGTGTTGTGCTTGCGATGAGCCAGCCCGCCACTGTTCTCAGTGCCACGGCATAGACGGGAACGGAGCCCCTATTCCTGTGGCTCATCCCGAGAGCCGCCTGGAGCACTGTCGGGGTGAAGTCAGGCACAGGCAGGGGTTGGTGCTCAGTTGGTGGCCTGAGGGCTCTCAGTCTCACTCTTGACTCTGCTTTTCTCCGTGTGGGTTTGTTGTCAGGCATGCCCTTGCCGTGAAGTAGCATCTTCTAGCTTCCAGTCTTCGTGCGCAGCAGCTTCAGTCTGAAGAGAACCTTCTCCTTCTTCTCCTCCTCCTCCTCCTTCTTCTTCTTTTGTTTGAAAGAACCGTCCTCTGCTAGTTCCAGCCAAAGTTGCAGGGCTGACTTCTGTTTGTCCACCCATCCTTGGACCAGTCCTGTGATCTCATGATCCCGCTTGGGTCTCCCGCCCACCCCTAGAGGGGGAACCCGGGGGACCAGGGCGGGGACGTGGGGAACCGAAGGAAGAACTTCCACCAGTACTTCGGTCTGTGGGAGCAGATGCTGGTTAGCCAGCAGAGCAACAGATCCCTGCTGCCGTTCGGGGTAGAGAATGTGTGTGGGACGCCTGGGTGGCTCAGTCAGTCAGGTGGCCGACTCTTGAGTTCAGCTTGGGGCATGATCTTGGGGTCCGAGGATTGAGCCCTGCGTCAGGCTCCGTGCTCAGTGGAGAGCCTACTGGAGGACTCTCTCTCCCTCTCCCCACCACACTCTCTAAAATAAATGAATCTTTTTTTAAAAAATGTGTTCTACTTTCCTCCTTTTATATAATGGGAGGACTGAAATAAACCCAGGCTCGTCAAGCAGCTACCCTGTAAATAGCATCGCATTAGTTCCCTTACAGGGTGAGCCCGAGGGTATATGCTGCCTTTGGCAAGCCTCCTGCTGCGGGAGTTGGTTGCAGATCATTCATTCAAAAGACACATCTGGGGAGGCGCCTGGGTGGCTCAGCCAATACAGCGTGCAACTTTTGATCTAGGGTTTTTGGTTCAAGCCCCATGTTGGGCATAGAGCCTATTAAAAAATAAAAATACAAAAGAAAGTGAAATGGGAATATATGTACTTACATCTGTCTGTATACGTGGAGATATATAAAGACTCGATTTTATCTGATGTTTAATGATGGTGACAGGTTCTTTTATATAGTAATAGCTTTAAGCTACTTTATAGATAGATTTCTGTACATATAGTATATAAGATACATTTAGTAGAGCATTATATGTATCATTACAAATACATACTCGTGTATTAGAAATACGCACCAGTCGGGAACAAAGCTGTGGTGTGAAAGGCACATATAAAAACATCCCTTTTAAATACAACTATATTTGTATAGGATATGTATAATTTATACAGAATTATGTAGAACTTACATAACATTTTATATGTATGTGAGCTTCATGTAATAAACTCTATGACAAAACTTGAGCTGTGCTTTCCCACTCAGAGACTTCCTATCAGATCACAGCCATGGCTAGGTCTTACCTTATAAAAGTGAGTATTCAGTGTGAACCTAGCAAGGCTCGCCTCAGGCATTACAAAGTGAACACGGACGTGCTGTACTCCCTGATAACAGACGAATCGGAAAGTGTTACAAAGTAACAGCCATCCCAAGATTACTGCCCTTGGCCATCAGTTTTCAGGGAAGAACCCTACACCGAGTGGTGGAAGTCCAAGAAGGGACGGGAATCCTGGTAGAAACACGAGGAAGGTGACAGGCAGTTCCGAAGGACAAAAGGGACTAGACCCAAGAGCCGGTTAGACCATGACAGCAGCTAGGGCTGCCCCAGGGAACGACTCGGGGCAGCCCTGCAGCTCTGGTCACTCGGGGAGGCTGGGCATGTACACGGTCGGTTGGAAGGGTGAGCAGCGATGAGGCCCCAGGGTGGGGGGTGGGCCTCTGCTGCTTCCTGGGTGTCGGGCCTCTCCGTCTGCTCGGCTGGGTGGGCGGTGAGTGGTCGGCCTACCAACACGGCAGGTAAGGAATTCTTGAAAGCATATCGTCACCAAAGTGCTTTCTGTTCCAGCAGATTTTTTAGTATAAACAAAACCAGTATTTGTGGGTGAAAGGGAATGGCAGAGTAAGCATATGCCATTAAAACTGAAGCACCAGCTCACATCACCCTTCATGGACATTATCTTCAGTGGCTGGCGGCTGGAACCCTCTGTCTCTAGAGTGTTAGTGCCCAAGTCACTGACATACTCATGAATAGGGCTGTATTGTCTGCGGGATTGTGGGGCTTGGGTCTTTCTTTCATCTGGGACTGGAAAGTCCTCCGGTGAGGCCCTTCTCTTACTGCATCTGGGTGCCCGCTTGGAGTGAAAGTTCAGCTGTCCTGAGTGGTGGTGACTTTTCACTCTGTCCTGGTGGGTATCTTTACACGTACAGTTACTTTATGTATATCTGTTAACAATTTTAACATCTGAGAAGTGAGACTCTCTTACGGCGTCCCAGTTCCGGTTGAAACTGCTCTTCACAGCAGTGGGATTTCATTTGTGCCTTCAAAACTGTTGTCCCATGCGTGTTACCTCGTTCTCACATTTACCTCACAGAACAGGCAAAAATGGATTAAGAGGACATGTGTGTCTTTATCCTCCACAATTTTATTCATATTACTGAGTTCTCTGTGAGTGCTATATAGAATTTCAGAATTACAACAGTATGGAGTACGTAAATACGATGTGAAGAGAGAACGAACTAAAATCTTCTACTCGACTGGAAGCTGTGCAAAAATAATGAGAGAAATTTAATGTAAGAAACACGGAATGGGTGGTGGTGTTTGTCTAGTATTCTTTGCACTTTTGTGACTGTTTGAAATATGCTAAAAGAAGAACATGTAACATGTCTGGGTTGATACTAAGTCAGCGGTGAAGTCACACAGGAACATAGGAAACATTATTTAGAATATTTTGAGATTAGCCGGAGTCTTACCGTGTGTCTGCAGCTCCATACCTCAGCGCGCTCTCTGTACATCCCACGTGAGAGTCCGCGCGGCCGTGTTGCAGCTCAGGCATTGAACTGCTGCTCTAAATACTGTCTTTGAGAAGACAGACACTTCCGACCTCGTAAGTGGGGTGCTGTGTCCTGTTTGTGGTAAGTTTGCTGTTAAAGCGGTAACGAGTGTTGATAGGCCTGATCGTTGGTTCTTTTTCCTGCCCACCTGATAGTGGTCTGTCGGATACAATCATCCTGGACATAATATCAAACTACCTGGTGCTTCCCAATCGGATCACCGTCCCTCTTGTCAGTGAAGTTCAGATAGCTCAGTTGCGGTTTCCTATACCAAAGGTAAGTGCGCCTGAGCGCATCAGCACTCAGATGTGGAGAAGCGTCTCGCGTCCTTGGGTGTTGTGACTTCTCATGGTTCTCTTAACGGTGACCTTGCCACATGGATCTTGGTGTGGTCGTTTGTCCTGTCACACTCCTTAGGCCGTTGGCCAGTGTGCATCACAGAGGCTTCGGGGCCGTTCTTAAAGCTCACCCGTGAACGTCCAGGATGCTTAGAGCAGCTGGGACTGCGAGTCCTAAAGGACCACTGTGACGGCGGAGGGCTCTCAGGAGGCACATACTGCTTGCACGCTCAGAGTGTAACAGCTTAGTCTGAGTGACGGGCACTTTGCGTCCTGACTGGCACAGGTTTCCTCTCAGCTGTGAGTGTGGTTACCTCTCGAGTCATGTCGTAAGCACCGCGGCAGGAGCAGTACTGGTGTTAAACCTGCCGCGGACAGGATGGAGAGGGTCGGGCCTGGACCTCCGTCACAGCCCTGGGGTCTACCAACAGCTTTGCTTTGGGGCTATTACTTGGCATTAGGGGACCTCAGTTCCTTCATCTGTAAATGGGGGTGATGCCTAGCACACAGAGTCAGGTCACAGATGCTGGAGTCCCCTTCACTTGAGTAAACCATATACCATCAACCAAAGACTGAGAATCTGCTGGTCAAGGACGTAGAACTGCCCGAGAAGAGGTGCTTGGATCGGATGGGCCCTCACGGTTACGGAGAGCTGTTAACCTTAAAACCCCCAGGGGTCCCTGGGTGGCTCAGTACGTGAAGCGTTCAACTCTCGATTTCACCTTAGGTCATGATCCTCCGGCTCGCGGGGTTGAAGCCCACTTTAGGCTCCGTACTGGGTGTGCAGCCTGCTTAAGATTCTCCCCCTCTCCCTCTGCCCCACCTCCCTCCCTCCCTCTCTCTCTCTTCCCCCCACTCCTTCACTCCCTCCCCAGTAAAATAAAAACATAAAGCTGCCAGTTACGCTACCAGCAGAAATGGGTTTCTTCGGGAATGGCAGAGAATTGCAGTCTGGGACAGTTAAGCTGGGGCAGAACCGTAGGGGACTCTGCGGAGCCAAGGACAGGAGGCCCCTTCACAGAGGAGGGGGCGTGGGGAGGAGGGGCTGCCGTGAGCTCAGAGTCTGCGGCCTGAACTGGGAGCTGGGAAGTGGAGCGGCTTCTCGCTGGCTGAGCTGTTGCCAGGCCGGGAGGAAACCGTCCCTCCTCCTGCCGGGAGAGTAAACCAGTATCCACCGGGAGACGCGTCTCTTCCTGCCGGGTCTGCAGTGCACGGCGGAGGGGCGGAGCCCGAGCGCTGCCCCTGCCGGCCTCCCGACTCCGTTCCAGAGGAGGCTGGCTTGTGCTCGTTTTCACAGAGCTTTTCCCACCGGGGCCTTCCTCCCACTGAATCTGTGCTCTCTGGGGGCGGAGCAGCCACCCCTGTTGTGTGGCATCTGCAAATGAGTGTGACGCCGACATGCGCAGGACGGCTTCCTTTACCAAACAGAAGGTGTTGAGTTGGTCCCGTGTCACTGGCCGTGGTGGTGGTCATTTGCTGAGTGGAAGTAGACCGCTTTCCTTGATGCTTGTTACTCGTCTGTGGCTGAGCTAGATCTCAGTGCACAAATCATCAGAGATGGCTGAGCTTTCTTAAGTTTTTTTAGAAGTACCAACACCCCAGCTAATTGATGCCTGAACTAGTTACACTGTTGGCATTCAGATTTAGTGGGACGGTGCGTATGAGAAAGGCATGTCTTTGTTCCTGAACTTAACGATTTTCATCTCTGAAAACACGAAGAATTCTCTTCCATGTGGAAAACCTCGTGCACCTTTGCCACGTACACTTCTTATTCTCTGAGCATGGTGAGCACCTGAGCCTGCCCAAATCCAACCTTCTTAACCTCGTGGGCTTTAAAAGCCAGCGCTGCTTAAATGTTGCCAGAGGATCTAAACTTTAGACACATTTCCTGTAAACAGGAAATGCTCTAAATTTTTAAAAGTGTTTTTATCTGTAAAAATGCATGTCTTCCTAGCCAAATGGGTCAAGACTATTGCCCAGTGATTTTTAAAGGATTTGTAGAGAATGCTGCCCAGGGCTAACTTGACCGCCATTGTTCGCCTTGAAAGAAGTGTGAGTGAACTTTTTTTATTTTTCAGTTAAGCAATATTTTAGGAGAAGGAAACTATGTTTAAAGTCTCTGAGTAGAAGGTATTGCGAAGTTTCGGTTTCCTGTCGGTAAAGTAAATTTAATGACACTGCAGTTGACCACATGCGTTGGGCCACCGACCCTTGGACAATAGAAAATCTGCATATTAACTTTTGATTCCCCCAGAACTTCAGTACTGACAGCCTACTGTTGACCAGATGCCACACCAGTGACATAAACCAGTAACATATATTTTATATGTTATGTACTATATTTTGTATTCTTTAAGTTAGAAAAAAATGTTACTGAGAAAATTACAAGAAAGAGAAAATACATTTACAGTACTGTTCTGTATCGAAAAAAATCTGTATGTAAGTGGATCCATGCAGTTCAAACCTGTTTTGTTCCGAGGTCACCTGTATTTCATAGGATTATTCTAGAAATTGGAGTCATGAGTGCCTGTCAAGGGCTTGTTAGTGACACGTCTGGACCATTCTGTAGTGGTGGTCTCAGGTACTGTCCTACGGAACCGAGTCTCCTTAGGGTCCTGGAGCACACTGTCACTCTGGGGCCTCACCCCTCACTCTCCTCCCTGGTGTGGTCTCCTGAGGAAGAGTGTGGTGCTTGGACACTGTCGTCCTGCCCTGCTTTGGTTTTCCCTCTGCACTGCTGCCCACAGTCCATGTGTACTTTCTTGCTGCACAAGAAGAGGATCTTCCGTCCCTCTTGAGGTAGTTGCGTGTCCGCCCTGTTCTTAGGACAGTGAGCGCACCGCCGTTGTTCCCCGTGTGTCGGAGGAGCCAGTGAACAGTCCATGCGTGCTCCTCCTTTCCAGGGTGTTCTGAGGATACATTTTATCGAAGCTCAGGATCTTCAGGGGAAAGATACTTACCTTAAGGGACTCGTCAAGGGAAAATCAGACCCCTATGGAGTTATTCGAGTCGGCAACCAGATCTTCCAAAGCAAGGTCATCAAAGAGAGCCTGAGTCCGAAGTGGAACGAGGTGTACGAGGTAAGCTGTGTCCGGTGGCGTCAGTTCGCTTCTCCCCAGATTCTGTTCCACTCCTGCTACACAGGTGCTGGTTGGGTTAGAGGGCCATGTGAGTCATTTCTCTTTCATTTCCCATCTTTAAAAGTATTGTACCTTCTGTCCGTACCTCACAACTTCCTGTCACGCCAACACATACAGAACACATAAATGTTAAACTTTAATTACATGAAACTATCACAGTAAATAATTGACAAAAGTGATTTCTGTGGTTGTTAACATAGGTGAGTACTTACAGACATGAGATTAATAATAAAATGTGCGTTCTGGCTCCTTGCCGTGGGGGAGCGGGGTGCTGTTCATTCCAGCCGCGTTCGGTAGCGGTGTCAGATAACCACTCGTTGTTTTTTCAGGCTCTAGTCTATGAACATCCTGGACAGGAATTAGAGATTGAGCTCTTCGATGAAGACCCAGACAAGGATGACTTCCTAGGAAGGTAAACCTCTGGGAAAGGAGAGCACTGGGTGCTCTCTTTCTTTGGAGTAGTGACACTTAGAACTAATGTACCTTCAAGAAATGGGCTGTGTATGTGTTACGTGTATTTTTAAGTGGCTCTTAGATACAACGTTTATTTCACCTTAGACTTGTTAAAAGTATGTTTTATTCCTACAAAGTTTCACATTTAAGTACAAGAAGGAAAACTTCTGGACCTGTGTCTGTCCCAACAGCCACTGGCCACATGTAGCTATTTAAATTAATTGATTAAAACTAAACAGTTTTAAATTCACTTTGATAGTTGTACCTGCCCCCATTTAAGTGCTTGTAAGCTCCATGTGGAGTGTGGCCGCAGATGCCGGTGCCGCAGGCTGCTTTCACGCCAGGCAGGCTCTGCTCTAGATTGGAAAAAGGAGTTTTTAAGCTTTTTCTGTTTGTTGCGTTATTTAGGGAGCAGAGGGGGATAGTAATTTACATTGTGCCTACACATTGGGAAAACAAATATTAAATTGAACTTAAATTGAACAACCACTACAGCCAAAAAACATGAGCTTTTAAAAAATACATCTAACCCTAATCTTTATTATTTAACTGAATTTCTTGTGGCAAAAAAGATACAGGGGTAGATGATGTTGGACAGATTTGGCCTCATCAAGAACAGCTTGCGTATTACGCTGTGACTTCAGAATCCATCATGAGATGGTTTATTAACAAGGAGCGACCGAAGTATTGCAAGCAGGGCAGTGATGGATCGAATTTGCTTCCAGTAAAGCCACTGTGTGGCTCAGAGTAGCAGGGACTGAAACTGGGGACTGTGGTGGTAGACCAGGAAAGAGCTGTGAGGGCCTCACCTGGTGCAGGGGCAGCGGCGAGAGGAAACGGGAGTGCGGCCATCCATCCTCGTCATCCCTGGCTTCTGCGGGAGGGAATTCTGTGCTTTGCCGTAGGGCAGGATTTTTAGGGGGAAATGGAAGGGGCTGCCAGATAGCCAAACCAGAAACATCTGTGGGGATGGTCCAGAGCTGTGGAGTGAGGACGGGAAGGGCACAAGAATGACTGAGCTGTGGTGCTGGGACGGCAGCTCTGAGGGAGAGCATGTCAGACAAGAGGGCTGAATATTTTCAGACGTTTTCAGCACATATAAATAGCTACATTGTGGGGAAAACCACATTTTTTACAGCTTTGATCCCGGCTTTGCCAAACAGAGCTCCTGACCTCCCAGAGACTCACTCCTGCTTGTTTCCTTACTTCTTTTCATAGTTTTGGGATAAGCCTGAGGAATGTTCTGAAAGAAGTCTGTTTCTTGATAAACTGTAGCATTTTGATACATTTCCAGAGTACTTTTTTGTAGACAAATGTTTAAGGTTATTTCAGTTGTAAGAAGTGTGTTTCTATGTTCTAAAGTTGTTGTGTTGTTATTTCTATAGTCTTATGATTGATCTTATTGAAGTTGAAAAGGAGCGCCTTTTAGATGAAGTAAGTTTTCTTTGAGTATTATTCTATTTCATGAGCACTGACACACCTGCTGGTCCCCCCACATGATGTTCCAAAAACTTAGGCCTTTTAGTAATAGCAAAGTGAAAAGAAATAAGTTTAACAGCCCGATCAGATAGTGTGTATTATTTGCCCGCCGCATGCTAGAAATTCCTAAGAGTACGAGCACAAACCCATGATTTCAGGCGGGCATGTGCTCTCCTTCGGCAGTCCAGGCACAGGCCTGTGAGAAGCTCCCTCAAAGTGGACTTTTTAAAGATAGACGAAGTTAGCACCGGAGCTGGCACAGTGCGGTCGTTGAGAAGTTGTCACGTGAAAGCTGCCTATGCGTGCAGTGAGAATTGACAGCAAGCAGGCGCCACTTCGAGCAGGGTACTGCGATCGGAATAGAAAGTATTAAGAAAAGATTTTGAAATGGCCTCTAAAAAGAGGGTATAATTGGGATAAGTAGGTCAGAAGTAACCAAGGAAGTGTTGAGATCCCCTGCTTTCAAAGTAGCACATTTTCCTTCTCACGCACTCCTCAGGGCAGTCTCTTAACACTGTTTGGGGATTATCTTCGATGAATCGCTTTGTGGTTTTCGAGCTGAAACACCTGTATGCTATTTGCTTAACTAGTACATAGTGGTGAATAAAGGCAAGCATGTTAACTTTTTTGATAATGAAATTCAGTATTTAAGATCAATGTTATATCATCTCCTGGCCCGTAAGTTCTGTTAAAGTCCACACATAGAACCCTGACAGTACTGGACAGTTCTGGAAGACATTTGAATCCTTGTGTGTGAGGATGGTATTGACTCCACCGTGGCCGGGTCCGCATGAGCGAAGCACTCAGCCGGCCCCCGGCCAGCAGTAGGTGCTGGGCGGGTTCCAGCCCCGGCTCTCGTCATGCTCTGGGGCTGTCGGTTCATTCGAAGGGCAAAGTGAAATATGGCAGGACTCGGTCCTTCAGCATTAATCAGGAACTGTTGGTGCCTCACAGGGAGCAACTTGTGACATTTGGGGAAACTGCTTGACTGGAAAGGTTGGCTCAGGAGAACTTTTGTGAACATTCACATTCTCTCTTCAGTGGTTCACCCTGGACGAGGTCCCCAGAGGAAAGCTGCACTTGAAACTGGAGTGGCTCACGTTAATGCCAAACGCTTCAAACCTCGACAAGGTGCTGTGAAGTGTTTCCCGGGACGACAGCCACCCCTCGTAACTAACCGAGATTAATGTCCTCAGGTTGCGTTGCTACTTAGCTTAGAAAAATGACAGCAGTAATTTTCATTCTTGTGCTGTAAGTCAATGCAGTCACGTCAGGGGTAAATTAAAGGTAATGGAATTTTTTTAAAAGAAAGATTTACAGGTCATTCCCACCTGTTTTATGAGCTCTTCATATTTTGTGTTCGATACAGTACAGGGCTTTGGGGAGCCACCGATCACCTGTGCTTTATTTAATTGACTCATACCGATTCCTGTCATTAAAATACATTTACTGTCTTCGTTCTCTCTGTGTTGCACGTGTTGGGTGGATTATTTCCCCACCTTCCTTCTTTTCGTGAGCATCACAGACCTAATCAGGTAGAAATAGTCTGAACTCTTGTGGAAATACACCTGCTGAGGCATTTTGTCCTCTCCTCACAGGTGCTAACAGACATCAGGGCTGACAAAGACCAAGCCAATGATGGTCTTTCCTCCTCGTTGCTGATCTTGTATTTGGATTCAGCGAGGAACCTTCCGGTAGGTAATGCCATGGGTGCTCCCTTAGGTGCTCCTTTCTGGTAACAGATCTTGCTGCATTCGGCCACACTGTCACCTGTTACTGTTCCTCTGTTTTCACTTCACTTGCACGCGGGAGAGCAGCACAGGGGAGGGAGGGACCAGTGTGTATTTGCTTCATGACTATAGTTTGTGTTTATACATCTTACGGGTTTATCCAGGATGTTCAGAATTACTTTTACTCTGACGTGTTTTATGAAGTCTCCATTACATAGGAAAAGAATGTGCCTGGTAGTTAGAGAAGGAGATATTCGGTAGAAAATCACTGATTATTAAAATGGAGTTACCTAAGATGGAAATTATCTCTGTTTGGCATGGAATAAAACGAAGCAGCTCCCCCTACAAGCCCAGTGTCCTTCCTGGCTGTAGCACGGCAGGACAGAAGGGCAGCCTGGGAGAGCAGCGCCACTGAGCGGAGCCTCTGGTGCCCCTGCCCGTGGTGATCAGTCACATCGGCTCCGACAGCCCAAGCCCAGGGCTTCTCCACAGGCTTGCTCCTGGAGAAAAAATGGAAGGACAGCTTTTATAGGTAACGACCCTAACTGTGGGGAGGAGAAATCGTGCTATTTCCATCCACATGAAGCCTGATGTGACCCTTCACCACCGTACTTTAAACCCACTGTAATGTGATCATTATAGACACACAGATTGTTTTGATCTCTTTTTTTCCTTCTCTTTTTTTTTTTAGTGCCAGCTCACTTACCCACAAGATGGCCATTCTTTATTTCATTTGGGGGAAGAAAGACTATAGATACAGGCTGTTTTCCTCCCAGAATTACAATAAATGCTCATCCATCCGAGTGCATTTGCGTGTCGTCTCCCTGTGTCCCCCCCTTGTTGGCATCTGCCTGTTGGAAGCCGACAAGGAAGCCAAGTGTTCCCTGCCCTTCATAGTTTGCATCTGAGTGTCTCCCGTTGGACTGTGCCTAGCCGCGCCTCACCACAGCGAGACTGTTTCCTTTATCCCATGAAATACACACCCTAGTTTGCCTAGTGCCTTTCAAGGTTTTATAATGCTGCTTTATTTGCACTTAGCACAAAAGCAAATAAAGGTACTTTGTGCATCTCTTTTATTTAAAGCCTTTAACAAAAGGGAATTGATCATTTTTTTAATGCTGGGTAGATAAAGTTGAATACTGTGTTTAATTACATATAATTGTACTCTTTCTTTCAGTGAAGGTTTCTTGACTGACTTTAACTTCGTAAATTCTTATGTTTTCTTAAAGTGTTACCTTAACCTTTTGGCCAGTCTTCCAGTAAGAATTCCGTGACTTTTTCTGATATAATTTCAATTTGGGGAAAGTTGTTTTGTTATTTAACCTTCCTACAGAATTTCTCATACAGTAGAATTTTTTGTTTTTAATCACAGTAATGTTTGTTTTATAACAAGCCTTATATCATCCCCGATGGAAGTGAATTTGTTGTATATTTTAGGATCAAAGAATAGCATTAGTGAATTGGCAAGAAAGAATCGGGCCTCTTTCGCACTGTGTATTTTGTCCTGTTAAACTGAAATTTAGATGACACCACATAAGCCAAACAAAAGCAGAAGTGAATGTCTCACTCTGTTAAGACGGCACTTTGTGCACGAAGTGTGCTCTGGCTGTCAGAGGCAAAGGGTCTTTGCAGAACCGCTGCCGGTTGGGGTTTATTGGAGACGGGAGCGTTTGCCTGTCCCCCCGTGGCTCTGAGGGGCGCTGTGACTCTGCCTCTGTGCCCTGTGTACTAGTGCTGCCTGTGCGCTCATTGACTGCAACCCACCCTTCTCTGCTTTCTCCTCCTGTTTCCACTTTCCCAAGAGTATCTACGAGGGAAACTTTGGGTGTGGATACTTAAAAGAGAGGCGAGCGTCGGGACTAGTGTTTTGTGAAAATACTACCTCAGTCTATAGAGCACTATTTGTGAGTTCTCCGGTGTTCTTTCTTCTTCTGTTTTAATGGAGACTGCTAGAATGTGGGCTGAACTTCTAATGCCATCGACTGGGTGGCATGGTGTGGCATGCGTTTTTAACTTTCTTGCATGATTTCAGTTACTGTGTGTGTGTTTCTTTTGTGCTTGTTTTGTAAAAGTCACACTGCTGTAACCAACTTTGGTGACTACATCTGATGATGAGATGAACAGACCTGGTGAGTCATGAAGAAGCCTTACGTTCCTAAGCCGTGACCAGTCCGTAAAAAAATAAAGACAGACATTCTTCAAGGAGAAGATGAAGCCATAATGACTAGAACAGATTTTCTTGCAGTTCATCTCAGTGTGAGATGTAAATACTTCCTTGCAAGCTTTCAGAAAACTTCCTTAAATCTACTTTTTCCTCCTGACAAAACACAGAAGTGTTAGAACATGGCTTTCCTGGCAGTGCCAGCTGTGCCCGTAGGGATGGTCAGTGAAGACAAGTCCACCTGTAACCCCGGAATCTTACTTTGCCCTCACATTTTCACCAGAGCTCCTAAGGGAGGAAAAAACAGATTGATTTTGTGATTCGGCTTCTGTTAAGGAACTTAAAGAATTTCCAGGCATGGGTAATTGAGCATTTCTAACCCGTATTTGGGAAGTTGATTCTGATCTCATTATGTCTATTTCCCAGGGTCTCGCTCTGGGGCCTTGATTCCCGGTACTGTTCTTGGTGTTTTTAGCAGGTAGTGATTTTTACCTGCTTTGAGGTCAGAGAAGGTCACCAGTGGCTTAGTCATTAGTCTAGAAAGTTACTCTTTCTAGACTGATTTAATTCAATCACTAGTGAGATCCTTAAAGTTCTTTGGCCTTTCAATCTAATGGTAGTGATTTGCATTTTTGAAGAGTTTCCCTTTCTATTTCCACGTACATTTTCAGATTATTCTTATTTAAACAAGAAGAGTGGGGCAAAACTTGAAAAATAGGTATTTTGTCCCATTTTATAGCTGAGGGAAATCAAGCCCCTGAAGGGTTGGGTGAGCTGTTGGGGGTCACGTAGTGAGGAAGGGGAACCGTGGTGTTCCCGTTAAAGGCATTCTAAAAGTCAAAATGAGGTCTCTGGTGCCTATTAGCAACCATTCTCTGTCACTTTTTCACACAACGATCTTCTGTTTGCGGCATTTCGTAGTGGTAGGCTGTACTGTAAGCGGCTGTCTGTAGACGGCAGTGTGCTGCTGCTGCTTAACCCTGTTAGTGTACAGTAGCCTCCCTGAGTTACTTTTTCTCATTCTGTAACTGCTTTTTAAAGGAAATATTTCTGACCTCATGCCAGGATTTTTTTTTTTAAAGATTTATTTATTTATTCATTTGTCAGAGAGAGAGAGAGAGAGGAGCGAGAGTGAGCACAAGCAGACAGAGTGGCACATGCCAGGATTTTTAAATTGCTTTATAATATTTAGCTAAGACATTGCTGGGTTTTCAAAACCAGCTTCTTCCCGCATTATCAAAATCACATACTAGTACTGCTTAATGATTCAAATACAGGCATCAACAGAATGTTTTGTAAAATAAGTGTGAACAGATTTGATTGCCTGTTTTCTTTTTTAAACCCGTTGGTTTTCAATATGAAGTTAAATGTGTTTTCAGTTTTCCTCGAGGCCTGAGACCACTGGTATTTCTGATAAATGCCAGTCGCCACGGACTCCTGGCTTCTACCTACTCAGAACACTGAATTTCCAACCCTGTGCGTGCATGACCACCAGTGAGGCCATCTGCAAACCTTAGCATTGCGGGACTTTCTCCCGTACTGGAAACAGCCCCTTGACAGTACAGACTGTGAGCACTTTGCCTGCCTTCTCTTGATCAGATTTTGGGCTGAATTTGAAACTGGAACACTGAAGGTGTTCTCTGGCCCCCAGTGGCTAGCTTTACAGCCTGAGGCTTGCACAACAGCATCCATGTGCAGAGTACCTTCCAAGGGCTCTACCTGGGTGCCTCATTTCAGTCTCAGGCCGTCAGGACCACTCGTCAGGAAAGGAGACTGAGACAACACTAAGACTGTGAGGGACAGAGGTTAGAGACCCAAGACCGCAGCTGGTCAGTAGCAGAGCTGGAATTTGGACTCAGCTGTCTAGTCCATCTCAGTATAAAGTGAATTCGTTATCACTTCAAGTTGATAAGTTCATAGATCTCTCCGTGGAGTTTATCGGAGATGAGTGTTCACACTGTCATCTGCCTTATAGGTAAAAATGCTAATTATAGAATGTGAAGACCATTGGGTTTGATGCTGCAAGGTGCCATCTCACTTTTAAAAAGTACAGGTGGCATCGCTTAAAAATCTTTAAAAACAAGGCAGGGGCACCCGGCTGGCTTAGTTGGGAGCGCATTTGAGTGTTCGTCTCAGGGCTGTGAGTTAAAGTCCAACACTGGGTGTGGAGACTACTGAAAAATAGAATCTTAAAAAAGTACAGGTAGCTGTCACGGCTTCCAGTTACGGTGAACAGCCCGCGGGTGGAAGGTGCTGTACACACCCAGGGCTCGCGGTGGGCTCCTCCTGGTGCACCGTGTGACCTGGCCTGTGTCTCCTCCAAGCCTGTGCAGCTTCCCGCATTCCCACAGTGCTCGTCCGGCACCCTGACCCTCAGCACAGCCTCTCTCCTCGTTCTGCTTTCACTGACGGCATGCTGGAGTAATATGTGCACTTCGCCCAGATCACATCTATCCAAAGGGAGCTTCGGGAAGGCTTCTTACGACACCTGGAGATTGTCAGGCCTCACACCTCAGGGCGGTGGTTCCCAGCCTCACCTGTCCAGGCTCCTACTAGAGGCAGATCTGGTGGGTCCCATGTTTGTAAAGCTCCACGGGCTGCCTCAGTGATCTGGCCTTTAGGTAACATGAATTCCTTGTGGCCAAACATTTTCATCTTCTCACGTGGCCCACCCTGCATGGCCACGGGAGGCAGGGAAGCTAGCTGTCCATCTTTCTTCATTATGAAATCTGCTGTTTAATGAAAACATAATAAAAAGCAGTTTGTCATACAAAGGTAATTACAACTAACATGATAAAATCTTTACTCTGAAATGTTAGTCCTTGAAGGAGCTTGTGAAACAACTCAGTCTTGCCCTCTTGAAGGCAAGAAAGTAATGATTTTTTTAAAAAAAATCAATAAAAGTAGGACATAAAACCCATAATAATAGAACTTTAAAGCCAGGACAGACTCTTGAAATGATGTGACCACGTCTGCATTTGGTGCTTGAGAGAGTGGGAGTACAGTGGAAAAGGCCCACCCCTGCTGTGGTTTTGCACAGAGAAGGTAAATTCCAGAAGAAAGCAAAGTAGCATCTGCTAGGCTAGGATATGATCTGATTTGAGAGCAATTTGGGCATGTACAGCCTGTTCCTTTGTAGTTTAGATAAAACCTGTAGTGTATTTATGGTTGATATTTGAGGGGTTTATTCAAGTAAAAGATAGCAAATACTTAAGGTGTCACTCCTGGGTTTTCCAAATCCCAAAGACAAGAGGGCTGGGAGTATAAAAAGAACAGTAACCCTAAAGGATCGTAGTAGTCATAGAAGAGATGTGTTTGGATATTTATAAAGGCTTATTCTAAGGTAGGATCTTGGACATAAGGAATTTTATGTGCTAAAAATGAGTTTTACTGGTTTTTTGTGTCATTCTTGTTGGTGGTTTTCATTTAAAGATTTTTTTTTTCTCATAAATTTTTGTGTCATTAACCTTACATAAACTCCTCATTGCATGTTTTATTAACCCTTGGTATATTCATTTTCTTCTGACTTGAAAGAGTAACCCATTAGAATTTAACCCTGATGTCTTGAAGAAGTCTGCAGTTCAGAAAGCTTTAAAGGTAAACTAATAGCTTCCCTTTGAAAAGTTAATTGAAACATATTGAAAGAGATGATGCTTTTTAACTCTCATGAGTCTGTTGACAAATTGCCTCCCTACTAATGTAGTAATTAGTTGTCTAGTTAGAGCTTTTTTTGTTACCCAAGAATTAGTAGTTAGAAGAATTTGTTAACTTTGAAGATAAAATTTATGAAGTACCAACATGATACATTAAGCCGTCTGTCCTGTTGGCCTTAGGCACCAGTATCTAAGATGGTTTTAAATCATCTGCGTTTTAATTGGATTTGAATTTGTGAACATGGTGAAATAGAAGATCTGTTTAAAAACTTAACCAGTTTCGAGATTATGATTTGTAGATATTCTTCCCTTGTGCACTGTGACTATCCATTTGGAAATCACCTCTTCCAATATGCTGAGTTAGGGCCGTTTCTGAGTCGGTGACCTCATGGCTTCTGGTGCTGCTGGGTTTGGGTGACAGATCTTTCGAGAAGCTTTAAATTTCATCAAATGAGGTATATTGAAAACTAAGCTCCACTCCCTAAAACAACATGAATGTGTATTTTCTGGCTAAATTGTGAACTTTTCGATGACTTACAGTGTTCTGTTATTTTTCCTCTGATTTCTTTGAACATTTAGGCTTAAATATTTGGGGGGGTGGTGGATTAAATGTCATTGTTTTAAGAAAACTCTATCCGAAGGAATCAGGAATGGTTTTAATCAGCTTCATGTAGGAAAATAAGTTCAGCTTTACAAGCGAGGAGGACAAACCGTGTCTGCTTTCTGACATAGTATTTATTTAGCCCTTACCTACCCTGAGACGAAGTGTGGCCTAGCAGAGAATTACTCCTTTGCAGTACTAGTTAGCACAGAAGTTGAAGTAACTACTCCCAGAACACTGGAAGGAACTAGATCAGCAGTCTCTCCTCACTGTTTCTGTGGTATCTAAGGGTCATTGACCAGCAAGACATTATGGCTGGAGGGAAGGCGCTAAGCCAGACTGTCTGGGTTTGAACTGCAGCCTGGTCCACTCACCAGTGTGACCTAGAGCGAGATGCTCAGTCCTCTGTTACTTACAGACTGGAAGCGACAGGATCTTTTTTGGAGTATCGACTTAATAAGATCATGTGCGTAAAAGAGCTCAGTGTAGAGATTAATTATTATGACATTTAATTTAACCCTAACAACAAGGCTTTTTGGTATTGTGTCCATCTTTTAAACATGAAAACCAAGGTTCAAATAGATTAAATTTGTAGGTCTCAGTAATCAGTTGCAAACAGCTGAAATTTAATTCAAGACCGTCTAACTTAAAAACTCCTATTTTGGGGGTGCCTGGCTGGCTCAGTCAGTAGAGCATGTGACTTAATCACAGGATCGTGAGTTCAAGCCCCACGTTGGGCATGGAGCCTACTTAAAATATAGAAAACTAAATGTTAAAAAAATTTTAAACTCATTATTTTCATTATACCTGTATATCTGACTTGTGCTCATGCATTTTGAATATTGCATCACGGTAGAAGACTTAGTGATTTTATCTTATTTCATGAAATCTCAAACATCATTTATTTAAAAATAGACCATTATTTTATATACTAAGAAAGAAATAAAAAAAGTTCCAGTTTGGGCTTGATAGTGTTTGTGTTTATTGGAAGGATTTTTAGGCTTAGGATAAATACAGATTTTTATTACATCACACACAACAAAAGGAAAATGGAAGCAAAATAAATCAGTTAAATAAAGAACAACTATCTTACAGTTAGGACCTGCCTAGAAACAGGTACATAGTTACCAACTGTAAGTTTCATTCTGTTTCCAAGAGATGTTAGAAAGTTAAAAAAAAAAAAAAAAGTGTGTCTCAGAATTGATAAGGTCTACAGTAACTGTAGGAATGAAAGGCTACTTTTCTGAGATGCAGGAAGCCCAGAAGCAGCTTTTGTATCAACGCAGTTGCTGTATCAGCAGCCGCTGTAGCTGAAGATGACTTTATTTCCCTGAAATGTAACGGAGTCTTGGCCCGTGGCACTGGGTGGCACTGTGAGGGAGGATGCCCCTCCTTGAAGGCCAGACTGTTACCCAGCCACACCCAACTGCATGGGAAGTTCAGAAATAGAATTTTCACGTACATACAAAGGACTTGCGCTCAGCTGGACCTCCGGGCTTCCAGAGTGAAAGGAAGGATTTTGGGGAAAAGTTAGTATTCTCTGCCACAGTAGTCTGTAGCCTTGGATATTTTTTTTAACAATATTTATTTCACTTTTCAGAATTTATTCTCATCAAAAAGATGAACCAGAAAATAAATTATCACAGTATGTTTGGGCTAGTAATATTTATTCCGATAATCATAAATTTGATGCCTGTTTCTGTCATTGCTACGGTGTTGAGGATTGACTCTGAAATTGTTTAACTAAAAAACACTTTTGTGACCTTCTAATTAATTCCCACTAACAGATATTTAACTGCATCTTCTTGTGGGGCTAAGTTATAAATACACCTCATGTCCCATATATGTTGTGTTTTACTATGTTCTATCACCCGTCTGCTAAAGTATGCTTACCATTTTTTTTCTTACTCCTGAATTTATCTCATATTTATATCTGCTTAATTTAATGCAATTCTAGATTGATGTTTGTTCTTCCAGTCAGAATTACTTAGGAGCTGGTAAGCAAGATTTGTTACCTGATAGCTATATGTTTGCACAGAAGGTACTAAGTTAAAAATGTGAAGACTCTGATACTTTGTAGTATTTTTATTATTTCAGCCAGGGGACTGTTTTTTGAATTGTACACTCCTGCCTTTGCCCTTCTTTGTGCTTTTCTGTTTCCATTCGCTGCACTTAACTCATCTTCTTATACCAGTAAGATAAGTTTTAAGAGCTGGAATTAGTGTTAAAGATTTTTGGAAGATTCCATCTTTCCAAAGTAACTTGCTTTAAAAATAAAAGACCTTAGCATTTAAAAAGCATAAGCAAACAGGAATTTTCTTCATTTATCTCATGGCAGATACAGTTTGCTTTGGGATGTGCTCAGCAGTTATTTTTCCAATTAAAATTTTCCCAGAGATTCCTTGTAACTGAAGTATCAGAAATAAATAGAAATGACTATTAATAAGAGCCAATAATCTCATTTTTAATAAGCCCCATTTCAAGACGTATGCTTGCTTATTTTGTCTGTTTTTTGTTTTTGGATAGTCAGGGAAGAAAATAAACAGCAATCCAAACCCTCTTGTCCAGATGTCAGTTGGACACAAGGCCCAGGAGAGCAAGGTAAGATTCTGACTAGTCCCTATGATGTCACTGTTGCTGCTCTTAGAGGAGGACTGTCAGCCGGTGAATGGTGTAGGCATGAGATCATTGATTTCCATATCTTTCTCTTATTTTCTCAAATCAGTCAACTCATATAGATAACCGTACTTCTTTATTGGGTAACAAATATATTGTTGGTTTTTAAAATGACATTAAAAAATTGTAGTAGCCTTTGCTTGATTTCATGGGTGAATGACACGGGATAAAGTTCTAAGTTTTCTTTGAATGCTCTGTAAATACTTTGTTAGAAAGATAGCCAACAGTCCTTAAAATTCAACAAACACAATTCTATCCAAGAGTCAAGGGCAGGGGCATCTGGGTGGCTCAGTGGGTTAAAGCCTTTGCCTTCGGCTCAGGTCATGATCTCAGGGCCCTGGGATCGAGCCCCACAATGGGCTCTCTTCTCAGCGGGGAGCCTGCTTCCCCCTCTCTCTCTGCCTGCCTCTCTGCCTACTTGTCACCTCTGTCTGTCAAATAAATAAAATAAATAAATAAAATCTTTTAAAAAAAGAAAAAAGAGTCAAGGGCAATGCTGTTGCTGTAACGTCTTCCACTTTCTTAATGGAAGAAAAGCATTTCAGGGATTATTTAGAGCTGTAGGCCATTGTTCACTTTTAAAATGTTCACAGCAAATAAAATCTTAAAAAAAAAAATAAATGTTCACAGTTTCGGAAGCTTCCTGAGTTACCGGCGTTCTGTAGAAGAGGTAGAACACAGCAGCCGACGTCTTGTCTTTGGGACGGGCACACAGCTGGGTTCCCTAACAGTTAACTTCCCACTCCGAGAGCTTTGGACCGTCTGTGTCTTTGAACACTTTTCACAATTAATACATAACAGCACTTGCTTGGTGAATCAGTGCCCTGGAATTTAATTAAAGTCACCCTGAGCTTCCAAACACAGTGAATGAATGAATGAACCCACAGTCTCGGTAGCCTTTTTCCTCAGAAAATAGCACAGAGCTGATATTTGGTGATTTCTTTCAGATTCGGTACAAAACCAATGAACCCGTGTGGGAGGAGAACTTCACCTTCTTCATTCACAATCCCAAGCGCCAGGACCTCGAAGTCGAGGTATTTTATTTGCATTTTTTAGTAGAATTGTAGAAATATAACCAACATACGAAGCACTGCACGGATTTGAAGAGTACAGTTTATGGGACCCATTGTCATAATCGGTATATTTTTGTCAGACTTAATACGTCACACTTTTTGATCTGTAATTTTTTTTCAATTTTCAACTTTGGGTGCTTGTTTCTAGTATCTAGAAATGCGACTGACTTTTGTATATTGATATATTATTTTACTTGGTTACTCTCAGCCGTTCATGGCTATTTTAGGATTGCCTTCTATATGGCAGTCCCGTTTTCTGTTAATGATGTCACTTCTACTTCTGGGTTTACAGTCTGGGCGCCTTTTACTTCCTTTTCTTGCCTTGTTACCCTGCCGTGGCCCTCCCACTTCTGGACCAAGTAGACATCTCTGCCTCCTTCCCGATCTCTAGGGGAGAGAGCCTTGGGGTTTCACCGTTAAGTCTGTTACTTTTTCAGAAGTTTCCTTCTACTCCGGCTGCTAACTAGTTTGCTCAGCGTTTTTTTCATGAATGGATATTGAATTTTCTCAGAGGCTTTTCTACAGCTATTGAGATGGTCATACGGTTTTTCCTTTTATGTTCGTAAATGTGGTAAAATACATTGTTGATTTTCAGATGTTAAACCTTGCAGACCTTTATTTGGGGATAAACGCCACTTGGTCATGACGCAGTATCCTTTTTATGTATTCAATCTAACTTACTAAAATTTGGTGACGAATTTTTGTATCTTAGTCATGAAGGATACTGATCTATAAGTTTGTGTTCTTATGGTGCTAGTTTTTGTATCAGGGTAATGCTGCTGTCCTCCTAGAATGTGCTGGGGAGTGTTCTTTCTGGCATTTTTCTAGAAGAGTTTAGGTAGAATCGGGTTTTTTCCTACATGCTTGGAGAATTCCACCAGTGAAGCCGTCTTGACCTGTAGTTTTGTAAGAAGGAGCTTAAACACAAACTAGTTTCCATTATAGATATGGATCTTTCTAGGTTATCTATTTTTTTCTTGATGATTTTTTATATTTATGCCTTTCAAGGAATTCATCCATTTCATCTAAATTGTTGAATTTCTTGGCACAACATTATTCAGAATATCCCTTTAATGTCCTTTTAGTATCCTAGAAAGATGTTCCCTTTCTTGTTCCTGATATTGGTAATTTTCTTGTTCCCTCTCTTTTCCCTGATCAGTTTGGCAAGAGGTTTATAGTTTTATTTTCTCAAAGGACCATCTTGCACTGTTTCTAGGTAAAAAATCTGCTGCTGTTAAAGTTTAGAAAATTTCTGACCAGGACTTCACATTCCCCTGCCCCGGGTGTCTCTTGTGTCGTCGGTCCCCTCCTCTTTTGTTCATCTCAGACATATTTTCCATCTTAGAAGTGAACATTTGGGTCTTTTTCTCTTCCATGTCTTTCTTGTACGTTCTTGTGTTTAGTGTGAGAGTTTCCGATGCCTTGTTACTCATTCTGTCGTCGGTGTGGTTGCTGGGTCTGCTGCTGGGGGTGATTTTCCTTCATTACGGCTCGTATGTTCCTGCCGGTTTGGTTGCCTGGTCGTTTCTCGTTGTGAATTTTACATTCTTGAGTGCTGAGTTTTTGTATTCCTTTAAATATTTTGGAGTTTTGTTCTCATTTGCAAGTAAGTAACTTGGACACTAAGCCTTTCAAGGTTTGATTAGTTTTGTTAGGCAGGCCCAACAGCCTTTTAATCTTGGGATCATGTGGTCTCGCTAATCGGATGCCCTGGTGTTGAGATTTCTCGTCTCTGTTTGGAATGGATACTGTCCGCAGGCCTCTGTGCTCTGGGAATTGTCCCCTGCTCCTCCTGGGGCATTGTTCCTGGCCTCAGGTAGTTTGCTAGCTCATGTGCTGATTGGCTGAAGATGAGGGATCTTCATAGGCCTCGAGCTCTCTTGGAACCTCCTGCTCCCTGATTTCCTCACCCTTCCTCCTTCCGGGCAACGACTCACATCTCTCGGGTCCTCGTGCCGTAATCAGGGCCTGGACACTGTCTAGGCAGGGCCTAGTTGTCAGGCTCACATCACTTGGTGTCCATGCTCTCAGGGCGCTGCTGTGTCCAGTGTTTCATGTTGTCCAGCCCAGAACCCATCATCTCGTTTTGTCTGGTTCTTAAGCTAACATGGGACGCTAAGTTTAGGTCTGGCTACTCCGTCGTGGCCAGAAGTACAAGTCCTCCGCGTGTTTGAACGTACATAATGTATATAAAGAATAGACTTCGGAGGGTCCGAGCTTCCTGAGTGTACACCTGTTCCTCTCCGTGGTCGTGTGTTCTGCCCTTCGCTCCGAGTCGCTTGGCCTCCAGGAAAGTGCCAAGTGGATCACACAGCCCGTGTCGCATTCCCATTGCTGACGTGCTAAACATGCCAGTCTAAAGAATCCTGGCTCCCTCTTTTTTTTTGGTATGTCCTATTTCCCAGCATTCAGTCTTTGAGAAGTTTGAGGGCCTCCCTTTTCCGTTTGGCTTGTACAGCTCTGACTTTGGTCCTCAGCCCCTTGAGATAGTGAGGTCTGAGAGGGGGTGTCTTGCACTGGGTTATCGTAGCTCCTGGACTGTCAGTCATGCCCAGCCTGGTCCATTTTTCTGTGTTTGCTCTTTTATATTCCTGCTTTCTGTTTTATACAAAATGTGTATGTTTAGCTAATTGTTTATTTTGTGTTTGTCTAGCTAATTTTTTCTTCATAAATTGTACTGTTTTTCAAATAATCTATACTTACAGGATCTTTAATTTTTTTTTTAATTTTATTTATTTAAGGGATGCCTGGGTGGCTCCGTTGGTTAAGTGTCTGCCTTCAGCTCAGGTCCTGATCTCAGGGTCCTGGGATCGAGCCCCGTGGCAGGCGCCCCTGCTCAGCAGGGAGTCTGCTTGTTCTTCTGTCCGTCCCCCCGCTTGTGCATGTGCACACACACTCTCTCTCAAACAAAAAAATCTTTTAAAAAATGCTTTTATGATTACAGTTTAAAAAGAAATAAGCAATCAGGCTTTTAAATGTTCCCGTTTAGTCGTCTTTGAGCCCTTACTTTCACATAGCCCATGAAATCTCCAGCATTCTCGCTCTCGTTCAGCTATTCTGTGTTACTGGGACACCTGGATGGTTCTGTAGGTAGAGCGTGGCGATCTTGATCTCAGGGTCATGAGTTCAAGCCCCACTTTGGGCGTGGGGCCTACTTTAAAAAAAGAATATATTTTTAAAACAAAGCTATACTGTATTCCAACACTCTAATGGGACTGACACTGGCTGCAGAAGTCGTGGTAGAGGCTCTTATCCAGGAGACAGAAACTGCCCTTAAAGCGTACACTGCGGATTTTCAGAACAACCAGGTAGATTTTAAATAGGGAATGTTTAAAAGGCACTTAGAAGGGGCACCTGGGGGGCTCTGTCAGTTACTGATTTGCCTTCGGCTCAGGTCATGATCCCAGGGGCCTAGGAGCGAGTCCCGCATCGGGCTCCCTGCTCAGCGGGGAGCCTGCTTCTCCTTCTCTCTCTGCTGCTCCCCCTACTTGTGCTTTTTCTCGGTCAAATAAAATCTTTTGAAAAAATAAAAAATACAAGGCACTTAGAAATGTTTTTCTCTGTAAACAAGGATCACCAGTAGAAACTTGATAGACACATCACCATGAATGTGTATTGTCACCATTTTCACAGAATTTAAGACATTTCTTCCTAATCTTCGGATTTGTGTAGACTGCTGCCTCTTAACTCACAGTTCTTATGGATTCTTGAAACACAGTGCTCCGTCTGTGCTCGTTAAAACTGTGATGAGGAAGTGACCTGCACGTGGGGCTTGGACACAATGTAACCTCACTCATCACAGCATTCTGAGGGCATCCACTGTGTGAGTCATTTATGAGAACCCTACCTAGAGATGTCAGAAGTGTTTTTTAAAGACTGGATTGTGGACATTTATATGCTTTCTGTCTTTACCTTCGCAGCTGAGTGTGTTCTGTCATGTGTCCCTCAGGTCAAAGATGAACAGCATCAGTGTTCTCTGGGACATCTGAAGATCCCTCTCAGTCAGCTGCTCACCAGTGATGACATGACCATGAACCAGCGGTTCCAGCTCAGTGATTCAGGGCCCAACAGCACTCTGAAGATGAAGATCGCCCTCAGGGTACTGCGGTCTTCTGCGGCACGTGGGAGAGTGCACGGGGCAACGGGCAGCACTGCTGGCACTCCTGGGCCCTGCTCCAGAGCAGGGCAGAGGGCCTGGGGCACTTGTGTGCGGAGCAGAGACTACTGCTGACGGTTTCCAGATGCCCAAGGGAGAGAGAACTGAGGCCTGGACTCAGACATTTGCCCAAGTTGGTGTTTTTGATTGCTCGAAGCAGGCCAAGTTAAATTTTCTTTTTTTCTTTTTTCTTTTTTTTTATTTATTTATTTGACAGAGAGAGATCACAAGTCGGCAGAGAGGCAGGCAGAGAGAGAAGGGAGGAAGCAGGCTCCCTGCTGAGCAGAGAGCCCAATGCAGGGCTCGATCCCAGGACCCTGGGATCATGACCTGAGCCGAAGGCAGAGGCTTTAACCCACTGAGCCACCCAGGCGCCCCAAGTTAAATTTTCAGAAGTCATTCAAGAGGGAAAAATTAATAAAATTCTACAAGGTGGTAGACATTATAAACAAAAAAGTTTTTGTCTAAAATAGTGATCCTTATGAGTGCCTAAGGAAATGTTCAAAATTAATAAAGTTGGCAAACAAATGAAAAATGCTAAAACTCACTAATTTTTAAAATGCAAATTAAAAAGAACCCACTTTTTTAAAAAATTAAAGCAAACTTAGTGGAGGATGCAGCGTACCTGGTCTCTTGGCGCTTGGTCCTGACTCTGGGGATGGGTACGGGTTCTGCAGGAAGGCCTGCAGTGTCTCCTGGCCATGAACGATAGAGCCCCTTCAACCAGGAACCCTTTCTCTGCAAATCTGACTTTCAGTGAGAGGACAGAATGCAGAGAGACCATGAACAGAAAGATGTTCGCTGCAGCTTTGTATACAGAGGCAGGGAGAGGCGGCGCCGTCCCAGTGACCGCAGGTGCAGGGTTGTGAGCACAGGCTCTGCTCACAGAGTGTTGCACACCCGGACACTACAGACGAACGCCAGCAAAGCACAGGGTCCACGCGCGCACGCGAGCTGAGGAGCGCAAGGCCTGCCCCGCATCGAGGCTGCTGTGTGTAGTGGCCCGCTGGGCAGGGTGTCCTTGCCGCTCATCCGGTCTTGGGGGCGCGCGGCCCATGCCCACCCAGCAGTGACGTCCCCCGCGCGGGAACGCGCGCAGATGGGAGAGGCTGAAGAGAAACACCCAGAGGGGACATTTACGTCACAGAAGTGATACTCTGATTCGTCAGACTTCACTTTTTCTAAGCTGTCACATGGCATTACTCTAATAGCGGAGTGAGTGAACATACAGACTAGACTGTTCAGAATGTTTTGTGCCAGCTTTTAAAGAAACATTTGCAAATGACTATATCTGAAGCCATTCAGGTATCAGGCTGTTCTAGTGTCACTGACTTTTTTTGCTTTTTAAGTTTTTATTTATTTTTTTTTTTTATTTGACGGAAAGAGAGACACAGCGAGAGGGGGGGTGGGAGACAGAGAAGCAGGCTTCCCGCTGAGCAGGGAGCCCGATGCAGGGCTCCATCCCAGGACCCTGAGATCATGACCCGAGCCGAAGGCAGATACTCAGCGTCTGAGCCACCCAGGCGCCCCTAGTGTCACTGACTTTAATTTTATGTTTGTTTTCACTTCTAGGTACTCCACCTCGAAAAGCAAGAAAGGTCTCCAGACCACCAACACTCAGCTCAAGTAAAGCGACCCTCTGTTTCTAAAGAAGGGAGGAAGATATCTGTGAGATCTCAGAAGTCCGCGTCACCAGGCTCTGGTGACAGCAGCACAGCCCCGTGCACTCCAGTCATCGGGAGCAGCAGTAAGCCTGGCATGGAAGAGAGAGCCCAGCCTGTGGAGGCCAGCCCCCAGGGGCCGCGAGACCTGGGCAGGAGCTCCTCCAGCCTCCAGACCAGTACCACCTGCTCCCCCAGCCATGTCTCCGTTAAGGAGCCCACCCCAAGCATAGCCTCCGACATATCACTGCCCATCGCCACCCAGGAGCTTCGGCAGAGACTACGGCAGCTGGAAAAGTAACTAGACACCTCCTTTGTTCTTTCCTGCTGCAGGTGGGGGGGACATCATCTTAAGTTAGTTAGAAGAGCTTGAGGTGGCTTTGGCCTTTGGCTCACTGAGTCCTTGACTTTGAAAATAAACCTCCTGTTTTCTTGGACCTAATATTTGGCTCGTTTAAGGATCAGGAAGCAGTGGGGTAACAGGTTCCATGAATAGAAAAGGGTCTGAAGCTGTGGTGTGCCTGTCCTCAGACCAGGAAGACAGGATCTAGAGCTGATGTGTGCTCTAAGCACAGCAACTGTGTCTGTGCTATAAGAACAGGTCCTGTGTGCTTAGTGTTCTGACCTCTGGCCGTTGTTGTCTAGTGCTTGGATTCATAGATGTGTCCCTGCGCTCTTGAGAGGAGGCAGACAGCTTACAGTTACCACAGGCTTCAGACGTTAGCCTTTTCCTCTCAGCGGAAGGAATAAACTTGCCCTTTGAAGCCGTTCTTCCTGTCCGTCGTTCTCAGGGGTGTGTTGAGGAATCGGAAGTGGAGGCAGAGCTGAAATGAGTGCTCCTGGGGGGAGAGGAAGGATGCTGGTCTGTGACCCCCACGGCACACTTCTCTCCTTCGTCCTTTCTCATTTCCACTATTTTGGAAAAAAGAAACCAGTCCCTTCCTCTCTTGCTTTAAAAGCAACTAGAATTGTAAATAAGAAAGCACCTTCTCTCAGGAACCAAATCTGGGAGTAGCCGGCATGGTCTTGGGTGCATCGCGCCAGAGCAGCCGTCGGCGGTCTTGGGAGTCTGTGCCTCGGCCCTGAGAGAGAAAGCCAAGGGGTCCTGTTTTGTCAGAGAGGCTGCTGGACAGAGCACGCAACGTGTGTGGGGCTTTGAGCAAGCGTCTGTCGTTTGGGGGAGTCTCATTTTTACCATGCGTCCTAACTGAACAAGCTACGTTATGTTGAACCCTTACTTGAATTATGAGTTCAGCTGGTTGATTGAGAGTCCAAAGTTCAGACTTTGTTCACGTCCACGGGCAGTGTGGTTCCTTCCCGTGCCAGTGACGCACGGCCTTCAGTTCTTAGGAGAGCATTAACCTTCTGCTTTGCTTCCCCAGTGGGACGACCCTGGGCCAGTCGCCTCTGGGGCAGATCCAGCTAACCATCCGGCACAGCTCCCAGCGGAACAAGCTCGTGGTGGTCGTGCACTCCTGCAGGTGAGCTGGGCCCCCGGGGCAGCCGTTACACAGGGAGCAGAGCACTGAGTTCTGGCCTCACCAAAGTCATGAGATTGTACCATAACCCCAGTATTCAGTGTTGTGTCCTTGCTTTGGTCTCGACATTATTTCGCAGGTGAGTATCTTCTATTCAGAGCCATTTTGGTTGCTTCGTAATAGACTCTTCAGTTGCCATCCTGGATATTTAGTTTTACATGTAACATGGTAACGAAAATATTTTTTCTTCAAGTGTCTCTTTGGGATTAAATTTCCAGGAGTAAGCTTATATCAATTCGAAAGATCCAGAAAAGTTTATGGGATCGTGATGGCATTGCCAGTAGTCTCTCAGGACTGTTTCTGTGGCTTACCAGTTCACACTGGCACCTGAGGGTACAGGTGTGCCTCCCCCCCCAACCCCCAGTCGGGAACAGTGTATCGTACAGTACGCTAATGTAGTAAGTGTAACATGAGATGCCAGTGTTGCTATAATTTGTATTTGATTAGTGATGACAGTATGCAGCCAACTAATTATTTCCTTTTTAGGTAACTCGCCCATCTCAGTAGAAGTTATGATATAAATGTATGACATAAATATTTGGATCTTACAAAAGACTTTTAGAAACATAGGAAGTTGAAATTAGTGACATTTAGAAAAACTGTGTAAATAGAGGGTTCAGTTTCGCACCTGTTTCTCGAGCACCTTATGTGCTCTTGCTGTGAGAGAATTACTGTCTCACCAAATAATCCCCTAACTAGATTTTCAAGTTGATCAGTAAGCAAATAATATGAAGTGGTCGCACGTAATTAAATGCTAGACTGTGTCTGGCTCAGACCAGTTGTCCTAAGAGCAGAGCAGCACGGGCTGCACAAAGGAGGTGAAAGGTTTAGGTGATTGAAGGGCGGGGAGTGGAGCGAGCCGCTGAGCCGGCCCCGAGGAGGGTGGTGGCCTCGCCTCGCTGGGGTCTGCCGAAGCCTGCTTCCCCTGCTGGAAGGAAGGCTTCTCCCTCCCTGGGAGAAGACGCACAGTGTAAGTACGTTAGAGTACTTTAAAGCAGAGCGGGGTACCAGAATGTCCCCCAAATACTGGGCTCGAGAAATGGAGGCAGAAGTCGCCTCCGCCAGCGAGTGAGCCCAGGCTGAAGACAGAAGCGCACGTTGCTCCTTCGCGCTTCTCCGTGGTTTAAAATAAATGGGAAATCAGAACAGTGAATTTGAGCGTGACGCTTGCTGTCATTTTCCTGGATTCTAATATCTAGTGTTCTCTGGTTTGTGTCATAAGAAATCTCATTGCCTTCTCTGAAGATGGCTCTGACCCCTATGTCCGCATGTATTTGTTACCAGACAAGAGGAGATCAGGAAGGAGAAAAACACACGTGTCAAAGAAAACACTGAACCCCGTGTTTGACCAGAGGTATGAGGTTTACTCAGGATGGGGTGGGGGGCAGCCTCTTGAATCATCAGATACGGAAGGCTTGATCAATACCTTTGAATGACTGATGCATTCAGACCAGCACCGTGTTGCAAAGTGTCTGTGAAGAACTCCACATTAGCACCCACAGACTTGCCAGCATAAACAAACATGTTGAACTTCATCTAGAAGCAACATACCTAGTAAGTCCAAGTTGTGAACACTGTGGAAGAGAGACTCGTGATTGAGGACCTTAAAGAACTTGATTTTGTGGGGTTGTATCTTTTGGTTTTTGAGTTATAAATAAAAACTGAGAATTAAAAATTTTTTCCTTTACATTTTTATTTAAATTCTAGTTAGTGAACATACAGTGTAATTACGGTTTCAGGAGTAGAATTGAGTGGTTCATCACTTATCTACAAGACCTAATGCTTGATTTTAAATTTTATTTTAAAAAACAATAGTAAACCTATAACATCTTAAAATCGTTTTCTGAAAAACAACTAGTTTCCAAGGCAATAAAAAATTTGTATATAAATAAATGTCATTATTTAACATTTTTGCAGATCTCTTTAAAGGTTTGTCTTAATAAATGTCCTACTGCTTCTGCTGTCAGTCTGATGTGCTCATCTCCAGAGAGGGTCTGTGGAGGGGGCCTCTCCTCAGGCCACCTTTACATAAACCTCAGTCTGTGCAGACTGGGTGTCACACGCTACAGCTCTGTAGCTAAAAATCCACTAGCATTTGGGGAAGTAAAGTCAGATGGTGTCAAAGTATCTGTCACTTTTGTTTACATTTATCTTTAAAGGCACTGGTCGTAACTTCACGCCAACAACTCTGTTTAAACCACGGTCGTAAACGGGCAGGTGCGCCAAATCATGGTGTGGGCGTGTTTTGACGGTGCTCTCGCTTAGCCCGCAGCATGTAAGGATTCTCCACCTGCAAGCCTGGGTTTCTGGCTGCTCCTGCCCCATGGAAAGGCCAGCTGCATTCCAGTCACGGCCCTGCAGGCTCTCTGTCCTCTGCTTTACCAGAGACGCTGCCTCACAACAGCCCGGCCCCAGCCAGCTTTGAAGACTTGGTGCCCTGGAGGCATTTTAGTTTGTGGCACCTGACCAGCCGTTAAAAAGTGCACTGCAGATCTGTTCCCTTCCATGAGGTTGCACGTCACTTAGTTCGCTCACCCAGAGGTGGTAATTTGTGCTCTGTAGTCTTTAGGCCTGGATGATGAACTTGTCTGGACCCCCTGATGTGTCCTATAAACATCCCCAGTGCGCCCCACCCCCCCACCACGTTGCTATAACTATTATAAACACAGCACCCCTCCCGCACATGAGGGAGCCACAGGCAGTAGGGCCTTTCCCATACTTACGGTGCAAGAGTCCCCACGTATGTTTGGAAAATAATGGGAAAAATTTGTTTTTGAGTCTTTAGGAAATGCCAGATTCAAACACTGAACAGAGTTCAATTATGTAATAAAAAATCAACATAACATTTGGAACTGTCTCATCAGCAGAAATGTCATTTTTTAGTTATAATAAAATACAGTAAAGTTATTGGGGAAATTTAAGGAAGGTCCTCTTTTTTCCATGTCAGCTTTGATTTCAGTGTTTCATTACCAGAAGTGCAGAGGAGAACATTGGATGTAGCAGTGAAGAACAGTGGCGGCTTCCTGTCCAAAGATAAAGGGCTTCTTGGCAAAGTAAGCTTAAAAAATAGCCTTGGTCAGTTCCTATATCTTATGAACATTAAACTCTTACCCAAAATGCATTTTTTAGACCATATTTAAATAAGTGGAAAAGGGTGAACTTCCTTTGTAATTATGCTTATTTATAAAATAGTAGACTGTGAAAGACCGTGCTGTCTAAAACCTGAGTACATTCTGAAGATTATTTTTACGTATTCATATAGTTAGCATATTACTCATCTAACAAATTAGTGGCTTTATTTCTCTGAATTTATTCTAGTCTTTGTCTAAATTCACATGTAACTCTTGCGTAAGATTGTATGTTCTTTAACATTAAATGTACACAGAGGTCAGGTTAGGGAAGAGGGAGTTTTCAGTTAGAGATCGCAGTGACGGTGATCCATACCAGCCGTGCTGCCGTTAGTGGCACGTGCACCAGTGTTTCTGTGAATCGTCGTACTGAGTCTTCTTAACAGAATTTTGAGACTGCTGGGTACAGGGTGGGGCTCTTGCGACCCACCATATCATTCACGGGGGTCCTAGCGCTCAGAACGCTGACAGGGAAAGACTTAAGAGAGCAGAGAGTGGGATTTCCATGCTGAGGCAGGAGGAGGTTGGGGAGGCTGGGGGGATTTGGGGGGCGCGTGCGCAGGGGCCGCTCCACCCGCTGTGACCAATGTTGTTCCGCCCACAGGTGTTGGTCGGTCTGGCGTCTGAAGAACTAGCCAGGGGTTGGACCCAGTGGTGAGTGTCCCACCACAGATGAGCCCTGTGTGTTTCCTTCACAGCACTGTCCCCAGCTGACCTCAGGTCTGTCCTCCTCTCCCTGTGCACCCCTAGGTACGACCTCACAGAAGATGGCACGAGACCACACGTGGTGACGTAGTCCATCTGGCGCGAGGAGCCCGCCCTGGTGTCCCCACCCACCCCGTGTGCTCAGAGCACACCCTCCCGCACATGTACCAATACTGGTTTTATAATTTCAGTGTATTTAGTTATATAAATCTTCATAGTTTTATAAACCATGTTGACATTTTAGGCATATTTGGCCAATATTATCGTTAGATTTTATATGTTTAATTTTCTGTAGTATTTCACCTGTTATAATAGTGTGTAATAGGGTAGCAGTTAGTTACTGTGTCACGTAAAGGGGTTTGTCAGTTTTCTCTGCCAGGAACCGGATGTATATATGTGCTTTACTGTTGCCTTGTTTTGTACACACTGAGGTACACTATGCCATGTAAATAGACTATTTTTTATAATCTCTACATGCTGGTTTGAATTCTGAAGAAAATGGATTAAGGAAATATATTTTTTTCTTCTATAATGTATTAAATTCTTATGACAGATAATCACTTTGTCTTCACAGGGTAAAGTTCTCAGTGACCAGTTTTATGGTGTTTCTTATTAAAAAGGCCGAAAGTTTAAATATTAGTATACTTCTGCCCATCATGAATGATGAAAGTATTCAAAATACTACCAGTTTCATAAGGATGTATTGTTGAGAGTTAGTTGAAGTGCTTATAAGGAAGAGTGTAACTGAGTAATACAGAATACTAAGAGCATTGCCATGATCCATAAATCATGGGGCACTAATTTGAAATTTCTTACGTAAAATGAAATGTCTTAAGTTTATTTTTAATTGCTTGATACAAGTTATTCATGAAATAGTACACAGATACACAGTTACACTTCCTAAAATAGAACACAAATTTTCAGTGTTTTCCCAGCCTGTGAAGACAGGCTCACGTAGTCACCACGAAGTGTGTGGGGTGGGTCTTAAGTAGGCGGGAAGTCGTTTTGAAAACCGACAGCTCATCCATCCAGCCGTCGGTGCGACGCCGTCCGCCGGACCCCCTGCGTGAGGCCGCCGGCTGCTGGGCCGAGGGCTCTGGCTCCGCGGTTGGTGACTGTAAATAACCATTTCCTCACTTTATGCCATGACTGACCTCAGTACTGGGATATTGTTGTACAGCTTTTGTTTTGGGATATTTGTTTTCTTTTTGGGTTAGTATAGCATGTTCATAGACCCGAGGCTCTGCAGCCACGTCATTTCCTGAGCGCGTCTCTGAGAAGCGTGTGATGCAAAGGACTTCCTTCGCCGCGAGAACATTCTAGAGTCGTGTATTCAGAGACCGAGGGAGTGGAGCTCGGTGACCGGACCTGGAGAGCTCGTGGACTCACGGACTGCTCGTGTGACCAAAATACCGAAGTGCCTGTGGTGGGCGCTGGTGTGACTTCTGCACACTCCTGCCTTCCCGCGATTTCACGTGGGTTTTAACTGACACGTGGAACCGTGGGTTTGTTCATAATGGAGTCTGTAGTTCACGACACTCTTCACGTCACCGTAAAGACTGCATAACCCCACCGTTTCCTAGTTAGTGAAACCTCACTGTCAGCCGTGTCCAGTGTTCATGTACAGGAGGGAGTTTATTAATGTTTCGATGCACACACAAACTAGGTGCACACAAATAAGCTGTGGTGGTTTAGTAGCCTGGTGCAGGCAGGGAACTACTTACTAAATCTCGTTGCCTGCCCATGTATTAGATTTGTTTTCTTCAATTCAGTCTGTTGAAGGGCTTCTGGCATAATCTATAAAAAGAGAACTGCTCACTGAAACGCTTCATACCAATCATTTTTACCAACACCCTAACCATGGGGGTTTTGCAGTCATGTGCTCACCTGTTTGGTACATATTTACCTTATGGAATGCTTTATTTAACAAATGAGACAAAATAAATACAAGGAAAGGTAGAAAGCCAGTTAGCAGCATGACACGGGCCTTGTGACCCAGGGACCGGGGAGCCTGGAGACAGACCTTCTGCAGGTCCGGAGGCCTCTGGCAGTGGACTTTGTTCTGTTCTGCTTGAAAGGAAAGGAAGAAAGGAAAGGGACAACTCTAAAGACGTAAAACGCTTCCCGAGGTGATTCCGTCCTGTGGCAACGTGAGCATTTACTGAGAAGCTCTGCTGTCCCGTGGGGAGGGGTGAGAATGACCCATGAGGCCAGCCTCGGCACTCCAGGGTCCTGGCGATGGAGAACACTTGAGTCCTCCAGATGTTCATCACTGCTCCTTAATAATCGGTTCGTGCAGGAAAAGGGAACGTTATCTTTTCTATATTGAGCCAAACCAATGGGAGGAAAATTAAGTGGCTTTGAATTCTGTTAGTTTGTCCCTGTGAGTTGCTTATCCAGTGCCTTAAAATACGGAAGTGTGGCAGTGGCGCTTTCAGGTTTCAGATCACAGCTGTACTCGCCGGAAAATACGTTCTGCCCTCGGGGAGTTCGCGTCGCTGATACGCTTCAGCAGGAGGTCAGCCCTTCAGGAACCGTGCGGACCAGCGTGTGTGTGTTTATACTCTGGTCGCTGCCCGTTGCAAGTGGGAAACAGAGGGTGTTTTTTAATTATTATTATACAATGTCCTTTTTGATCAACTAATTTTACGTGACAATGCATGTATTTATTCAATAAACTTTTATGTTACTTGTGATTTGTTTTTCTTTTGTCTTTTGAAGTGAAGTTTTCAGTGTGGGATCAAATATTTTGAAAAGTAGACACAGTACATTATGTATACGTTCTGTGTTTGAATTCCTTCATTTCCAGAAGAACAGGTCACTGATACTGGGCCTCTTGTTCCATCTTCATGACCAAGGTGGGGCTCAAACCCACGACGCTGAGATCGAAAGTCAGATGCCCCACCAGCCGGGCCGGCCAGGCGCCCCTCTCTTGTTCCCATCTTAATTTGACTCTCCTCTGCCTGCCTTAGACTTAGGGTTTTAACAACAGCTCTTACGAAGGACAGTCACAAGTAGGAAAAATAGTCTTTGAGGGTCTTCTCGGAGCCCTTGAGAAGCGATGACGCAGAGGCTGGCTGGACCAGGTGGGGAAGCTCTAGGCCGGGCCCTGCCAGTGCCCGTGGCCGCTCCTGACACCCGGCCCTTCCGTGCTGCCGGCCACTCATCAGGCACCTTTACCGAAGACTGAGAATGGGGACGGGCACGGGTCTTAGGGCCAGTGCCTGTTGTAATATTTACTCTGCCTTCTGCTCGATACCAGTGACTCGCCATAGTTTCCCAGTCTGTATCTGCAGTACAGACTGCTGCTGGGCTGAAGGCCCGGTAACCCAGTGCCTCCTCGTTAGCCCTCCTGACAGGCTTCTGCCCGTCTGCCAAGGAACTTGAGATGGAGACCTCGGCGGTCCCTCTGCTTCCGTCTGCCTCGCCCCCCTCCCGTGCAGGTACAGGTCCCTTAGTTCTACCCCGGAATACATCTGCTGGGCTGTTGTCTCAAGGCCAAGCCGCTGCCTGTCAGCAACCTGTTGGTGCCTTGGCCTCCTGCACCTGCCTTCTCTGAAACGGCCCAAGGGGTCTTGGAAAACCACCTCTAACTCTCCTGCTGTCCGTGCTCTTGGAAGAGAAACCAAGAGCACATTAAGCTGGGAGACCCTTGCAAGCGAATTTCCTTCCGCGGTGCCGCTCATCCGTTCGGGAAACTTCCCCACCGCTCCTTCCCACCTCAGTGCCCCAACCTGCTCTTCCGCTGACACTGGGCTGGCTACCCCACCGCCCTTGGCTTCTCCACCGAGTGCATTTCCTCAGCCGCCCCGGACCAGCACTCCCCGTCGCCTCCCAGCTGCGCTGGACACTCCCAAGGGTAGAGACCACGCAGCTGTTCAGATCTCCTTCCCGCGGCTCTGGGCTCCTCTCCTGCTCTGGGCACGCGGTGAGCGGGTAAGTGCTGGCTGAGTTACGTCTCCAGCGGGGCAGACCCTAACGTTACTCAAGTTTCTGTCGGAAGAAAGACACCTATCGACCATTCTCCGTAAAGTCTAAAAGAGAAAGGTGCTAATGGACCTAACGACGCCATTGCAACGAAAAGCCAACAGTGTAATTATCTGAGAAACGGAGCACAAATGTGGGAAAGGAGGCAGGAAGTCTGCCTTTATTTGGTGTTATTCTGGAAACCCTGGGCAATACGATATGAAAAGAAAAACGATGGTAAGTTTTGTATGGGAGACATCAGTTTTAAGATGTGAGATTGTCTACCTGTAAAACCTAAGACAGTGGGGCGCCTGGGGGGCTCCGTCGGTGAAACATCCGCCTTCGGCTCGGGTCATGATCCTGGGCTCCTGGGATCGAGTGCCGCATTGGGCTCTGCTCAGGGCAGGCCCGCTTCCCTCTCTCCCTCGGCCCCTCCCCCTGCTTGTGTGTGTGCTTACTCGCTCTTTCCTCGAATAAAATCCTAAAAAAAAACTAAGAAAGTAATCTGAAAACTTACTAACAAGTGTTTAACAAGGGGCCAGTTATAAAAACGTACAAATCTCTGTGTCTCATATACTGTTACTAGCTATTAGAAAATATAATGGGGGGGGCACCTGCCTCGCTTAGTTGGTAGAGTGTGCGACTCCTGATCTGGGGGTGTGAGTTCGAGCCCCACGTTGGGTGTAGAGATTAGGAAAAAGAAAATATACCGGGGAAGTCATGCAGTAGCCTTGCGACTCTGATAGCAGTGACGGCAGCCGAGCAGGAGAGCGTGCAGAATGGCTGTAGAGCTCCCGCAGAGGCCCCGTCATCAGGGAGCCGTCACCGTGTGACCCGTCTGGCTCCGGGTGCCATGTGCCACATGGCGGCTGCTCGGGCAGTGAGACCGGCCGGGGCAAACGAGGCTGCCCGAAACGGCTCGAAGGGAAGTCTGGGAAACAGATGCCCGTTGAGGCTGGCGTTCCGGAGCTTTAGGACGGGGGTCGCAGGGCAGAGCCTGCGTGGCTGGAGCAGGCTGGGTGCTGACGACCGGCCGCTGGCCGTCCTCGTGCGAGGAAACCTGTCCAGCCCTTGGCTGGCCGGAGCAGCCGGCCGAGCGGAGGCTTCAGAGGGAGCACGGGACAAAGCGGGCAGCTCTTAGAGAACGAGCCCGAGAGAGTCGCTAAGCCAGAAACAGCAAAATCCAGGGGCAAGGACTCGCAGTCGCCGTCTATTACTGTCGGTGTCCGGTTCTCAACAAAAAGCCGTAAGACGTGCAAAGCAGCAGTGAAGGGGCTCCGCGGCGGAACGTGTCCCTGAGAAGCCCCGGGTGCTGGGCGCGCGCGCAGAGGCCTCGAGCCCGCCGTTGCGCCACGTTCACACACGTGAAGAGCTCACGGCGAGTGTGAGAGTGACGGCATCCGTGAGGAGACACGGCCGGAAGGAGGAACTAGCACTTGTGGAGTCCGCGGTGCGCGAAATGCAAGACCTCCCGGCGGCGACAGATCTGAGCCGCCGGAAGAAAGAGCAGCCTGGGGCAGGTCCGCGCGGCGTCGGGAACAGAGCGCGACGGCCACGCTCACGGACGGAGCCCTGGAGGGAGGCGGGCGCAGGGCCCGAAAGGACAGGGGACAGCCCAGCGCATGCCAGGGAGGGACCACACCGGGAGTCTGCCCCAGGCACATCGTGCTTGAGCCGGTGGGAGTCAAGGACCGTCCGAAAGCCGCAAGCGAGACCGTCTCACCCTGGGCTCCTGGGTAAGGCAGCCGCTGCCTCTCCCCCGAAGCCGGAGGGTGACCGGTTCAGACGCTGGAAGAAAGACTGTCAGCCAAACGTCCTGTGTCCAACAAAAATGGTGGAGAAACAGCCATTCCCAGATTAAAAAAAAAAAAAAACACCTCACAAGCCCACCTGCCTCCAAGGAACACTAAAGGAGTTAACGTCACTGTTTGGTGTTTGCTTACGTTTCCTCACGATTTCTCTGCAATCTCACGTATCTCTCGGTACCTGGGGTGCTGGAGTCTGGGAGGGAGTGTGGCCAGGGATTAAGAGCACGGCTCTGAGTCCGCCTGCCGTGTTCAGACCCCACCCCGGGGCCGTGTGACCGAGAGCAAGTCGCAGACCGTCTCTGAGCCTCCGGCCTCCCGTGGGCGTCTTAGGACTCGGGTGCGAGGCGGTCCAGAGGAGAGCGTGAGAGCGCACGCGCCGAGCGCGCAGGCCAGCGCCTGGCAGGCCGCCTGACATGCTGCCCCGAGCCTTACCCTTACCCCCTTCCAGCCAGGACGGGGCGGCCCCTCCGGGCGTCGCCCCCAGGTCAGGCCCGCCCCAGCCTTGTGCGGCTCCGGCGCGCAGGACACCTACCGCCCGCCTTCCGGGGCCCCGCCGCCCCCTGCCCCGTCCTCCCCGGCCTTCGGTTTCCGGCGCGCCGTGTCTCCGTCCAAGAGCAGGAGCCCACACCTTCCCCACACGCCTTGGCCGTGGCCTCCGCACTCCCGTGTCTGTCAGGCCTTCCTGTGCGGGCGGCTTCCAGCGGGCTCCTCCCGGCCGTGGCGAGGAGGCGCGGCCTCCTTTCTCCTCCACGGTGCGCTGGGTTTGCCGCCAGCTTTGTCCGCTGGGGTATGAAACACACAGAAATGTGGACAGAGCCTAGCTGTTCCGCCCAGAACGTTCCCAAACATTCCCGAGCGCCGCGTGTGACCAGCACTCGCGCGAAGAGTGCGTGCGCCCCTCGGGCCGGCCTCGTACGGGGCCGCTCCCAGCCCGAAGCCCGGCGGTGACCGGCCCGGCGGTGACCGGCCCGGCGGACCCCGAGCTGGGCCAAGCCGAGTCGTTCCGCGGGTGCGAGCTGGTGTCTGGCTTCTTCCCCTCGGGCTTCTGTTTGCGAGGGATGGTCTGGGGGAGCCTTGGGGACCCGAGAGCCCCACACACACGGGGCGCTAACCCGTGGTCAGCAGGGAGCCGGGCCACAGCCTGCCACAGGGGCGTCCTGAGGGTCCAGGCCTGCAGCACGGAGGGAGGCGCTCCTAGGACCAAAGAGCCCTCCTTCCGAGAGCCGCCGCGCTCGCCCCCAGAGCCTGCCAGGTTGTGCGGGAAAGGACTGTGTGAAGACACGCAGACCGGCCAGGGGACGCCGTGGCCCGCCCAGGCGACGTTCTCCTCCGACGCGGTGACGGGGGCGGGGGCAGACCGCGGGCTGGCCTCAGTTTCCAGTCTTGTGAGGTCACGACAGGCAGCACACACTTTCCTAGAACCCACAGCCGACTGGATAAAATAGGGAAGGTCGAGCCTCTCGTGTTTTGGGTCACTTCACTGCCTCGACCTGCCCAAGTTGGATTCATCTCCATCGTGAAAGGCTGTTTTCGGCGGTTTTCTCACTAAAACGGTTCTAAAGCTGCAGCGCCCCGTTCCTTGTGTGACCTCATCTCCATTTGATAGAGACTCGGTCCTCTCGTTGAATTCTCTTTTCCCTTTCTTACTAATACTTAATATCAAATCCCCTCTCTGTCTTGGCCAAGAGTCCCTGTTACCTGCCCACGGTTTGCAAGCCGCCGCCTCTCGCAGCTGAGAGCCCAAGCTCCCACGTCCATGAAACACAACGCCGGAAGTTTCTTGGGTCTTTTTTTAACGCAACAGTCCTTCCAGCACCTCGCCCAGAGAGGGTGGCGAGAGCCTCCGTCTCGCGCCCCCTGCGCGTCGGTGCTGCCGTCAACACCCAGCTCCGCGCACGGGGGAGAACGAGCGGGAAGAAGCGCTCCTGCCGGGCTTTCGGGCTGCGGGCCGGAGCCCCCGCGGCTGCGGGAGCGGTGGGTTCAGCGCTGCTCAGACCGCGGGGTTTTCACCAGGTGAACGCGCGCAAGAGGCGGCTTTTTCAGCAGCCCCGTAGCCTAGTGGTCTTCGTTTTTACGTGTATCGGGGAAGCTGAGCCGGGGGGCGAGGAAGCCCAGACACGGTGAGAACCGGCTGGTGCCTTCTGCTGATTTCTAAGAGCTGCAAAGTGCTGTAAGGGCAAGTTTCCTTTCTGTGGGTGTGTTGACCATCTCCACTTCGTCCCTGACGTGAGTGACCCCATCTTAGTGTGGTTCTACACCCTGAGCATGAGGGTCTGGCCTGGCAAAGCAGCTTTCGGGGCAGAACAGCGAGGAAGCCTGTCCATTCTTCCTGGTCAAGGGTACGACGTGGCTTTGGGGAAGGTTCGTTACACACTCACATATTCCTCTTCTTTGGAAACGTAAACCTATGAAGCATCTCGTTGACTTTCTCAAACTACAAACTGAAAACCAAAGCCTGGGAGTGCCGCCCGTTCAGTGACGTTCAAACCACACACGCGCTATGTACAAGGTAGTGTGCAGGGGGGGTGGGCAGCATCTGTCTCCAGGGACCAAACGTGTATGTATGTGTGTGCGCGTGTGCACGTGTGTGCGCTAGTGTGTGTGTGCATAGGCAAAGTGTGTGACGCAGCTGTGCGTTGTGAACGCATGGGCATGTGGGTGCATGCATGTGTGTTGTGTATGCAAGTGTGTATAGTACTTGTGCGTGTGAGTGCACACAGGTATGACAACATGTGTGTGCATCCACATGTGTGCAGATGCATGAGTGTATATGTGTGTGTGTTGTGTACACACTTATGCACACGAGTGGCTGTACCTGTATGTGTGTGATTGTGAGTGGATATGTGTGTGTGCATGCACGTGCGGTGCCGACATGGATGTTTGTATGTGCTTGCTGTGTGCCTGTGTGTACATGTGTTTGCACCCGTGTGTGGATATGCGTGTGTGCACACGTTCGGCTCTTCCAGGATCATCTTCTCAAGGTGAGTCTGAGCTCAGGTTCCACTGAGAGCAGAGTCTGAGGCAAGGATTACGTGCATGTGGTTTATTTGGGAATACGGTCCTAAGAGGGGAGTGTTTTTCCTCTTTCATTCTCTGAAACAATTTGTATAAGATGATCATCTGTTTCTTGAAAATCTGGTGGAACTTGCCTATAAAGTTTACTGAGCCATTATCTTTTGAATAGGGAGATCTCAATAACCCGTTTGTTTTATTAAAATTTTGTATTAATTTATGTGTCTTCAATTTCTCATCAACTTTGAAGATTATCCATTTTATGCTTTCAAATTTATTGGAAAAAAAATTTTTTTTAAGATTTTGTTTATTTATTTGACAGGGAGAGATCACAAGTAGACAGAGAGGCAGGCGGGGGGGGGAGGCAGGCTCCCTGCCCAGCAGAGAGCCCGATATAGGGCTCGATCCCAGGACCCTGAGATCATGACCTGGGCCGAAGGCAGAGGCTTAACCCACTGAGACACCCAGGTGTCCCTGGAAAAATATTTCTTATGAATTTAGTATTCCTATTACATTTATAGTTGCATCTTTGTTTAATTTCCTAATATTGGTTATTTTTATCCTGTATTCTTTTTCTTGACTATGGAATTCTCCTAGAAGTTTGTTTCATTGACTTTGTAAAAACTTTGACTTTTTATTTTATTTTATTTTTTAAGATTTTTTAAAAGATTTTATTTATTAACTTGACAGAGAGAGACACAGCGAGAGAGGGAACACAAGCAGAGGGAGTGGGAGAGGGAGAAGCAGGCTTCCCAAGGAGCGGGGTACCCAGCGTGGGACTCAATCCCAGGACCCTGGGATCATGACCTGACCCAAAGGCAGACCCTTAACAACTGAGCCACGCAGGCACCTCTATTTTTTTTTTTTTAATTTATTTGACAGACAGAGATCACCAGTAGGCAGAGGGGCAGACAGAGAGGGAGAAGCAGGCTCCCCACTGAGCAGAGAGCCCAACGCGGGGCTCGATCCCAGGACCCTGAGATCATGACCCGAGCAGAAGGCAGAGGCTTAACCCACGGAGCCCCCCAGGCGTTCCCACTATTTCTTTTAAAAAAACTAAAATTACTGGGGCACCAGTGTGTCTCAGTTGGTTAAGGGTCTGCCCTTAGCTCAGTCATAACCCCAAGGTCCTGGGACGGACCCACATTGGGCTTCTTGCTCAGTGGAGAGCCTGCTTCTCCCTCTCCCTCTGCCTCTTCCCCTGGCTTGAGCTCTCTCTCCCACTCTCTCTCTCACTCTCGCTCTCTGTATCTCCTCTCTTGGTCTCTCTCTCAAGTAAATAAAATCTTTAAACGAAATTAAATTTATTCATGGCTACACATTTTATGCTACACTCTGTGTTGGCCTCACCTCGCAGGTTTGGGTAAGTACTTTCACTGCCGTCCAGACCTAAGTATGTCCAAATCCCCCTTGGGCCGTACTCTTTACTCCATGGGTTACTCAGGACATTTTTCAGTGTCAAAGACTGTTTTCCCCTACATTTCCTATGTTGGTCACTGATTTAAATGCCCTGAGGTCAGAGAGGATGGTCTACAGAACATTGTTTCTCGTGGGGGAAATTGAGCTCATCCTACTTCCTCCCCAGTCTCTGTCCTCCGAGCACCTGCCTCTCCATCCTCCAGAGCAGGTCTTTCTTAAAGCAGGCTCCATGCCCAGCGTGGAGCCCAGCGTGGAGCCCAGCACGGAGCCTGAACTCGAGACCCTGAGATCAAGACCCGAGCTGAGATCAAGAGTTGGACGGTTAACCAACAGAGCCACCGAGGCGCCAAGAAGAGGTCTTAAGGACACCTGAGCCCCCATTCCTCGGTGATATTGGAGGTTTTTGAGACAACAGCTCCTACATCCAGGTGAGAAAGGACTTCAGGTTATGTCTTGGCCTGTGGCTCCCTATGAACTGGGCCGTGGGCACTGGGTTCACGAGTTTTCAGCTTCTTTCCCTGGGCACACAGTCCCTCCGACCCTTGGCGGCAAGCAGTGAGCGCGGACCTGGTTTCTGTTCTGGATGGCGCCCGTGCAGCCCTTCTGCATTCAGGACTCACTCACCTGCCCGTCCGCTGCCAGCAAACCACTGACCTCAGGACCTGCGCTCCGTGTTCCTGTTCCGTGGGGGCACAGCCCGCATTTTTGTTTTCTTCCCTTCCGTCTCACCTTTTACAGCTGTTTGGGGCAGAGGAAGGGAGTGGAACCATGCGCTCCCTACACACCGTAACGTAAAGTGGCCTTTCCGTGTGTGTCTGCATGTGAGACAGCAGGTGGGCTGATGCCTTGTCCCCCCTCTGGGGCCTCGGCCCACCAGGCGGCACTGTGGTCACTGCCACACACTTCCAAGAGGCTTTAAAGGTTTGATGTCACACCGTTTCATTCATCTTACAAATTTTAGGGTCGGTGGGACCTGCCAGCCATATGAGCTCTGCTTCTCGTGCCCGTGAGAAGAGCTCCAGCCCTTGAATCAGGGATGTGCCCGAGGTCTCAGGGCTGGCCATGAGGCCAATGTGGCCAGAGTACAGGCAAGCCCCCGCGTGCTCACAGATGCCGATGCAGGACGACGAAATCACGCAGGACGTTTCTACCCGCACGGCTACATCTAAGCACAGCAGAATAATTGCTTTTAAATCATTCTTCTTAAGGGGCCCTGGGTGGCGTCCCTTCCGCGTCTGGCTTCAGCTCAGGTCATGACCTCAGGGTCCTGGGATCAAGCCCTGGTCAGGCTCTGCGTTTGGGTGGGGGAGGGGCAGAGTCTGCCCCTCCCCCCATGAGCGCACTCTCTCTCTCTGAAATAATGGACAAATAAGTCTTTCAAAGAAATAAATAAATCATTCTTACTAAGATGAAACATGCTGACAGCCCTTTCCTTCTGTTACTATTTTACTAAACCGTCCTACTATCACGGGAATCTTCGGACCATCCTTTGAATTTAATTATTCAGGAACAGCCAGTAAGATTACAGTTTCTTTTCTAGCTCACAGACGGACTTACAGGAAATTTTCCAAAAGAATCTAGGACAGAAAATATGACATCAACTGATTTAACAAGCTCGCATTTATTTGGATAAAACCAGATTAATCTCTGAGCCTCATATAAGTGCTCGGAAAATTCGTGCTCCCGGAAAGGTGAGGAAAGGCAAGTCTCACTTCTGTGTAAGCTGCACGTCTGGAAAGGCATTGACTCCCGACCGAGGGGCCAGGGCACGCATGTTTAACAGACGTCGCTGGGAGATCAGACAAGTGTACATGGCAACCCGGGGCCGCTCGGAAGGGTGCTCCCGGCAGCACCTTTCCTCCTGCGAGCCACACACCCTGCCTGTCTGCTTCCTCCTTCAGCCCCACGGGGACACTCACTAGGATCATAGCCAAGCCCAGGGCACACTCATTCTTGATGCAGTGAGAGCCTTGTGTGCGCTGCATGCCGTGGGGACCGCGGGGACCGCTTGTGCAGGCGCCAGCCCCGGGAGGAGATGCTCAACAATCAAACAGGACCACAGACTCATCAATCATCAGGAATCTAGTCAAAGTGCTTGACGGGATCCAGGGCGCTCTTGGCGGGGGTGGGGTGGGGGGCAGGAGCTCTGCGTCTGGGGATCCAGCACCTAGAAGGGACTTATACTGGAGCTGAGCTCCGGAGGGTGGGGGAGGTGTACGTGCTGAGGCAGGAGGAGAGGGTTCAGGTAGGTGGAGTGAAGGCACAGAGGGAGGGAGCTTGGGAGGGGTGCAGCCGAGCCTGCGGAGCTAGACAGGGCTGGGCACCCTGGTATTCATCCTAAGGCAAGGAGAGAGCTCCAAAAGCTAAGCAAAGTTGGGTGACGGTCAGGTTCTCTGGAGGAGCAAACCCTTCCAGGGACATCGTTGAAAAGGAGAAGGAAGAGAGAAGACATTTATAGACTTTTTATGGTTTTAGATTTAATGATGGTCTCTGATCCACTTTGAGTTAATTTTTCTGAATGGCGTGAGGTAGGGGTTCCTGCTTTTTTTCCGTATGTGCACCCAGGAGATCTCAGCAGGTGCGCACAGCAGCTGAGATGTGGGCAGACAAAGCACAGCGCACCAGCTCCCCGCCCCCGCTGCCACTTCCCCTCTCCACACCCTGTGCTTCCCAAGGCCTCACTCAGTCTGGCACTGGCAGGTGTCCTGCGTGGCCTGTGGGCCCGGTTCCCAGAGGGCAGAGGGCAAGGGTGGGCCTTGAGCTTCCAATTAGTTCTGCTTTTCCTTTAATTGTTCGAATACATCCACATCCACGTTTCCCAAGTTCCACTTTTCCTTTTAGAGATGCTACAATAAAAACCACAAGAAGGAAGGAGAGTTTCCGCCGCAGCCTCTCGATGAGTCACCGGCCCTCCCTCTTTCTCGGAACTGGTGACTCAGGCGCTGGGTGGCGTCCTGGTCCCTGCCGACCCCCAGCCCTGTGCTCTGCCCACCCTGTCCTCCTGCAAATGCTCCCAGCCCTCAGCACCATGTTAAATTTCCCAGCCGGTGAGCTCCTCTTCTTTAACTAATTTTCCCAGTTATAAATATTAAGATGAAATGACAGTTTTGTGTCAGGAAACTGGGAACAGTGTTTTCCTTTGAATTTGAGCAATGTGATTTGTGTTATTTGCCCAACACAAAATACATTTTTTTAAAAACCCGAGTTTTACAGTTGGTCCTTTTTCAAAGACACTATTTTAGCGTCTTTTGTTTTAGCTGTCCCGCACCCCTCTGCCTTAATACCGCCTGCCATGGGGTCCACTTTTAATTCTATCAACCTTTTCTCATTACCCCATGGTAAGGTTCTAAGAAGAGAGATCACCTCAAACCTCATTCATTCATCTCTTCAGAAAACACTTTCTTCAAGCATCTAACACGTTGGCGGGGGGGAGTCTGGCTGGGTCCAGCAGATCGTGAGACGCCTAGTCTTGGGGTCGTGAGTTCAATCCCCACGTTGGGCATGGAGCTTACTTTTTGGGTAAGGAAGGAAGGGAGGGAGGGAGGGAGGGAGGGAGGGAGGGAGGGAAATGGGCCAGACTTACAGGGAGGCTGTGGGGCTGGGTAGGGCACAGTGTTGACACGGAGGCACAGGTAGGGCTGAGGAGGGATGTGCTCAGAGGCTGCGTCACAGGGCAGGGTTGAAGACACACTGCACTTATGCAGGATTTTGAGGAGGCCTGGGGGTCGTTCTTGAGGGAAGCCTTGTTCGAGCCTGGAGGGGCTGGCTTCAGTGGCTGGGAGAGGTCCTGCCCCTCGGGGCTGGGATGAGGAAGCTGAGACGCAGTCACTGCCTGGCCTGTCCCATGTCATACAGATGGCTGGCGAGTGGCAGAGCCCAGCGCCCAGACGGCGTGGATCCAGACCCACCCTGTTGTGTCAGGTGACACAGAACGGTAACGGGGACAGAGTAAGGACAGGATAGCGTTTGGAGGACGGGAGGGGCAGCTGGGTTTCAGCTCTGGAAGTGTGGGCGGGTAGCCGCGGCATGTGCCCAGAGCTGGGAGAGGGCCGGGGATGGGGTCACAGCACTCAGGAAGGAGTCCAGAGCGACGGAGGCCAAGTGGGGTGGTGTCATGCAGCGGGAGCAGCGGGCAGAGGAGTTGGGGCCCCAGGATGACACGGGGAGGAGGGTCTATGGAACTTTCCCAAGCTGTCATGGGGCCCCCTCGGCTCGCCTCTTGTAGCCACTACTTCCTAACAACACATCCGTACCCTGCCCCCCATAGGCTATAATTTTATATTGCTTGCTGCAGTGATAATGTTTTTGATTTATTGGGTTTAAAAAAGCACACGATTAAAATCCGCTTCACTATGTTTATTCTTTCTAGTGTGGAAACTAGAGGTCCGTGTGGCTCATGTGGGGTTTCCGCCAGACAGCACCGGGTCAGGACGGCAGCGACGCTCTGCCTCCAAGCGACTTCCAGTCGGCTTGGGAGCCGTCGGGAGAGCAGAGTCCACTCTGGACATTCCCGCACGAGGGCCTCTGGCTGCAGGGGCCGTGTCCTCACGCAGGGAGGCCCGTTGAGTGGACAGCAGGGGTGGCTGCCGGGACCTGTGGTTTCCTGAGCACGGTGGGAGGGTTTCCAGAGAGCAGGGGCCTGGGAGAAGGGGAGAAAGGGGATGTGGCAGAGCCCGGTGGGGTCTAGAGTACAGGGATGAGCGGCGTACGCTGCCCGCACGGACAGGGCACGGGCGCGCTGCCGAGACAGACAGGGATGCGGGTTTCTGGGGCTGCCCATCCCCCGCGTGAAGAAAGCCCTCGTGTGATGAGACGGGCCCACAGCCTGGTGCGCTGGTTCCTGCGGGACTCCTGTGCGACAGCCTTTCCAGAGCCTGACTCCAGCAGCGGGGACGGAGGAGCCCGGACAGGGCTTTTGTTCTGAGCGGCCCGCGGGCCCAGATCTCAGGCGAGCTGTGCACTACAGGCTCCTCCAGACGCCCCGACGGTTCAGGCAGGGAGGCCTGCCTTACCGTTTGGACTGTGGGGAAGACGCTCGCCATGTATTCACGGAGTAGAACCTACAGCACCCCAAGGTGTGGGAAAAGCACATGCAAATGCAGAGACAGAAGCTTTTACCATTTTTTCATTTTTAAAAAAATATTTATTTATTTCAGAGAGAGAGAAAGAGCACAAGCAAGGGAGGGAGGGAGAGCAGGGTCCTCGCTGAGCTGGGAGCGGCCGCGGCTCCACCCCAGGACTCGGAGATCACGACCTGAGCCAAGGCCAACGCTTCACCCACCAGGCCATCAAGCTCCCCCAAACTTTTATTTTATTAAAAAATGGCATCGACGAAAGTGCCTTAAATGAAAGAGGAAACAGTGTACAGTAGTTCATAGTAATCCAGCGCCTCTGGGCAGAGGGTTTCGGTAAAGGTCCGAGGAGCTGAGACAGCGAACGAGCCCAAGCCACGGGATAAAACACCTTGTGAAACTCGGGGCGTTTCCAACTTGTGGAAAGTCAGTGCGGTTGTCAGTGGACACAGATTACATGAAAAGAACGGATGGCGGGCTCCGGTCCGCGCAGGGCAGATCAGAGCTGTGGGAGAGTGGGCCGTGGGGCCGGCGGGCGGCGGTGGACAGGAGGGCGGCGGCGGACAGGAGGGCGGCGGCCGACTGAGCGTGGCGCGGGTGGACAAGAGGGTGGCGGTGGACAAGAGGGTGGCGGTGGACAGGAGGGCCTGGGTGGACAGGAGGGCGCGGGTGGACAGGAGGGCGGCGGCGGACAGGAGGGCGCGGGTGGACAAGAGGGCGGCGGCGGCCAGGAGGGCGCGGGTGGACAGGAGGGCGGCGGTGGACAGGAGGGCGCGGGTGGACAGGAGGGCGCGGGTGAACAGGAGGGCGCGGGTGGACAGGAGGGCGCGGGTGGACGGGAGGGCGGCGGTGGACAGGAGGGCGCGGGTGGACAGGAGGGCGCGGGTGGACAGGAGGGCGCGGGTGGACAGGAGGGCGCGGGTGGACAGGAGGGCGCGGGTGGACGGGAGGGCGGCGGCCGACTGCGCGTGGCGCGGACCCCGGGGCGGCTCCGGGACGGCAGCGGACGCGGACGCGCGTCGGCCACCGGGCGAGGAAGGGCGTGGCCCCCCGGGGTCCCCGGCGCCTCCACGGGGACCTGCGCCCCGGGGGCGGCCGCCGCGTCCTTCCGCAGGGACCGGCCGTCAGCGCGGCGGAGGCGGGCCCGTCGGGGGGGGTCCGCAGGGCGCGCGTCTTCGTTCCCTCCCGCGGGCGCCGACTCCGAGGACAGGCGCGGCCGCAGCACCGCGCGCCCGTCCACCCCGACCGGCGGCCCCGCGTCCCGGCGGCGACGACGCCCCACGAGCCCGTCTCGCGCGACACGGCGTGCGGAACCGGCGCGGCGGGGGCCGTGTGCGGGGGCCCGGACCGGGGGGCGAGGGGGACCCGACCGCTCGCCGGCCGCCCCCAGCCGCCCGCAGCCGCCCCGCAGCCGCCCGCAGCCGCCCGCAGCCGGGTCGCGCCCGAGGCCCGCAGCGGCCGGCGGCTTCCACAGTCCGTCTCCACAGTCACGCCGGGGTCGCCCCGCGCAGGCCGCCGAAACGCCCCGCACGACCCCACGGCGTCTCTGCGCGGCGCGGGAGAGGCGTGGCCGGCGGGGCCGCGGGGCGGGGCCGGGGCGGGGCCTGGCGGGGCGGGGCCTGGCGGGGCGGGGCCTGGCGGGGCGGGGCCTGGCGGGGCGGGGCCGGGGCGCAGAGCGCGGCCGAGGCGCGGGGCGGGGCCTGGAGCGCGCCCTCCGGCGGACCCCGCCCAGGCGCGCTCGGCTCTCGCGAGAGCGGCGCGTGATGACGCCCGGGCGGCGGGGCGCGTCGCGTCGCGCGCGCGGGCGGGTTTGAATCTGGTCCCAGCGCGGGAAGCGGCGGGCTTGCGGGACGAGGTGAGCGCCGCGGTGCGGGGCGGCGGGCGGGGCTCCGGGCGGGGGCGAGGGTCGGGACGCGGCGGGGGTCGGGCGGGGAGGGCCCGCCGTCCCGCAGCGACGCCGGCGGCTGGGGGCGGCCCCGGGGCCTGGCGCGCCGGCGCCCGCGGCTGAGCCCGGGGGGACCGCGGCCCCGGCCCCCGAGGGGACGCGCCCCCTCCGCAGCCCCCGCGCTGGGCCCCCCCCGCCGCCCGGGCCCCCGCCCCTCGCGGCGGTCGTCGTCCCGAGCACGGCCGGCTCCGGGGGCGCTGCCGCCCCGTCCACAGGAGCTGCCCGGCGCCGGGCGTCCCCGGCCCGCGCTCGCGTCCCCGCCGTGCGGGACCCCGTGCGCCCCGCGGCCGGTCCCTGCGAGCTGACACGACGCCCCAGCCGGAGCCCCGCGTCGGGCTGCACGCCGAGGGCCGGGGCGCCCGTAGTCCGCAGACGGGCCGCGGGGACACGGCCAGGGCGCGAGGCCGAGAGCTGGTGGCCCGGTCCGAGGGCGGGGAGGCCGTGCTCCGACCGAGCCTGCGGGCGGGGGCCCGGCGCGGGCGGCCCCGGGGGAGAGTTCCGGACGCGCGTCGGAGGCGCGGGGTGCCGAGGGCTCCGGGCGCGGACAGCGGCCGGAATTAGTCATCGCGCTTGCGGCTGGCCCCTCCCTGCCGCCCGGCCGGCCGCGGGTCGCGCGTCCGTAGCCCCGCAGACGGCCTGGGGCTGTGTGTTCCCGCCGGGGCCGGGGAGGTTCCGCTCGGCTCCCTCTGACGGGGACGGCGCGGGGGGCTTCGCGGGGCTTGGCGGGAGCGGCCTGGCCGCGCGTCCGCTCCGCCCTCCGGCTGTGCCTCCGTCGGGGGCTGGACGTCTGAGCCCCGCCAGCCCCGGGTGCGGAGTGGGAGGCCCAGGCCGGGCGGGGGCGTCGCGCGCGGTCCCCGAGCTCCGGCTCCCGCGGGACTGTAGCAGCCGTGGCCGCGCGCGCCTCCCGCACCTGCGCCCGCTAACGAGCTCCCGGGTGGCCCGGGCGCGCTGCACCGCAGGCCCCGTCTCCGCTGCTGTGGTAGCGGAGCGGCCCGGAGAAGGGCGGTCTGCGGGACTTGGCCGCTGCCGGCAGCCTGCTCTCCCTCCGTTTGCTCTTTTCTTTCAGCGCTTTCTCCGGGCGCCGCCGAGACCCCTCCGCCCGGTTTGTGGTGGAACCGGCCGGCTTCTGTTGACCCGCGCTGACCTGCCTAGAGGTGAGCCTCCCGCAACCGTCTGGATTTCTCTTTCTTCCGTGGTGCTGACTTCAGCAACAGTCGATCGGAACGTCATGTTGTGTTGCGACTGACCTTGGTAAAGAAAGTGAGAGAATTATTTTTTAGATGTTATAGCTTGTTGAATATCAGAACAGTGTTAAAAAATGTCTGGTTTTTTGGTTTTTTGTTTGCTGCAACTCCAGATGTTAGTACCAAATTATATCTTGTAGGAAAAGATATATTTGCAAATTCAAGTTTCAGGAGGACTGTGTTTTCTGCTGGGGTTACAGAATAAATGCCGTGTGCAGAACAGTTTCATCGGTCATGGAGAAACGAGAGACATTCGTACAGGCCGTGTCTAAGGAGCTGACTGGAGAATTTTTGCAGTTTGTTCAACTTGATGTAAGTTTTATATTTAGCTTTGTTAAGATTTGACTGTTAATTACATCCACAAATGAAACACACTTATCTGAGTGAATCTTCAGAGACTAGGGTTTATTTAAAAAAAAAAACACACAAAACTATTCTCAAATACACCTGCTAATGAGCAACGATTCACAAATTGCATTTCCTGCTTCCTTTTACGGGAGTGTAAGAGTGCCAAGCGATGTCACACCGTGTGCTTCTAGTTACTTAAATAGTCACCGATCCCTTGTTTGTGCGAGGCATAGTGAGGAAGATGTGCTCTTTTGGTCCTCAGGTCGTTCACAGCGCTGTGGTAGATGCAGGTGTGAAAATCCACCAGGGTAAAAAGACTAAGCTAGGGCAAGGGTATGGGAGGGACCCAAATCCAGCCACAGACTGTGCCCTGTCCCCGTGGGAAGGGTGTGGAAGCTTTGATACAAAGAGGAGACAAGTCAGCCAGTCAAAGATGGGTGTAGGGAAGGACCTCTAAGTAGAGGGGATGGCTTTGAAGACCAGAGAAGGCAGATGCTGTTTGAACTTGAGGACATTCGGTGGGGTTGGGTGTAGAAATGCCAGGTCAGAAAGAGGCAGGGGCTGAGATTCAGATGACGTCTGTCCTTCCTGCCACTTGAGTGAGCTGAGACTTAATCCTGAGAGCTGTGGGGGTTGTACGTGCACACACTGAAGAGGGCAACACGAGAACCCGGAGAGGCGTGAGCTGGCCGTGCCCTGCGTGATGGTGGCCACATTAGCGGATGGGCCTGGGAGATGTGGGTGCCTTTGTGAGCTGCCCGGTGGTGAGGTGGTGGTGCTGTTGACTGGACTCAGGCCAGGGACAGGGCTGAGGCAGATTCTAGGGTCTGATTTGTGCCTTTCAGTGAGATCATGGACGTGGGGGCAAGGCAGGCTCAGTGTGGGGTGTTCTGGATGATTGCCAGGGGACGTGCGCAAGGTGATGTCCACTGGGTGCGTGGGTAGCTGTATCTGAGGCCCAGGAAAGAGGCCTGGGGAGAGACAGATTTGGGTGTCCTCAGGAGCACTGGGGAGCTCCAGTCATGGGAACACACGGGATCAACTGTAGTGCAATAAGAGAAGCGAAGCCTAGGACAGAACTCTGAGGAGCCCTGACCCTAAGGAGCCAGCTCTAAAGCACTGCGACTTTGGGGCAGGAGACGCACACCTCACTTGTTCTGCTCATGCACTGGAAATTAAGTTAGTAGTAATTAAGAGGTAGAGGGTATCCTAATAGGAAATTTGTTGCTAGCAACATTTATGAAGTCATTTTTCTTTTTAAGAGGAAATGAGCTTCTAGTACGATTTTGTGTTGTAAATTCGTTTTCTGTAAACTTGAAAATGACCGGCATGAATGCACATCAGCACATCGCAGAAGTGTCTGTCGGAGCGGACTGTCTAGATGCTACCTGACGCCTGTTGGAGGAGGAGTGTCTCTGATTCGCATTGTATTAGATGTGCGATGCACATGTGGTTTGGAGCCTGTAAGCTTGCCGTTGCAGACCGGTGTCACAGCATCAGTACCACAGGCTGAACTGATGGTGGTGAAGCGGAGGTAATATTAGTTTAAAATCAGAAGGCCAAAGTAGCAGCGTTTGGTTGGCACAGTCCTGGCAAGATCACACTGCTGCTGTGGTGACGGAGCGCCCTGTGAGGTGCTTGCCGCGGACTTCCCGGGTCACACGCTCCAGAGCCTCGGATGGTTGCTCGGCAACGGACGTCTGGGGAGGATGCTGAGCTCGTCCTCGTATTCATGGGCATTCGTTTTAGTTCATGAGTGCCAAGCCTTATTAACACTTGGTAATTTAGTATCTCAATCACTGTGTAGCTCTTAATTAACACGAAAACGAGAAGATGTAGAATTGTGCAGCACTTGTTTTCCTTGAGTTGGAAGATATGAAATGCCATTCTGTAGGTCAGGTAGTTGAATAATGGCAGTTTTACGTGGTCAGCCAGATAACGAAGTCAGTTTAAGGCCTACTAAGTGGGCCTGCCTACATGCAGTCGGTTCTGCTACAAGGCAACATAGGCAATGCCGGAAATTGCCAAAAATCACTATACTCTGCAGAACAGCAATGAAAACCAGGAGGTTTATGGGACAAGGGTTTAAGGGCATGACACTCAAAAACCTCCCCAGTGACACATTAAAAAAAGATGGTGACCTAATGAGAAGTAGTTTTATACAAGTTAACTCTCTAAGAAGTACATAAATACCATAGTAAACATGACTTTTTTTAAAAAAAATATTTTATTTATTTATTTGACAGAGATCATAGGTAGGCAGAGGCAGGCGGTGGGGGGGGGGAAGCAGGCTCCCTGCTGAGCAGAGAGCCCGATGCGGGGCTCAATCCCAGGACCCTGAGACCATGACCCGAGCCAAAGGCAGAGGCTTTAACCCACTGAGCCACCCAGGCGCCCTGTAAACATGACATTTATCTTGAAAAAGATCCTAAGTTTGCAGTTGGAAGTGGGTGCCCGGGCTCCCAGGGGCTAGCCTGCCAAACCTTTGTGTGACAGGAAGAGAAGAGAAGAAAAAGACCAGGCTGGGGGGACAGGGAGCATTGAAGAGATAGTACTGGTCAGAGGGTTGCCTCAAGGTGGGTCTTGAAGGTAGGATGGACCCGAGGTGTGGATGGTGTGGCCTGCAGCACATGTGGGGTCCCAGGAGCTGGCAGGTGTCTGGGGTGTGTGTTTTTTGTGCCTCCGAGGCTCCGCTCAGTGCATGTAGTTTTCTGCATTCACCTACTGGTGAAATCCCACCAAAGTAAACCAGAAATTGCCTTTTGCTGAAATTGTTCCCTTATGTGTTGTTCTCATTAAAACAAATTTACATTTCAGAACAAGTTTTGTAGAGCAGCACTGACTTTGTCCTCAGTGGTTCTCTGAGAATCAAGGATTCGTGTTGAGAGTAGGAGGATCAGGACCCAGGATAAGTGCCTTTTAAGGAGCTTGTCCTGAGTGCTGTCTGGATGCCAGGCTCTGCTCTGGGGCTTGGGGTACAGCATATACCAAGTTTCTGCCCAGAGAGAGCTTAGGTTCTAGAGGGCAGGGGAGAGGTTCGAGAGGCACAGGATGGGAGCACAGTGTGGTTTTGTCAGAGATGTGAACGGGCCCTCTGGAGACTGAGGGAGGAGAATTCTGGACGAGAGGGATGGGGAGGGGAAGACCCCAAGGCAGGTGCACACCCGGACAGCTCAGGTGGGGCTCCCTGGGAGAGGAGGGCAGATGGTAGGAGTGAGGGTGGGGAGGTAGCCTTGGAGGGCCCTGGAGACGCTACCTGCCCTCCCCTTTGCTACTGGAAGAACTGCAGAGTTAAAGGAAAGTTGCAGAAGGGTTCTGAATCCCCTGCACTCAGATGTGCCCGTTACCGTCTGCCGTGTTTTCTTGTTCATTCCCTGCGTTTACTTGTTCTTTCTGAGTCATTTGGAAGGTCTCTTGCAGGCATTTGTCTGATCCCCAAACGTTTCGGTGTGTAGTTGCCTAAACAGAGATTTTCTCTTACGTAATCACAATAAAAATTCTGAAAGTCAGGGAAGTTGACATTGGCACAAGGGTACTACCGTCTGCATACTTGGTCATGTTTTTCCCTGGTCCAGGGCCCCGCTCGGTATCGCGCGTCGCCTTGTGTTGTCTGACTTGTTATCTTCTCTAGCCCAGAGCGTTTCTCGGCCCTGCTTCATTTTTCATTACAGGGACACGTGTGAAGGGTATAGGCAGCGGTCTGTGGCACGCCCTTCAGTTTGCACCTACTTATGATTTGATTAAATTTATTTTATGCACTTTGGCAGGAGCTGCGTAAGTGGTGTTTTGTTTTCCTCAGTGGAGACAATGATGTCCGTTTGTCCCGTTACTGGTGAGGTTAGTTTTAATCCGTCACCTTAGGGTGGCGGTCCAGCAGAGTTCTTCCCTGTGAAGCTACTCGTTTCCACTTCCATAAGGAAGGCGTAGTCTTCACTGGGGAAGCACGTTGAGATCAGGTAAGCACCCTGCTCCTCATCCAGCTTCTACCCACGAGTTTTCATATCACCTGATGATTCTTGCCTGAATCAGTTATTACCATAATGGCTCTGAAATTGTGATTTTCCAACCGCATGTTCCTTCCATGTTTACTCATCGGTGTTCTGTAGCATGGCGATGCTGTCTGTTATTTGTTATTTACTTACTATCAGTATAGTTTCACTGGTTCTTACTTTACTTGCTGGGTCATGATACTGTTTTGGTGCTCACATTAGCTGCTGGTGTTCCCTTTGTAATGGACCCTCTACCCTTTCGATAACGGTTTCTGTTTGCTGTGTCAGAATAAGTGAGGTCATCCGCTCAGAGTGAGAGGAAATGCTTATCTCAGGGGTTGTAAGGGTAGTTGAGAGGGTCTGATGTGGTCTCGTTGGCTAATGGGAGAGAATGATGTCTAGGGACGACGAGGGAGAGGTGGGTATTGAGGGCCCACTTTGGGCAGGAGATCAAAAACTGCAAATACTCAGTTGGCTTTGCTGTGTTGGGAGCTGGAGCTATACAGTGCCAGTTGTGTAGCTCCAGCACACCTTCGTGCCCTCATTACAGGCGTGGAGATGGTAGACGTCTGGATGGACTGATTGTAGAGAGTGTCTTTTTAAGCGGGTGAAATTTTAAACTCCAAAGACCAGGTTACTATTGCTGACTCGGTAGAGGAGGGAGCTGCTACTCTCTGTTTTATTATTTTATCCTAATCTTATTTTTAAAATTTATTTATTTGAGAGAGAGCACACAAGCTGGCAGAGGGGTCAGAGGGAGAGGGAGAAACAGACTCCCTGCTAAGCAGGGAGCCCAGTGTGGGCTGGATCTCAGCGCCCCGGGATCACGACCTGAGCCGAAGGTGGACATGTAACCAATGTAGCCACGCAGGCGTCCTGGGATCTGCTTTCTGTCTTGTAATTCCTGTACTTTTCCCTGTAGGAAAAGTATTTCAAAACTACAATTCAGCTCTTGAGATGATAATTAACTTAGCACTTAGACTTTTGATGCCATTAAAAAAGGGGTAGAACTAATTTTTGTATCTAAAATATAACAATTGCTGGGCGCCTGGGTGGCTCAGTGGGTTGAGTCTCTGCCTTCGGCTCAGGTCATGATCCCAGGGTCCTGGGATCGAGCCCCGCATCGGGCTCTCTGCTCAGCAGGGAACCTGCTTCCCCCTCTTTCTCTGCCTGCCTCTCTGCCTACTTGTGATCTCTCTCTGTCAAATAAATAAATAAAATCTTTAAAAAAAAATAAAATAAAATGTAACAATTGCTATATACTTTGCAGAAAGATGCTTCTGACCCTTTCAGCCTAAATGAATTACTGGATGAATTATCAAGGAAACAGAAAGAAGAGCTATGGCAGAGGCTCAAGAATTTGTTAACAGATGTGTTGTTAGAAAGCCCGGTGGCTGGGTGGCAGAGGGTGGAAGTCCAGGATGAAGACGATATGGAAACAGAGCATGATGCAAAAATGGTAGGAGTAGTCCTTCAGATGTAAAACTTGTTACCTTTTCTGTGTTAAAGATTAGTTAAGGTATATAATTGAATTTTAAGTTAAGAAGAAACTTAAAGCTGGAAGTTAAGAATATCAGAAATCTATTATAGTTTTACTTTTCCCAATCCTGCCGTGATTAGTCTTCTGTTCAGTGTTGCTGTTCTTTGTGCACAAATGACCTGTATTCAAATTTTAATTCACTTTTTAGAATAAGCTAGAAGTGTGGGTTGATTTAATAAATTTAGTAACGTTCACATTTCTTTTAAAAATTGTCTTTTAAGTTGATCTTAAATCACTTGAACTTTGATTTTTTTTTCATTTGTAGAAAGAAAACATAGAAATAATTCATGCAGTTACATCTGTGGTTCTTGCTTCTGTACCCGTAATAAATGAGAGTGAGAACTATGAAGACTTACTGGAATGTGCGGTCATGTTGAATGGTGAGTTGAGTTTGTGATGACGTGACAAGTTCAGAAGCGGGCAGCCGGCGATTCTCTGTCAAGGAAACAGTCGTCACGTAGAAGTGGAAGGAGTAAGGCATGACTGTGCATATAAGCTCTTTTACTTCAACTAGAAAAGGAGCAAAGAAACAGTCTTTTAGGAACAGTCCTGATGAACTCGTTTAATTTAAGCCATGTAGAACTGTTTCAGGTGCTGAAAATTGTGCATTACTGAATAACGACTGCTCGTTGTTTTCAGATTTTCCAGAATGTCTCATTTGACCTGTAGGACCCTGTAGCTCTTAAGTGGTAAGAGCTTATTAAGGGAAGGGGCGCCTGGGTGGCTCAGTGGGTTAAAGCCTCTGCTTTCGGCTCAGGTCATGATCCCAAGGTCCTGGGATCGAGCCCCGCGTTGGGCTCTCTGCTCAGCAGGGAGCCTGCTTCCTCCTCTCTCTCTCTCTCTGCCTGCCTCTCTGCCTACTTGTGATCTCTGTCTGTCAAATAAATAAATAAACAAAAATCTTAAAAAAAAAAAAAAGAGCTTATTAAGGGAAAATGGTCTGACTATGAATTCCTCAACTGGTGATTACTGCCAGAAAGTTTCGGCTCAACCAAGCATTTGTGACATTGCATTTTTTTTTCTTGAAATGTGTTATGAACATGACCTGAGGAATAATTATTGACTCTTAGGGGAGCTTTACTATTGAAACTTATCTCATGGTGCTTTTCAGGTTTTAACTGAGTTGTGAAACTGTAGTTATTAATTGAGGAGGAACACTATGAATTAGTGAGAATCTCTGATTACAAAATGTTTACATAAAACTATTTTATAGGTAAAAAAGATGCAAAAGAAGTTTTAATGAGGTTTTTTTGTTTTTTTTTTAAGATTTTATTTATTTGACAGACAGAGATCACAAGTAGGCAGAGAGGCAGGCAGAGAGAAAGGAAGGGAAGAAGGCTCCCTGCTGAGCAGAGAGTCCGATTCGGGGTTCGATCCCAGGACCCTGAGATCATGACCTGAGCCGAAGGCAGAGGCTTTAACCCACTGAGCCACCCAGGCGCCCCATTAATGAGTTTTAAGAAAAATCATCTAGGTGTCCTCACCTTCACCCTATGAACTAATTAGTTCCGTGTGACAAGCTCTCCTGTCAGACTCCTCATTCTTGGTGCCACTTGGATTTATGTATCTGTTTTATTCAGAGTTCGTGTATTGAAATACCATGTCTTACTAAGAAGTTATGTCTTATTAAGAAGTATATAAATAGTTCCCAATGCTTTGTGAACGTCACCGCAGTTTGGTCTCACAGTCTCCAAACACCGTTTTGTAAAACGATTAGTGCCAGCCTTGTAGTCGTTCCTTATTTCCCATCGACTCAGGAACTTAACGTGCATGTAGTGGCATACGGAAGTCTATGGATTACAGTTATGAGCATCTTACCAGTATTTTCATTTCATTTCTTGAACTTTTCTGTTAATAAAAGCACTGTAGTTTTTGTATTCATTATAATTACTGCTTTTACTGTTTGTCCCTGGTGCGCTGGGATTTGAGGCCAGCCTGGGAAGGACAGGTGCAGGGGATTAGTGCTTGCCACACCTGTCCTGGGTGGGGGTTCAGTGATACCTGTTGGTGTACTTATGTCTGGATAGTTTGAATCCCTGCCTCTCTTAAATGAGGGGTCGGGGCAGTGTGACCCCTCTGAGTCTTCTAGTCCTAAAATTCTGTATTCTGCTGGGTCTGCTTTTATAACAGTAGTTAACGGTTTTTTTTTTTTTTCTAGGGACATCGTTTATATTCTATAAATAATGTATATAACTTTCTGGCAAGTTAAACATAAACTGATGTTTGCTTAGCAAACCTTTATGAGTCGTAGTACTTTACACCATTAAATATTGGTTTACTTTACTAACAGGACAATTACTGTGCTCTGTTTCAGGTATTTTATATGCATTACCGGAGTCCGAGAGAAAGCTGCAGAGTTCCATTCAGGATTTATGTGTCCTGTGGTGGGAGAAAGGCCTGCCTGCCAAGGAAGATATGGGAAAGACTGCTTTTATCATGCTATTAAGGAAGAGTCTAGAGACTAAAACAGTATGTTTACTCTTTAAAATACATACCTTCCTTTGATAGCGCACCTGTTCACACCAGTTAGGAATTATGTTCGCTCATAAGTGGCCTGACTGCAGCGGCTTCCCCAGTTAGGGTCTTTTTAACCCAAGATTTCCAGGGGTGGACAGTGGGTGCTGACTCCACATTGCGGTCTTTTTAATTTTTTTTTTAAGATTTTATTTATTTGTCAGAGAGAGGGATACAAGGAGGGCAGACAGAGAAACAAACTCCCTGCTGAGCAGGGAGCCCGAAGCGGGACCAAATCCCAGGACCCTGGGATCATGACCTGAGCCAAAGGGAGACACTTAACCGACTGAGCCCCCTAGCGTCCCGTCCACATTGCAGTCTGATGCGGGTTTTCTCCTCTGTCTTCTGGGGTGTGTGGTCCTTGTCCTCCCTCTTGTCACTTCCCGTACGGGGAGCCGCTCCACCTTCCCTTGTGCGGAGTTCCAGCAGGTGCCAGACCTCAGACATTCTCAACATGTGTCCATCATCCAGAACCGGGTTGCATGGCCCCATCTGTTTGCTGCAGATGCGGTTTTTAAAGGGACACATTGCCACTGTTAGCAAAAGTGGGTATTAGTGGCGAAGAAGGGCTGGGCTCACTGAGGCAGGTAAGTGGGAGTCGCTGCCTGTGTTAGAGTGGTCCTCTGAGAGGCAGACCCCACCTTGGACTGCACGGGAGTGGACATGTGCGGTCGAGGGTGAAAGGGGGCAGGAGTGTAGGGAAGGCCTCAGGTCCACGTGCAGGGGCTACACCTGTAGGAGGTGGGGTTGTGTCAGACGGCAGTCTGGGCCTAATGAAGTTTTGGAGAGCAGATTTGAGGATTGGATTTAACTTGGTCTGTTTCTCAGCCTTTCATCTTTGGTGTCTAGTTAAGAATTTCAGAAAAAGGGGGCGCCTGGAGGGCTCAGTCATTAAGTGTCTGCCTTCGGCTCAGGTCGTGATCCCAGTGTCCTGGGAGCGTGCCCCCCATCAGGCTCCCTGCTCAGCGGGAGGCCTGCTTTCCCTCTCCCACTCCCCCTGCTTGTGTTCCTGCTCTCACTGTGTCTCTCTGTCAAATAAACAAATAAAATCTTTAAAAAGAAAAAATTCCAAAAAAAGAACAGTTTTATCCTCTGATGAAGAGAACAACAGATACTTAGGTTCATCTTAGAAAATTGGGCAAATGATGGGGTGCTGGGTGGCTCAGTGGGTTAAGGCCTCTGCCTTCGGCTCAGGTCATGATCCCAGGCTCCTGAGATCGAGCCCCGCATCGGGCTCTCTGCTCAGCAGGGAGCCTGCTTCCCTTCCTCTCTCTCTCTCCGCCTACTTGTGATCTCTGTCAAATAAATAAATAAAATCTTAAAAAAAAAAAAAGAAAAGAAAATTGGGCAAATGAAGAAAAGGGAAAACGAGGAAGATAGAAACTCTCTGTAACTCCACTACCCAAGGTGACCATTCCTAACTTAGGGATGTTTCGGAGCTTCTCTTTGTCTTCTCCCCTCATACCCTAACTTCCTTAGGACAGATTCCTAGCAGTGAACTTCTTAGGCCAGTGGGTTTGAGCTTGGTGCGCATTTGGAGCTCCTGATACACATTGCCAGAACTTTCTAGCAGGCTTGGCCTTCAGCACGCCCCCAACCGTCTGGGTCTGCCTCACCGTAGCCTCCAAGGAACCGGCGGTTTGATGACAGAAAAGACTGCTACTTCCTCACTCGCCCTGGGATTGTCAGGATTTATCCTGAAGCCATTGTTGGTTTATCTTTTTAAACTCTGTTTAAAAAAAAAAATCCATTTTCTCTGCCTTTTTGTTTAACTTTTAAATCCAGACTTTATTCAATGTCTCTAGTGTTTTACACCTGTGCCGTCGGTGTACAGGCACCCCTAGCAGCATGGGGCTATTTACGTTTCACTTCTTTTTTTTTTTTAAAGACTTATTTCTTTATTTATTTGACAGAGATCACAAGCAGGCAGAGAGGCAGGCGCAGAGAGAGGAGGAAGCAGGCTCCCTGCTGAGCAGAGAGTCCGACGTGGGGCTCGATCCCAGGACCCTGGGATCACGACCCGGGCCGAAAGCAGAGGCTTTAACCCACTGAGCCACCCAGGCACCCCTGCGTTTCACTTCTAGTGAAGACTGCTGAGTGCGGGGTTCCTCGTGCACCGGTCACACTTCCGTGCTCTGTAGCCTGACGGGCTGGTGGCTGCCGCACTGGGCGGTGCAGACTCGGGCTCCCCATGCGGAAACCAGACTGTGCTGCCTGTGGGTGCTTCTGTGTGCCTTTGCGTGGTTTCTTCCTTTTTGATGAATGATCCAGAGTTGTAATTATTTACTATATAAAGCATTCTGATCGTAAATTTGAAATGTGACCTTAATTATTTATTAAACAACTAACATCTTCCCTTTTTGTGTCATTTCTAGGGCGCAGACGTATGTCGGCTCTGGCGTATCCACCAGGCTTTATATTGCTTTGATTATGACTTAGAGGAGAGTAAAGACATTAAAGATATGCTACTTGAGTGTTTCATGAGTGTGAAATACATAAAGAAAGAAGAGGTAACTGGTTTTTCTGTTTTGGTATTTTTGTGTGCTGCTTTTTAATGGACGTTTTTCCCGAGTTACTGTAGTTGCTCTTGTGCCGCGCGCAGCGTTTCAGTGAGGCAGCCTCGCTGTCAAGAGTTGTTACATTTATTGCACATTTTTGCCACTTAGCGGTATTCACACATTTTACAAATAGTGAATTTGCAAACGTATTTCATCATTAAATCAGATGATAAGGAGTGGCTGTGAATCCGGGGGACCTGTGATTGCACTTTGAGAATAATTGGGTGGGGGGTGGGCTACCTGGGGGCTGGACATTAAGGAGGGCACATGGTGTAATGAGCACGGGGTGTCATAGGTAAGTGATGGATCACTAAACTCTCCTCCAGAAACCAACATTACACTCTATGTTCACTAACAAAATTTAAAAAAAAAATTCATTTCTTCAATGAAAGAAAAAAAAAGAATAATTAAAAATAAGGTTGAGAAAGCATTTCCCAGTAGATCAGACCTGACCCTCTGCCCTAATTCGAGGCTAAGTGGCATTTACTCAGAACCATCATCACACAGCATTCTTGACTTCTGTGCCTGCGATCTCGTCAATCCAGAGAGAAGCTTCTGGGTACTGCTGCACTGTCCATTGGGGTGGTCGTTCCCACGTGTAGCTACTGAGCACGTGGACTATGGCCAGTCGAGTTGTGGCCTTCACCTAAAGTACATGGATTCAAAACTCACTGTGAAAAGAGAATGTAAAATATTCACTACCAATTCTTATATCCTTAATACATATTTCAGTGATATTTTAGATACGTTGTCTTACATAAATGTATTATTAAGATTGACTTAATCTTTTTTACTTCTATTAACGTGGTTTTTAGAAAACAAAATACAGAGTAGCTTGCATAGTTCTCTTGGACACTGAATTGTTCTCGTGGGATTCTTACGCGGTCCTTTACTGAACACGGACTGTATTCCCATGCTAGGGATGCAGAGAAGGTCATTGTTTGTATTACAGAAAAGAGCCTTTCTTTCTGATTGTTTGTGGCATCACAGATACATATGAGGCCAAAGGAGGAAGTCGTCACTCCTCCCCGAAGTAGGTGGGGAAAGACTTCTCAGAGGAGGAGGAGGAGTACTGGTTTGGAGGCCCATAAATGAAATTTGTTCAGGGTCCTGTGGCTGGTCAGGGGCGAAGACGTCATGCTTTTCCCACTCCCGTGCACCGTCTCCAGCCGAATATGGGTACTGACCATGGTGACCAAAGCCTTCAGCTCCCAGGCCAGAAAGGCTGTTTTTAGATCTCTGTTTGTTCACTTACTGGTAGCTTTGATCAGACTACTTTGAGCCTCATGTTTCCTTCTGTAAGATAGGAACCACGGTGCATCTTTCTTAGGACTCCCGAGGAGCACACGAGGTGACATGTGTAGAATGTTTAGCACAGTGGCTGGCAGGGACTGGGCATGTGGGAGGTGCTCTAACTGCATCGTCGTTGTTGGAAAAGAGGCCGCACCTGAGGCCTGTGCCCTCGGCGTCTCCAGGACTGTGGTTGAGTATAAGGAGAGCAAAGTAGCCGAAAGGGAGTTCAGACAAGTTAGCTGTCTATAGTGACTTGTCCATAGTGCATGGTGACCTGCACATCACTGTGTAAGCGCGATTCATCGTAAAGGTGTAAATGTATATCTGTGTTAGCACCCCCTGCCCTTTTTTTGGATTGGTGTCTTTTGAATTTACGGCATTTAAACTGAGTTTCCTAATGAGGCTTTACGGTCGTTGATGTGGTTTCCTGTTATTCTGGTAAAGGACAAACACCTTGTGCCGTAACGGCGAGTTTCTTGCAATAAATACTTGCTTTGAACTGGCCTGTTGCAGGCCTGGGTGCCCTGCTGTCTGTACCAGAGTGTGCTCCGCTTCTGTAGATCGCGGACAGTAGCGCTGGACGGGTGAGCAGTGAGCACGTGATGGGGTTGCCGGCGAGCCACTTCTTGGTAGACGTGTTTTATGTGCTGTTGGGAGTGTCGGCAGGTGGTACTGCTTCTCGGTCACGTGCCATCTGCCGGCACGCATGTGGACTAACATGGGGAGTGTGTTTACTTGAACGTTCTGGTTTGGCAGACGCTGAGCCTCTTCACAAATCCTGTTTTCTCATCTATGAAAGAGGAAGTCAAGGGACGTTCGGTTCCGTTCCACCCCAAAATGCTAAGTTTTAAGCATTCTTTGATTTTAGGTTATGTAGATAGAGCCGGAATGAAATGTTCGTGGACTGTTTAATTGAGCTGCTGGGCAGCCCGGTGCATGTCTGTGTATCCCTGCGGTCGGGCACGGGAGGAGGTCAGGGGTGTCTGCTGCTGGGCCTCCCCGGGGGGGGGTCTTCTTGCCATCGCCCTGCTGCCCCCCTCTGTCACTCCAAGGCCCAGATGGCCGTCCCGAGTTACAATTATGTGTGCTCCGTTCACTGGGAATAACAGACTTTCGTGTTATTGAACATCCAAAGAATTGTTTGTTTTTTAGTTATCAGGAACTTTTTATTTGGTTGCAATTTCAACATTATATCTTTCATTTTTTTTAATTTATAGGGAAGAAGATTTCTTAGTTCTCTCTTCAATTGGAATATAAATTTTATTAAAATGATCCATGAGACCATTAAAAACCAGTTACAGGGGTTACAAAAGTAAGTATTAAAGGCAATTAAATATTTTGTGCTGTCTAAATCTGATTATGAAATATTCTATTTGACCTGACTTTTTAAAACTATATTAATGTGTTGGAAGCTTTAAAAATTATCTCTTAAGATTATATTATTTGTTATGTACTGTTTATTGTGTGCTGTCGTTTTTACTATGTATTTATCATGTACTGTTATGTCGCGGGAGAGCGTTTTTCCCTGCTTTCAGAAATCATTCTTTCTCAGTAATGACACTGAAATTGAGATTGTTAATTTGTGATCATTCTTTATTTTTTTTTTTTAAAGACTTTATTTATTTATTTATTTGACAGACAGAGATCACAGGCAGAGAGGCAGGTGGCGGGGGGAGAAGCAGGCTCCCCGCTGAGCAGAGAGCCCGACGCGGGGCTCGATCCCAGGACCCCAGGATCATGACGCGAGCCGAACACAGAGGCCTTAACCCACGGAGCCCCCCAGGCGCCCCTGTGACCATTCTTTAAATAGTCAAATTATTCACCAGTCAAACCTTAGCCTCGGTCGCTGTAAATTCCGCGTCACCAGCACTTCCGATACCATGTGAATGATAACGTACACTTTCCAGTGCCCCGTGGACGGAGCGCTGTGGGGTGGCGGGAAGAGTCCCACAGGGCAGGAGTCTAGGGGTGCGCTCGCCGGCCTGAGCCCCCAGCCTCGGGAAGCCCCCACGGCCGGAGCCGGCAGGGCCAGTGAGTGCTGCTCGGCGGGTGCAGCGCTCAGTGCAGGTTTGCGGGGGAGCCCTCTGCTCTGGAGGTGCGCTTGGTCGCGGGGTTTCTCCGTCGGGAGGCCGGTGGGGCTGTGCGTCCCGCAGAGCCGAGCGCGGTTCCCAATCCCCGCGGCACAGCTGCCCTGTTCGCTGGAGCGCTTCCTCCCACTTCCTCACCGGCAAAGTATTTGGGTTGAAACAGTTGATTTCTAAACTGATTGAAAAATCAACTCTGGTATTTTAGGGAATCAGTCGTCTGGGAAGTCAAAAATTGACTCCCAAGTCAAAATTGTATTTATAAAATTAAACATTTTTTTGACTGAAGAATTTGGCTCTCATAATGTTCTCAGAATTTCACAGAGAATAGTAAAGTTCGGGGGAAGCCTTGGCTGAGAAGGGAGAAGATCGTTTGATACTTCAGTTTCTCACAATTTCTTCCCTCTTCCCTTCCTGCTACAGGTAGATAACCTGCCTCTGTAGGTACTTGGCAGACCACGAGTCTGTAGCGGCATTTCTCCTTCTTTGGGGAAGGAGGGAGCCTGGACTGACATACATTAAGAGTATGATCGTTCGCGGTCCCTGGCTGGCTCACTTGGAAGAGTGTGCCCTCCTGATCTTGGGATCATGAGTCTGAGTCCCATCTTGGGTGCAGAGATTACTAAAAATATATAAACTTTAAAAGTCTAATGGTTTGAACTTGCATTAACTTTTTCTCCCCCCATAGATCTTTGATGGTACACATCGCCGAAGTTTATTTCAGAGCTTGGAAAAAGGCCTCAGGGAAAATATTGGAGGTATTTTCTTTTCATTCTATTAAATGTTAACGTTTATTTTTGTTGTATTCTAGTTACTAAATAAGTCATCACGGATTGTCATTTAAAATCTGTGTTGAGGGGCGCCTGGCGGGCTCAGTGGAAAGAGCGTGCGACTCTCGATCTCAGGGTTGTGAGTTTGGGCCCCACGGTGGGTACAGAGATTACTTAAAGGAAAAAAGAAAACCTTAAAAAAAATTTAAAAATCTGTGTTGATGCTTTTTGTGAAAATAAAGCCAGATAATGAGGCTCCAGGGGACTGAGATTTCACTGTCATTCCCATATATTTTCATGCTCAGTCACAGACCCAGGATTCCTGCCACTCCTTGAGATGTCCCTTGTCATTTTGGTAGCTTTATTAGACCTGTGCTGTCCGGCTGTGCCCTGGGAATGTGTCCAGTGTGCGCTGAGATGTGCTGTATGAGAAATACACCAGATTATGAAGATGCAGTGGAGAGAGAAGAATGTAAAATATCTATGAATGTGTTTTTAAAATATCACTTGCATGTTGAAATGATAATGTTTTGGCTATATTGGGCTGAACACGATATATTACTAAAATAATTTTACCTGTTTCTTATTTTTCTTAATGTTGCTATTAGAAAATTTAAAATTGCGTTTGCGGTTAGGATTCTGTTTCTGTTGGGCTGCGCTGCTCTGGAACCTCAAACTACCCCTTATGTTTTAGTTACATTGTTTTTGAGACTATAAAGACATTCGTCTTGAATATGGCTGATGTTGAACGGCCTGTAGTATCTGCGTTATGAAGATGTGGCTGTGTAATTCACAGTCGCAGTAAGACTCAAAGGCCCTTTTGGAAAAATATCAGAAGAAAGTGTTTTTGTCTAATAACCTTTCTGTTTTTCTCATACTACATTCTCAAACGTATTTTCTCTCCAAGAGTAAAATTTTTACTCTAAGTCAGAGAGGAGTCTTTGCTCGTCAGGGAGCAGGTGCTGACCTGGTGGGCCGGAGAGGGCTTGCCTGCTGTCGGGGGTTCCCTTCTGTCCATTCTGCTCCTGTGCAGCTCAAGCTTGGTTTATCACTTGGTTTATGACTTCCACTTCTAAAGATAAAACTTGATCGCTCGTATCCCTGCTGACAATATCTACGATCATTTTGCAGTGTGAAATATTTTAGAGGAAAGGGCAAAACCAGGACATTGCTGTACGTTTCTTCATTGTTTTATTATTGCATGATACTTGTTTATGGGAAAGAATATTTGTCCCCCTTTTCTCCAATAGTGGTTTTATTTATTTATTTATTTTTAAGATTTTATTTATTTACTTGACAGAGATCACAAGTAGGCAGAGAGTCAGGCAGAGAGAGGGGGGAAGCAGGCTCCCTGCCTGCTTTTGCAGGCAGAGAGTCTGATGCAGGACTCGATCCCAGGACCCTGAGATCATGACCTGAGCCAAAGGCAGCGGCTTAGCCCACTGAGCCACCCAGGCGCCCTCCAATAGTGGTTTTAAAAATAGATATTTGTAGGGGTGCCTGGCTGGCTCTGTCGGTGGTGTGTGCAACTTGTGATGTCTGGGGTTTGAACTCCACTTAGGGTATAGAAATCACTAAAAATAAATAAAGCTCAATTTTTAAAAATAATGGGTGTTAGTCGTTAAAAACAACTGTTTGAGTCTGTACCAAATTAGTGCCAGCTCTTTGTACTTCTCAGGCTCTCTCTCTCTTCCTCCCTCCCTTCAGATTTTTAAAGGAAGTTCCAAATATGAAATTGCATATCTGTGTACTTCAGTCTGCATCTCTAAGGAATATGGTTATACAATGCCGTTAACATACTTAAAATTAATAATTTCTGGGTATTTTTGAAAATATTTAAATTTTTCTGCTTTGTTTCAAAGGTGTCTTTTTTTTGTTTTTTTTTTTGGGCATGAGGATCCCATAAGTCTCCTATGGCATTTGCTTGTTATGTCGTTTAACTCTCTCAGAGCATTCCTCCCCCCTTGTGTTCTGTTTTTAAAACTTGTGCCAGGGGCGCCTGGGTGGCTCAGTGGGTTAATGCCTCTGCCTTCCGCTCGGGTCATGATCTCAGGGTCCTGGGATCGAGCCCCACATCGGGCTCTCTGCTCAGCAGGGACCCTGCTTCCTCCTCTCTCTGTCTGCCTCTCTGCCTACTTGTGATCTCTCTCTGTCAAATAAATAAATACAAATCTTTAAAAAAAAATTTAAAAAAAGAAAAAAAAAAACAAAACTTGTGCCATTCATGGGTATGTTGAAGTAACTGGGTCAGTTGTCCTGTAGAACGTCTGTATTCTGGGAGGTAACTCTAAAGGTTCAACTTCTGTGGCACAAACACTCAACAGGTCGTGCCGCACACCCCGCTTTGTCACAAGTCAGCGTGGTTCCCCGTGTGTGGTGATGCTGAGGTTTATTATTATCTTCGGGTGAAGGGACTATTTCAGAGATAATGAAGGAGGCTGGTAGTAGTAGCAGGCTTTCCTTGCGTCCTCCCCTAAAGCCATGGGACCCCAGGAGTGGGGCAGAGTGTACGGTAACAGACCAGAAGGTCCACTGGGCTGCTCCCAGCAGTTGGCTCTGCCTCCTTGCCCAGCTCTGGAAGTATGTAGGTGTTGTGGTCTAACCGAAGAGCGACCCACACCCACCCCTCAGCCCTGCCCCTCCCCAAGGAGGCCCTGAAAGAGCTTGTTTCAGTCACTTGAAGTCCTGGCCCCCACCTAAAAGGTAGTTCAGCATCAGCCCTGGGGAGGCTCTTGGACAGATCCAGTCTCTGAGGTCTTCTAGGTCAGCATGAGTTCCAGGAGAGGCCCTCAGGCCACACTGAGTCCCTAGGCCGTCTGGCTTGAATGAGCCTCAAGGGGTAGGGGGAAGCTTGCCTGCTCTCTAGCACAGACTGGATGTTTCGTCAAAGGTAGAGGAAGCTAAAGGAGTATCAAAGGTAAAGGGGTTCTAAGAGGGATAGATTTAAAACAGGAGAGCTCTGAGCAGCGGATTCTGGCGCTTTCCTCCTGGAATCAAGGATGAGCAGAGCCGACTCAGTGGCTGCGCCCCCGTCCTGTCATCTGTTGGAGCTAACGCTGTGCCTGCCCTTGCAGACCATCGAGAGCAGCTGCATCCAGGACTTCATGCACCACGGCGTCCACCTTCCACGCCGGTCTCCGGTGCACTCCCGAGTGCGCGAGGTGAGCCAAGCACTTGCCCCACCGGTCTTGCGTTTTTTAGATAATGTCTCATCTTCTCTGTTTTTAGATTATTGTTTATGTTAATTTTAAAAATTAATTTAACCCCCCACAGGCATCAGCTTAAAAGGTATTTCTCAGAATCTTGATATTTGGTGGCTGGCAGTTTTAACTAGAAGAAAAGTGTGTTGTTAAGAGAGTCAGAACTTTATTCAAATAATCTTTAAATTCTTTGACATAAAAATGGCCAGAATCATTACTAACTGCCACTACCAGTTTTTCAAAAAAGAATATTGAGATTATTTTTATTACTTGCTTTCATAATCAGATTTTCATTTTGATATTCTATAAACCAAATGGAATAAATGTTTGGGTAGTTTCTTTTAATAAAGCTAATCTCAGGGATACCAGTCAGTAGAGCGCGTGACTCTTGATGGCAGGGAACTGAGACTGAGCCGCACATGCGGCACAGAATTTACTTAAATTAAAAATTTTTTAAAAGTTACTCTCAAAATTTAGATATGAATTTTATACTTCTGTTGTAAATGATCTGACTAAATAAGGCTTTACTATCCGTGTCATAAAGACGCTGTTAGGTGTTTGATAATCGTAATGACCTTGGCAGTAGGAATTGGAAAATATGGTCTGTTCAGGACACAAGATCAGTGTCCTAAACCAGGAGTGGTGCCTTGTGTGTTGGCTGTTGATTTTGGCAACTGTATTTTAAGAAGCTAAATGAACAAAGACTGTCTCTTTACTTTTTTTTTTTTAATTTTTTAAAGACTTTTTTTTTTTTTTTTTTTAAATTTGAGAGAGAGAGAGAGATCACAAGTAGGCAGAGAGAGTGAGGGGGAAGCAGCCTCCCCGCTGAGCAGAGAGCCCGATGCAGGGCTCGATCCCAGGACCCCGGGATCATGACCTGAGCCGAAGGCAGAGGCTTAACCCACTGAGCCACCCAGGCACCCTCTTTACTTTCTTATATAGTAAAATTATTATTTGTAGAATGTAAATATACTAATTATATTAAGCTTGAACAGATAAGAAAACATTTCTTTACATTATTGGTACTTTAGTTTGAGTCATCCAAATAGAAGAAACACAGAGATTAATACATCCAGTTGCTGCCTGCCCCCCACCCACAACACCACAAAATCCTAGTGTGGCTTCATTAAGTTGTAGGTCAGCTTGGGTCACTTATTTGTTGTTTCAGATTCTATTTAGTTGTAAAGAATGGCAGCATATTCAACTGGATAAATTTGTGACATAATTGCTTCCTTCTTTTTTTTTTTTTAAGATTTTATTTATTTATTTGAGAGAGAAGGAGATCACAAGTAGGCAGAGAGGCAGACAGAGAGAGAGAAGGAAGCAGGCTCCCTGCTGAGCAGAGAGCCCAATGCGGGGCTCGATCCCAGGACCCTGGGATCATGACCTGAGCCGAAGGCAGAGGCTTTAACCCACTGAGCCACCCAGCTGCCCCAATTGCTTCCTTCTTGTTACCAAATAAGTGAAGACTTCTTTTTCCCCCAAGACTTTTTTTTCACATTTGGTTTTCTGCTCTGGTAGTAGTGAAAATATTATAAAATATTGTAAGTGTAGATTATCACTGTTTGGTAAAACTATGAGAAATACAAAGAATTAAAAGAAAGAATATTGAATTTCAGTTGTTGTTTTTTTTTGTTTTTTTTTTAAGATATATTTGACAGAGACAGAGGTCACAAGTAGGCAGAGAGGCAGGCAGAGACAGAGAGGGAAGCAGGCTCCCCGCTGAGCAGAGAGCCCGTTGCGGGGCTCGATCCCAGGACCCTGAGATCATGACCTGAGCCGAAGGCAGAGGCTTTAACCCACCGAGCCACCCAGGTGCCCCTAAATTTCAGTTTTTGAATGCATTATATTCCTGGACTCTAATTCTTATCATTAATTATAACACACTGTAACTTCTTCCTCAAATCCCTTTTTTTGGTAAACATCAAATTTCTATGATAAATTACTGATCTGTTGAAGGAAGCTTTATGAAACACTTCACATGTTAATTTGAAAGGAAAGATCCCTATACTATCGATGAAAATCTACTAATATCAGGTACTCGTAATGCTTGCCCAACCCTGTGAATATAGTGAAGCCCACTGAGTTGTACACTTCAAAAAGCCGGCTTTTATGGTACGGGATTTATAACTCGATAAAGCAGTTTGAAAGTCTTTCTGTGAAGAAGCGCCTCCATGGCTCAGTCTGACTTGGTCTTAACTCTTGATCTCAGGGTCGTGGGTTCAAGCACCATGTTGGGTGTGGAGCCTACTTATAAATAAATAAGTAAATAAAAATAAAATCTTCCTGGGGTACTTGGGAGACTCAGTCGGTTAAGCGTCTGCCTTCGGCTCAGGTCGTGATTCCAGGAATCTGGAATGAAGCCCGCACTGGGCTCCCTGCTCGACGGGGAGCCTGCTTCTCCTCCGTCTGCCGCTCCCCCTGCTTGTGCTGTCTTGCTTTCACTCAAATAAATAAAATCTTAAAAAAAAAAACCTTTCTGTAAAGCGAGTGTACCACCGATACTAAATCCTGATAATGTAACACACAGAAGTACTAGTCTAATGTCACTTATCACCATCAGTAAAAACTCCCCAATAAAGAATTCTCAATCAGAAGAAATAATCCCCAGACTGTAGTCCTTTTAGGGTAAAGTTGGTTCAGGTTCACTTAGAGTATTGTTGGATAACCTGTTTCGTTTTTATTTTCCACTTTTCACTCACGGAATTTTAGTTCAGGAGTGGTGAATTAAGGAAGTAAGGCAAAACTGACTGTTGCCGATGACGAGAGTCGGACGAGTTGCGGGAAGATTCCGGCTGGGGCAGGCGGAGGGCTGGAGGCTGAGCGCACAGCCTGTTCTCCAGTTACTCACAAGGTTGGGGTGAAGCTGGTGCCGTGAGGGGCCACTGAGCAGTGACACCCCATCGGAGACATAGGCCTGCCTCACGTGCTCGTCGTAGGTTCTTGGAGCCGAAGAGACTTAGAGCTGCTCATTTTGGAGCCAGAAGGGGCCATAGAGACCATTCAGGGTGTGTCCTTTACACACACTCCTCCTCTACTTCACCCTGAGCGCTAGAAGTCTCAGTGAGCTTGTTTTGAGGTTATTTGTTGGTAGAAGAGTAGAAACTACAACCCAAACCTTTTATAACCCAAGGTCATTGATCTTGGATCTTAAATGCTGTCTTTAACAACATTCCCTTTCTTTTTTCCTTTTTTTTCTTTAAAATTTTATTTATTTATTTGACAGAGAGAGACACAGCGAGAGAAGGAACACAAGCAGGGGAAGCAGTGGGCAGAGGGAGAAGCAGGCCCCCCGCCGAGCAGAGAGCCCGACGCGGGGCTCGACCCCAGGACCCTGGCACCGCGACCTGAGCGGAAGGCAGACGCTTAACGGCTGAGCCCCCCACGTGCCCCAAAACAACATTACCTTTCTTTTCTTCTCTTTGCTCTTAGGTGCTGAGTTATTTTCATCATCAAAAGAAAGTTCGTCAGGGAGTGGAAGAGATGCTTTACAGATTGTACAAACCCATCCTCTGGAGAGGACTAAAGGTACAGCTATTCGAAATCCATCCGTGTTAAGAGCGTGCTGACTATGGTTTTGGATTTATTGTGCTCTAATTCAGAATTGTGATAAGGCAGTATAAATAAGACTGGAAGCTGGGGGCTTTGTGAAATTTGGGGATAAATGTCTTTTCTTTAAAAAACATTTTTAGGCCTGTTAGACTGGGCCTCTGAACTGGTTTTGGCTGACTCCACGGCCTCAACGGTGGGAAGGGGGTCTGTCATGCCACGCAAAGCGGTGGAAACGTTGGGGGTCTGCGCAGTTGGGGTGGGCCATCCTGGCCCTCAGGACCTTCTGCTGACGACTGGCACACAGGATGACAGCCTTCCAGGGGGTGCTGGAGTGAACATGAGTCATTTTCACCATGGTAAATCTAGTGTTGGGAGAGAGAGTCACTATTTCTTAGTGACAGAAGGTGGACTTTGAGGCGAGGAATTAGGTCTTTTTTTTTTTTTTTTTTTAAAGATTTATGTGTTTTAGAGAGAGAATATGTGGGGGAAGGGGCAGGGGAGAGAATCTCAAGCGGACACCCCACTGACTGGGGAGCCCGGTGTGGGCTCCTTCTCATGACCCATGAGCTCATGGCCTCAGCTGAAAGCAGGAGTCGGAAGCTTCACCAGCTGTGCCCGCAGGTGCCCCCAAAACCCATGGTTTGTACTCTCTCTCTCTCTCTATTTTAAGTAGGCTTCACGTATGGAGCCCAGTGTGGGGCTTGAACTAAAGACCCTGAGATCCAGGCCTGAGCTGAGATCAAGAGTCACATGCTAACCAGCTGAGCCACTCGGGTGCCCCTGGGTCTTGGAATATCTGTCATTACCGAGCCAAGAGTTTGGTTTAGTTCATGGAAGGTCTAAGTTGGACCTTAAAGTTGGTCAGTTAAAAGATTGTGGTTGTCTTTAATTTGTAAGTCTGTATTGAGATACTTTAGAAGCATTATTTAGAAAATGTGCCTGGAAGCCTCTGAATATTTGCTCCTTCGACCCTGAAACACTCCTTCCTTGTTCCAGGCCCGAAACTCGGAAGTCCGGGCGAATGCTGCTCTGCTGTTCGTTGAAGCGTTTCCTGTTAGAGATCCAAATTTCAGTGCTGTCGAAATGGACAGTGAAATTCAGAAACAGTTCGAAGAGCTCTATGTACGTATTGCATGTGGCTGATCCGCTGTGATGTCCCCTCCCTCTGGGCCTGGTGTGGATGCTGGCTTCCCCCGTAACTACCTGTGTGCTGCTGTCGGACGGCAGGCTTTCTGGATCGTGACGTTCTTCACAGAAATCCACGTCCTCCCGGCGCCTCCTGTGAGAGCGTGGACCCAACAGTGTTTTATTCTTTTTCTCTTTGTCCCCTTGGAACATCTCATTATTTATTACTCTGTACGGTTTTAAATGTTTACGCGTATTCTTACCTCCCGGCACAGGTCGGCAGTGTGACCTGTGGTTACGGTAGGTCCCACGCAGGTTCGATTCCACTTCTTGATAGTTGTGTAACTTTGGGCAAGTCGCTCACTTTTCTGGGTCTCTCTCTGCGCTTCGGTGACGTTGGTGTTGCCCGTGGAGCAGTGTGGGTAAACACACTGTGGTGTCTTCAGGCAAGCCTGCGAGCGCCTGTCGCAGTAACTCGTCAAATGAGACGTGAGAACGTTAGGGTGCCGCAGTTGCTCCCAAGGGTGCTGTGGGGGCTCCCCCCAGCTGGAAAGTGCTAGCCTCTGCTTGTTTTCCTACGTTCCCTTACATTTTTGGGGCTTCCCAACGTAAGCTAAAATATACTATCTATTGTTGTAATTAGTAGAATAAAATTTTAGGAAGTGGTAACAAAAATGCCATGATAAAGTTGGTTATCCATGACATTCCTATAGCACTTCCTTTTGCTTGTTTGTTTGTTTGTTTGTTTTAAGTTTCAGATTTTTTTTTTGAGAGAAAGCGCAGAGAAGCAGACTCCCTGCTGAGTGCGGAGCCCAGTGCAGGGCTCAGCTCTAGGACCCTGAGATCACGATCCAAGCCAAAGTCAGACACTTTACGGACTGAGCCACCCCAGTGCCCCTGTTTGTTTGTTTGTTTGTTGAATGAAAAATCTCATGCACGCAGCAAGTTGAAGTAATAGCGTAACTAGTATGTGTAGACTGAGCCCTTCGCACGTACATACATATGTGCACGCACATGCACACAGTGCACGTACATACCCACACACCTGCCTATAGATGCATGTGCACCTCGAATGACAGTCATTAGTGTTTTGCTATAAGTGCCTTAGCTGCATGCATATTTACTTAGAATTCCCCTTGAGAATCATTAATTTTGTGGGGCTAATGTTGGTGGGCAAATCAAAACTAAATTTTGATAGTTTTTAGCCAAAAAACGATGAAAAACGTTTCCTCTATTTTCTTTTTCTCTCTTTTCTTTTAAAATAAAGATTTTATTTATTTATTTGAGAGAGAGAGAGAGAGCATGAGCTGGGGGAGGGGCAGAGGGAGAAGGAGAAGCAGACCCCCTGCTGAGCAGGAAGCCTGACTTGGGGTTTGATCCCAGGACCCTTAGATCGCGCACGACCTGATCCAAAGTCAGACACTTCACCGACTGAGCCACCCAGGTGCCCCAGTGTTTGCTCTTTTTAACCCAGGTGTCCAAATCCATGACGCTGATGTTTTCAAAGGTCTAAGTGTCTGCCTGGGGTGTGGTGACAGAGTGTGTGCCGCCTGTCCAGCCGGCGCGTGGGTCCTACGTCGGACCTGCCGTTTCTCAGACTCACAGGGTGTGTGCGGAGGCCCTCCTGCCTCTGAGTGGAGCACACGAGCAGTCCTCCGTGGGCGTCCAGCCGGGGCTCCTGAGCCCTTGTGCTGGGCAGCAGCACACAGAGTGACTGAGAGCATAGGGTCGCACATCTTGTTTTGTAGCCCGCTCCCCACAGTTTCTTCTTTATTTTTTTTATTATTATTATTTTTAAAGATTTTATTTATTTACTTGACAGAGATCACAAGTAGGCAGAGGGGCAGAGAGAGAGGAGGAAGCAGGCTCCCCGCTGAGCAGAGAGCCCGATGTGGGGCTCGATCCCAGCACCCTGGGATCATGACCTGAGCTGAAGGCAGAGGCTTAACCCACTGAGCCCCCCAGGTGCCCCCACAGTTTCTTCTTTAAACCTGGAAATAATATTCTGTTGGATTGTGATAAGGTCTCAATGAAAAGTTATATATAAAACATTTAGCTCAGTCCCTAACATTAAGATGACAGTGGTTATAGGTGAAGGGGATTACGAGTGCACTTGTCTTCGTAAGTACTGACTAATGGGGCACGTGGGTGTCTCAGTCGGTTGAGTGTCTAACTTTGGCTCAGGTCATGATCCCAGGACCCTGGGATCAAGTCCCACATCAGGCTTCCTGCTCCACGGGAGGCCTGCTTCTCCCTGTTCCGCTCCCCCTGCTTGTGTTCCTCTTTCGCTGTGTCTCTCTCTGTCAAATACATAAAATCTTAAAAAGAAAAAAAATAAGTAATGAGTAATACGTAGAATTGTTGAATCACTATATCGTACTCCTGAAGTAAATGCAACACTATGTTAACTACACTGGAATTAAAATAAAAAATATTATGTAAAAAAAATGACAATGGTTATTACTGTCCATAGGAACATTAAAAATATGTAAAGTGATGTGATTATGTAATAGAACATGAGGAACATATTGGTGAATCCTGTGTCTCTTTTACTAGAAACCAAGTTCTGGAGATGAAGTTCTAGAGATGAGTCTGATCTGATGTGGTAGACGAAAGGTGTGTAGGGAGCTGGTGGTCTCTTCGAGATGTAGATACTGTCAAATGCTTGGCGGCTTGGATATTAGAATATTGGCTAATGAATGGTGCAACTGTGTTTCTTTCTATTCCATTAAAAATCACTGGTATCGTAAATTGTAGAAATCTTACTATCAGGACATCATAGTTGGTAAAAGTATTGTACGAGTAAAAATGTTTCCGTGTTACGAAGGCTGATGTAATTTTAGCAAATGTGTAATATGTGCATGTTAATAAGTTTAAGAGGCAGGACCTATTAAATGTTTTACTGTGAAAATAAAACGTACCTAGGAGTGGAAAATCCTTCTTAGAGAAAACACCTAAAAGAGGTGCTGAGTCTTTGTCAGAGTCTAAGGAATAGACCATGTTAGGACTGGTAAGTGGGTTGTGGTTCTGCACAGGGGGACAGGGCTTCTCAGCAGATGGGGTTCCCCTCGGGTTCTGTGGCTGAGGGACAGGCAGGCCGGTGGCCCCAAGGTGACCGGATAGGGAGGGGACTCCCCTCCTGGTGGCTTTCTCTCCTTTCTTCTTTCCTCTGTGGAGATATTTGAGTTATTGCTGGCTTTTCTGAGCTCCTCTGTTTCCCTAAGGCCTTTTTTGAGAGCTCTTCCCTGGGAGGTGGTTTACGGTGGGAGCAAATGCAGTGAGCTTGCTCTCGGGAGCCCCTGCACCGTCTGTGTTTAGGACACCAGGTTTGGGCAAGTCTGAGCTTTGGAAGAGCGTAGGAATGCCTGGGTCTCAACCGTTTCTGCTCTTCCTTCCGTGAAATCTGGTTTTACTTTCCTCCTTGTAGAAATCCCTCATTGTAGGGGCGTCTGGGTGGCTCAGTGGGTTGAGCCTCTGTCTTCGTCGCAGGTCATGATCTCGGTCCTGGGATGGTGCCCCGTGTCAAGCTCTCTGCTCAGCGGGGAGTCTGCCTCGCGCTCTCCCTCTCTGCTCTCTCTCTCTTTTAAATAAATGAACAAAATATTAAAAAACAATCCCTCATTTCCAGTGTTGCTATTTCTACAACCTTGTCATTTTGGTCAGATTTGGGGGAGAGGAAGTAAGTGCTTATCCTAACTTGAAGACTTTATTTCCCCCTCATTACAGAGTAAGAATTATTTGTGCTTTTAAACTTTTGTAATAGAAAAGTGTGCACGTGATAATAGTCTAGTGTAATGAATCCCTGTGTACCCACGTGCAGTTTCAGTATTGACTGTTTCAGTGTCCGTGTTTACTGACCCGAGCCTTACCTATTCTTATTTCGAAGCAGATCTGAGGTGTCATCATTTTAACTCTAAATGCTTCATAGGAGTCGCTAAAACATGTGGCTTTTTATTTTTTATTTTTTTAAAGAGTTTATTTATTTATTTGACAGACAGAGATCACAGGCAGCAGAGAGGCAGGCGGGGGAGGGGGGAAGCAGACTCCCCACTGAGGAGAGAGCCCGATGCGGGGCTCGATCCCAGGACCCTGAGATCATGACCTGAGCCGAAGGCGGAGGCTTAACCCACTCAGCCACTTAGGTGCCCCAACATGGGGCTTTTTAAAAAAGCATAATCGTACCATCATTACAACTAAAGAAAGATGAAAAAGAATTCCTTAATGCTGTCAAATATTGGACGTTTATTTTTTTTTTAAACACAAAAAATTTTAATTCTTACTTTAAGTAAATTCTACACCACATGGGGTTTGAACTCATGACCCTGAGATCAAGAGTCCATGGTCCCCTGGCTGAGCCAGCCAGGCATCCCTGTGTCATTGCTTTTGAGTGATACTTCAATGACACTTCTCCCCGTCTTGTTTGAGTCTGTGTCTAAGTAAGAACCGTGCAGGTGATCAGTCAGTATATTGATAAGACCCAGTACTGGAAAGTCCAGTAGCCTCAATCTCTCTCTCTCTCTTTGGCTTACTATTTTTGTTGTTGAAGAAGCCAAATTATTATTTTGTTTCTTGCATTTTTTAAAAAAATTTGTTTTCTTTTAAGATTTTATTTATTTACTTGACAGACAGAGATCACAAGCAGGCAGAGAGAGAGGGGGAAGCAGGCTCCCCGCTGAGCAGGGAGCCCGATGCGGGGCTCGATCCCAGAACCCTGAGATCATGACCTGAGCCGAAGGCAGAGGCTTAACCCACTGAGCCACCCAGGCGCCCCGTTTCTTGCATTTTTAAAAATTATTTATTTACTTAAGAGAGAGCATGAATGTGAGCGAGAGAGCAGGGGGCAGGGAGGCAGAGGGAGAAGCAGCTCCTTGCTGACCAGGGAGCCCAATGTGGGACTCGATCCCAGGACTCCAGGATCATGACCTGAGCCAAAGGCAGAGGCTCACCTGACTGAACCCCCCAGGCACCCCGCATTCTGGAGCATATCCCTGTGGTGTTGTTATGACGGTCTTCTGCCTTTTGTCTTTTCCTGAATATCAGTAGCTGTAGAGTTGATCAGTTATTTTTGTGGGGATTTTGTTTGTTGTGTCAGATTCTTCATGGAGCTGTTGTGTACTTCCATCCAGAGAGATACACTGTCTTTCTTTTTTTAAAATATTTTATTTATTTGACAGACAGAGATCCCAAGTAGGCAGAGAGGCAGGCAGAGAGAGGGGGAAGCAGGCTCCCTGCTGAGCAGAGAGCCCGATGTGGGGCTCGATCCCAGGACCCCGGGACCACGACCTGAGCCAAAGGCAGAGGCTTTAACCCACGGAGCCCCCCAGGCGCCCCGAGATCTACAATATCTTGTTTCTTGTTGTATTTTTAAAGAGGGTGGAAGGGAGGAGGAGGAAAGGGCGGGAGGGGAGGGTGGGCAGAGAGAGAATCTTAAGCTGGCTCCGCACCCAGTGTGGAGCCTGACATGGGGCTTGATCTCACAACCCTGAGATCATGACCTGAGCTGAAATAAGAAACAGACACTTAATCGACCGAGCTACCCAGGTGCCCTCTCTCTCTTTTTCTTTTTTAATAATTTTTTTAAGACTTTATTTATTTATTTGACAGAGAGAGGGAGAGATCACAAGTAGGCAGAGAGAGGAAGGGAAGCAGGCTCCCCGCCGAGCAGAGAGCTGATGAGATCATGACCTGAGCCGAAGGCAGAGCCCTAACCCACTGAGCCCCCGAGGCGTCCCATCTTTTTGTATTGTTAGCAACCACTGATCACCATTTCCTGGTTTAATTCGTTAAGTAGAATTACCTTATTCTGGGCTTAGTGCATTACAGCATTTTAGAAATTCATGAAAGTGGTTTACATAGGCTGTGTCTGTAGGATCGTCGTCTGCATACCTCACTGAACGTGGGGATGGTATTTGAGACTCTGCTGTTGGCAAAGTCCCGTAGATGGAATTGACAGATAAGGTCCCACATGTGTCCGGATTCTCCTCTTTAAGTGCTCAGCTATAGAGATGGTCAATAATAAGAGAAATGTGAGTCTGACTAGGACCCGTGTTCCTATGACTTGAAATGTCTGCTACATTGTAAATGCATAGAGTACTAACGTGTAGAGCAAATACTGATATAAAGGGAGCTGATTTAAGATTTTTAAGTCTTTTCCCCCTCCAACTTACAGAGCCTGTTAGAAGATCCTTATCCAATGGTCCGTTCTACAGGGATCCTTGGTGTTTGTAAAATAACTTCCAAATACTGGGAAATGATGCCTCCAACCATTCTTATTGATCTCCTCAAGAAAGTAACTGGGGAACTGGCATTTGACACAAGCTCAGCTGACGTGCGCTGTTCTGTCTTTAAGGTAGTGTTTAAAATTACATAAGCAGTATTTATTTATCGTAGAATAATTAGAAAATACAGAGAAAGAGCAATTTTTAAATTACCTGTGATTCTACTCTATAGGTACGCTACTATGGACATTTTTGTTGTACATCCAAAGTAACAGTTTTAGAAACCAAACTGAAAGTGTGGGCTACGAAAAAGGCCTACTTGAATCATACCAGTTTTTGGTGTATGGCCTGGGTGGGTGGTGCACAGTGTTTTGTTGTGTGTAGTACTTAAAATTTTTAAAGTCATACAGTAAAATTGACTGTTTTGGTATACCATACGTACTTTTAACAAGAACCTACGGAACTGTCCTTTCTCCCATCATCCAGTGTCAGCGGTTATCAGGGACACATCTGGTCTGGCTTCATCTTTAGCCAGTCCATGGTCTCCCACTATTGATTACTTCAGAACTGTATCAGCTCGTCTATAAATAATTCAGTATGATGGTTAAAATATAAGGTCTTGTCCTATTTAATGATAATAATATCATAGTAATGTTGTGTGGTGGCAGGTGGTGACGACACTTACCATCATGAACACAGCATGACGTACAGAATTGTTGAGCCGCCCTGCTGTGCATCTGAAATGAGTGCCACATTATGAGTCCACTGTAATTCCTATAAAAAAGGGGTCTCTTTAAAAAACGCTTTTTCCTAATAAATGGAAAGCAAAGGTGGAGTGTATCAGATCTTCCAGCTGGTGACTGGTCTGAGCACGGGCCGGTCACACGACCACCTGTCTGAGGTGCGTGTGGCTGTGTCCCCACGATAGGGAGGCTCTGTGCCCTCTGACTTTCATGCAGGATGGAGTCAAGAAATGAGAGAATTCATGGGCTACCGAAAAGACGTGAAGGGATTGTTGGATCCGACACAAATTGGCTTTGGAGCTCTCTCCACCAGTAGTTGTTCTGTCTTTCATCTCTAAAAATCGTTTAAAATTTGGCTAAGAGAAAGCATTGCAGGATTATTTTATAACTGCTTTAATTTTGTTTGGACAGAACAATGGATGAACTGATTATCAGTGTTGAAACTTTACTAATTCATTAAAAGTAGGCTTTTTATGTGAACCTTTTAGAAAAGTGTTACTTTCTGTAGGTATATTTATTTGTTTCACTAATAGTTCACTAATAAGGATGAAACGGAATTTATTGTTTATGTTCTAAATTTGAATTGTTTATATTTCTCCTTTTTGGTAGTGTCTGCCAATAATTTTGGATAACAAATTAAGCCACCCATTACTAGAGCAGCTTCTGCCCGCGCTGAAATACAGTCTCCACGACAACTCGGAGAAAGTGAGAGTGGCTTTTGTTGACATGCTGCTGAAAGTCAAGGCCGTGCGGGCTGCTAAGGTAGGGCAGGCAGGACTTTATCACTGAAGAAGACAAAGTAATTTTAATTCAAGAGTCTTAGTAATCACACTTAAACTAGTCGTTGTCTGGTATATTCTGCCAATTTATTGTATCATAAAATTTTATTTTGTGATTTTCATTGAAGTTTCTAGAAATCTCATCAATGTGTGTTTTCTTTTTGAAAGACAATGTAAGCAGCCCCCACCTTAAATTATATTTTTATCATGTCTGTGAAAGCTTTTATTCAAATATTGTAATACTTGGCACTCAGTAACTACTTAAATATTACTGGGAGAACACCCTTCACCTTTTACAGAAGAAAGCAAGGAGATAATTGTGTTATGATGGACATTTTAACGTGGTGTTAAAGTGAGGGTCTACTCTTTTAGCTTGAGTCCTATCAGTTTTGGGCAAAGCATGTTAGTAGGAGGTTTTTAACTTCACTTGATAACACTGTCTTGTCTTCTTCCGTGCTGTAATTTTCTGAAATTTACTTTAAAACGCTGGTTTGTCCCAGCATAGAATTTGGGAGCGACCTGACATATCCGTTCGTGTAGGGTTAGCCACACAGACCTGAGGTGTGTTCATGCAACGGAAGAATGCCGTGTGGCTGTGAAAAGGAAGGAGCTCGTGCGGAAATTCCACGGGGATAAGAGTAAAAGCGGGGGTAAATGTGTGTATAGTGGGCCACCACTACATATGTATACATTTGCTCGGATGGTGTAAAATACTCCTAGAAGGAAATGAGAAATTAGTAACAGTTGCTTGAGGTGAGGGGGACTGGATGTCTAGGGATGGGGGACTGGGGAGTCCAGGATACATATTTTTTGTTTTTTTATGGTTTTTATGAATTTTGAACTGTGAGTTTTTATTAAAAACTACAAACCAGAGACTGTGTTACATGACCTCCACAGCACACATGCCCCAAGTCACATCCAAGTGCCCGTCCGTGGTCACTTTGTTGGCAGTCGTTGGACCGCGTGCGGTCTGTCTCTGGGCTCCGCTGTGGCCGATCCGCGTGTTTGCGGGTCCTCAGGCCCCCATGAAGTCCCGGAGCGCGCGTGCTCCAGCTTCATTCTTCCTGCAGAGCTGTTGGGCTGCTCTAGGTCTTCTGCATCTCCTTACATATTTTAGAATCAGCGTGTCCATTTTACAAAAAAAGCCAGCTGCAATTTTTTTCCCATTTGCTGTTCACACCTAATGAAAACTGAGTTGTTCTGAATCTGAGACGGAACTTTTGGCTTAGTGTGGTGTTTGCAGTGCAGGTTTGTTTGCAGAGGACTGTTGCGATGACTGATGAACGGAGAGAGGAGCGTTTTCTCTTTACTTGTGGGTCTACTCAAGACAATTGGGGGAGGCCAGGTAAGATGAGGACAGAAGTTCTTTGACCAGGAAGTTTGGATTGTAGGAGAGTAGCAAGAAAGAAAGCACAATGTTTTACTGGGGCGCTTCTTTCCGCTTCAGTCTCACCTGTTTAAAAGCCAGGCCCAGAGTGATTTAGCTGTGAGATCTCGGGGAAGGTTGAGAGGCGGCTCACCAGAAGTGGGGGCGGCTGATCGTCCCCCGTGTCGGGATGACTGGGGTCCCCCGCTGCACCGTCAGACGCCGCTCCTGTTTGTGTTAGTAATGCACACACTTAACATTGGAGCCAAAGACCAGTTACCGATTTGCTGTGGTCTTGTCTGTCGGAGAAACCAACCTGCTGGTGATATGTTTGGGTGAAGTAAAACCTCGGGTAATTGAAACAAATGACAGAATCCCGCGCCAATAGAATTGTTCTGCGTTGTTTAAGAAAAGTGAATCAAAGAAAAACAAGCTAATATGGGGAGTTTCTGGAAAGGAAGATGTGCAGGAAATGTTAGTTGTAAGAATCACCCCGGAACCTTGGCATTTGGTAATAGTGCCGATGGCTAGTTCGCATTCGAGATGGTGTAGTCTCCATGAAGGCTCACTGTGACTGGGGACAGACCGTGGAGAGCCTCTCAGGCTGGCTCTGTGGCTGGGGCTGTCGTGCTGGGACCTGGGATGTTTCTTGGTTCTCTCCTGCAGCCAGGTTGGAGCTCTGAGGTCTTGAGTCTTGAAGACACTTGCTTCCCTGAGTTCTCAAGTGGAGGCTTTCCCTTTTCTCTGGGATTTTTCCTTCCTTTGCTGTGCGTGTTCTGAAGTTGGCATTTACTAACGGCAGAACTGACCCCTGAGTCCTCGCGTGGAGACGGTGTGATGCTCCTGTCGAGAGCGCTGTCGGCCAGAGGGGCTCAACGCTGTGGAGCTGTCTGCCTCCGTTCCGCGTCAGCGCACGGCCGCACACCGTTGTCACCCATCTTTCTGTGATGTTGCAGGCAGCACAGTGCAGCAGGTGAATGGCGAGCCCATTCGTTGGCCACTTTGATCTTGGGTTGAATCTGTTTTTGCAGTGGTTGTGAAATCTCACGGCGAAGCTAGGTGTGCTTGAGTGTTTTGGCAAGTGTTATCTGCTGGCTTTGTCGTTAGCCACAGGTGTGGTGTTCAGGATTATACCTTAGGGCACCCACATCCACAGCCACACAACCAGTAGCCCATCAGAGCTGACAGGAAGGGAGCAGGGGAGGTGAGGGAAGAGGGACGTCGTTAGAGCCGCCGGACGGATCACCCTCAACACTGCCTTCTCCTGAACCTTGCAAGTACCGCCTCTCACCCCTGAGTAGGGGTCTCCCGTCGCCTCCCTGCCAGCTCACTTAGTTTGTACTTAGCTGGCGGTGGGCTCTCTCCGCTGAAGCCACCCGCCTCTGGTGGGGCAAGAGCTGAGAGCTGGGCCACCATACCGTCCTGTCTGCCTGACTCTCGGCTGGCAGCACGGGGTGTCCTTTGCCTCCCCAGTACCACTGTGAGTAGAAGTGTTTGGTGTCTTTGTTCCTGTGACTTTTTCAGAAATACCAAGAGGTGTCTAAGTGGAAGTGTCCCAGGAGGTTTCTGGGGAAGTGATCCGTCGCGCCAGATGCTCAGGGATTTCCTGCAAGGGGAGGTGTGGACGTGTTCTTCGGGATTTTCAATAGAAGGTCGTTATGACCTTGGCATGAACCATTTCAGTGGGAGTGGAAGCCGTGCTGCTGTGGGGTGAGGAAGTGGAGGTGGGGGCAGAGACAGGTCCGGGCAGGCGGGAGGGTGCAAGGAGACAGAAAACTCAAGCAGAGTTTTGTGGGGGAGGCTTTTGTTTTACGAGTTGGAAAGACTTGAAAATACTTAAGTGCTGATGACAAACATGCCGTTGAAAATACCGGGAAGGGGGCAGATTGTTAGAGCCAGGTCCTTGAGGAGAACGCGGTGGTATTTCCCTCATTGTGCAGAGCAGGGGACTGCCGCGTGTAGGTGTTTGCACAGGATCGCCAGCGGAGAAGGGACTAGGACAGGACTGGAACGCTTCACCCCTGGAATCAGCTTTCTTTCTGCTACCACGATTCTCTTGTCTGGAATGTCTTGCTTGGAAGCCCGGCCCTCTCCTGCAGGCGGTAGACAGCTTTGAGGCTCTTGAGCAGAGGGACTCTGGGACAGCTGTGGTCGCACAGCAGCTGTGAGGTGGGCAGGAGGAGGCCGGCGTGGTCGTCTAGGCAAGCTGGCCCCGGGGAGGGGAGGCAGCGATGCGCCCGAGGGGGCTGCCTGCTATGGGCCGTGGGCCAGGTCAGGTGCTCCCGGGGTTCAGGAGTGATGTCTCTGTGTCTCCGACATAGGGAATGGCGTATCCACGTTAGCTTTCTGGGTCAAAACTGTTGTAAATTTTTCTCTTCACTTTTCACATGAATGCACCAAAATTTATAGTGTTTTAGGAAGTTTTTAAATTATGAGACTGGTAATCATAGTTATCATTTGAGAGTTTACACTAAGCATGATACTAATTAGTTGTAATTAACCCTCCCAACAGTGTTATACTTTGTTTCCTTATAATGTCAGTGCTTTTTAAAATATGGATTTATTCTAATTTCTCTACAGAAGAGTCACGGTTTCTGGTACAGTCATTTAAAATGAGTTTTCTTGAATATAAAGATGAGTTCCTTTTTGATTTTTCTCAGGAAATTTTGCTTAAAGTATTTTCAAGATTATAGAGACAATTGACTATTTCCTGTGTGTATGCTGTACACAGTTTTGGAAAATATGCCCCATGGAGCACATTTTGGTTCGTCTGGAATCAGATTCCCGGCCTGTGTCTCGGCGCCTGGTGAGCCTCATCTTCAACTCTTTCCTGCCTGTGAACCAGCCCGAGGAGGTGTGGTGTGAGCGCTGCGTCGCGCTGGTGCAGATGAACCACGCGGCGGCCAGGAAGTTCTACCAGCACGCCCACGAGCACACCGCCTGCACGAACATAGGTGCGGGACGCCTGCGGCTCAGAGCTCGTCATGTCGTCTCCCCAACGCATAATTAATGTCACGTGTCCTCAGTGTGGCTCGTATTAATAAGCTTCACGCTTTTAGTGCATTTCTTAATGATTTCCTTTAAAATAATACTTTTAATTGTTTGGGACTATGATTTTACTATTAGATATTTCTGTTAAAGAAACATGTATATTAATTACCGATTTGTTTTAACGTTTTAGCAAAGCTGATTCATGTGATTCGCCATTGCTTAAATGCCTGCATCCGGAGGGCTGTGCGTGAGGGCCACGAGGGCCACGAGGAGAGGGAGAAGGAGAACGTGAGTGTGGTCAGGCTTGCCCTGGCTGAGCTGCGCCTGCGGCCCTGTTACCTCGAGGCAGAAAGGCCCCCGTGCCCCGTGGCTAGAGAAGGGCAGAGCACTGGCATTTCCATAGACTGTTACATTGGCAATATTTTGATTTCCCGTTTATTTCTTCAGTATTGATAGATAATTCAGTGGATTATTGTAGGGGATCATAAATAATGTTTTTGAAAGAATTGCTCTATATCCTTTGTAGTTCATTGTGGAGTTTGGGTAGGATTTCATACAGAGGAAAATTTATTGTTGGTAACACCCTGTCCCGAATTTTCTCGGCCTTAGGCTTCTCTCTATGTTTCAGTTCGGCCTGGGTGTCGCGTACACCTGGATTGGATTCTGGATGTTACCATATTTTGTAATTAATGGGTGTTAGTGTTAAGGATTTACTCATAGCCACTGCTGTGAGATTCTACTAGAAACATCTGGGGGTTGAATTTCTAGGAATGAGGTTTATTTAGAATTGTCTTTTCTCCCTCCCTACCTCCGTCCTTCCCTCCGTCCTTCCTTGTCTTCCTTTTCTTTCAGAAAGAGAGAGCACAAGCAGGAGGAGAGGCAGGGGGAGTGGCGGGGGGAGGCAGGGGGAGGCAGAAGCAGACTCCCTGAAGAGCAGGGAGCCCGATGTGGGGCTCGATCCCAGGACCCCAGGATCATGACCTGAGCAAAAGGCACTTAACCAACTGAGCCACCCAAGGGCACCTAGAATTATCTCTTAAAAAGTAATTAAATTGGGGCACCTGGGTGGCTCAGTCTGGTTGAGCCTCTGACTTCTGATTCCGGCTCAGGTGATGACCTTGGTCGTGGGGCTGAACGTGAGTCCGCTCTGCTCTCAGCTGGGAGGTCTGTTTGAGATTCTCTCTCTCCCTCTCCTACTGCCCCTTCTCCTGCCTGGGTGTGTGCATGCACATACACTCTCTCTCAAATAGGTAAGTCTTTAAAAAAAAATTGAAAATTTTTTAAAAAGGAGTTAAAGGGACTGGTTAGCTGTTATTTCTTCAGAATCCAGAGGGACCACTTACAAGAAATTGAAGACTCAGACACATTATTTATAAGCGGTATCTTAAGCTTTTAAACAAGCTCTCATGCTCATGTACATCTAAACTAAAACTTGGGGGTAGTTTTGTAGTACACAAATAGATTAGGTAACCAGCCTTTAAAAGAAGGTGCAAGAGGCAGTCTGTCCTTTTGCTGCGACCTAGTCCTGCACGTGGGCCCCAAGGTGAGGTCCTTTCATCAGTCTGACCCTGCCTCAGTCCCAGCCTGCGTCCCACCGCCTCTGACACAGGCTTTTTCTAGGAGAGACTGCCTGGTTGGCTCACAGGTCTCACGCTGGCCTCACGGCTCCTGCACACATCCCAGGGACACCTGTGCCCGTGGGCTCACAGCTGGAAGGCCACCACTCCACCAGCCTAGACCCTGTTAAAACAAGTCCTCGTCTCTATCCCAGTCAGCGACACAGGTGTGGAATTAAGGAGAAAAATGCACAGAAAGAGTGGAACTGGGTTTCATCCTGACCGTGGACCGCGGCTAGTAGTTGCAACCACTCACAGACCTTGGCCTGGATTTGGAAAGCCTTCCACCCAGGGCATTTGGAGTTGGTTCTGCTTTTATTTTGGGTGGAATTTAAGTTCCTCTTTTCAGGGTTTTCCCCTCAGTATGCAGATTATATGGGCAGAGTTTTTCAGGAAGGTGACCGCAGTGCCCTATATCTTCAGAAACCTCCGATGGAGACGCCGGCATGGCGGCCTCACTCCATGGTTCTGGAGTGTGCGGTCTCGGTGTGGGAGATGGTGGGAGTGAAACGCAGGAGTGAGCACAGCTTCTCTCAGGGCCACCACTGTGAACTCAGAGTGACGGTGAGAACGGTTTTGCAGAAGAGCAGAGACATAGTTTGTGAGGTACTCGTTGAGAGGCTGTTACATTTTGTAAATTTTGAAGGAATCCTCCACCCCTATTATTAAAAACTTAGGTATTATTGAGAACGCTTGCATCTTATAACACCTTGGGTTAGTTTCTGTACCACTTGAAAACACAAGAGTTTAGAAATATGTAGGTCCATTATAGTTTCTGCCAGATAAGAAATACACTTTGTCATGTGGATATTCTCATTCCAAGAATGTTTATATGGCTAAAAGCAAAATTTTTAAAGTTGTTCTTTTACTTTTTCTAATTGCTAACTATTAGAAATCAAAGATGTTCTCTGCTAAAGTAAAAAGTTGGCTTCCAGCTTAGAAACTTAGCACATTTTTGTAAGGAAGTAGTGGTAGCTTTTTCATGAGACTTTAATGATAAGGCTGCTCTGCTAAACATTGGAATGGGAAAAAGTAAAATTAATTGCAGAATGGAATTTTGTCAATCTGTTACTTGTATCATTCTTTCAGTAGTTTCTAAGCCTTTAGTAGTTTTATTTCTTTTTAAATGTGTCCATAGCTCATTCAGAGTATTAAGTGCATAATGAAAAATCTAGCTTTGGGGCGCCTGGGGGGCTCAGTGGGTTAAAGCCTCTGCCTTCGGCTCAGGTCATGATCTCAGGGTCCTGGGATCGAGCCCCGCATCGGGCTCTCTGCTTGGCGGGGAACCTGGTTCCCCCTCTCTCTCTGCCTGCCTCTCTGCCTACTTATGATCTCTCTCTGTCAAATAAATAAATAAAATCTTAAAAAGAAAAGAAAAATCTAGCTTTATGTAGAAAGTACCTTTGCTTTTCTGTGTATTCCTTAAATTTCTTTTATTTTTTTTAAAAGTTTATTTATTTATTTAGGTAAACTCTGTAGCCAACGTGGGGCTTGGACTCACAACCCCGAGATCACTACTCACATGCTTTACTGACAGCCATCTGGGAGCCCCAAGTTTGTTTTCTTTTAAACTATCTTTTTCCATTGTGTTTGAGTAGATAGCGTAACAGTACCGGTGCCCGAAATGAATCTTTTGCATCTCAACGAAGTCGCTTTTCAGGAAATTGTCTGTAGTGGCTCTTTGCAGGTTCAGACTGCCTTTGGTACAGTCCCGTCGTAGGGCTGGCTAGCAGACGCCATCATTGTGGGCGTGAGCTGGTTGTGTTCTGTGCAGAAGACTTGCCGGAGGGCATTTGTGGCTTCGGTGGAGCACTCAGAACACAGCAGCAAACATTGCTCACGGCCAGCAGAAGCTCAGAAGATGTGCACGATGTGTTATTTTAGAACAAACTAAGGAAGCCAGTGATTGAGTGGGAGTCGGTCATCGTCGGCCCTTACCAGGCCTGCAGGTGGAGAGGCTGGCGGACAGCCTGGGGTGGTCTGATGGGCTGAGTTTGTAGCTGAGTTTCAGTAGCGATCGCATCTAGGTAAATCCCTCCCTCCTCGCCCCCAGTCTGTTTACATCAGAGTTTATGGCAAGAAGTGACATCTTGCTTGGCAAGGATGTGGAGAAAGGGGAACCCTCCTGCACTGTTGGTGGGAATGCAAGCTGGTGCAACTACTCTGGAAAACAGCAGGAGGTTCCTCAAAAAGTTGAAAATGGAGCTACCCTACGGCCCAGCAATCGCACTACTGGGTATTTACCCTAAAGATACAAACGTAGTGATCCAAAGGGGCACGTGCACCCGAATGTTCATAGCAGCAACGTCCACAATAGCCAAACTATGGAAAGAACCTAGATGTCCATCAACAGATGAATGGATAAAGAAGATGTGGTATATATATACAATGGAATACTATGCAGCCATCAAAACCCTCCCAAATCTTGCCATTTGCAATGATGTGGATGGAACTAGAGAGTATTACGCTGAGTGAAATAAGTCTATTGGTGAAAGATAATTATCATACAATCTCCCTGATGTGAGGAATTTGAGAGGCAGAGTGCGGGGTTTCGGGGGTAGGGAAGGAAAAAATGAAACAAGATGGGATCGGGAGGGAGACAAACATGAAACTCTTAATCTCCTGAAACAAACTGAGGGTTGCTGGGAGCTGTGGGGGGAGGGATAGGGTGGCTGGGTTATCACATTGGGGAGGGTATGTGCTATGGTGAATGCTGTGAAATGTGTAAGCCTGATGATTCACAGACCTGTACCCCTGGGACTAATAATACATTATATGTTAATAAAAATAATTAAAAAAGTGACATCTTGCAACAATTCAGAAGGTAGAGTAGAAATATACTCTTTACTTGCATATTATGTCCCTAAAGACAATAGTTTATACATTTTGATTTTTAGATGGTTTTTAATTCATATAAAGTGTTGATTGAAAGCATATAGGGCTCATTTAGCATTTATTTCTGGAGTGGGCTTTTAAAGGCATTTACCTCTACTAGAGACTTTCAAATAGAAGATAAAATCATTTTCACGAAATGAAAATAGACTTGATACGCTTTACGTTTCTGCTGCAGATTGGGAATTCTGAAATGCACTTCTTTTAAAGTTAGGGTTGTTACAGTAGTTGTTGTGACTTGATTCTTTCACAATTGTTCATCTCTCAGGTTCTGGACAAAACCCTCTCTGTAAGTGACGTTGCGTCTATGGCGGGTTTGTTAGAGATCGTCGTGATTCTCTGGAAGAGTATTCACAGAAGCATGGAGAACAATAAGGAGGCCAGAGTCTACACCGTCAACAAGTTTGCTTCCGCGCTCCCTGAGTACCTGAAAGTCTTCACGGTGAGATGCTCGCCATTGCACGCCGCGTAAGATTGCTTTTGTGCAAAATTAGCCGAGGTGCCCCACATGCTCGTCTGGCAGGACCTGCTTGGTCCTCCGTAAGGCCGGGGCGGGGGGTGCTAAGCCAGTGCTCACCTGGCAGAGGGAGTAGCCTCCAGCCTTTCCAGAGGGTGGAGACCATGTCTTCCCGCCTCATATCGCCAGCACTCAGGGAAATGTGCGGGTAAGTGCTCGGTTTTTCTGTCTTCGTGGTCTGTGACACCATTTGAGAATTTAGTTCGATCAGCTGGGAATTGAGAAGGAAGAGTGAGCGAACACACCACCACAGCGGCTGGGTGTTGTGGACGCTCTGAGTCATTTGACGGCGCACCGCACGCACATGGGTTTCTGAAGGGTGTGAGGTGTGTCTGCGGGCAGAACCATGCATAGAACTTCTAACTGGGTGAAGGAAACCTGTTTCTTGACTTTTTACTTCAGAGGGAAGTTCATTTTTCCAAAGCAAGTAGAAGTAAGACTGAGCTAGAGATGAAAATGTACTCCCAATTACAGAGGAAGCAAAGCGTGGTTTGAATACAGATTGGTCTTAGGTTTCGTGAACCGTCCTTCTCAATGAATTGTACTTCTGGGCTCTTCCAAACCTGCTTGTATGACCTTGATCCCTGAGCTGTTTGAGCCACATTTCCGTGACTGTCAAGTCTCTGAGCTTCACTGTGTTCCTGAAATGCAACTGTGACCTGTTCAGGAAGGTAAATAATCTAACTTGCCAAAGTCATTAGTGCATTTCAAAGCTCAAATAGTTACACTGGACTGAGAAGCCAGCGTTATCTCAAAATTCTCAGACAACAACACAGAAGCCCATGGAATACTGGATGAGAAGAGAGATGAGCAGTGTGGCCTGCAGGTGTCTGGGGACCCAAGGAAGGCAGTTAATTAATTCAGTTAATTTCAAACGATCTGGCAAGAGAGCTTCTCTGTACTCAGTTGCTCTGAGAACATTGTGGTCTTCTCTATAAATGAATGAACAGTCTGTAATCCAGATAGGGCGGAATTAGTGGTAATTATCAGTCTACTTTTGTAACATTAAGAGCACAATTTTTGTGTTGGGAGTTGGGGGAGGGGTGGGCCCACTCCGACTGAACGCGGAGTAAGTACAGATCAAATTTCGATGTTGTCCCTGGTTCTGTCTCATGTATGTTTTGGGGGAAATTGTTAATTTTTTTCTGTTAGAGTCCACCATCTCTTATTCTCCCAGGCAACCAAGGATATTTTCTACTAAGTGTTTTTGGTTGAGCCTGGTCTACTTTTTGTGTTGTGGTGTGGCTCTGGCTCCTTCAGTGCTACCGCGGACGGGGTGCTGTCGCGTGCCTCATGCGGTCCTTCCAACGGTGCCCTCCCCTCCTGCAGAGGAGGAAACGGACCTCTGTCCTGCCTCCTTGCTCTCTGCTGACCCAGCTGGTAAAACTGTGGAGTCTGGTTGGACCTAGATTTGGCTTGGTGGCTCCTAAGCCTGTACATTTTCCATAAACTCTATTGTCTTTCCAAAGATTTTCTTATTATTTATGGAAAAATTTTTCTTTGACTAGTTCATTCTCTTGACATTTGTTTAGGATACCAAGTGTACAGAGTTAACTTTTTTCTCCTTTAATCAGTATATATATTTTTTAATTTAAAAAATATTTATTTATTTGTCAGAGAGAGAGTGAGCGCACAAGCCGGAGGAGTGGCAGGCAGAGGGAGAGAGAGATGCAGGTTCCGTGCTCAGTAAGGAGCCCGATGTGGGACTCGATTCCAGGACCCCGGGACCACTGAGTCCCCCAGGTGCCCCTCAGTATTGTTTGTAAAATAGAAGTCAGTGCCTTGAAAGCCGAGGATTTACTGTCCACTCTGCATACTGATGCACCCCCCAGGATCTAGCTTGGCAATTCATACACAGTAGGTGCTTAATAAATATTTGCACAAATTAATGCATCGCACAAAGTGGTAAAATGTCATTTAAAACTTTGAAACTGCTTCTCAAATATGAGGCTCACCGGTAGGTTTAAGGTTCCCATTGAACACTGAAAGGAGTGCTCTAGTTCCCACTGAGCAGCTCTGAAGATGGGTTATTAGGAAGCTGTGTGGACAGCCTTTCAAAATGTCATTGCGTTTAAATACCCCTTTTTCCCTCTTTTTGTGCTTTTAGGATGATCGCTGCAAGGTCCCTTTGTTCATGCTCATGTCCTTTATGCCAGCCTCCGCTGTGCCCGCATTCAGGTATCCTCTCTCTCTCAGAGGGGTCGTGAGTGGGAACCCGCCCGTCGTGCTCAGTTACTAACGTGACTTTCGGCAGACTGTCACGCTTCCGCTTTAAGAAGTGGCGGTGGTGGCGGGGATGCGGCAGGATGCGGTTCCCAGTGGGCGCCGGAGGTGCTAAGGAATATAGGAAGAGCCTACGTGAGCTAAAATTTGCCCCTTTAAAATCTGGGGTGTTTGTCCAGGCCAGCGTGAAGGGACTTCGGAGTCATGCTGCCCACGCGTGCCTGGCACGGGGCCTCCTGGGCTGAGACGTGCTGAGGGTGCAGGGTGCCCTTGGAGGGTGCAGAGTGGGCGCGAGCCCGGCATGGAGGGAGGCGCGTGAAGAGCTGGTGGTTTTCTGCCGTGCTACCTGCAGACAACACTGTGGGGACAACGGTTGAATAAGACATAATATTGAAATAAATTGTACCTGTTTTCCTTTCCCTTTTTAAAGGTAACTACTAGAAAATTTTAAATGACCTAAGTAGCTTGCTTTTGTGCTCATGTTGTATTTTTCACTGCATGGTGGTGTTCTAGAGTGTTGGTTATTATCTCAGTAAAGAAGACTCGTTTTTATTCATATTTATGAAAAAAATTAATGTTTTGAGGCTGAGCAAAAATTATTTCCAAAAAGCTAGGCATCTTTGCTCTAGAGTCCGATGGCGATGACAGAGAACAGAAAAGCCAGGGGGTTTACGGACCTGGCGTGTCCTTGGTAACTTAATAACTCGCATCAGGCTGCCGTGACTTCCGTGTTCTCAGGCTGCGGGCAGGCTCAGTGCTTTGTGTTGGAACTTACCCTGTGTGGTCATCGCGGGAAAATGTGTGTTCCTGCGCTGGGGAGTGTCCAAGAGTTCCTACGATAAGAAGGCCTTATGTACCCTCAGTGTTTAGCTTCCTTATTTTTTTCAACTTTTTGAGGAATGGGACGCTGTTACTGAAATGATAGATCTCATTTTATGTATTTGACATTTTCAGTTGTGGTGTGATTTCCACATTAAGAAACCAAGAGGAAGGAGAAGCGGACAAGCGCTATAATACTTTGCTGGACTGTCTCTGCTCCTGGGGACACGTGGGACACATTCTGGAACTCATCTGTGACTGGCTGCCGGAGGAACAGCCCCAGAGCAAGGTGTATTTCTGTCACGTTTCTTTAAAATTGCTGAATGATGATATGTGTGTGTGAGAGATGGTATGCTTTCCTGAGAACACGTTGTTGTTGTTGTTAAGATTTTATTTATTCATTTGCGAGACCGAGAGAGAGTAAGTGGGGTGAAGGGCAGAGGGAGAAGCAGGCTCCCCGCTGAGCAGGGAGCCCGATGTAGGGCTCGATCCTGGGACACTGGGATCTCGGCCTGAGCCGAAGGCAGACGCTTAACGACTGAGCCACCCGGGCGCCCAGAGCATGTGTTTCAATTGTCAGTTTATGGCTCTGTTCTTTCAGAGTAACTCAGCATCTAAACGGAAAGTGCAAATCCATGACACACGCCCGGTAAAACCGGAGCTGGCCCTGGTTTACCTAGAGTACTTGCTGACGCACCCGAAGAACCGACAGTGCCTGCTCTCTGCTCCCCAGAAGAAGCTCAACCACCTTCTGAGAGCGCTCGCACTGTCCAAGGTAACTTAAGAGCAGACACGGACACCATGCACGTGAGTCCGTGTAAGTAACTTGTGCGAGAGACAAAGGAAGATTTCGGTTTTTCATACTCGGAGTATAAAGTCTTTCCCGCTGGAAAGGCGTTGAGAGCCATCTAACACACTTCCTCTTTGCAGACCAGGACAGGACACGCAGGTGGCTCACTGGCGGGGCGGGAGGGGCGCCGGTTGCGGCTTCCGGGCCCGTGGGCAGCCCTCCTTCTCAGAGCGCACCCGTCTGTAGGACGACTTCTCCCCACACTTCTCTCACGTGGAGAGGGGAACACGGGCTTCCCCTCACAGTCCTTGGCAGGCGTTTCTAGGAATCTTTGGAGGGTGTCCCTGTGAATTCGGTATTTCCTTTTTCCTTCCTGGCTCTCTGGCTCTCTCCAGGGCCAGCCCTCAAGAGACCGCCTCGGTGACCGTCGCTGGGGTGGGTCACGCCAGGGCCAGAGCTGCCAGCGCTTCGCTGCCGGGTCAGATCGGGAAGGGGAGGGAGAGGTCTGAAGGAGGAGGAGGAGGCGCCAGCTGTCCAGGGGAGGAAGCGGGCCCGGCCTGGATAGGAGGTGCCGGGATTTTGCCGCTGGACTAACTAGCGCGGGGCACTGGCTGTGCTGCTGTCCCACGTAGGGCTACCTGTGGGCTCTGGGAAAGATGGGCGGGTGCCTTCCCCTTCGGACTTTCCTAGTAGGGGCACAGATGATAGCCCCACCGACTAATGCTGATGGGACCTCCTCCCTCTCCACGTGACGGCCGGACACAGGCTCCCAGCCGTTTCCCAACACAAAGGGACTCCTTTTAGGGTACGGGGTTAGGGAACTGTGGGCAGGCTGGGGCTCTGCCCTGCCCTGCCCGGGCGGTGAGAGCCTTGTTACTGGGTGGAACGGCCCCGCCTTGCTCCTTCCTGGGACCGTCTGTGCTCATAGCCCCCGGCTGGGAGCAGGTCACAGTTTGCTCCAGGGGCAAATGCTTTGCGTTCTTGATCTGATAGTTCCTTGAGCAGTAACTGTGGGGAGTTTTTATCTTGTCCTTCAGAAGGGAGGATCTGCTCCTGAACAAATATTACGCTATATGTTAGCTAACTAGAATTTAAATGAAAATGAAAATTAAAATTAAATAAAATTAAAAACTAAAAATAGTAAATTGCGTGAATAGCATAGAACGGAGCATCTGTGGGGGAGAGTAGGGGAGAACTATGTCTCTCGGACGGTTGTGTGGTGTCACTAAAGCCCCTCCACCGTCCCAGTGTTACCTTCCAGCGGTCGCTGTACGGCAGCCTCTACAGGTTGTGCTCACGGTGTGGCGGCCACACGTGGGTGGTGACTGAGAAGCTGGCACACGGCCACAGACTCTTGTACTTTGCAGGCGGATCTGGAATCCATTTTACAGTTGCCGGGTGGGAAGCCTCCCGGCCTCAGCGAAGCGGTGGCCCTGCGGGCTTTCAGCCTGTACTGCCGGCTCAGCGTCCACCTGCAGCACCAGGTGAGTCTGGCCCCGGCTGCGCGACGATCGCGGAGCCCGCTGGCAAAGCCGGTCCCGTTACTGATTTGTCTTTCTGTTGTTGGACAGTTCTGCTCCGAAGGGAAGGTTTACCTGTCCGTTTTGGAAGACACTGGGTTTTGGTTAGAAAACAAAGTTCTGTCTTTTATCCAAGATCAAGAAGAAGAATATCTCAAGCTTCACAGGGTCGTTTATCAGCAGATCATCCAGGTCAGAAGTCCTACAACATGGAAACCTTCTCTTCCCCAAGTGTGTGCTTCCATATTCTCTGTTTCAAAGCTGTGACTTTGGACGTGGTGTCGCTCTTCCGCGGTGTGGTGTCAGTTCAGCGTCCAGAGTCTGTCCTTTCCCAGCACGTACACCACGTAATTCTCACGGAGTTCTACAGCATGTAATAGGTTTTCGTTAACGTTTGTGGAATGACGTAAAACGGGTTTCCGGATTTCTTATGAAATAGAAATGAGAACCAATGTAACTTTATGAAAATTCCCTTGTAAAACACCTTTATAAATACTTGCTGTAGGAGATAACTCGTAGTCCAGCCAGATGTTAGACGCTTTACCAGGCTGGATTTATTCCCCTTTTGTGGCTCTCAGTTTCTTGGTAAGTCACACCAGCGCGTCTCTGTCTCTTGCAGACCTACCTGACAGTCTGTAAGGACGTCGTGATGGTTGGCCTTGGTGATGATAAGTTTCAGATACAGCTTCTACAGTGGAGTCTCCGAATCATGCAAACAGGTACGCCGCATCTATGAAAGGACTCGTTTAGAGCAATGGATGACCAAACCAGTCCCTCTCACCCTCTCTCGCGTTGCTGATTGGGACTCTTGCTTTCAGGGGACAGATGTGTAACACAGCCTGGCTCACACCGAAACAGGGATTCAGGGGCTGTGCAACTGGGCCGCTCAGAGGTGGTTCTGGTGTCCAACGTGCCTGAGCCCACAGTTTCTTTTGCGGATTCTCCCAGTGGTTTGCCTGGTTGTCAGGTGACTTTGCCGTGTGGTGGGCTCGTGTCGTGGCAGCCCCGGGCCTGTCTGCTCACCGCATGGGAAGTGCAAGGAGGGTTGTTTAAACTCCCCTCAGGACCGCTGGGAAGTTGCTTTTACCCCGAGGACAGGGTGACCGTGGAACCCGCAGTAACTAAGACCGTGGGGTCTGTGCTTGCTGCGTACTGGGTACTGTGTTGAGTGTGTTTAGTGAGTGAGCGCGAGGTCGGCCTCCTTCCAGGTGGTCTGGGGAGAGCTGGGCTGTGCGATTACCTGGAGTGGCCTGACCGGGGGCCCCAGGGCCAGATTCTCACAGCCGAGACGGCGTGAGGAGTGGGGGAGTGATCCAGGCTTTCTCTGCTGCCTCTCATGGCAGGTGCTGCTGGCCTCTGACCCCCTCCCCCCTCGCCCACCACCCACTGGGTGCAGAACTGTTTCTGAACTGCTCCCGCTGTGTATCCTGACGCTACATCTGGTTGTTTCCCCGATCTATATTAGAAACTTGAAAATTCAGTATTTAAATTTCTTTAAGCCTATATATCTGCCAGAAGACATTGAAAATGACTTTATCATTTGTAGATTCAATGTTAAGATTTGGACATAGAGTCAGGGAGTCCCTAGTTCAGTTTGCCATTGGTCCCTGGTGGCACTGAATGTTGTCGCGCGGGCCGACTCGGGTCCGCCTGCGGGGTCAGAGGTCAGGGCTCAGGGCCAGCCACCCTGCTCTGCCTTTCCAGTGTGTGCTTCTTGAAAGTAACCTGTGCTATCCGTTAGGTTGTGTGGGAGCTGTTTTAAATACCCACAGTAACGACTGAACGTTGACTCGAACAAATACAATTTATTTCAGAATCTGGCTTTTCTTTGTTAAATTGTTTATCACTTTTACTTTCTGGTGTGAAAACATTCTTAACTTAAGTTTAATGATTGAAACAAGGAAAAATGATTTGTATTTTTTAAAACTTCATTTATCATTTAGGAATTTTTTCTCCTAAGGACCATCTCTACTTTTAGTATTTATGAAATTTCCATTTCCAAGGAGTTAACTGGAATTTTAGATCTCTGATGTCCCTAGTTTCATGACACGGAGGTATCTGTTCTCCAAAAATAAGGCCTTAAGCTGCTGACTTTACCTGAACCAAACTGAAATGATCTTTGCATTTATATATTCCAACAATTAGAGGCTCACAGGGGAGAATCAACTGTGGCCATCCTTTATAATCCTGTCACAAATAGGATTGTGCTTAGCAAGTTAGCAAGGTATACCCAGAGTCTTTTGTTCACGGGGCTTTTTGCTCTACTTGAAAGAGTTCTAATAAAACTTTCTAATTATAAACGCAATCACATTTATGTTACTAATGTTATAATATGGCTTTCTCCATGCTGAGGTGCACATGCTAGAGGAGGTCTCCTTAGTAGAGCTGAGTCCCCACACGTAACTTACACTTTCTTTACTAGGCCCTATACTAATATAGGGGCGCCTGGGTGGCTCCGTGGGTTAAAGCCTTTGCCTTCGGCTCAGGTCATGATCTCAGGGGCCTGGGGTCGAGCCCCGCATCGGGCTCTCTGATCCACAGGGAGCCTGCTTCCTCCTCTCTCTCTGCCTGCCTCTGCCTACTTGTGATCTCTGTTAAATAAATAAATAAATAAAAATTTTTTTTTTTTTAATTACTTAAAAAAAACCCCAAATATAAAAATCTAAGCTCACACAAGTGCAGGTGTTTCAGCTATAGTGCCGTGTGTACGTTTTGAAAAAAGACCACGTGTTCTGCAAAATCTGGGACAAAAAGTAACAGGGCCTGTGGGAAAAGACAGTCTGGGGCAGGTGATTAAGATAGTGCTGTGTGCTGGGCCACTAAGGAGATGGTGATCCTCCAGAAAGTAATCAGCCCATTTAGAAAGGGGGATTAACATTTCTAGTAAAGAAAGTGTAAGTACAAGGGCACCCAGGTGGCTCAGGTTAGGCCTCTGCCTTCGGCTCGGGTCGTGATCTCGGGGTCCTGGGATCGAGCCCCGCATCGGGCTCTCTGCTCAGCGGGGAGCCTGCTTCCCCCTCTCTCTCTGCCTGCCACTGCCTACTTGTGATCTCTGCCTGTCAACTAAATAAATAAAATCTTTAAAAATAAATTAAAAAAAAAATAAAGAAATAAGTACTGTTAACCCTAGGGATTTGTCAGAGTTGAAAGGTGGATGGCCACATTCACAGAGCCTGGGGGGCTGGGCCAGAGGGGCTTCTGGGGAGGAACACATGCCAGGCTGAGCCAGAGCCAGGGGAGGACGGGGTCCACGGACCGCCATGCTGCGTCTGCTGCCACGGGGTGGGTAGTGAGCTTCTGCTTCTTCGACGACGCCTGCAGTGGCGGACTGACGTCACTCCCAGCAGTCGCTTTGGACCAGTTTCCTCCAGAGAAGCAAGGACTTCCAGAGTCGGGGTCATCTGTTCCGTGTAGCTGTGAATTCTGACTTACCTTTAATAATGTGTTGTATTTTACTTAACCACTGTCTATGTATTTGGTTATAAGACACATACTGCTTGAATATAATGAAATAGCTTTGAATTAGTTTTTATAGCTTTTCTGATTTTTGTCAGAATTAAAGATACCATTTAAATGTGTGACCCCCCCCATGCCCCTGTGACCTTGAGGATGGATGAAAAAGGGCGGCTCCCTCGTTTGCTGGGCATTTGCCCTTCGGAACATCGGCCTCCCCTCAGCTGTCTGTACTTGGTCTCAGAGCCCAGCTTTCTTTACTGCCCGTTTACGGAAGTGACTCACATGTGTGGAGAGCGTGTGTCCCTCTGCCTTTTAAATAAGAGAGACTCGTTTGTTGAAAGTTTCTATTATGTTTGCAGTGATTTTAGAAACTGTTGGTTCTGTAGTACCATAGGCCTTTTGAGGGGTCAACGCGACTGGCGCATGACCAGTGATTCTGCTTACGCTAGCAGGTAAATTTGGGTTTGGGCTTAGTTTCTTATCTCTGTCTCAAGCTGAGCTTACTGTATCTTATTAATTTGTTTTCTAAACGGAGGTTCCTTGCAGGCTATGCCCAGGTCCATTTCCTGTGGGAAGTCATGATTCCTATGTAAGTCAAAGAGGTCAGACCTCTTTGTCACCTGGATAGTAGTCTGTTAATGAGAAACATTATTTCTGTGCTTTCATGACAAGTTTTAAAAATACAGGTGCACAGTTTATGTAGTTTATATACATGTTTACGTATGTAGTATGTAGTTTGTATGTTTATGTAGCATATACTTGTTACGTAGACAAGAAAGAGTCGTGCAGCATGACTCCTGCCCCGGGAGAGCGTGTGGTCTAAATGGGGAGGTGCTCACGCACACAGACCTCAGAAAGGCCAGGCAGTGAGTGTCAGGCGTCATGAGGTCCAGAGAGAAGTGAGAGACAGGACGCTTGAGAAGCTTCCCAGGGGGTGAGACCCCTGGCTCTGGGGTTTTGGTTTGTTTTTGTTTTAAGAGTTATGTATTTATTTGAGGGAGAGAGTGTGTGAGCAGAGGGGAAGAGGAGGGGGCACAGAGAGGGAATCCCAAGCAGGCTTCACACCCCCAGCATGGAGCCTGACGTGGGACTTGATGTCATGACACTGAGATCATGACCTGAGCCTAAATTAAAAGTCAGATGCTACCCGACTGAGCCACCCAGGTGCCCCGCACATACTCACCCCTCCCCGGGTCTATTCTTACAACTCAACTTAAAATCCAGATAGGATAAAAACTGAAATGAAAATTCAAGATCTCTAGAATAAACTGTAGGGTTAGGCTCACATGTAGAAAATGCTTTAACAAATTATTGTTTTTTAAAAGATTTTATTTATTCGTTTGAGACAGAAAGATACACAGAGCCTGAACAGGGGAGAGGCAGGCAGAGGGAGAGGCAGGCTTCTTGCAGGGCCGGGAGCCCAGCATGAGGCTCGGTCCCAGGACCTGGAAATCATGACCTGAGCCGAAGGCGGATGCTTAACCATCCGAGCCCCCCAGGCGCCCCAACACTCACCAAATTGGTGCAACACTGTAAAGGGAGTGATTCAGAAGAGAAAGACAGTGGTACACTATAAAATGTTGGAAATTTAGCAGAGTTGGCCTGTGACATTTGTAAATCACATTTTGAAAGCTTTTGGGCCATCCTTCTCAGACTTGTGACAGTAGAGCTGGTGCTAATGTTGCCATCACACGAGAAAATGATACGTGTTCTCTGATAGGCATATTCAAGGGGTCACCCTGTTGGCGTGTGTAGTGAGCCCAGTTCTCAGTGACCAAGTTAAATACACTGTTACTGTTGAAGCTCCTTGTGTTACATTTAAAAGGAGCAAGTTTTTCAATCTTATTTATTTTAAAACTTATGTGTGTTAAAATTCAGATTAATCTCATCAACCTGGTATTGGCTTGCCAGTAACAGTTTCTTCCCAGTTCCCATAATATACATGTGTTGTGTGAAAAATGTAATAATTTCAGCCAAATTTTGTGGTTAGATAACTTTTTCTAATGTTCTTTCCAGTGAAGGGCTTCTTTTACGTGTCATTACTTCTGGGCATTCTGAAAGAGGTGACCGGAAATTCCTTGATGCAGAGACCAGACTCAGACGAAGACGTTGCAACGCTGTTTGATATGGTCCAGAAAGTATTTCAGAAACTGTTGGAATGTATGGCCCGGAGCTTTGGGAAGCAGCCTGAAGGCGGCCTGCAGGTACTCACACCTCCCCAGGACGGGCGGTGGGTCCCGCAGACAGGGGTTCTGGGGGCGGCATCGCCTCCCGCGCGGGCTCCGCTCGTGCTCGCTTGTGCCCCTGGGTGGGTGCACCTCTGTGTGGGAGACAGTTGCCACGTGCCGTCCTACACGTCCTGCGCTGACCTTCAGAGCGTGGGCGGTCAGAGAGGTGGTGCTGTCTGCACCTGGCACGGGGGGCCCGAGAGCCCCCCCTTGGCACTTAGCCTTGGAGCGGGTTCTAAGGAGCCCGGGTCAGCCGGCCGCAGCAGGCCCGGGAGCGCGTAACCGACGCGGCTGGCTGGTGGTGCCCGGTGGTTGTGTGGCAGCCTTTCCTCCTGGAGCACACTTCTGAGAGTGCGGGTTCTGATGATTTCTAGATGATAAGGGGAGGTAATAATTTCCACCCGAGGCTACCCTCTTGGCACATGTCAGCGTCCCCCTCGCTGGGAGTGAGAGTCGCGGAGCTGGAGGGGCTGTGGTTCCCCGTTTGGCAAAAGCTCTTGTGAAGCGGGACCCGGCGTAGCCGGTTCGTGTGCGAAGAACCCATGGGCCGCACGGGCTCCGCTCCGAGAATCCTACTGTCATCAGAGGGGGCCGCTCTTTTTTTTCCTAGGTAGTGGTTTAAAAAATACAGATTAGCTATTTTTTTAAAATAAAGCTTGAAAAAATGCTTAAGTGGGAGATGTTTATGAAACCCTGAAGACTTGTTTTTTCCTGTTCTTAGTTGATAGAAGGCGATCGAAGGCTGTTGGCTGTGCTTTCCCTAGCTCACCGGTTCATCTCAGGGTTCATCTGAAATGTTTCTGTTTTTGATGAATTGGTTCCAGTGTGTGATCCGTTTATATAGTTCAGTTTGTGCCAGAATCTTCTATTTTCTCACCAAATCTTTTACCATTGGCTGTGTGACTTTCTTTCTTTCTTTCTTTTTTAAAGATTTTATTTATTTATTTGACAGAGATCACAAGTAGGCAGAGAGGCAGGCAGAGAGAGAGGGGGAAGCAGGCTCCCTGCTGAGCAGAGAGCCCCATGCGGGGCTCGATCCCAGGACCCTGAGATCATGACCTGAGCCGAAGGCAGAGGCTTAACCCACTGAGCCACCCAGGCGCCCCTGTGTGAATTCTTTCAAAACACACGACCTCTTGGTCTTTTACTATCAGTGGTATTTCTTTGTCTTTTCTTTATTTATAGTATCGAGACTGTCGTGAAAGTAGTTCCAGTGGGCTTCGGTCCTGTCTGTCCTTTTGTAGCTGTGGTACCTGAGAGATTGGAGTCAGCAGTGGGAAGGGAAGGATTGGGCTTTGATAAAGGGCAGATAAGACTGGGATTCCTGAAACCCTGGGGAGGACAGTAGGAATCCTTCTCCCGAAACGTGTCTTTTTATAACCACTAAAAAATGACTGTGTTTTCTTGTAGCTTCTGTATTCTGTCCAGAGTTCTCTCCACGAACTGCTAATGACGGTTCAGTCTTGGCACCTGGACACACCTGTGCACCGGGGCGTGCTCTCCACCGTCATCGCTGCGTCTGTGGTGGAGATCGGTCACCAGCTACGGAAGGTGAAGTGTGTCCCTCCTGAAACCACTGTGTCTGCTTTTGACAGTCCAACACACTCTTCTCCACTAGTAGCTCGTTGTCATGTTGTCCTAAGTATTTTTTAAGGACTCAGTTTAGTAGGTATCTGCTTCTCCAGCCGTTGCCCCTCAGAGTTTGTAGGTGGCTGTGACTCGAGTCCTGACCACGGGCGGATTTCGTTAAGGGTGTTGCCATTTTGATTAAGGCCCAGCAAGTCCTTCCATCGTGAACTTTTTTTTCCTTCTTGCGTCGTAGATATCTGCATGAGTTGATATTTTTCCTCTTCTGACGAGGCGAAAGTAGCCGTGGTCAGCGGGGAACAGGGCGCAGGTGGGGCAGGCTGTGCACCTGGGGCTACTGGCATCTGACGGCCTTGCTGGAGGCCTCGTGTTTCTCTTGTAGGTCTAAGCATAAGGAATTTGACCTTCAGATACAGTTTAAACAGCGTGTTCACTCCTACTCTGTAAAGGACATGCATAGTTTGTTTTTTTTTTTTAATATTTTTATTTATTTATTTGACAGCCATCACAAGTAGGCAGAGAGGGAGGAGGAAGCAGGCTCCCGGCTGAGCAGAGAGCCCGATGCAGAGCTCAATCCCAGGACCCTGGTATCATGACCTGAGCTGAAGGCAGAGGCTTTAACCCACTGAGCCCCCCAGGTGCCCCAATGCACAGTTTTTACAGTTAGCCTACCTGGGTAAGGATGGACATAACCAGGGCGGTGATTCAGGTCTGAACAGAAATCTGTTTCTGCAGTGAGGTCCTTGAGGCATGGGGGGAGGATGCAGTCTGGAGCGGTGACTCAGAGGATAGAAAGGTGCTGACTGGTTCTCTTGGGACGAGAACTCGGAGTCTGACAGTCAGTGGCATTGCGTCACATCGACTCTGTACTGTAAGACCAGGAATATAGACAACAGCCAACTAAACTCCTAAAACCCTAACAGAATTTAAGGCCCTCCTTAAAGCTTAAGCTTGGGTTAGGAAACTAGCAACTAGATTGTACATAGAATAAGACCTAGAATTTACTCCAGTGAGCTTTGTAGCTAAGAACTATAAATAGTCAGTTAGCGGCCTGCGGGGCAAACCTGACTCACGGTCTGTTTTTGTAAAGGAACTTCTGTTGGGCACAGGCACACTGACGGTTCACACGCTCTCTGCGGCTGCAGAGTTGAGTTGACCTCACAGAGACTGTTTTGCCCCTAGAGTTGATATATTTTACTACTTTATAGAACACGTTTGCTGACCTCTCTTCTGTCTCCTTACTGATTTGTCTGCTTGTTCCTTTAATGAGAGCTGAGCGCCACGGGGGGCTTGTCTCTCTCTGTTGGTTCGTGTGCGTGTGACTTCTGTTGTTAGGTCGTGCACTCAGGACTGCTCTGTCTTTCTGAGGCATTGGCTGTCCGATCGTCCAAGAGACGGCTTTTACTTTCAACATGTTTTTCTACGTGTTCAAAGTGTTTTTTATAATCACCACGTGGGCAGGCCTTTTTTGGTGGGGGAGAGTCTAGTCTTAGAGTCTCTGCCTTTTACCCAGGGTGTTTAACCTATTGGATTTTAATGAAATCATTGATATGTTTGGGTTTAATTTGACCGTATTGATGTTTGTTTTCTATTAGACCCCCTATTTTTCTTCTCCTGCCATTTCTTGATGAATCAGGTGTTTGTACTGTTGCATTTTATCTTCTCCATTAACTTCATATTGTCCCCTGTGTGATCATTTAGTGGTTTCTCTGGAGATTTTAGTGTGTGTATTTAGCTCATCAGTCTCCCTAAGAAATCGCCATGTGCCTGTGCATCCGAAGAGCCTTCAGACAACACTCTTCTGATTCACATTCCCCTACTCCCTGCTGCTCTGTATCTTCACTGCGGCACATGCTGAAAATCTCAAGATGCATTTTTTAAAAGATTTTGTATTCATTTGAGAGAGAATAAGCAGGAGGGAGAGAGAGAATCTGAAGCAGTCTCCTCCTGAGCTCAGAGCTAACGTGGGGCTGGATCGACGACCGTGAGATCAGGACCTGAGATGAAGCCAACAGTCAGACACTTAACTGATGGAGCCACCCAGGCACCCCAAGATACATTTTTATTTTAACCAGTCAATAATCATTTGTCTATAGCAGAAATGCATTCATAACATTCAAGAGGTAAAGCACTTTAATGAGAAACAGAGCTATTTCAAACATAATGACAACTGGACTTTAATATCCACATTAGTATTATGAATCCTCCAGAGGGCATGAGGAACGGCCGTCTGGGAGTACTGTGCCGTAGGACCTGAGTCGAGTCCCCTGACGGCCTAGAAGTTGGCCAGACGGTGTGGGGTGTATGAAGGTGGGATGGGGTGGGGAGGAGATGGGCGGTGGGATCAGGACAGAAAGGCATAACCGGCCCCGCCCCCAGGCCCCACCCCTTCCAGAGCCGGGTTCTGAATTTAGATTTTCCAAGGAGCCATTTGCCTGTGGAGTTCTTCGCCTCGAATGGCTGACTGTAGCGCTGTAAGGTCGGTGATGAGGGCGTAAATCCAGGCGGAGCCCCTTATGTGAGTGCCGACCAGTGTTACTGCACTGTGGGTGGTTCTCCAGAGGACACTGGCAGCGCTGGGGAGGGGGCGCTCCTGGGATCCGCTGGGTGGAGGCCAAGGGTGCTGCTCGCCACCCCGCAGTGCCGAGGATGGCCCGTAGCAAGGAGTTACTCAGTCCGGGACGTTGGTCCTGCTGAGACTGAGAGCCCAGTCCTGGATGACTAGGAACAGGCGGTTGGACGGGCATAAAAACACGCTGTTTACAGAAAGTGCTACCGCGGTAAAGGCGATCTGACAGAGGTTTGTTGAGTGTGTGTGTCTTTTCACTTCTGTCTTCAGTAATAATCATAATCGTTGTAGACATTTCAGCAGCTAATAGGAACTGTTCTTTTGAGTTTGTGGTTGAAAACCCACAGCAGTATAAAACAAGTTATTAGCCCTAGCTCAGTCTCCCTTTAGAAAATACTGATTTGGAACTTCTTTTTAGGTTTCTAATACGGAAGAGCTCACTCCCCCCGAGGTTCTTGCAGACCTCCCACCGTTTTCAAGGTGTTTAGTAGGAATAATAATGAAGTCTCCGGATGTGACCAGGTAACCGTGTTCTCCTGACTGTCCTGACCTTCTCCTTGTGGCTGGAAGCTCATGGTAGATTTTCCTGTGTTCAGCTCTCGAAATTTCTCAAAAGTGCCTTTTTTTCCATGAGAAAAATGTTTCACAGAATTTGCTCTCATTAGCAATTAAAAATAGTTGCATGACTTTAAAATTTTGCGTTATACTTCTACAAAGAGAAATTCTGACTTTCTGTCAAATACATCCATCTGAAAAGTCCCTGGTTATACAGCTCATAACTAAAATAGAGCTAGAGGGAAACATTTAAAATGTCACTGTGTAGTGGGACACTTTTCACGAGGTCTACTCCCAACACCTGCCTGGGTTCAATGCCAGTGTGGTTTTTTGGGGCATGCTGCCGTCCCTTATCCTTGGCTGAAGCCCGGGGTTGGTCGTGGCACACGAGGACTGGTGGAGTAGAGAGGGAGAGATTTCGCAGTTGTCTGATAACCTGAGGAACCGCGGTAGCAGGTACAGTTGATGAAGGCGTTAAAACCATCATATTTGGCAGCCACGAGTTATCTTTCAGTTACATGAAACCTTTTTTATGTGCATTGTGGGTATGCAGAGTAGCTGTTCTCAATTACCAGAACGTCCCTGCCCTTCTAGCAGCGGCGTCTGGTGCTAATATCTCACCGACGTTAGTATGTGATTAGGCTTACAGTGAAACGTGAGAAGAGTTTAATCTGTTTCCCGTTACCCGAAAGCTAGAATTCACGGCGGTGGGTGATCTTGGTTCCTTAGTCTTTCTGTAAAGTCTCAGGACGTGCACTGTAGAATAATGCCGGATGTTGGTTACTCTTTCTTGCAGGTCATTTTTAGATGAACTAAAGGCGTGTGTTACATCTGATGATATCGAAGGCATTGTGTGTCTCACAGCTGTTACGCATATTATTTTGGTTATTAATAAAGGTTGGTTGAACTTTCTCTTCTACGGTCTGGGACCTTGCTGGGTGTGATCTCACGCAGAACTGTTATGGGATGTTCGGGAACCCAGTTCCACACTGCGACTCCCCTAGCTCTCATAGCCGCTGTCCCGTTCTCTGAGCGCACGCCGTCTGCTGGGCGCCCTCTGCTCCACGGACCCTGCACTGGCCTGGAAACCAGTCCTGTCCACCTGTTGCCTTCCCCCACTGGACCCATTACGTGTCCCTGTCTGGGCCTCAGAACTGAATTTCTGTTGATTTGTCATGTGTTACTTGTGCTTAAAAATCTGAATTTATTTTTGCTAATGATGATATGCTTTTGGTGTTAATACTTAATGTATCTGCTTTTCCACTTCAGCCTTCTACTTGCGTGTTTTGACTATCCCACCCAGTTGAAATAGTACTGGGAAAATAGTTGGAGATATCTATAAAATGCTCACCTCCGTATAAAATGCAGTCATTCCCCTGTGTATTACTGTTAAGTTTCTATGTTTTTTACTCAGTTTTGCAAACGTTGAAATTGTTTTCTAAGATGTAACGTATTATAGACCAAGAGTGCGCCCAGTGAGACAAGCTCTCCCCGTACGCCCTGACGCGTGGCGTGTCTGCAGGTTTAGGGTAACACTTTGTGACTGGTGTTAGGTCGGACATCGGAAAAGACTTCTCTAAGGGATTGTCCCCTGAGCGGAGGTGTGGAGAATGAGGGGTGAGGGTGAGAGGTCGGGAGCTGACGAGCTCCTGGCACTTACCAGGGACCTCAGCTTGTGCCACGTGGCGATGCCGCCGAGACGTGGTCGTTGTTGTCTGTGACGGAGGGACAGCTGAGGAGCGGGTCTCTTACACAGACTCAGCTGGGATCCTGTCCAGAGCCGTCCCTTAGGGCTCATGAGGTGCCTCCGAAAACGTCTGCTTCATCTTGTCCCACCTGGTCAGGGCCCGCTTATGGCGGCACAGGTCAGTGGGTAGGTTGACTGGCAGGATGAGGAGGCTCGGCCTTCCTGAACTTGAACCCGCGCTGAGAACAGAGTATGCTTGCCTGAGGGCCGCAGTCGTGGTGAAATCTTTCCTCCTCTTCACTCTGATTCCCCGCAGGCAAACAGAGGAGCTCAAAAGTGAAGGATGTCGCGGCCAGCGTTCAGAGAAAACTGAAGACGTTCATGGAGATCACCCTGGAAGAGGACAGCACAGAGAGGTAAGCGCTGGACGTGCTCTGCTTGGGCTTCCCTGCTCCGAAGGTGCCCGTTGGAGCCCGTTCCCGCCGCCGCCACGCGCAGCCAGGCGGTGAGCACAGAGACGTCTCTGGTGGAAAACACCTCGAGCTTATGTTTAATTTACTCCCTAATTTGTCTTCAAAAACAAAAACAAGATTGTCATCTGGTAAGTTCTACACCAGAAAAGTAAAGGCATACAAACTTACTTATATGGTTTTAAAACTAGGCAGATTATTTTGAGTGGTTTGCTGTTTTTGAAACCATAGGCTTCAAATTTCTAAGACATAATTGCCCAGTCCCCAGGCGTCCACAACGAGGATGGGAGACGTTCCTCCAGACTTCGGGAGAAACGCCGGTCATGTCTGGCTTCCTGGCGGCCAGTCGCCCCCACTGGGACTGCTCTGAGGAGGGCGTTTGCCGGGCTCCGACCGAGCGCCTCCGTGGTTAGGTTTCGCGTGTCACACGCTGTGCCGCTTCCGGCAGACTCCGTTGTCCGCTGTTCGATTCTCAGGTCAAGAGCAAAACCTGTTTCTCTTGCTGTTTTGTGAACTTCATAAGGCCGAGTGTTACAGAGCTCTGAACTAGTGACAGTTTCGTGTACGCCTGGGAAAGTAGCCGCTTTCCTTAGCTACTTTCTCCTTTGCAGAAAGGCCTTGAAAACCCCAAGTTGCTAATTAACAAACAAAGACTGTTTTCTCTTGTCCCTGTTTACCTTTTCTTTTCCTTTTGTCACTGCTCTGGCTGGGGCTGCCGGTGCCGCACCGACATCCTTGCCTTGTTCCCGATCTTAGTGGGAAAATTCTGGTTTCTCACCGCTAACTATGACGTGAGCTGCCTGTATCTTGTGCAGGTTCTCGGTCAAGTTGGAGGAGTCCCCTTCTATTCCTCGTTCGCCGAGACTTTTTATCATGAATGGATGTTGGATTCCGTCGAAGGGTTTTTCTGCATCTACTGATGTGATCATATGCTGTTTCCTGTCCAGTCTGTTGGTGGGATGGGTTACACTTCACATACCTGAAGAAACCCAGCCGCTCGTGGTAGACATTTCGTGCGCTGTTAGTAATTGCGGGCAGCCCGCGGATGGTGCTGTTGGGTCCAGCTGTGTTCTTAATGATCCTCTGCCTGCTGGGTGTGTGCATGTCTGATAAGAGGGTCTGGCTGCGTCTTTTGTGGCCTTGGTATCAGGTGCGTCTGAATTTAGGGTTCCTCTATCTTCTGGGTGCATTGACCCTTTTATTTTTACAAAGGATCTCTCTCTAACTCTTGTAAGTCCGTTCGTCGGTATTAAGACAACTGTACGGCCTCCTTCAGCAGGTGTTTCCTGGGTGTGCTTGGCATTCCGGTCAGAAGGCAGAAACCACGCAGTGACCAGGACAGGAAAATCACAGTGTCAGAACGTTCTCATCCGGGCGCTGGGGTAACGAGTGTCGGCCTGTGAGGGTTACAGCGGACTCCAGGAGAGCCGCCAGGCAGATGCGAGGAACAGCCCTGCCCCTCGGGAGAACGCGCGCCCCCGGGCTGAGACCGTTCCGCGGACAGAGCGGTCCTGAGGCCTTCTGACGGGCGTCGCTGGCTATCCGGTGTCCAGGAGGCAGGGGAGGTGCGGGGGGAGCTGCCGGAGCCCCCCGCCATTCCTGTGAGCTTCCGCGTGCTGTTCCGGTCAGGGAGCTGCCGGCTGGACGGCCGCCCCGGGGGGCTCGGTGGGGACTGTGGCCTGAGCTGCTGCTTTTACTGTCGGCGGCTCCCGGGGAAGGCTGGGCTGGTGGGAACCTGCCCCACAAAGCCTGCGGTCTCTGCAGCGGTCAGAAGCGGGAGGGGAGAGCCCCCACGGACCAGGGCATCGACTCGGGCGCTGGAGTAGGTCGGGGTTTGCGTGACCTCGGCCAAGGGAGTGCGCTCGGTTACACGCCTCAGCCGAGGAACGGTGGAGCGCTTACCGGGCGGCTTTAATGAAGCTGGTTTTGCAGCTGTGCGTGTGACGGAGCGACCGGCAGACTCTTGGGCTGTATGAGCTCGTTCGTGTCTAGATGCTTGTGGGGAAGAGAGCGGGGATCGTCTGAGTTGGAGGAAATGAGTGTTTGCAGTTCAGAAGGCACAGGGCGGTGCGCGTATTTCCACCAGGCACGTCCGAGTTACCACCTGTACGAGTAATACGTTATTTCACAAGATGTAACAGCCTCAGAAGTCCCGGCATTTTTTAAAAATTGTATTTATTTATTTTTTTGTTTGTTTAGAGAGGGTGAGCTGGGGGAGGGGCAGAGGCCGACGGAGAATCCTGAGCAGACTGCATGCCCAGCCAGGGACCCAAGGTGGGGCTTGATCCCGTGACCCTGAGACCATGACCCGAGCTGTCAGGAGTTGGACGGAGCCAGCCAGGTGCCCCAGAAGTCCAAGCATTTTAACAGGATTTCTTTGTTCTTAGAAAGAACATTTGCAAGGATAAGTTTTTTGGGCGTAGAATGCTATGCATGTACTAATGTGAAGTTGTAAGGGAATGGGGACGTTTGCTCCTTCTTAGAAATTTCTTTTATTCCCATTTGCACAGAGTTTTAAGGTGAGTACGTGAATCGTGTTAGTTATATTGAGAGGGAGAAAAGGCCTTAGGAGTTCAAAATCAGGGGCCCTTGGGTGGCGAGGTAGGTTAAGCGTTCGACTCTTGATTTTGGCTCAGGTCACAGTCTCAGGGTTGTGGGATCAAGCCCCGTGTCTGGCTCCGTGCGGTATTAATAGCTGATACACAGACGGCACAAAGAGTTCTTCCGTTTAAGGAGGAAACATCTTAAGAGCCTAGGACTGGATCATGAAACTCACGCTCCCTAAATGTGCAAGAAAACCAGCATCTAAAACAAAATCAGCCTAATGGAAAGTAGACGAGATTTAAGACTAAATTCGAAAATATTACTGATTTGACGTTGGGGTAGAGACATTAAGACAAGTTAGTATCTTTAAGACTCTGGGAACCTTTTAATCCAGTTAACATTTAGGCAGTGGGGCATTAATTCAGAAGTGAACGTTTTCTTAGCGAACACTCTACTTCTCTGTCCAGCGGTGTTAGTATTCCGTTAGCTGGTCTGTTGGGTGCGAAATAAAAATGCTTCTCACTGCTCTTTCCCCGCCTCCCCGGGACAGCGCGCCGTAGATTGGAGCTGTTTTCCCAGGGGGGATGGCATACATTTGCCGGCGCCCTGGTGCATTAAAATGCCAAATATGTTATATTTGTTAACTTTCATAAACAGTATGAAAATAGCAATAAATTCATAATGAGAAATTTTAGCAGTGTAAATATTTCTCATGGTTCAGGTTATATCATGAATTTTTCCCACTGAGTAAATGGATTCTAATCATAAGCAAATTACTTGCCAATACTAATTATGCCTACGTGTAGGCAACTTTGATGGTGTCCTATGCAGCCCCCAGGATTAACCTTGCTATTAGACCTTGAAGGAAAGGACTTCTCCCTGACAGAATCACCTCTTTTTGGTTATCAAGCATGGACGAATAATACCATTTTATTCTGCTGCATGAAATTTTAATCGTCTTTTTAAAATGATTTTGGGACTGGATGATTTTTATAGCTCATTTGGAAGCTTGCTTCTATCATCATCAATGCCAGTGGACCTTGGTGTAGATGAATTAAAACTAGATGTAAATAAAAACAGGCATTGTTTATCTTATTAATGTTTTCCCTGGAAAATTGATTTTGTCTGCCCCTCCCGTGGCTGTGGGCATGTGGCACGGTCTTCAGCACGTGGACACAGCCTGCTGCAGGCAGCGGGGCCTGGTGGTGGACGGGATGAAGACTCAGCTTCTGACTGTTATTTAAAGGCTTTGAGAGCTCCGGTGGGTGAGCACCTCACTTGGTTCAAACCAAGCCACACTCAAGAACCCTGGCCCAGGGAGGTAACCGGGCTGAGGTCTGCCACGTCTCTTCCAGCTCCCTGCCGTGGTGGTGGCCCCAACAGGCCTGTGTCTCCCACCACTCACCGTCCCACCTCTGTCTGAGGGGCCTGTCGGGCGCAGACACAAGAGCCATACGTGCCAGGAGCCTGGCAGCTAGCGCAGAACAGCCGTTGCTCGAGTAACAGTGGTGGGCCGGTCAGACAACCAGTAGTAAGTGTCTTCAAAGAAAAATCAGTTATGCCCCCCAAAAGGTGATGTAGAATGAGAAACTCTAAGTTAAAATGTCCGTGAGGCACTGGAGAGATGTCAGTCTTGAGCGTCAGGTTCCAGGTGGTCTGAGAGGTCACGTTGGGGGAGGACCTCAGAGGCTGTGTGACGAGGGCTCACCGGGTACGGACAGATGGGAAATGGGCCCGAGAGAAGCCGTCGCCTAACACGTAAGAGGAGAAAACTTCCCAGAACTGAAGAAATGCGCACTTCTAAAGATTCTTTGTCTCTTTCACTAAATTCTGGGTGGAATTAATCGCAAAGAAATCACACCTAAGTAAGTTTGTGGATAAAATTATGGAATTCCAGGGGTAAAGAGAAAAATCTCAAAATCTTTCTGGCTCTTTCCTGCCGCTTCAGTGGCCGCTTTGTCACATGTGGACACTGAGCCCGTGAAGCGTGGTGAGTCCGGCCGAGCTGCGGCTCAGCGCTAGGCGTGCGCCGGGTCTGCAAGACCACGCGGAAGGGAAGTGCGGAAGAGAGTCTGCGGGGCGCGCCGGGGCCCCTCAACGCCGGCCACGTCGGCCGCGGTTTGGGGGTACCGAGTGGAATAGAATGTATGGGGAGAACCTCCTCGTATTCTTGTCGTCTCCTTTAATGAGGCTGGTGGGGAGTTTACTTCCGTGCCCGTCTGTCCTGATACGAGACGGGGCTGTCAGAGGCCGCAAGGCGGCTGAGTCTCCCCGAGGAGCGGGGTGCGGCCCGACACTCACTGGCCGTCACCGGGACGGAGACTGGTGTTTGAGTCTGGGGCCCACAGCCCTCGGGGGCGGTGCTGGGGTGTGCAGGCGGGGAAAGAGGAAGGGGGCGCACGCTCGTAGGTGCACGTGTGAGGAGGTTTGGGGGCGCGTCTGGAGCGGCTCAGCCCGAACCTGACTCCGTGGGGCAGGGAGGATCCAGGCTGTCCCCGGACAGGTGCGTAGAGGAGGACCGAGGGAGGTGAGGTGAGTCCGGAAGTGACTGAAGTAAGTGTCGTCGTAATAGTGTGTCTTGGGGTAAATAGTTTTCATTTATCTGAGGTTTTTGGGGAGAGAAATGAAGCCCATGACTGTGAAATCTACTTGTCATGTTTATGAGTCTGACCTGTGTCCGAGCCCTGGTTCAGATGCTCACAAAGGAGGGTCCTTCTGAGTAAATACGAGCGCACCCGTAGGAAACCTGGCCTGCTGTTCTGCCTGTGTGGGGAGCGCGCTGGGGACTCCGCGAACCGCCGCTGGCCGCGGGGCCGTCACGACCGGCCGGTGCAGGTGCGGTCGCCCAGCGGTGGGAGTGGTTACGGCTGACGTCAGCTTTCCGAGGGTGTGTTCAGCTGCACAACTGGCCTAGGGTTATTTTGTGAAAATGGACACCTGGGTGTTTTGGTCGCTGATTTCTGTTTTAATCATCTTTCTTTACGTCTCAGGTTTCTCTATGAATCATCATCGAGGACTCTGGGAGCACTTTTGAATTCATAACCAAGCCAGCGTCTTCGGTCACGTGAAAACAGAGGAAAAGGACTCAGTGAAAGTGAAATGAATGTGTATTTTCCTAGTGTTTTTAATGTTAATAACCGGTGTCATAGGGGTGGGATTTATTTGGGGAGTTACAAGTAGGGAACTCAAAGGTTCTTAAGCTTTTGCCTGGTGCCTGCATATTTACTGTAAAGGACTCTAGGTATCAGTGGTGCAAAGGGAAAAAAGACACTTTTCTAGCAAACGTGGTTGTTTTAAAAATGACTTTATATATATGTATGTATATGTATAAAATGTTGCTTAAACTCTGAGTAATAAAAGCGATGACAGCATGTTTGTGTGAGTCCTCCCCTCTAGAGACAAGGGTTGAACTCTGCCGAGTGGAAGGTGCTAAGGCAGAGGGAGGGGCCGTGCCAGGTGCAGGGAGGGGAGCGGTGTGCGGGGTGCTCTCGTGGCCTCCTCTCCTGGTCTTGCTGCTGCTTGACTGGGTGTCAAGATGGGTCTGGTGGCTCTAAGTATGAGTGGCAGAGCTGAGTCCTTCAGCCGGAAGGTGAGTCTCTGCGATTTCATCTTTTCTTTCTGAGAGCTGACCCGGTGCCAGTGGAGGGCCAGCCCCGGGCTTCCTCGCTGCGTCGTCCAAGACCCCGGCCTGTCTGCTGTAGGTGACCAGGTCTGCGTGTCCCTGTCAGCCACAGGCCCTGCGTCGTGGCAGAGCGGCCGCCTGTGACCGATGGGACACGCTCATTCTGACCTCGGACCCAGCAAAGCGGTAAAGAAACACCAGTTTCACTGTTTCTCTAAGAAGGTACCGAAATGGACTGTTTACCACAGGCGCAGTTAGGCTCAAGTTTTTCTGAGCCATCTCAGAAATGGGAGGTGGGGGTTGTTCTTTTAGCTAATTTTGAACAGGACCTTTTAGACATCTCTGCTGAGATGTATTCGGTGTTGGCAAATGTAATTTTTCTTTTTTTGTCCTTGCTGGTGTTTACTTTATATTAAGAAACGCACGGAGAGGCGCCTGGCAGCAGAGGCAGCAGGAGGGGGCGGAAGTGGCAGTGCCACGTGTTGGCCGCCGGCAGAAGCCCTGTGCCGCCCTCCACACACAGCGGGAAGGCTGCGCACCACAGCGCAGGAGCAAAGCAGCCTCCAGAGTGAGGCAGCAAACGACGGTCCTGACCAACACGGGCGGGGGGCCCGCCCCCATCAGACACCCAGGACTCGCTTGGTGGCGCGCAAACCAGCTGCAGGGCGGGGCGGGGGCTCCCCCTCCGCGAGGCCTGTGCCGCGCCGCCCAGCGGCCCTTGTTAGGGTCCCTGGTTGTGGGACTGGCTCTCGGCAGACTAGTCAGGCCTTTGCTGATGCAGATCCACGAGGAAAGGTGACTGTTCTCTAAAAACTGCCCAGACGCAACGTTTCCACTGCCAGCCGTTCCCGAGGTGAGAACGGTTTCTCGAGGTGACCCTCAGAACGGGAGAGCGCGCAGACTAGGAAGACGGAGCTGTAGCACCTCGCTTGTTTCGAAATTATTCTACGTAAAATATGGCGATGCCACTCTTAGGACCACTGATGTCTACCTGTCGAGTCTTTGTCCTTTGAAAAAGAGCTGGTGACCGTGCGCATGGCCCAGACCTGGACAGTGGGTCGCGCTGGGTGTCAGCCGGGGAAGGCCTCATTCCCCGTGCTCCTGGAGCAGAGCGCTGGGAGGGCTGGGCTGAGCACGCCGGCACGGGTGTCCAGGGGCAGGGCGCCCGGCGGCTCGGTCGGCGGAGCGTACGAATGTTGATCTCAGCTCAGATCTCGATCTCAGGGCTGCGAGTTCAAGCCTCACGCTGGACTCTGTACTGGACATGGAGGGTGTGTTCAAGGAAGTGTCCGGGAGCACACGCTTGCCGGCGGCTCCGTGGCCGTCCCACTCAGGTCCACGTTCTCATGGACGTGCTGGCGTCTTTCGTAGCTAACTCATGACTGAACCACACTTTTTCTAAAATAAAGGACTTTTCTGGAGGGTTCATTTCAGCAGAGGTGTCTTATATGGCAGCGGTTTTTTGGTGTTTTTTTTTCCCGGAAGGGGAAATTTCCTGATTCACATTTCTCTAGATTCCTGGCAGCAGCACCCAGCAGGGAGTCCCGTGCCCCTCGGGGACATCTGTTCAGCCTCTGTCACTCACGGCACAAGAAGCTCCTCCCACTGGTGATAGCGAACAGAGCAAACGGGAATCGGCAGCCCGAGTGTGTCTGAGATGCTCACGGTGACCAGTCTCACAAGGGCTGTGGATCTCCTGCCTCGCACACAGACGGGGAAAGCGTGTACCAAGGGCAGACGCGAGTCAGGCTGGTACCTCAGCTCGCACAGTAGAATGGGCTCTTGCACCGTGACCTCCCCGTGCTCAGCTAAGGCAGTCTGTACCCCAGCTCCACGGTCGCCCCTACTGAGTATCAGAGACCCCACGGCGTGCTGACCCCATGTGTGACGGCCGCCAGAAAGAACCTCCGTAACTCTCCCCTCAGCCAGCCCTCCCACTCCTTGGATGGAACCCACAGCGTGAGGAGTGTCCTCTAGTTCCGTGGTCTGTTGTGGCAACGCCAGTTTGGCCCCGTCCTGAATCTGGCAGACGGGGTCTGGTCTCATCTGGCTGCAGGTTGATGATCGTGCACCAAACCCACTTACCTGCACCACGGCCCGCGCTGACCACCTCCGTGTGGGCTAACCCTCCGTAAGTGGTGGGTCTTGCTTTCCTTGTAGAACAGAAGAGTTTTCAGGAGGAAAAGCTCCCGTGCAGGCGCATCTCCTCTGTCTTGCTGGAAGACCGTTGTTGGTAAGTCTGTAGGGCAGACCGTTTTACAAAATGCAAGTGGATTTCTGGGATACACGCAGCATGTGGATTCACGCTCACTGAGCGGCCCTGTGGTGGGGTCTGCGCAATGGCTCCCCAAATATTGATTATAATCCCACAACCTGTCCGTGTTACCTTACACGGCAAAGTAGGTTTTGCAGATGTGATGAAGTTTAGGGTCTTGAGTTGGGGGAGGCTATCCTGGTTTACCCGGTGGGCCCTGACCTCCTGGAGGTCCTTACGGGGGAGCCCGGGCAGACTTGTCCCATGCACAGATGGTACAGTGACCACAGAGGTGGGGACTGGAGGAATGTGGCCACAAGCCAAGGGTGGCAGGGAGCCGCCAGAAGCTGGCAAAGGCACATGGAGCCTCCCACCAGGGCTTCCGAGGCAGCGCGGCCCCACGAGACCTCGATGCGGGCCGGCGAGACCGTGCACTGCCGGCCTCTGGGACTGCGAGAGAAGGCATTTGCGTTGTTGCAAGCCCCAGAGTTTGTCGAAATTTGTCAAAGCAGCCACAGGAAACTCACACTGACCCCACCTCCCACCGAAACTCACACGCAGGTAGGAAATTCAGATGTTGGGCAACTTATCCCCAAAGGATCCCACGTCCGTCCTGGTGCTCCGAGTTCTTGCCTTTTCTGTTCGGCACACCTGGAACCTAGGAGGGCCTCCTGGCCAACACGGGGAGGCGGTCCTGCACCCGAGCTGCCATTCCCAGCGGGCAGACGCTTCTGGAGGGAGTTTCTGGTCCTCCGCTAGGCCTGCCTGGATGCCATCAGCGACCCGCAGGCCCAGGGGCTCTCATGTCATTAAATAGCATAACCCGTGTTCAGTAGCAGGTGACAGAATGAGGAAGGTAAAATGCACACGACAGAGACAGGAAAGGCACGTGAGGGGAAGAGGCCTGGGACTGCTATTCTTTGGGGGCTGGGGCTCTGTGACACCCCGTCTTGCCACCCATTCCACATTCTCCTGAAGGTTTGGTGAGGGTCTCCTGCTGGGTAACCCAACTATTCATTTCTGAGGGCCCACAGCAAGCCAAGACCTTTCCCTCCAGAGGAAAATAATGACTCGAGTGCCTGCTGGCGCTACGAAGCCCAGGAGCTCGCACTGCCGTCCTCGTGCCACCCTGCTCTGTGGCAGCACATGGGCCCCATCTGCACGGAAACCTTCCGCTTGGTTTAAGGCAAATGGCAAAGCAGTTTGGCCGGCTGTTGGAAAACCTTTCGACTGGGGTTTCGCAAAATTGGCAGCTTTTAGGTGTATCCAGGAAACGGTAAGAATGTGCACCTATCAGTCTGGAGAGTTCTCGAGGCCGGTTCTTCCTTAGTGGTGGGACTGTGCCAGCTCCCCTGTGCCCACAGAGCTTAGCGCGCACACACAGGGCCCTCCCACGTTGGGGTCACGCTCGCCTGCTTCCTTGGCTGGCCCCGTGCTGTGCGCCACCTGCCGTATGAGGCGGGAGTTGCTGAGTTCAAGCCCAGGCCTGGCGTCCTCTCGCGTTTGTGCCGTGGTCACGAGGACGTTCTCCGAGATTCTGAGATGCTTCTGCCTTCCCACGCAGGCCGTGCTGGGGCGAAAGTCGTGTGATGAGGGCCACCACCTGGCATCGTTCAAACCTTTGACCCGAGTACAGATCTCGGGCCTTCTGGAGAAATTGCCATTACTTTTTTAAAAACTGAAAACTTCCATGTAAACCTCACCCGTCGTAAGTTTACAGTTTGATGAGTCGTAAAAAGTATATTCAAGCACATAACCCGTGTGCCAGTCAAGACGAGGACATTCCTATCCCCCAGAAAGCTCCCTCCTGCCCTCACCCCCGAGAAGCAGCCTCTGCTCCGATCCCCCGGGGGGTGTGGCCAGCTGTCGAGCTTCGTGAAATGCTCGTCTGTGCCGGGCGCCTCCCACGCTCGCGTGTCCCTGTGGTTCATGCCTCGGTGGTGGTGGTGTCAGTCTTACCAGTGTGCCACGTGGCGCGTCCGTGGCGCTGGTGTGAACACCCCGCGGGGTGCTCAGACCCGCTCTGCGCTCCCGCACGTCGGCACCTCCTCGTTCCACGGCCGGGGGTACCCCGTAGCTCCCGCGGCTGAGGCTGACACCCCGGGGCGACGCTCAGTCCCAGGGGAATGGCACGGGGTGTGTTGGGGGGCCCACGGGGCAGGCCAGAGCGACATCCCGGCTTGTCAAGGGTGTGCGTCAGCCCACCGCCACTGCCCTGTGGTCCCCGGCCCAGGACCGGTGACAGCCACGGTTCTGGGAAGGAGGAGGGAAAGTTCGGAACGCGAGCCCACAGCTCCAGGCTCTGAGAGTCTGGTGATGCCCTGGGCCTGGGGGAGAGGCCTTGACGACATTGCGAAGTTCCGAGTCACCTTCTTTTGCTGGACTTAGAGGTATTTTGCTTAAATAAACCAAGTAAGAATGCGGTAAGCCGCCTGTCTAGTTTGGTTCTAGCTTCCCTGGGGCCGGCTGGGAGCCACAAGGCCTGCGAGGGCGTCCGGCTTCCGCAGGTCGTCCCTGCGCATGTGGCCGCGCGGGCGCTCTCCGGAGAAGACACCGGAGCGTTGCGTGGCCAAGCGAGGCCGAGCGCCGACAGCCTGCCTGTCGCGTTCTCTCAAGTGTGTGTGGGTCCCCCTGGTCCCGCGGTCCCGTCTGCAGCTCACGCCCTCCCGCGAGGCGCGCACAGGGAGCTGGTCACGGGGTCGGGCAGTGTGTGGGGGACACTTGGGGCCCGTGGGGTGCCTGTGGGCCATGGGGGGGGTTCCCAGGCACTGGCAGGCCTCCAGGGGCTCCTCTGTCCTCCCCACCTGCCCCAGGCCACGCAGCTTTTCGCAGACTTCTACGGCGGCGAGAGGGGAGTGTGTTCCTTCGGTGGCATTCCGCACCCCTGCGGAAGCCCGAGGCTCACGCTCTCTCTGCCCCGACCCTGCAGGAGAAGTGAGGGGCCCAGAAGGACTCTCTTGCCCTGAGAGGTGCTGCCTTGGGGGAGGCGGACACAAAACCGTCTTCTCCGCCGCGCATCCGACCGCGGGTGGGAAGGTCCTCGCTGGTGCTCTCGCCTCGCGCTCCGACGACGCGCTGACTTCTCCGGGGACCCCGGACTTCCATAAAGGCTGTCGCTCCTGTGGCCGATGCTCAAAGCCGGGTTTCTCCAGGGTTGGGTCCTAGAAGACTCTTCTTCCGCCGTGTTGATGAGTCCCGTCCCGCGGTTCTGAGGTGTTTTACTTTAACTGCAGGGTGGTCGACATACTGCCGGTGGCTTGGTTTCCAGTGAGGCCCAGGGACTGACTCGACAATTGTACCCTTTACCTCGTGCTCATTCTCAAGGGCGCGCGTTTTAGTCCTGGCCCCTGTGTCACCCCCCCCCCCCCCGTCACCATCGGCGTGCTCCTAGGTAAGGGTCCGTTTCTGGTCTGCCCCCTCTCTTTTTCCCTTTGTTCCTTTGTTTTGCTTCTGAAACGCCACATGCGAGTGAGCTCACACGGCCTCTGTCTGTCTGACCGACCTCGCTCCGCGCGACACTCTCCAGCTCCATCCACGGGCCGCAAACGGCAAGATCTCATCCTTTTTATGGCTGAGGAACATCCCACGGTGCGGACGACCCCGTCGTCTCGACCCATCCGCTCCCGACGGGCACTCGAGCCGCTGCCGTCATCTGAGCACCGCAAACCGCCGCAGCGAGCACCGGGGGGCGCGTCCTCGGTCCCGCTTCGGCCGCGTTCCGGGTGAACGGCCCGTGGCGCGGTCCCTGGCTCTTAGGGCGGCTCGACGTCTCCCTTTCCGAGACCCTCCGCGCTGTTTTCCACGGTGTCCGCCAGCTCGTCCCGCCAGCGGCACGCGACAGAGCGTTTCTCCCTCGTCCTCCCGACACCTGCTGTCTCGTGGTGTCGATTTTAGCCGTTCCCACGGGTGTGAGGGGGGCCGCGCTGTGGTTTTGATCTGCGTTTCGCTGATGATGTGACGTTGAGCATCTTTTCATGGGTCTCTTGGCCATCTGGATGTCTTATTCTTTTTTTTTTTTTTTAAAGATTTTATTTATTTAGAGATCACAAGCAGGCAGAGAGGCGGGCAGAGAGAGAGGGGGAAGCAGGCTCCCTGCCGAGCAGAGAGCCCGATGCGGGGCTCGATCCCAGAACCCTGAGATCATGACCCGAGCCGAAGGCAGACCCTTAATGACGGAGCCACCCAGGCGCCCCTGGATGTCTTATTCTTTAGAGAAATGTCTGTTCATGTCTTCTGCCCATTTTTAAATTGGATTATTTGTTTTTTGGGTGTTGAGTTGTATCAGATTTTTAAAAAAAGATTTTATTTATTTGACAGAGAGAGAGAGCACAAGCAGGGGGAGTGGCAGAAGGAGGGGGAGAGGCAGGCTCCCCACTGAGCAGAGGGCCCAATGCAGGGCTTGATCCAGGACCCTGGGATCACATCCTAAGCCAAAGGCAGTTGCCTAACCCACTGAGCCACCCGGGTGCCCCAAGCTGTATCAGATTTATATATTTTGGATATTAACCCTTTATCAGACACGTCGTTTACAAATACCTTCTCTAATTCTGTAGGTTGCCTTTCAGTTCTGTGCACTATTTTCTACACCGTGCAGAAGCTCTTTTTCTTGATGACGTCCCAGTAGTTTATTTTTGCTTTTGTTTCCCTCGCCGCAGGAGACCTCTCTAGGAGAGCGTTGCTCCAGCGGATGTCAGAGAAATCACTGCTGGTGCTCTCTTCTAGGACGTTTATGGTTTCAGGCCTACATTCAGGTCTGGAATCCATTTTGAGGTTATTCTCGTGCAGGGTGAGAGAAGGTGGGCCAGTTTCATTCTCCTGCACGTAGCTGTCCAGTTTTCCCAACACCATTTTTGAAGAGATGGTCTTTTTCCCATTTATTTTCTTGCCTCCTTTGTCAAAGATTAATTGACCGTGTGATTGGGGGTTTATTTCCAGCTTTTCAATTCTGTTCCTTTGATCTATGTATCTGTTTTTGTGCCAGTACCATATTGTTTTTTATCACTACAGCTTTGTATTATCACAAGCAGGCAGAGAGGCAGGCAGAGAGAGAGGGGGAAGCAGGCTCCCCGCTGAGCAGAGAGCCCGATGCGGGGCTCGATCCCAGGACTCTGGGATCATGACCTGAGCCGAAGGCAGACGCTTTAACCCACGGAGCCCCCCAGGCACCCCTCACTACACTTTGTAACGTAACTTGAAGTCGGAATTATGATACCTCCCTTCAGTTTTTTCTTTTTCAAGATTGCTTTAGCTATGCACGGTCTCTTGTGGTCCCTGCACATCTTAGGATTGTTCCAGTTCTGTGAGAATGATGTTGGGGTTTGATGGTGGTTGCATTACATCCGTAGACCGTTCTGGGTGGTTGAGACACGTTAACATTTGTTCTTCCAACCCGCGAGCATGGGATGTCTTTCCGTTCGTGTCACCTTCGGTTTCTCTCATCCGTGTTCTCTGGTTTTCAGGGTACAGGTCTTTCCCCTCCTTGTTCAAGTTTATTTCTGGATATTTTTATTATTTTTGATGCAATTGTAGATGGGGTTGTTTTTAAATTAATCTTTCTTCTGTTGTATTATTAGTGGTTGGAAATGCAACAGATTTCTGTGTGTTGATTTTGTATCTTGTGACTTTCAGAATTCACTTATCACTCCTAGTAGGTTTTCTTGGTAGAATCTTTAGGGTTTCCTTTCTTCTTTTCTTTTTTTTAAGATTTGATTTATTTATTTGTCAGAGAGAGAGAGAGAGCGTGCGCGCAAGCAGGGAGAGTGGCAGGCAGGGGGAGAAGCAGGCTTCCTGCTCAGCGGGTGAGGGACTCGATCCCAGGACCCCGGCATCATGACCTGAGCTGGAGGCAGATGCTTCATGACTGAGCCCCCCAGACGCCCCTCTTTAGGGTTTTCTAGTATAGGACCACGTCATCTGCAAATAGTGAAAGCTTTACTTCTTCCTTGCCAGTTTGGATGCCTTTTGTTTCTTTTTGTTGTGTGATTGCTGTGGCCAGGAGGTCCAGCGCTGTGTTGAATAAAACAGGGGAGAGTGGACACCCTCGTCTTGTTCCTGACCGCAGGGGGAAAGTTCTCAGTTTTCCCCATCGAGGCTGACGTTGGCTCTGGGTTTGTCACGGATGGCCTGTGTGATGCTGAGGTGTGTTCCCTCTGGACCTGCGTCATTAAGGGTTTTGTTTGTTTGTTTGTTTTTAATGATGAATAGATGTACTTTGTCAAATGCTTGTTCTGCATCTATTTTAATGATCATATGGGGACACTTGGGGGGCTCAGTCGACTGAGTGTCTGCCTTCGGCTCAGGTCATGATACCGGGGTCCGGGGGTCGAGTCCTATGACGGGCCCCCTGCTCCGTGGGGAGCCCGGGTCTCCCTCCACCTGCCGCCCCCTGCTCGTGTGCTTTCTCTTTCTCTCTCTGACAAATAAATACAATTTTTTAAAAAATGATCACGTGACTTTTGTCCTTCCTCTCGTTGCGGTGGTGTTGCCACACCGACTGATTAACGAGCGTCGAGTCTTCCTCGCCTCCAGAGAATAAACTCCAGTTGATTTTGGTGAATGATTTTTTTTTTTAACTTATTGCTGGATTTGGTTCGCTAGTATTTTGTTAAAGATTTTTGCATCTATGTTCATCAGAGATACTGGTCTCTTTTTCTGTGGTGTTTTTATCTGGTTTTGTTGTCAGGATAATGCTCATCTCATAGAATGATTTTTTTAAGTTTTCATTCCTCTTATAACTTTTGGAATAGTCTGAGAAGAATACATACTCATTCTTTAAACGTTGGGTAGAATTCTGGGGCACCTGGGTGGCTCAGTCAGTCGGGCATCTGACTTCAGTGTGGGTCACGATCCTGGGGTCCTTGATTGACCCCCATGTTAGGGTTCCACTCAGTGGCAAGTCTGCCTATCCCTCTCCCTGGACTCCCCTGCTTGTGTTCCGTCTCTCTCTCAGACAAGGAATGCACAAAAAATCTGAAAAAATAAAAACAAATGTCTGATAGAATTTGCCCGTGAAACCATCTGGTCTTGGACCTGTACTTGCTGGGAGTTTTTTGCTTGCTGATTGAATTTCATTGCTGGTAATCCTGTCTGTCCCAGTTTTTATTTCTTCCTGCTTCAATTTTGGCAGGTTGTGTTTCTAGGGATTCATCCATTTCTCCTAGGTGGTGCAGTATGTCGGCGTGTGGTTTTCACGATAATCTTACCGTGGTTTGTTTCTCTGTGGTGTTGGTTGTTAGTTCCCCTTTTCCATTTGTGATTTTGTGTACTTGAGTTCCCTCTCTCTCTCTCTCTGAGTCTGGCTAGGGGTTTATTAATTTTCTTGATCTTCTCAAAGGACCAGTTCTTGGTTCCATTGATGTGTTCTACTGTTTTGTAGTTTCATGTTTTACTTCATCTTCACTATTTCTTTCCTTCTGCTGGGTTTGGTTTTCGTTTATTCTTCCTGTAGCTCCTTTGGGTGTAAAGTTAGGTTGTTTACTTGAAATTTTTCTTGCTTCTTGAGGCGGGCCTGCGTTGCTCTACACTTTCCTCTCAGAACGACCTGTGCTGCATCGCGGAGATTTTGGACCGTTGTGTTTTCATTCGTCTCCATGTATATTTTCATTTTCTACTTGATTTCTTGGTTGGCCCGTTCCCTCTTTAGTAGGTATTATTTAACCTCCATGGACTTGTGGTCTTTCCAGATTTTGTCTTGTGGTTGATTTCACTTTCATGGTGGTCTGGTCAGAAAAGATGTGTGGTAGGAATTTGGTCTCTTTGGATTTGTTGACACTTGTTTTGTGGCCTAATATGTGGTCTGTTCTAGAGGGGGTCCGTGTGCACTTGGAAAGAATGTGTGTTCTGTGTTTTAGGATGGACGTCTGTGAACGGATCTGTCAGACCCGTCCTGTCGTGCCCCGCTTTTAGTTACCAACATCTGGTTATTGTTATCTTCATCCATTATTTCACTAGGAGTTGCAAATGGTGATTTTCTAAATATGTCATTCTTTTGTACTGGTCACCTTGTTTTTCTGAAAAGAATTTTACTCCAGGGCGCCTGGGTGGCTCAGTTGGTTAAGCGACTGCCTTCAGCTCAGGTCATGATCCTGGAGTCCCAGGATCGAGTCCCGCATCAGGCTCCCAGCTCCACGGGGAGTCTGCTTCTCTCTCTGACCTTCTCCTCACTCATACTCTCTCTCAAAAAAAAAAAATATATATATATATATATTTAAGAATTTTACTCCAAAATTTTACTCCAAAAATCATTTAGCTACCCTGAAATGTTATTCATGCAGAGAAATCAGGCCAAATGCTTTGGTTTCTTTATTTTCCAATTTTTAGAAGAATGAATTGGTAACCTGGCAGCTCCTGAAGGTTATTAACACATTCTTGGTATCCTTATCAACAGCGCATTCCTGTAAGTCTGCTGAATTTGGCCAGTAGGAGCTCTTTACTAGCTTGTTTTTGTGCCCTTTTGACAAGGCTCGGCCTCCTTTACAAGTTTCCACACAGTAGCATCTCAGTTCTGGACTTCCGTGAGACACCCTTCGGGCCATTCTGATGTGGCTTTGAGATTAAATCTGGCTTTACATTGTGGGTTAGCCTCTTAATATTTGTGAGGCTTGGGTAAGTTACGAAACTCTCTGAGCCTCACTTTATCTCTACGATATGGACGGTAACGCTCACCTCACATCAGTGAAACGTTTCGGAAATATGTCCCCTTTTCTTCTTTCAGAGTACGTTTCTTGACAATCCTCCGTGCTGCACAGTTTGTAGCTGGTAATGAGGCTAACCCACTGAGATTTACACATGGTGAGGCCACTACGGCGGTGCTCTGGAGGGCACTGTTAACGTCCTCAAGTGTTGCGTGAGGGCATGGCGTTCACTGGGTTTCCTGTCTACCTCGTCCCCAGAGCTACATGGTCTTCAGATGTTACCTGTTGGGACCCAGAGTCTGAATCCGACGGAAGGCTGTGTCGGTTTGGCTCTGCCAGTGAACGTCATTTGAATTCTGGTTTGGGACTGACCCGTCAGCCCATGCGGTCCAACCTCATCCCCGTCAGAGACTGCAGACTCATTAGCCGAGGCGCGGAGCGTCTTCTATCATCTTCAGACCGAAACACACAGTGTAAATGAGGAGGCTCTCTCGTTGCAGATGAACCAATGGGATCTTGCTTTGTGGGAACCCGAGTTCTGAAATCCAAAGGGCACCACTCAGAGTCACTCTAATTGAAAGTGGCCCGACGACCCTCGAGTGGGCACATTGAAGACATAGCGCATTGCAGACGCTTGGCTTCCAGCCCGGCCCGGAGCGGAGCTGGCCGGAGAACTGACAGGACGCCCAGGCTGCCTGTGGCCCTGGTCTGAAGGACTTGGTTCTGGGCAGGCTAGACCTTCTCTTTGGCGCAGTGGTCCCTGTGGGTCCAGGGCCCTGAGCGCTGGCTGGTAACCTGGGGAAAGCAGGTGGTGGGAGAAGGTCTCCCAGAGGTGAGGCGGTGCCCAAGGCCAGCTTCATCTTCTGCTGCTTTACTAGGAGACTTCCGGCCGGGTCCTTGTGTCACTTGTCCCTCTGGGACACTCTGGGAAAGCACCATAGGCTATGGGTGTCTTCCAGAAGTGGACGGATGAGCCAGCCTGTGGGGAGAATGTGACTTTCTACAAAGCTTAACTTTTGGTCAAGTTGGCTGAAGGCACGTCTTTCCTTCTGACTCAAAGTGGAAGAAACAACACTGACTTAAACATGGAGCCCCTCGTGATGCCGAGTGTCTCCGCACCACCGCCCTACGCGGTGCCCAGTCAGTGTCCCGTGGGGCAGGCTGAGCCTTGCTCCGGAGAGGCCGGGGTGCTGTCGCAAGGGCCGGCTTCCAGACCTTCCCCAGCAAACCGTCCGATGGCGAACCAGGAAGGGCTGAGGCGGGGTGTTGGACTACACGAGATGCCGTGGCTTTTAACTCCGATCGTGCCGCTCGAGCTGGCTGTAGGATCTTGGGAAGATGATTCGAATCCCCTCAGCTTGGTCCCTACAATGGGGGCGACCCCAGCGGCCCCCGCCCTTGCCGGAGCCTTATAAAGTTGGACGTTTCTCTCGTTATTAACACTCGTGACTGCTTCTGAGTGATAAAGAACCTGAGGCCACAGTTGCAAGCCTGTAAGCAGAGGACCCGAGAGCCGCACGGGAGGCCGGGACCTGCGGAGCCGGGAAGACAGATGCAGGCCAGGGGTGGCCTGGGCCTTGAGGAACACCACGCAGTCTCCAGGGGCCAGCGCTGACCACGTCCGGCCTACGGCACTCCGACGGCCCGCAGTCCAGGACAGAGCACTTGCCTGGGCTCGTTCAAGCCGAGGACACACTGGTGGCCCATCTTGACAGACACGTGTTTGCTGGGAGAAGGCCACGAAGACGGACGGGAGGGCTGCTGGCCACAGGGAAGCGGAGCCTGCGGACACCCCCGGCCCCCCCCACGCGGGGTCCGCTGTACCGCCCGAGCCCTTGGTCTCTGCTGACTGGCGAAAGGCCAACAGCACGGCGCCCAGCAGGCTCAGCCTAATTCTTCCCCGTTCGGGGGTCTAGGAGCAACACGGGGGATGCAGCGTCCCTCTTCCTGCCCTGGGGCTGTCCCTGTTTGGGGCCAGAGAGCCGTGCTGCGGACATGAGAGGACGCAGGTGTCCTCGGGACAGGACCTCAGCAGGGGCAGGTGGCTTCTTGGTGACTGAAGGCTGCGGGTGCCTCATCTGCAGTGGGGGTGGCCATGGCTCACTGCCGGCCCACAGAGCCTCCGCTCGGGGGCCTGGCAGCGGCTCTCCCCTTCGGGGGCGACCGGACCAGCGGACGACTCACACCCGAATAGACACCCAGGCAGTGAGCTGTGTTTAAAGGACGACGACGGGCCAGTTGAAAGTGGCCGACCTGGCAGTTTTGGCGTTCGAGTCGATACTTCCAATTCCATCGCAGCCTACCACACTACCACGACACTCAGCGGGGGCCACACTGCTTGTCTAGTCACTTGAGGACGCTCGTGACACAGCCATGTGCCTCTGTTCACAAAGAATGTGCAAAAGCTGTCTGTGCTCACCCTGAATCTCACCGCACATCTCTCCTCCCTGAGAAAGCGATCCCTCATCAAGTGGGCACCCGTGGGCATTCCCAGCCTGGCCCACTGAACACCGGGCTTCCCCTGAAGGACGGGGCCAGGCTGGGCAAGGGACTTGCAGGCCCTGGGGACTGGTGACCGAGCCGCGTCCTCTGGCGCTCGCCATCCCGACTCCCCCGCGGCAGGCCACCTCCCTGTGGTACTTCCCCGTCCTAGTCAGGTGTCACAGCTCTTCTGCCGTGTCAACTCTGACATTTCCCAGAGCACTGGCCAGTGCGTCGGAACTATCAGGTCGGTCGATAGTTTGATCTGTCACTGCTCGGCGACATTCAAGGCCATGGAGTGGCACGTGCTGCGTCGGAACTGAGCCCCGCGTCCTCCCCGGGACCTGCACCCCACTCCCCTCCTCAGCCTGATGGGACGTTCTTGGAGGAAGACGAGGATGGAGGGCTGCATCTGACCTTGAAAGTCTCCCTGGATGAGCTTGACCTATGAAGGCAAACATGTTCTTACGTGAACTGTAAGGCTGCATCGCGTACAGAGCCCGCCTGAGCACGCGAGGGGCGCATGCCGTTGAGAAGTGTGACGGCAACAACTTAAGTGATTTCACAGCAAAGCCACAGAGGGACACCCACCGTCTAAAGGACTCAGGGAAAAAGCGCACGTTGGAATGTTAGATGCTGTACCCGCGGCAGACGGGTGCATACAGGTGCCGCGCACAGCATTCAGACGTACCCCCGCCCCCACACACAGGCTCACGCACACACAGCATACACAAGTGCACGCGTCCACACACGTGCAGTCGCACCCGGACAAACACAAGGACACACACGTGCATGCCTCCTTGTGCGTCTGGGTCATGCCCTGGGGATTCCTGGCTGCCTGGCCCGAGCGCCAGACAGAGCCACGCGCAGCCTTCTTGGAGATCAGGAAGCTGGGTCACCTCACACTGAGCCCTGGAACCTGGCCCTGCTCTTCCTAAACCAAACCTTGCTGCCTTCCTCCGTCCCTTCCGTGTGTCCCTCTCCTCCGTCCCTTCCGTGTGTCCCTCTCCTCTGCCTCTAGAGGCTCCTGTCGCTCCAGCAGAGCCGAGGTCTCACGGCGTAGGACCGGAGTCCGGCATGGTGACGCCGTCTGCATCCTTGTGGGTTTTGCGCTTCTTCCCAGCATTTTATATAGAGAGCTTGGGTGCGTGCCAGTGTGGGGGAGGGCTGGAGGGATGGGGAGACAGAATCTGGAAGGTCTCTCCACGGACCGTGGAGCCCGCCTTGCGGCTGGATCTTCTGGCCCCGAGGTCACGAGCTGAGCCAAAATCAGAAGTCAGACACTAAGCCACCCAGGCACCCCTCAGTATTTCTGGCATGGGAATTTCCGTTTCCCTTTTCTCAGGGCAGTTTTCCACTCCCCTTTCTTGGGGCATTTTACCTCCAGTTTCCCTGTGCCTCTGCCAGAGCCCTGAGGCTAGAGCCCTTGGGGTGAAGCAGGCCCAGGGCTCAGGACCCCGCAGCCAGGAGCCACAGAACAAGAACAACCCACGCCCTTCCTGGGACCCCTGTCTCACAACCCCAAACGAAACAGTCCTCCGGGATGCCGGTCAGGAGGGGTTCAAAACTCCTGCAGGTCCTTCCCGAGGGACCTTGCCCACAGGGAGTGTCCCAGTGACCTGCACGTCCTGTCCTCAGGCAGCCGGCTCCCTCGGCGTCCAGAGTGCAGTGACCCTCATCTACAACGCAGAAATGGAGTTAGACGTCTGGTGACAGGTCCTGGGCGTCCCACAGGGTCGTCCCTGACCAATTACCTGTGATGCCCTCCCGCTTCTGGGCCACCTTGTGGGCCTGTCGTGAACAAGCTTTATCTCGTAGCCCAACTAGATCCCATTTCCTCGTTTTATCGCCAGCCCTCTCTTCCTGGTGCAGGGCCGCCCCCCTGGGAGCACACCCCCGGAGCAGTCTCCCTCTGGGAGTGTCGGGACCGCTCACACCTGGGAGCCCAGGTTCGAGGTACGCCCTGCGTGCACCCCGGGGTTAGCAGGGTGCTGCGACGGAGCTGAGGGACGAGTGTCTTCTAGCCTTCCCCAGAGAGTCGGTGGATGAGTGAACTCACTGGTGAATTCTACTGGAGGAGGCTCGCTTGCTCTGAGGTGGGAGCACTGTGCCAGCCCAGAGTCCTCAAGTCCTAAGTGCTCCGCATACACCAAGAGCAAAGCCACCCCAGTCCACTGAAAAGCCCGCTCACCATCGTTGTCCCCAACAGGGTCCCCACAGATCCGCAGGTCTGTGGCAGACACGGAGCAGGAGGATGATGGTTGCTCCTGCTCTGTCCCCACAGGCCGGACAGGTCCCTGGGCCTTTGAGCCACAGCAGACAGAGACAGAGAAGGAGGAACCGCTTTCCTGGGCACAGGGACAGAACGATGAGCAGGATGGGACGAGGGAGGGACCTGGTGGGGAGGACAGGCGTCCGCAAGGAGGTGGACGCTGAGGCCTCAGGGCCAATATTTAGTCCCAACTGTAGATGGCCTGGGTTGAGCGGAAGCCCCTCACCAGCCACCCCACCCCAAAGTCTGCACAGGCCCGCCTTACGGGGATGAGGACGGGCAAGGAGGGAGAGGACATGGGAAGGCCGGCTGATGAGGGCAGCAGAGAGAAGCCTCCGAGGCGCACGCAGCAGGAAGGAGAGCTGACCTAGGCCAGTGGACCCATAGGGGCGGGGATGGGGGTCCAGGCCACTGCCCAGTGCTGAAGAAAGCAGGTGGGGACTGCGGCCTCCGGGCAGGGGCGCACGGGAGGCCGGTGGTGAGGGAGGCGATCCGCGCGCAAACCACGCGGGCACAGGGCGGCCACACTCACCGCACGCGTCGCTCACACCCCGCTTCTCGGACACACTCAGCACCGGGCACTCGCGGTCTCGCTCCGCGCGCAGCCCCTCTGGTGCCTCAAGCGCCCCCTCCCAGGACCCCTGGAGCCTGCCGGGTCTCTGGGGAGCAGAGGTCCCCCCGAGGTCCGCAAGGTCCCCAGCGCCCCTCGAGGGCCCCCGGACGTGCCAGGGAGGGGCTCCATGCGGACCCCCGGGGCCGCGGCCCTGCTGTGGACCCGGATCTCGCCGAGCGGAGCCCAGAGCTCGGGAGGGACGGACCCCCTGGCCCGAGCCCCACCGTCCCCTCCTGAGGGTGGGGACCCCACACCCCCAGACCCCGCTCCGGGCCGCTTTTCCCTGGGCCCGCGGCACGGCCTGCGGCGCGCGACAGCCCCTCCGGCCGCCCGAGAAGCGGCGTCCGGCCCCGCGGCGCGGCCCCACGTCCAGGCCCCGCGCGCTCGCGACGCCGCGGGGGACGCGCGGGCGGGCACCCGCCCACGGCCCGAGCTGAGCGGGGCTGGGCCTGCCCTTCCCCGGCCGCGCGTGCGGCTTCACGCGGCGCGTCCCGCCGGCCCCTCCGCCTCGCGTCCCGCAGGGGTGGAGGTGGAGGGCGCGGGGTGCGCGGGGGAGGCCGGCGCGGCCGCGGGCGGGGCGCGCCGAGCCGGGGGCGGGGCGCCGGGGGCGGGGCCGGCGGGCGCTCGGCGGGGCGGGGCGGGGCCGGGGCGGGGCCTGGCGGGGGCGGGGCCTGGCGGGGGCGGGGCCGGCGGCGCTGTCCGGTGCTGAAGCGGCGGCGGCGCGGGCTGCGCGGGGAGGAGCGGTGCTCGCGAGTCGGTCCCGCCGCCCCCGCCGCGCCGCCATGGACTGAGCGCCGCCCGCCCGCCCCCCGCCCGGCCGTCCCCCGGCCGCCCGCCCGCCCGGCCGCCGACATGGGGCCGCTGCCCGCGCTCCTGCTGCTGCTGCTGCTGCTGCCGCCGCGCGCCGCGCCCGCGCCCCGCGCCCGGCCGCTTCCGGGGCTTCTCGGTGAGTGGGGGGGCCGGGGGGGAGGGGGCGCGGGGCGTCGGGGGGAGCTGCGAGGGCGGGGGAAGGGGCGTCTCGGCGAGGGAGGGGGTGGGGAGTGGGGGAGGAGGCGCCTGAGGTGGGGGCGAGGGTGGGGGCTGCTCGGCGAGTCACGGGGCGGGGGGAGGGGGCTTGTCCCGGGGGGGGCGGGGGAGGGGCTCCTCGCGGTGGGGTTCCGGGGAAAGGGGCTTGCCGGCGACTGGGGGTGTCTGGGGAGGGGGCCTGGTGGGCGAGGAGGCGGGGGAGGGGGCTGCTCGGCGAGCGAGGGGCGGGGGGAGGGGGCTTCTTGGCGAATGAGGGGGTGGGGGAGGAGGCTTTCTGGTGAGTGAGGGGCCGGGTGGGGGCTTCTTAGCGGGGGAGGGAGGGGGGCTCCCTCGGCGGGGGGGAGGGGGCTTCTCATTGGGGGAGGGGAAGAGGCGGGCGGGGGCGGGGAGGAGGGTCCTGGGCGCGCGGGGGGGTGGGGCGCCCGGGTGCGTGAGGGGGCGGGGGTCGGGGCGCGGTGGGAGGCGCTCGCTGGGGCAGCGGGGGGCTTCGCGGGGTCTCTGCCCTGCCCCGGGCGCCGCCGCGACCTCACCGCCGCGCCCTGCCTCAGTTTCCTCCCCGGCGCCCCTCCCCGCGAGGACTTCCGCCCGGGTCGGCCCGGCGGCCCGGGAGGGCGCGGCCCGCGCGTGCGTGTGGCCGCGGGGCAGGGTCCCGGGGGCGCCCGACCTGGTCGGCGGCGACTGGAGGGACGCGGCGGCCGTGGCTCCCCCCTCGCTCCCGCCCGTGGCCTCCGCCACCCCCGGCCTCGCCCGCAGACGGACATTTTCCTTCCGCGACTGAGGTGGAGGGACGCGGGGCCGAGCCCGGAACCCGCCCCTTGCAGGCCGTTTGCGCCGGGCCGCGGGCAGGGCCGGGCTCTCTGCGGCGCCTCGCTCGGAGGCCGGAATTGCGGAGCAGATGCGTTGGAACAACGGTGGTGACCCGGGGTGGACAGTGAGGGCCGCGGGCGGCCCGGGTCGTGGAGAGGGGCGGCGCGGGGCCCCGGCCTCCTCCCAGCCCGGGCTGCCCCCCCCCCGGGGCTCCGTGGTCCCAAACAAAGAGACCGCGAGGAGAGCTGCGACCCCCGGATTCCTGGCTCACGCAGACCAGTGGCCCCGAATTTCTTCCTCGCATGCGCCTGCGGCCTGGTGGGCAGCGCGGCCCAGTTAGGGGGAGAGCTGGTGGGAGGCCCGCTGGGGTGGAGGGCTGTGTCCCACCCCCCACATTCCGGGGGCTGAGGGCCACGCGCAGAGCGTCTTGGTCAGGGGAGCCTGGCTCAGCGAGGTCGGGGGCCCGGCTCCCTGTGCTTGGGTCTCCAGGGCCTCCGAGAGCCGACTGTGCATCTGTCGTCGACGCCTCAGTGACAGCCGTTGGCTCCGCCGGCCCGAGCCCCCCCCCCCCCCCCCCCCCCCCCGTCAGGGAGACCCGGCTCCGGGGCGGTGTTCTAGGGAAGGCAGTTTCTACCGACATTGGTCCTTGGCTACTCTTTTTCCGTTAGAATTCCCAGTTCATAGCATCCTGCTTCAATCACAGAGAAGGGAAGGGGGGTGGTCGAGGGAGGGGGGGAAGGAAAACCCGAAACTGGGAAGATAGGAAGAGAAGAGAATCGCTACACTGTCGTGGACAACATTGTCTGACAAAGCAGTGGTATTTTGGCTGCAGGCAAAGTGGAATCGTATTAAAAAAAGGTGCCTTATTTTTCCTTTGCTTCCTGTGTGCTTCCGTGGAGTCTCCTGGGGACCATCTTTATGTGGGACATTGGGGGTCCAGACATCATTCACACTGTCTCAAGGACTCCAGGTGGGAGGGTTAACCTGCACCATTCCCCACGGGATTGGAAATTGCGTGGCGGTGTGCACAGATAATGAAATGTAAGTGTGGTCTTCTCATTTTGGGTAACACGTAGCTTTGTCTGCCTGTGCGAGGTCCCTCTGTCGTGTCCACTCACCTTCTATCCCCGACGTCCTCACCGAAAATGCTGCTGCCAGGTTCTCAAAATTCATATCCCCAGTCTTGAGAAAGCTCGGGGAGAACCACAGTCACCTCTGAAAGGTGTATGCTACCATGTTTCTCTTTCTCCGTCGTCCGGATCCTGTTTGGGCTTGGTCAACTAAGTACCTTGTTCCAAATAATGATGCAACGCACAGCGAAGGTCCCCTGGAGACCTTAGTTGTGGCCCAGCCTTGTCACTTGTTCTCTTTTTATTTGTTTAGCTCAGGTTGACACCTAAAGGACACACACAGCTCAAGGAAATCCGAGACTTTGCTCCTTGCTGGCATCATAAAATTGTCGGGTAGAATGAGGAGTCTCCTTTTTCCCAGTTAAGACCCAAGACCAGGTCTTTCTTTACAGGCTGCCGTGATTTGAGCCACAGTTCTCTTCAGATTGAGACAGTGAGGGAGTGCTTAATGAAAACCAGAGTCAACAAAAGTACTAAAATCTGCATTTATTCTCCTGGTTCTGAGCCACATTCTATGATGCTACCGTATTTCCACAACAGCTCTTGGCGGGATCCCAGTGGCAGTGGGTGTCTCACCTTTTCCCTTTCTTCACCGGCACCCCTTCCCACTTGATCACTTGCGCTTCGTGCCCTGGCACCACCTTTGTGTCCGTGTCTTTTTGTCGCAAAAAGCTTTTTCATGACACATAGTTTTCCATTCTCTTTGACACTATTATCAGAGCCGAGCAGGGTGGGAATAATGGCACCGCCACCCATGATACGATTCAGCTTTGCGTCGAGTCAAAGTACCGTTGGTGCATCGGGCAGCCTTGTCCCTGGTAGTTGAGCGATCTGGCTCTCTTCCATGTGGTTCCACCTTTGGGTGTCCCTTTGCTTCCTCCCTCTGCCTTTCTCTGTGATTTCGGGACCCCCTTTTGTTCAGGTGACGCCACCGAGGTCTGGTGTGAATGAAAGGCGTTTGTCTTTAAGCCATTTTGTAGTTATAGGGAAGCCAGCTTGTGAACCTGCTCGAACAGCCCCCACATTTAAGAGCAATCCTGTAAAAGGACCTTCTCTTGCTAAAGAAATAAAAATCTCATTTTCCAAAGCACACAGTCAACCTCTCATGAAAATGTTCCTGGGAGAATCCAGAGTCAAAGCTAGGCTCTGCCTCTAGCTTTGAGATGGGTGAGTGTCTCTCCTTCTCCCTTGTTTTCATCTTCTGCTTTGCCTACACGTACCCTTCGTTCACCAGGGAGCCCGCTCGGAGCCGAGGAGAGAGCAGCCGGGGGCGGGAGCCGGCCTGCTTCGTCACCTCAATAGCCCGATTGTTTATTTTTAATCAAAACATCCTTTCCGCCACAGAAGCGCACATCCTTCTTCGCTTCTTGGTGTCCGGAGCCGTTGGTTTTGCGGGATGTGCGGTGAGGAGCAGCGCGCTTCTCCCCTACAGCACAAAGCCTGCTCCCGCCTTTCTCTCAGCCTGAGGCTTTGCTGCCTCCTCCCTCCGCTCCGGCCCTCCCAGCGCCGGGCGCCCGTGGCCCCGTGCAGACCGACTGGCCGCGTGGAGGCCCCGGGGCTTCTGCGGAAGGGCGGTGGCACACAGCGGGCTCACCCGCGGAACCAGGTGCGCCGGGTGGAACCGGGATGCTGCCGTCTCCCGTGGCCAGAGACGGCGGTTAAATGTGTCAGACGCGGCAGGAACGTGTGCGGAGCGAAAGAGGTTTTGAGGCGGCTTCCTCTCAGCGCTAAGCTTCGCGGTGCGTCTCTGCGACTCGCGGCTCTTCTCTGGAAAGCCGATCTGGTTTTGTACCTGGTTACCAAGATCGTCCTGGGTAGCGCCCACCGCGTCGGTGTGGGAGGCGCTCGGTTTTCCGCAGTCGGCTTCTGCTTTGCTCCGTGGCGGTGCTGGGTCCCATCGTGGCCCGCGTGCAGGCATTTCTGTGGGCCACGAAGTGTGCAGACTTGCGGAGTCCCTGGCTTTCCCCGCAGAAGGGCGCGAGCAGAGCGGGACATCCGCAGTTAAGTGGAGACGCGGGGCCAGGTGGTCACCCGGGGTGACGTTCTGGTGAGCCCTAGAGCAGCTGTTTCCCCTTTTACGTGATAATAACGGCTGCACCCTGAGTTTGTCATGTTCTCGGCCCCCTGCCCCAGGCAGGCAATATTACCCAATTTGTGAATGCAGTTACTCACCCTTTTTATTTTTAAAAGTTAGGAACAGGGCTGAAGAGGAGAAGTTTGAAAGAGGCCTGGCAGTAGCTGAGCCGTCCTCGTCCGTGCTGTTACTCAGAAAGGTTTCTGTCACCGTGATCTCTTGGAGACTTACTTTAGAACTTAAAGATTCCCTATGAAATGGTGTTTGTAACTAAACGTAACTCAGTGTGACTCACACTAAAAATAAGCCTTTGGCCGGGCGCCTGGGTGGCTCAGTGGGTTAAAGCCTCTGCCTTCGGCTCAGGTCCTGGTCCCAGGGTCCTGGGATCGAGCCCCGCATCCGGCTCTCTTCTCAGCGGGGAGCCTGCTTCCCCCTTTCTCTCTGCCTGCCTCTCTGCCTACTTGTGATCTGTCTGTCAAATAAATAAATAAAATCTTAAAAAAAAAAAAGCTTTTGGCTTTGGGTGGCATATATTTGAGATATGCCTGGGTTTGTGTAACTGCTGCTGCTTTAAGAGTCTATCTGTGGAGAGGCAGAAAACAGAACAAAAAACCTTAAGAATTGGGCAGAAAGCATTTGAATCCAGACGTGTCCCCGTAGACGCAGGCCCAGGGAGGCTCAGTTAACCAAGAGCCTGTCTTATCTCCACTGACAACATGTTCCATTTCCTGAGAAAGCAAACAGCTGAATCCGCGGCAGGTACCTCTCGGCTCCACAGAAAAGCACCCGGCAGCTGTTTCCACATTAGTCTAAACTGACCTTCATGAATATGGACCCAGCTGGACTTACTTTTTAGTCTTGGTTGGTAGGAGGACAGAAAACCCAAGAAGCAGAAAATAATCAGTGCACTTTTCTGCTGGCTGGAAACAGTTTGTTGAAGGAAGAAGGAAGTTTTTCTTTTAATTCGCATTATCTCCAACAAGTCTGCCACAAGCACTATTTAAATATTTGAGGCAGGAAGTGAAAAGGGGTGCGGTTCTCGTGGAAACACCCCTGTTCCCATGTTAAATGACTCCTTTGTTTGTTCCCTGGCTTCTGCAGCTGGTAGCGGGTGACTCCCCTGTAGGTGTGAGGCCCTGCACGGTGGACAGAGGTGCGGGTGTGTGAAAGGTCACGGTCGGTCTGTCTTTCGAGTGGTCTCCGTGTGTGTGGTCACGGTCTCGTGACGTTCACTTGGGGCTGGCTCTCCAGTGCGGGGGCACATGTTAACTGGGCGTTTTATTTCTCTCATTTTCATCTGTTCCCTCGGTCCTATGATTATGGTTCAGAAAATGCAAGGGTTCTCCCTCTCCGCATGGGACTAGTATTGGTTTCCGCGCGGGTAGCTGAACGGGCAGGAGGGGAATGTTTATAAAACAGATTGGGGCACTTTCTCTTTTCTAATTTAATTAAAAATGATCATACAGCAAGGGGCGCCTGGGTGGCTCAGTGGGTTAAAACCTCTGCCTTCGGCTCAGGTCATGATCTCAGGGTCCTGGGATCGAGCCCCGCATGGGGCTCTCTGCTCAGCGGGGAGCCTGCTTCCTCCTCTCTCTCTCTCTGCCTACTTGTGATCTCTATCTGTCAAATAAATAAAAATCTTTAAAAAAAAAAAGATCATACAGTGAAATGGGGTTTTTGTTTTGCTGTATCATTCTAGGTATGGATTCTGATGACAGCCCACAGAACAGTTCCTTCCCCCCAACACTGCCCTGTGCTGCCCCTTTGTACCGACAGCCTACTTTGAGCCCCTGGCAACCTCGGGCACCCGCTACGTGCAGTTACATGTACTCCCCAGAAACTCGCCTACTCCTTGGTAGGCGAGCCTGTGCAGCTCCCATCTCACAGATGGAAAGACTGAGGCTTAGAGGGGTTAGGAAGAGTACAGTAAGATACTTGGTGCTGGGATTGGGTCCTAGTTCTCTGACCTTCAGGTTTCCTTTTCTCTCCAGCGGGCGACCCTAGGATGAGGCCCGGGGGTAGCTCCTTAGGACGCAGGTCCCAGCAGAAGGTATCTGCAGTCTTAGATCTTGTCTCTGGAATTCTCAAGAACAGGGGTATCTGCCTCTTACTATGACAGGGACAGAGGGGATTTTCACTTGTCTGATTGCCTTTCCCTAAGGAGCTTCCGAACCGAACCACTAGGCTCGCAGGGCCTGTTTGGGAGAGAATTGGAAAATGCCCTTTGTCTGGGGGGGGCGGGGGGTGTTGGTTTTCTGCCCTGGGTTTTGTTCTCGGTGTCGGAGTCAGTGATCTGGTTAGCCTCACTGAGTGAATCTTCATGTTTGGAAATGGATGACGTGTTTTTGGACACTTCGAGCCTTTCCTCATGGCAGGTGCAAGTGACACCGTAGGGTTCACGGCTTACTGTGCCGCTCACCACGGTCCAGAATGCCCGGTGCCTCCCTCCGGCTCCTGGAATGCGGGGCTGCAGACCTCGAGGACCAGCGCTCGCGGCAGCCGTGCCGGGAACACTGCTCCAGGGTCAGGGAGGGCGAAGGAGGGCTCTTCTCCTGAGCAGATCTTAAGAGGAGATCCCGTCTAGAGTTGACGTTTCGAACGGCGAACGGGCAAAGGGTTGGCTCTTTTACTCTCTCACTGTTTCCCGAGGCGTCTGGTTGAGGAAAGAATGAAACTTTCCCTCCCGTGACAGGGGCGGTCTGTGTGGCTGCGTGTTCTGAAGGTGCGGTTTGGGGTCTGATTCAGGGTCCTACATACAGTACAAAAGATATTTGGGAATGGTTGCTTTGGTGGGAGGAATTTTCAGGAGAAAAGCTGACCTGGTTTCCAAAGGGAAAAGGACTTTAATGAATGAATTAATTAATTTAAAGGTTTTATTTATTTATTTGAGAGAGAGAGAGAGAGAGCATGAACAAACAGAGGGACAGAGGGAGAGGGAGAATCAGATGCCCTGCTGAGCGGGGAGCCTGACCTTGGGCTCGATCCTGGACCCTGAGATCAGGACTTGACCCTAAGGCAGACCCTTAACCGACTGAGCCCCCAGGCATCCCAGGCAAAGGACTTTGTATTAATGGTGCAAGTCAGTTCTGATTCCAGCAGTGAAATATGGTCAACTTGTAAACGGACAGAGCAGCCAATAACACGGGCCGTGGGAGGCGGATGTTTTTTCCGTTTGGGCCCGTGGCTTTAATCCAGTTTAAAGCAGTCATTAACCTGTGGTCGGGCTTGAAGCCAATCCGGTGATTCGCACGTCCTCCGAACTGGCTGCTGTTCTAATGGCGGCAGGCGAGGCAGACCGGCGAGCGCTCACTTCTCAGCGGCGGGCGGGGAATGGGAAGCGGGTGAGGAAGCGGCTCGGGCCACCGTCCGTCCGCCCGCCTTGTCGCCTCGAGGCGTGTTCTGTCCGCAAAGGCACATCTGCTTTTACCAAAATACCGCTCAGGACTTCTTCAATCTCTTCCTCTGCTCCTGCCCGAGTCGAGGTCTCGGTTCGGTCCCTAGTCCCGCCCCTGACGGAAGTGTTCCGGGAGCAGCGCACAGATGTGATCATGAGCCCACGTGCGGACGGCAGCGTCCGTCCCGAGGGACGGCGGCCCGTCCTTGTGACCAAGTCTGCCCGGGTTCTCAGCCTGCTTCACCGACGCGTTCTGGTCCTTGAGTCCACGAAATAAACAACACGAAAAGAAACCAATGCTCCGAGGGCGTTCTGAAAACGTGGTGGGGGATGGGTGGGTATGGGTCCAGAACACAAGTTAAACGACAGAATGCGGTGTTTGCGCGTAGCACGTCGGCACGCTGAGACGTCGCCGGTCTCCCCCATCTGGAACCCTTCGCGGTTCGCACTTACATTAGAAGTCAAGGGGGAGTCAGAGGCCGTGAGAGGACTTCGTGTAGTTTCTCTGAACTCATACCACGAGCAAAGTACCAAATTCTTCCTTTTTTTGAGAGGATTATATGAGGGGGTGCAGAGTGCTTGGTACCGGCCGTCCTAGATGTTGCAGTTCCTGGAAACTCCATTTTATTCCAGTTCATGTTGGAGTTTGGTGGCCAGACAGGGCGGGATCTTGTTATCGTCGAAAATACTAGTTCTTTGGTGAGTCCAGGTTTCAGCTGACTGACTACTGAGGTTTTTAAAGCATTACCAGTACGTTTTATCTTTTTTTTAAAATTTTATTTATTTATTTGACAGACAGATCACAAGTAGGCAGAGAGGCAGGCAGAGAGAGAGGAGGAAACAGGCTCCCCACTGAGCAGAGAGCCCGATGCGGGGCTCGATCCCAGGACCCTGAGATCATGACCTGAGCCGAAGGCAGACGCTCAACCCACTGAGCCACCCAGGCGCCCCACGTTTTATCTTTTAAAAAAGATTTATTTCTTTATTTTAGAGACAGAGAATGTGTGTGCGTGTGCACATGGGGCGAAGGGCGGGGAGAGGCAGAGGGAGAGGGACAGAATCTGGAGCAGGCCCCCCGCTCCGGACTCGGGGCTCGATCTCACGCCACCTGCGCAGAAGTCGAGAGTGGGACGCTTAACCGACTGAGCCCCCGGGCGTCCCACCGTGGCATTTTAAATAGTAACGTCACTTACGTTTTTTGATAAACATATTTAAAAAAATAGTTACACACAGTTAGGATGGAAACCTAATTATGTCGTAGCGAGAATGACTCGTGCTGATAAGCATCATCTGGAATCTATTTCACATCATCCCTTCAAAGAGCGTAAAGCCCTTGAGTAAGTGAAATTGGGCTTAAGTCATAGTCATATATGTTTCTTACGTGTTTGAGTGAAAGTATAAGAAAGATACATACTCTTTTCAGGTACTCTAAACGTTTTCTTTTAAAATATTATATAATGTTTGATGAATGCAAAAATCAGAACCTTTTTTAGTACATTTGACAAGTCTAGGCTGCACTGTTCTCAGGTGTCTGCTGTCCTCTCTTGTCACTGAGGCATGACAGCTGTCCGATGCTGGAGCCCGGAGGATGGACAGACTCTTGTGAGAGCAGCGAGGGTCCCACAGAGCGAGGGCTGCACCGAGGGTCCCACGGAGCCCTGCCCGCCCGCCTTCCACAGCCTCACGCGGGGACAGCACACCACAGTGAGGGCGTGACACAGGCAGCCTCCCTGCACCCTGAGGCCTCTATGTGAGCAGAGTGAGGGCTGAGCGAGTCTCCGGCCCCTAAGTCCACCACGTTGTGTGCCGCTCTGAGGGGGGGCCCTGAGCTCTAGACCCTGCCTTGTTGGTGTCCAGCAGTCCACTCTTTGTCCCTTTCTGCTTGTCTGTGGGCCGCTCGTGCGCTCTGCCGAAGCCTGGTCCCGTGCTCTGTGGCCTGCGTCTGAGCTGCAGCTGGCCGGGGGGTTCTTGCGGGCCCGGTGCTCTTCCGGAGGCCGTGGGGCTCCCTGGTTCTGCAGGCGCCCGGACTGTTTCTGGGGTGGCGGGAGGGGTAGGAGCTGAGCCCCGTGCGCCTTCCACCTTGGCCCGACCCTGTGTCTGTCACGACGGTCGGCTTCTACGCCCGCGTGTCAGGGATGGTGCCCTTGTGTTTGGTGCCTGGTGGCGAACTTCCGTCGTGTGCGGCCGCGTCCGCAGCACCCGACTCCCCCGAGAAAACCCCGCGGAGATGCCCGTGGGGTGAAGTGGGCAGAGGTGCTGGTGGGTGCCATGTGGGGTGGCAGGCGGGGGCGGGGCGTCCCCACTTGAAGCCCTTGCGCGTGGGGGGCGCGCGTGGGGCGTGCCCGGGAAGGAGCCCCCCGTTCCGAGCCCCCGTGACTGTCAGGATCCCTTCCTGTTCCTGCGGCCTGGGATGCGCCTGCCCAGAGGCCCTGTGGCCGCAGCCAGCTGGAACAGAGACTCCGACGTCAGAAGCGACTGGGCCGACGGTCATTTCTTGCCGAGCTGGGTCTGGGCGAAGGGCCTCTTCCGGCAGGAGCCTGGCCGCGTGCTCGGGCACCGTGGCGCTGTGCCCAGGCGGTGCCCCGCCCGCCGGTTCTCCACCCGGTCCCAGAGCCGGTCTCCTTGGGCGTGGCCGCACCGGGCCGTGGGGCTCCCGTTCGCCTTCGCGTCGTCTGCGGCGAGAAGCGAGTGCTTCGAGAGGCCGTGTTAGGTGTGGGCGTTCCAGACCCAGAGAAAACGCACATGAATTTTTAATTGCTGGGAGCCTAAGCATTTTGACGGTTGAATAAAGAAACCTTTTCATTTTTTTTAAAAGATTTATTTATTTATTTTAGAGAGAGAGAAAGAGAGAGATCGCGTGCGCGTGAGCGGGAGGAGCAGAGGGAGAGGAAGAGCCTCAGCTGATTTGCCCTGAGTGTAGGGCCTGGCTCGCTCTCACAAGCCGGAGATCAGACCTCAGCCCTGACCGAGTCAGGCCCTCCCCTGACTGTGCCACCCAGGCATGCCAAGAAACCTTTTTATTCATTTATTTAAAAAAATTTTTTTTAAAGATTTTATTTATTTACAGACAGAGATCACAAGCAGGCAGAGAGGCAGGCCGAGAGAGGGGGAAGCAGGCTCCCCGCTGAGCAGAGAGTCCGATGCGGGGCTCGATCCCAAGACCCCGAGATCATGACCCGAGCTGAAGGCAGAGGCTTAACCCACGGAGCCATCCAGGCGCCCCCCCCATGACAATTTCTCATAATCGCTTCTTCCTTACGTACCCTGAGCCTTGGTTTTAATTTACTGTGGTCCCAGAGGATGGGCGCGTCCGTGCGGGTCAGGTAGCCGGACAGGTGTAAACTGCGGTGCTGGTTGCTAAAACCATCTTGTGGGACTCACGCAGGGAAAGCCAGTGTCCGGGAGGGCCAAGGCAACGTCAGAATAGTCCGGGGATGAGGAATTACTAGAGAAAAGCATTGGGGCGCCTGGGGGGCTCAGTGGGTTAAACCTCTCCCTTCGGCTCGGGTCATGGTCTGGAGGTCCTGGGATCGAGCCCCGCATAGGGCTCTCTGCTCAGCAGGGAGCCTGCTTCCCCACCCCACCCCGCCTGCCTCTCTGCCGACTTGTGATCTGTCAAATAAATAAATAAATAAATCTAAAAAAAAAAAAAAAGAAAAGCAGGAGCAGTTCATGAGGCACAAAAAGACCGAATGTTAGCGACGAAACGCGATTTTGCTTGGTCGTATGTATTTTGTCTCTCGGGGAAGTAAGATGTAGTTCTGAAAGAGCATCTTGATTTAGTGCTATTCTGAGAAGATAAAAATGTGCAATCAAGCTGAAAATTTGGATATTTATATAGATATGCCTGTTCTTATTTTTCAAAGGTTTCGAGGGATTGAAATATAGATGTTAAACCCACTTTAGGACCATGTCAGTTCATTAATGAAGAAACCTATTAGTGATGCTAAAAAGTTGATATATTTGGTCTAAATGCTGTTGAAGAACATATAGTATTTGTTTAATGATTAAATGTTTTTCACAGGGATTCTGGAAAACACCAGATATCCAGGGTAAATTTAGTCAAGCAATATGGAAAAAAGAATGTTCCAGACTGTAGAGGTGATCTTACATAAAATAACACATCTCACGAAGATGGTAATTAAGTGGGTACTAACTAAAATCAAAACCTTGTTTTGAAAGATTCTACCGGGTCTGTGTCCTACTGTAGTATTTCCTCCAGAATATCGAAAGATGCCGCTTTGCCGTGTGGGATACACGAGCAGCGGAAGGAAGAACGCAGTCTCGCAGGAAAGACAGACGGTTGTTGGAACGTGCGGCCTGGAGAAGCAGGGGGTCGGGTCCTTCCTGGAACCCAGTGGCTCCCACTGTGGTCTCCACGGTCTTCTGGTTCACCCAGCGGGGGTGGGAGGTATGCTCCTGGGCCTTCCCCCCAGCGCGGACGCAGGGAGGCCGCTGAGACGCCCCCACCCCACAGAGCTGCTGGCGGCCACGCCACGCCCGAAGACCTGATGTGAAGGCAGAGAGGACGCAGCTGCTGGCCCCGTGCTCCTGGGTGGCCGAGGGAGAGCTTGGCTAAAATGTGGCAGGACGAAATGTAGAACACGTCTCGCCTCCCCCAAGCCCTTCTCCGGTTCAGGCGGTGACCACCACGAAGATCTGACCCCGTGGTGCTTCCATCGGAAACCTCCCCAGACGCCGCGGAGGAGGCCACGCCCTCCACTTCACACCCGTCCCCCGGGCACAAGCTCTCCCCAGGGGGGCTGCAGGGATGCCCTCCAACCCGGTCTGTCTGTGTCCACACACACACGCTTATTCACAAGTTATGCGTGTGCTGTGTTGAACTAATGCTTATTGTAAGTCAAGTTAAAAAACAACCCTAAAAGAATGAGAGATTAATAATCATTGAAGTAATTATTGACTAGTCATTAAGATATAGTTGCAGGTATGAAAACTCCTCCGTAGGGGTGTCTGGGCAGCTTAGGACCCGTGTATCAGATAGGGTTTGTCGTGAGTGGACGTGGGGGTGTATCCCAACACACACACTCCGTGATTTTTGCTGAATAAATAAACCAGTCACAGACTTACAGAGCTGGAAGAGTTTCCCCGGTCTGGTTGCAGCAATTTATAAATATTCGGTGAGGAGGTTCGGATCTTCGATGTCGAGGTTGCACAGCCTCCCAGAAGGACCCCGACAGGCAACCCGAGGAGGGCTGTGGGGCGGGCAGTGCCTCGGTCTGAAAGTCCTCAAGGGAAGAGTGGACATGAGAGTGCGGCGAGCCCTTCTTAGAGTCGGGGGCGGCCGCTTATTCTTCCAGTCCCTTCTGTTTACTTTAGGGCTAGACTGTTTTCAAAAGTGAATCTGAAACTTGACTGTAATCGTAAGTAACGTGGTCTCATCCCGAAAATCTCTTAACTGGATCTGCCCTCATGAGAAGTAAAAGCTGATTTTTTTTCTTTCTTTTTTAAAAAAGATTTTATTTATTTATTTGAGAGTGAGTGCATGAGTGGGAGGGGGAGAGGGAGAGGGACAGGCAGGCTCCCTGCTGAGCGTGGGGCCCTGACACAGGCTCGATCCCGGGACCCAGAGATCAGGACTTGAGTTGAGGTCAGGTGCTTAACCCACTGAGCCACTCAGGCTCCTGAAAGCTGCTGTTTTCTGCATTTCTAGAGCACAGATTCCCCGTCTCATCCCCTAGCCCATTTCTCTGGTTGTCAGCACAAGACGTTAATAAAGTACAAAGGAATGTTGACGAGCAGTGGAGGTATCTGTACCAAGGACAGTTGTTCGTTCCTGTCGTGTGTTTTTATAGAAGTAAGGTGACGGCAGGAAGTGCATTTCTGTGCCATAAACCTCAGATTTTCTTGCCTCTGTTCATCGAGCATCAGTCTAACCTCTAGAACAACCCTTTAAAGTTCAGATTCTCCATCTAAGAATGTTTCCAAATGAGTTAATGACAGTTCTTCAGCCTAGACAGTGTCGGGGTGAGATTTACTTACTGGGTCGGACTAAAACGTACATCATTCAGAAAATACAGAAATTCGTACTTGCTTCCCTTGGCGGCCGCGGCCGGGGGCGGAAGAACACACACCACGTTCTCACTCTCCCTTAGAAACTGCCATTTCGGTGTCCGCTTCAGCTTTGCTGAAGGACAAATTCTAAAGCCATATCAGTGCCAAAGATCCCGGATAAGTGTTTGTGTCCAGGAGTGGGGGACCGAGTGGTTTGATTAAGCCCCTGAGGACACAAGAGAGCCCGGACAAAAAGCAGGAAACGCAAGAGGGCCAGAGTGAAGACGTGTGGTTTGAGACCCAAGGGTGTCCGCCCGTTCTGGGGAGGGGCTGCCGGGGGGCCTGGGGTGCTTCCCAGGAGAGTTGGGACCCGGGGGGCCGCACGCTGGGAGAAGAGCTTCAGCAGAGACAGGACAGCTGTCCCGTGGGAATAGAGACCCGGCCAGGAATCACCTTAGTGTCTGCTTGGACAAGGCTGTCGGGGCCTTTGGATCTCAAGCCACCAGACGCAAGCAGGAGCCGGTCTTCTCTGGGAGGAGGTGGCATCATTAGAGTTTTGAGGAAGCTCCACAGTTCCCCCCATTGATGCCAGGACCGAACAAAAATGACATTTGGAGGGAAATTCAGATACTTCTCCTTCGTCTCGTTCTTCATTTTCACCGTGAGTACGAGTGCCGGTTTCCACTGACCTGTAGAGCTAGGCAGGCAGGGAAACCTCTGGTCAGTAGCATGGCTCGAGTCCCTCCTATGAACCAGGCACTGTACTGGACACTGGATATGCAAACATGAACAAGACATGTTGCTGCCTTCCGGAACCTTCCCTGTGTTTCCTCCCTCCAGCACCTTCTGTGCCTCCAGAAAAATTTCAGTCTTCCAGCATCTCCCTGCCCTCCAGAACATTTTTGTCTTCCAGAACATTCTCTGCCTTCCCAAACCTTCCCCGATGTCCAGAACCTTCCTTGCTCAGCATTTTGCGGCAGGGCCGAGGCATGAAGCGGCAGGGGAGGGGTTGGAAGTTGGACGGACCACGTGTCCTTCTGCTCGCGTCTCTAGATGCTCAGCCGAACGAGGGAGGAGCGCAGGGCTGACCGTGGCGGTTACGACAGCGGCATAGGATAGCTCTGCTGTTGGCGAGCGAGGACAGCGGGGCCCTGAGAGGCTTTGGAAAAGGTGAGGGGCCCTGTCCGCTGGCTGGCTGTGCTGGGCGTGCTCGTCCCGCAGGGCGGGTGACAGATGGGTTTGCACTGCGTGAGCCTCACTGCTCCTCCGTCTCTGGGACACGGTGACCGGCCGCGTTTCTCCTTTCTGCTGCGAGCAGCCAGGCGGCGTCTTTGTGGGAAGTGAGGTTAGGAGGGCGCGCACAGTCCGAGCCCCCAGGCTGTGTCTGGCTCTCTGCCGTGAGGAACGTCGCATCAGGTCCTCGAGCGGCAGGGAGTGGAGCCCAGTGTGTCCGCAGTCGCCCTGCGTGTCGTGGAGGCTTGATTTCCTTGTGGGTTACTCAGTGGCGCTGTGGTTCTGGGTGTTCAAGGCACACTCCCTTGGAAAGCCGGATTTGGGCCCCGGAGGTCAGTGTAGCCCCTTTGGCCTGTGCGGCCGTGTGGACTGTTGGCACTGAGCTGCCTGGAGGCCCAAACCTGGTCGCCCGGGGAGGCTGGGGCAGGTGTGGCGGCCCTGATGCTGTGGGGTAGCCTCCTTCCCAGAAGTTCGATTTACCCACTTTTAGATACTTCCTAAAATTCTGGGATTTTACTTATTTATTAGTTCATGATTGTTTTGTTTTTCTTTTTTAAAGACTTTAATTTTCAGTAATTTCTGTACCCAGTGAGGGGCTTGAATACAGCCCCGAGGTCAGGAGTTGCACGCTCTAGCGACTGAGCCGGCCAGGAGCCCCCGTCAGTGACTGTGGATAGCAGGTGGTAGGTGTGGTTTTTTTTAAGCATTTAAAGTTGGAAACCTAAAGATCTGGCAACTTTCTGGAGGTTCCTCTGAGATTAAAAACAATCAAACAAACATGGTTACTTGTCCATGAAATTAAAAAAAAATAGAAACCATTACTTTATGGAATATTTCTTTTTTCCTCTCGGTTTTATTGAGATGCTGTTAACATACAGTACTGAATAAGCAAAGCTATTGTAGAGCGTAACGACTTAGCAAACATTGTGAAGTGATGTTAAGTTGAGTTAACATTGGTAATCTTGTCAGATACAAAAAAAAGGAGAAATAAAAATGAATGTTTTTTCCTTGTGTTGAGAACTTTTAGGATTTACTGTCTTAGCAACTTTTCAGTATATCATGCAGGGGAGGCCTGGGGAGCTCAGTCAGTTCAGCATCTGCGTTTGGCTCATGTCATAATCTTGGGGTCCCGAGATCAAGTCCTACGGTGGGCTCCCTGCAGTGGGGAGTCTGCTTCTCCCTCTGCTGCTCCCCTGGTTCATGCTCTCTCTCTGTCTCTCTCTCTTTCTTTTCATAAATAAGTAAAATCTTAAAAAAAAAAAAAAAAAGGCAGGGATGGCACCTGGGTGGCTCAGCGGGTTAAGCCTCTGCCTTTGGCTCAGGTCATGATCTCAGGGTCGTGGGATCGAGCCCCCCATCGGGCTCTCTGCTTAGCGGGGAGCCTGCTTCCCCCCCGCATGCCTGCTTGTGATCTCTGTCAAATAAATAAATAAATCTTTAAAAAAATCTTAAATAAAAGGTCTTTTTCTCCCTCTCCCACCCCTTGTGCCCTGTGTGCATGCTGGCGCGCGCTCTCTCTCAAAAAGAAAACCACACGTTACATGTCAGTTTTAACTGTAGCCCTCGTGTTTCTGCGACGTGTGATGGGTGCTGACACCCGCTCCAGGAACATGTCTAGAGTATTTGTGGTAAATACCACAATTTTGTGCAATATAAACCAGGTGTATGATTGACACCAGTATTTGAAGACCTTGTTTTTCTGCACATTTCCTTGGTGTGTTGGAAGAAGAAAATGCAGTTAAAAGTTGTTGGTTTTTCTCCCAAATCAACACCCCCAGATGGAATCGTTTAATGTTTCCAGCTTCTCTGGGAGTAAAGAAAAAAGGGGGGTTTCATTATATTGTGAAGGACCAAATCATCTACTTTCTCTGGACCTCATTTCCCCCATCTATAAAATAAGGAGGCTGAACTAAATATATTAGTAAGTGTACGGTTTATAAACACTAGTTGATAATAAATGAGCGTCCCCTTTTCCTGTGCCTTAGTAGCGGGCATGGACGTTGCTGCAGCGGGTCATTCCTTCCTCCGGGAGGACCTGCCCCTCTGTCCTGCACGCCTGGGGTAGGGCACGGGGCTTGTGTGCTGGGCCAGGACCCTGTCCAGAGCCTTCCTCTCCCCCGAGAGCACCCGACCCTGCCCTGTCCCCCCCATTTCACTGTTTTCGGCATGACGTCCTGCCTCTTGCCTGTCCTGGTCATAGCACCCCACCTCTCGCCCCTGTCCTGGAGGGCTATGTCCGTGTCCGAGGCCTCCTTTCTCCGGCATTTTCCATGGGTTGATTAACTTAAATGTTGGGTGGCTCCTTCGAGGGGGGCCGGCTCACTCGTCACACGGCCGGAACGTGTGCCTTTGTCAGATCATGCGGGAGCCTGCAGGTCTGAGGGGAGCCCGCTGAGTCTCAGCCTTGACATTTTGCACCGCCGTAATGAAAAGCTTCCGAAAATAAATGCTGCCTGCGCAACGTCTAATGTATTCTGTTTGGAGGGTGGAGGCTGCGATCGCAGGCACAGCGCGGTCGCTGCCAGCCTGTTCGTCATGGTGACAGGGCGGCCTGTCGTGAGCTCGGGAATTTTCTGGCCTAGAAAAGACTGGAATAAACACCGTAAATATCCAGGGACGCTCTCTGCGAGATACATCTCCTTCATTCAGTTGGATGAAAGCCATTTAGCTTCCTTTAATTTTTTACCGTTTCCGTGGTTTTAGTGTTTGACATTGGACCCACCATGGTGACAGGACTGTCAGGCAACCTGTGAAAACCAGGGCGGCTAAATGGAGAGGGACAGGTGTGACACCTCCTGCGGGGCTGCTGCCTCCCCCTTCCACCAGATGAAATGATGAAGACGGTGAAAATCCTCCTTTTTGGAGATGCTTAAAGGAAGGAAACGTGGGAGCTCAGGCAGGAGCCTGCTTTCCGCAGTCCGGGCTGCCACGCCTGGGACGCGGGCCGTCTGGTCCCTTGGAGTCACTGTCCACGCTCGCTCGCGTGCAGGGAAGGCGGGGCCGGGGGTCGTGCCGCTGGCCTGGAAAGGGGTCCGCAGTGACCCTCTGGCGGCAGCTCTCCAGGCGCTCCGGAGCTGAAAGGACCTTCCGATGTTTGTGGACAGAGCAAGTAGCTGATCCCCAGTGTCATCCAAACCCGTCAGAATCCAGGGAGAGGTTTTCTAAGGGCGTGGGGGGCAGTGGCTGAGACGAAAGGGCTGACGGGAGAGGACGGAGCTGTGGTTAGTGAGTGCGTCCAGAGTCTGGTGACGTGGGAAGTCCCTTAGGAGCTTCCTGCCACAGCCTCCTCACGTGGGAGGGGGACCCCGTCGTGGGACTGGAGTCAGACCGTTTTGGTTCATTATGTGAGGAGTGACATGACGGGGGGTGTCCGGGTCCTCCAGAAACTGCGTGTCTGCTCCCAGCGGGCTCCTGTGTCGCCGGAGGCTGTGTTTCCCGTAGGCAAGTTTGGTGTCCACTTGGGCGTCCTCACCGCCCTCAGCTGCACTTGTGTGATCGCGGCCGCCGAGTGTGGGAGCAGGTGGGGCCCGATGGCCTGTGCTGTTGGGGTGGGGGCGGCCCCCTCGGGATGGGTCTTGGCCGGGGCGGGGGCGGCCCCCTCGGGATGGGTCTTGGCCGGGGCGGGGGCGGCCCCCTCGGGATGGGTCTTGGCCGGGGCGGGGGCGGCTCTGTGCCCCCTCACGCTGGGTCTTGGCCGTCTGCAACACTCCCGTCGCGTGTGGCTTACTGAAGGCTGCTTGCCGAGCCCCGTCCTGACAGTCGGTGGCAGGGAGTCGCGGGTGTCGTCCCCGGGTCCTGCGGCTCTGCCGCAGACGCAGCTGATCCGGTGCTCAGATGCAACGCACCGGGCTCTCTTCGGTCGTGGGGATCTCACGGTTTTATAAAGGAGAAACCTCGCGCTTGTTTATCCTGTCCGAGCCCCTGTCCCCACAGTTCGGGTTCCAAGCCACCTTGGCATCGTGGGAGCCGCGCGTGACTTGCGGGCCGGCGGCTCAGCGGGCAGGCGTGCAGCCGGCTCTCCCCGAGGCTGCTCACGGGCGCGGGCCCGCTCGGGGCAAGCCTGCCCGCAAAGGGCTGCCTGCGGCGCGCGCGGGCCGCAGCCTCGTCCCTGGTCGGCGCACGCTTCTCTTCGCCCTAGCACGGCCTTCACCCGCCTCCGTGCCCCTGACTGGTTCCTGCCCGGAGCCTTTCCTGGGCCTGAAAGCCCTTCCTTGTTGGCGGAGCCAGGCTCTCCTCTAGGCCCTGCCTGTCCGTCTCCTGCCTGCCCTGTGAACCCACGCGGGGGCCGGTGAAGCTCCAGCGAGACGGGCCCGGACAGATGGGGGCTCAGTGAGAGACGGAGTCGAGCAGGTGCTCCCGGGGGCACTTGGGGACCGCTGGGGTCGGCGGGGATAGGTGACGGGCGGGCACCCACCCCCTGGCTCGCTGGGTGTTCATGTGTGGTCTCCAGGCCTCACCGAGTACAGGGGTGGGGGGGGAGGGCGTGGGGTGGCCCCGCTCTCGTGTCCTCCTGGTGGCTGTGGGGTCACCTCAGCCTCGTACGGGTGACCGATCGCTCTCGTCGCAGAGCGCACCGCCGTCTGACCAGCAGTTCCACTTCCCGGCGTCTGCCCCGCGGCCTGCCCGCCCGTGTCCGTGCCGGGTGGCCAGCGCTGCTGCTGCGGCCGTTAGCGAGAAGCCGTGTCGTTCCGTACCGAGACTGGTGACGCGGGTCGCGCTCCTCCTGCGGAATGTCGCGGTTGGTACAACCCTGCAGAGATGTGCTCGGTCACACTCATGGTGACAGGCTCCCGTCCAGAGCGTGCGCTGTGCCCGGCACTTCTGTGTGTCCTTTGCTCACTTTGTCTCCTCGAACCCTCACGGGGCCCGCGACGGAGGAACCCCCGTGGCGTGCGTTTCAGACACGCTCAGGTGCTGGCCTCGCAGCCCAAGCTCTCCCTCACCGTGACAGTATGCCGGCGGAGACCCTTGGCAGGCTTTAAAGATTTCTACCGGACCTGTGCGCGGGAAAGGGCATTTCTTTGACAGCAGGAATCTTGTGTAAGAGCTCACCGTCTCTTCAGTTAATGGGGGGACCAGACGAGGGTGGGGGGGATTGGGCCGCTGGAGCCCTGTCGTCTCTGGCACCTCACCTGTCCCAGACCTCGGGGCTCGCGGAGGTGTGGCCTGAGCCCACAGGGATGCCCAGATGTCGGGATCGGGACCGCCCCCCGCCTTCTTACTCCCGGGAGCTGCCGCACGCTGTGTCGTTAGCTCTGCCTGGGGAAGCGCTTGCTGGAGTCAAGCCGTGTTCCCGGAGCTTCGCGGCCCTGGTGTTCTCTCAGCTCCCGCCGGCCGGGGGTCGGCACCACCTCACCCGGACCTCACGTCATGGAGCATCACGGTCAGTTTGCACACTGCTGTGCGTTGTGTTTTCGGCTCTTCCTGATCCCACTCGTGTCCGTTCCGTTTTGGTCTTTCCTCCGTCAGATGTCAGGAAAGGCCGTCGGTGGGTTAGTTAATGCTCGATGGTCCGTCGCGGAGATTTCTGCTTTGTCCGCGAAGCCTCTCGACGCAGGGTCCTCCCCGCCACACCAGGGCTTTAGCTGCGAGTCCACGGTCCCGCGCGGGGGCGGCCTTCCCCGGGAGGCCGGGTCCCTCCCAGCCGGTGGGCGCCTTCCTGTCCGCGCAGGGCCGTGCGGCCTCTCAGTGCTCGCGGGTCTGGCCGTGGTGGACCGTCCCTCTGCAGCCAGGAGGACCCCTCCTTTCCCTGCTCTTGATGTGGGCAGACGGAGCTTCCGGCCTCTGCCGTCTGCGGATGCTGGGAAGGATCAGGCAGAGCGTGAGGAGGACCGGTACTCGGTATGAAGAAGGCTGCTGACGTCTTTGACTTGATAATGAGTTAATCCACTTCCACCCACGTATGGGGTTTTGAGCCCGGAGCCACCCCGTTTCGGCACGGGCTCCGGGCAGTACTCATCCCGTCCTTGATCCCGAATGGCCTGCCGCGAGCCTTCCAGCTCCACGGGCCCCGTGGGGTCGGGGGTACGACAGAAGACGCACGTCGTGAATTACCAAGGCCCGTGGTCGTGGTCTCGTGGTCTAGGACTCGGCACATCTTCCAGGGCAAGTGTGCCGGGCGCCTGCCTGAGCATCTGCGGTGCTGCTTCTAAGGGCCGAGTGGACTGTTAATAATCAGGAGCTCTAACGTGTCGCTGACTTTATTCGTGGGACACAGAGGGGGGTCGTAGTGCAGACCGGCCCTGGGTGTTGCTGCACCCACTTGGATCTCGTCTGCTGCCGTGGTCACTGTTGGTTTCACGGTCACTTCTCAAGCAAAGGGACAGTGGATGGGGGGCTCTGCGCCCATCTCCCCAGCTCGGAAGACGCGTTCGTACCGGGGTCACGGAGTCTCTGAGGACACACGTCCATCAGCCTGTTTGGTTATCCACCCGGCACCAGGGAGAGAGAGAGCCGAGGTCCATGGTCTCGCCCCTGTGGGGACGTATCTAAACGGTGTTTGGTCTGTGAGCTCCCGTCAGGCTCCTCTCGTGCGGCCGTGCTCCCCCGCGCCGTGGGGTTCAGCCGCGCCGCGGCAGCAGGGACGCCCATGATTTCAGGAGTGTCTGTCCTCCCCTTGAGAGACGGGATCGAGTTGGAGGGGCGACATGTTCAAATGCAGTTTCTGAGTCACCTTTGGACCCTCCAGGCTGCATTTCTGGGGACACACCTAGAAAGTGAGGTCTGAGTCCGTGTCAGAACCGAGAAACGAAGCAATTAAACGCTTGCTACTTGGGAATCAAGAAGAAGTTTCGGCTTTAAAAGGAAAAAGGAAATAATGCTAAAACCTGCTGGTGTGTGTGTAAGACCTCTGGGGCTTTTCTTTAAAAACTTTGTTGTACGGATTTTGGAGGCTGTCCACAGTCCGCAGAGACATGTGTTTCCCGTGTTACAGAAGAAGGCTCCCGGCTGCCCGGGACCAGGTTTCCAGGAGGGTCTTTCCGTCTTAGATGTGAGGCCTTTGCTTTTCCATGGCAGTAGGTGTTGTGGGTTTGTATTCGGAAGATGTCCTGAAATGTTCATCAGAATGGCCGGGGTTGTTACTTCGAGAACCGTCCAGATATTCGACTTCAAGGAACTACGGGAATAATTACATGCCCGATCCCCCAATCTTTCTGGATTTTTGAGATTCGTTGGCTTACCAGGTTGCAAGGGTGGGGGAATTTAAAATTAGAACCCAGGCCGCCAGACTTCCAGACCGAGCCGAAAACAGAGCTTCTCTTTCTGGAATGCCTACCGTGTGCCCCGTCGGTGAGCCTATTTGACGTGGAGGAACCAAACACGAGTTGATCGGTCAAAGCCCGGTCATACCTAAGAGAGCACCAGGCGGCAGGATTTCTCCTGTAATGCAGGCCGACTTGCTGTGGTGGTGGTTTGCCCCTTGGAAGGCAAACGTTAGGACAGCCGGCTTCTCTTAGGGATGCCGGGGCGGGCGGCGCTCCGGTCGTGCTCCGGTGAGCCGGGTAGTTTCAGCTCTGCCTTCAGGGTCGACGCGGTTCGCACCTGTCGATTCCGTCCTCACAGGGTGACTGGATTCCCAGGAAGAGCTCTGCCCTCTCTGCGGCACGGGGTCGGTGTCCCCGCATGAAAGCCGGGCCGGTGGCTGGCGATGCCTGCATCAAAGGTCTCTCGGAGGCGTGGATGACATGCCCCTTCCCTGCCTGCAAGGCCAGCCGCGCTCGTTTGTCGAGCTGAGTTCACTCTCGGGTGGTTTAGTTCCACTTTCATCTGACAATTAATTAGGGAAGAAAACACCACTTTTATTGTGTCCCCGGCTAGGTCAAAACATTTCCTTGTTACGCTGAGTGTCTCACACATCATCAGACACCGCACCGTGGAAAACTCAACGTGTGCCCACTCCTGGGTCTGTGCCCTGAAGAGCTGAAGGCAGGGTGTCCGGTGCCCGTACTCACGGCAGCCTCGTTCACGCGGCTGAGGCGCGGATGCATCCGCGGTGGAGGGACTGTTAAGTCCGCGCACACCGTGGAGTATCGCCGTAAAAAGGAAGGGGGTTCTCACGTCTGCTGTAATAACATCGATGAACCTTGAGGACATTCTACTAAGTGAGGTAAACCAGCTCCAGAAGGATAAATATGATGTGATTCTACTTGTTATGAGGTCCCTGGAGTTGTCGGATTCATGGACACACGGTAGAGGGTGGGCACCAGGAGCTAAACAAGGGGGACGGGGCGTTAGTGTTTAATGGGGCCGAGTTTCCTGTTTGCAGGATGAAAACATTCTGGAGGCGTGTCACACAACAACATGCGTGTAGTTGTCACGGCCGAACGAGCTCTACACTAAAAATGGTTAAGATGGAAAGTTTTAATGTTTTTTGCTCTTTAACACAATAAAATATTAAAACATGTAAGTGGAAAGAAAGCAGCAAGAATTTAGTTTTGTAACGTATCCCCGTCTTTACTTCCAGGCCTGTGGAGTTCTGGGGACCCAGCATCATAGCTGGGGGTCAGTCGGCCCGTACTGATTCTCTGTTGACGTTCCCAAGTGGGAGGAGAGCGCGGGGATGTGGGCTGACCGGAACCTGGTGTGGGTGCTGAGGGAGGTCTTGGTGGTGCGGGTCTGACGGAGCATGTCGCGGGGGGCCAGGATTCCCCTAGTTCCGTGCTGGGCCACATTCCTAAAATGATTTCCAGTCGGTGCGAAGCCTACAAGACTTTTCTCCTTTCCGTGCTGTGTGCTGCGCAGTTGTTTGCTTTCCTTCATACGCCAGAACAGTCGTTCTTTTCACTGGAAATGAATGTTCCGTAAGAGAGTCGGTACGTACGTGGAAATACCTACATCGTGGGGTCCTCTGTGGCCGTGTCGTGGCCTGAGTGGTGGGATTATGTACTTCTGGAGAGGGAACACATCAGGCCTCAAAAAAATACATCTGACCCAATTCTGGGCTAAAAAAATTATATACAGTCACGGTGTTATATGTATCTGTACAGAGCGGGACTTGGGGGTGTGTTTTGTTTTTTCTTTTTATTTCTTATTTTTGTTACTTATTTATTCACATTCTTTATTTATTTTAAGTAAACTCTGCCCCCAACCTGGGTTCGAACTCATGACCCTGAAATTAAGAGCTGCAGTGCTCTACCAACAGGGCCAGCCAGGGGCTCCCACTTCTCATTATTTTAAGAAAACACTGTGTAATGAGAACAATAAAAATTAGGTTTTTTTAAAAGAGTTTATTATCTATCTATTAGAGAGAGAGCACGCGCGCACGCACAAGGCAGGGAGGGGCAGGCAGAGGGGACACAGGCTCCCCGCTGCGCAGGGAGCCCGGCGTGGGGCTCGATCCCAGGCCCCGGGGTCGTGGCCTAAGCCGACGCTCAGCTGACTCTGCCACGGAGGCGCCTCTAAAAATTAGTTTTTAATGTAGAACGTATAACATTTCTTTGTAAATGGGTTAATGAAGAACAAAGAAACCGTGAGAGAAAAATCTTTTCTCGGAACTGGAGCTGCTCTCGTGGATGGTTCTGGGGGAGCCGGACCCTCAGCCCTCAGGGACCTCCGCCCGCTGGGCCCGGGGGGGGCATCAGGGGCCCTGGGGGGGCATCAGGGGCCCCGGGGGGAGCTACCCTGGGCTGCTCCGACCCGTTGACTGATCTCAGCATGAGCCTCCCCCCGTGAAGACAGGGTGACGACCGTTGGGAGACGCCGGCTTGTCAGAAGGTGGGTGAGCAGTGCGGGGGGGGGCATCCTCGTCCTTCTCCTGGGTGTCTTTGATTATGGGAGGGAGCCTTCTGCCCGTGAAAGCTGAGGCCCCGTCGTAGGTTCCAGAATTGCTTTTTTCTCGTCCGGTCCTGTTGCGTAAGAGGGTGGAGAACCGCCCGGACCCGTCCGAGGGAGGACAAGGGCCTGCTCCTCTCTGCGGACGGTGGACAGGGCTCCCCCTGCCTCCAGAGCTTTTCTGGGCGGCTCTGCTTGGTCAGACCCTTGGTCAGACCCACCTTCTTATTTTTGGTGCCTGAAACAACAGGGGAGATGGCCCTCAGGGCGCCCGTGCCGAACCTGGTCTCTGGGACCCACTGGATGGCGGTTTGCTGCTCAGACGTGCTCTAGGGCAGTCCCCAAAGCAAAGGCTGCGGCTGGAAGGCCGTGCCCTTGGGCTTCAGCATCTGCGGGTGAGGCACCAGGCGGGATGGGGTCTCTCGGTCCAAGGGGATCACACATGCCAGCCCCAAGTCCAGACATGCGGCGTTAGCGCCGGGCTGAGGGTGGCCGTCCCGTGGGAGTTATTCAGAGGGGTTGGCCAGGTGGACGGTCGTGAGGCTGGGGTGGCGGTGGGGGTGGGGGGTGAGGTGGGCGATGAGTCCCTCAGCAAGAGAACAGACTGATGAGGTTCCCATCCACGGAACACGCGGGAAAAGCTGCCCGGCCCCGTTGGCTTCTTTGACATGATTTCCTGATGGGACAGCTTGCGGGGTCCCGGAACGCTCGCACCGGTCCGCAGGGGAGGGGGGGGTCCCCGGTGCTCTCGGACCGAGTCGCTTCCCGCAGAGCCAGAAGAGAACACGCGGAGGGAGCGCAGGGCCGGCGGCTTCAGCTTTCCAGGCGGGGACCCGGTTTCGCCCCATCCCAAGTCCTTCGGGAGGGAATAAAACCAAGGAGAGGAAAACTGAATTATCTTTGAAAGACCCACGTGTGTGGACCCACTCCTGCGCTCCGGGCCTGGCTGGGCGTTCGGACACCCACGGCCGCAGAGGCAGCCCCCGCCCTCAGGAAGCCTGGTCCCCCCCGCTCACGCTGGATTTCATTGTCCTGCGTCTCGTCTGTCCTAAAGCCACCCTCCCAGGTTCGGGGGTAGCCTCTGCTCACCGGGCTCTCCCGTTGTCCCCTGGTTTCAGCTGCTCCGGAGTGAAGACTGTTACATTGACTTCTATCAAGCCCCTCCCCGCAAAGTTCTCTTCTACTCTGTTCAACTTTTGTTGGGGCCGATTCTGACGTTTGTGTCCCGAGGGCTCCGTGTGGGGGCGGGCAGGGTTCTCTGGCTGAGTCTGACTTTTCTTACTCTGCAGCGTGATCGTGGATTACCTGGGATTTTATTTCCCTGGTAGAAGGGGTGTTTGTTAAACTCAAGCGTGGGCTTCCCTTCAGGCTCAGAAACAGCCCATATTAAGAGATGCTGTGTCCGGTTTTCATCAAGAGTTCCCCAGCAGGAGCGGCGCCCACTTGGAGTACTCGGCACGCCGGGGTCTGGCGGCAGCGCCGGGGGCCTTGGGGACAAGGAGGGCTCCAGAGGAAGGCGCGTGAGTGGGAGGTGATCCTAGAATCTGCTGGCTCTCAGCCTTCTCCGTGGAGCTGGCGCGCTGGAGCTCCCGGAGCGACCGCAGGCAGGGGAGGGAGATCCCAGCCTTCTCCGTCGGTCAGGGAGGCCTTCCCTCTGGACCGGAGTCGGAAGGACCGCAGAGCGTTAGGCCCTCAGTTGGGGCTTGAATCAGCCCCCTCTGCCGTCAGGTCAGAATTAAGAGAAAGGATTAAATCTCTTTCTCTCTCTTAAAGATTTATTTATTTACTTGAGAGAGAGAGAGTGTGTGTGCACACGAGCGGGAGAGGGAGAGACTCTGAAGTCTGTCCTGTGCCGACGCAGGGCTTGATCTCATGACCCTGAGCTCGCCGGGACCTGATTTGGACCAAGCGTCGGGTGCTTACGTGGCTCTGCCATCCAGGGCCCCCCAAAGGGTTAAATCTCTTAAAACAAGCACAGAGTCCAACCAACCCAGCTACTTAGTTAAGGGCAACTTGTAGAAATACTTTAAAATCCACACAATAATGGTAACTAATTGCAATCTTAAAAACTCTGTGGGCATTTTCTTTTTTATTTTCACAATAAATTCATTTGCACAGATGCGGAAACGCACCAGCACAGCTGGGACTCGGTCCGGGTCTGCCCAGGGCCGAGGTCTGTGCTGACACCGCTCTCCCACCTCCCACGGCCCGTGCAGCCTCAGCAGCGGGGCTGAGGGGGCGGGGGTCCTCTCGGGGTCTGTGGTGCGGAGTGGCAGGAGCAGGGAGTGTGAGGAGTGAGGCTGCTGGAGCGGAGGGACACGAGCAGGTGCTTTGTTTACATATTTATGTATTTATTTTTAAAATTTATTAGAGAGAGAGCAGGCGTGCACACACAAAATCTCAAGCAGATTCCGCTGAGCATGGGGCCCGACACGGGGCTCGATCTCACAACCCCGAGATCAGGGCCCTGAGATCACAACCTGAGCCAAAACCAAGAGTGAGAAGCTCAACCGATTGTCCCCCCAGCACCCCGTCTTGCTCACTTCTAATCACAGCCTCATGCCCGTGGTCTCATCAGACCCCTTGATAGACGGTGAGCTCCGAGGCGGTTTGGATGAGTAGGAGCCGACCTTCTGGCCTGCACAGCCGGCGTCCGGGGTCGGGGGCGTGACTGTGGGGACCAGAGCCGGAAGTGGCTGTCAGGCCCCATTCCCGGTGGCCTGGCCCTTGCTGGTCTTAGATTTGGTCAGTGCTGTCGTCGTAGCTGATGCCAGGCCCATATTTTGTGTCTCTGTTCCCTTCCCTTGGAGTCTTACAGATCTGTTGGCCTTTCGTGAATCTACTGCCCTTGCATTATTTACACAGGAACTGGATCCACAGAGAGAAATGTCCTGGAGGAGGAGGAGCAGGTGCTCCGTTTCGTGTTTCTGCCTCCCTAGTGCGCACGTGACTTAAAAATAGAGTTTTTTAAAGGTTTCGTTTATTTGACAGGGAGAGAGAGCGTGCACAAGCTAGGGGAGTGGCGGGTGGAGGGAGAAGCGGGCTCCCCGGGGGCTCGATCCCAGGACCCTGAGACCATGACCTGAGCTGAAGGCAGAGGCTTAACCCACTGAGCCCCCCAGGCGCCCCAGAAATAGATTTTTATGCAGGGATGAGAACACCCACTCCGTAGGCTCTTCAGCAGGGGCGAGGCCTGGGCAGGGATGTCCAGGATTGGTGCTGGCTGCTGTTGCCTGGATGCTGAGGAGACAGAGGTCACACCGAGGCAGACACGGGTTGGCACAGCACCCTCCTTTGCTCCGTGCCAGCTGGGCACCGGATCGGGCTGCCCTCTCGGGCTGAATGGGACAGGTCTTCAGTTGACGTCAGGGAGTTCACTTGCTGCCAAATTGTGGTGGGAGAAATCTCCCCGCTGTGACTCACTGTGGGACGTTCATGTCAGCTTCGGTTCCAGAAATAAGATTCTGTCTTTCATTAAAAAAAGCCTGAATCATTCACGCGAACAGTATTTACCCAGTGTTCCCTTCTCTCCTGTGGCGTCCCAGGTCCTGTTCCGCCTGCCTGTCCTTGCGCTGGACGAAGAAGACATACCGGGAGGCCTTAGACACCGTCCCCAGGCCTCTCTCCTGGGCACCAGCTTCCTGGCGCGCGCCCGCGTCAGAGTGGCTCTGGGGCAGACGGCGGGGCCTTCTCTGAGGGAAGGAGGCTTTGCTGCCTCGAGGAGGGTTAGGACCTGCAAGGCTTTTCCTGGGAGATGCTTAGTGTAGACCTCAGGGGCTGGTGTTTGCTGAGTTCCGTTCGTGCCATGTACAGTCTCTAAGCTTCCCCTCCTGGCTCTGCCCCTTCACGCCTGTTGCCTCCTAGGTGGTGGCCAGGGCAGTGACCACCTCCTCTTGGTCTGGGCGTTAGAGGGGCCCTCCGCCTGGGGGCATCTGGGTTCATGCCACCTCCTTGCTGGGCTTCTCTCCCTCTCCTGGGTGCCCGGTGCTGTCGGTGGGCGGGGGTATGTTCTGGGTGGGCGAGGTCACGTCTAGGAGTCTTGGCTTTTCCAGGGGATTTGGACGAGTCTTGTACAGTCCTTAGGAAATGTCTGCCGAATGCTGCGGGTCAAGCAGTGCCGGGGGAGGCATGGGAGGTGGCTTCAGAAGCCACACGGGGAATGTGGGCGTACAGCCACGACCTCAGCTTCCCGGGGAGTACACGTCATTAAAGGGTCCTCGCATCCCCAGCACGAACCAGCTGTGTGCCTGACCTACTAGAAGAGTGCAGGAGTGATTCTAAGGGGTGCTGGTCTCCAAGAAGAGTAAACAATAATTAATCGAGCAGTAGAAAGGAAGTTGACTTCTCTGCACAGAACTAAATGTCATGGGATTGACTCCCTGTGCTAGTGTGCGGTGTATAAAAGGAAGAAGCCTTCGGGAACAGGGACTATGGGGTCTGCAGACGGGAGAAGCAAGCATGAGGGTAGCACCATGAATTTCTGGGGGCCGCTTAGCTCTGTGCCCTCCCACACTTGCTCTGGACTCTGTCACCTGTGAGGTGAGGGCACTGGAGACACCTGGTCTACCTTCCTGCCCAGCCAGTAACCCACTGCAGACACGGCCCTGGGTCTGGTTGTGTCATTGTGTCACGATGGTGACCCCAACCTTAGAAGACATATGTGAGCCCTCCTGCCTGCTGGCGGCTGGCATGGAGGGCAGCTGGGCCTCCGGGTAGGGCCGGGGGCTGGGGTTTCTATCCAGGGTCAGTATCCGGGTAGTTGCTTTCCTCTCAAGTCGGCCTTCTCAGTCCCCTGGAGATGATGCGTTTATTATTACTCGGGGGCGGCGGCCGCGTCTGTCCAGTGATCGCTGCGTGCAGAGTGTGACACATGGGAGGCGGCTGGAGTCACCGGCATTTATGCGTTGCCGGCAGTGATTTATTACAGGGTCGGAGTCTGTGCTCAGAGTTCGTGCTACAGGGACCTCCCATCTCTGGAGCAGGTGGAAATCTCAGAAGCCAGAAATCTCACTCTGCGCTGAACTGAGGCCACGTCCTCCCTACCTTTCACCCAAGAGGGTGAATTAGATGACCAGGACCCCTTCTTTCTTTCTCCCGGAGGGGCACAACCAGTTTCCAGATCCTTCCTTCCTTGTCTGCGTGCTTCTTTGCCATCTGAAAGCCGTAAAACACGAGGCAGGTTGGGTGTTGGTCTCCAGCCGCGTTGCTGTCCATTGGGTGTTGGTCTCCAGCCGCGTTGCTGTCCACAGTTAGAGGGACTCTCTCAGGCTGGCGGTGAGCGGCTCCGGGTGTCGCGCCCTTGAGGTCTGCGGGGTGTTAGGGTAGGACCTGGAATTCCTCCTGGAGGGTGTGGTTCACATGCCCCCTTCTAAGCTAACTTTATGAGTCTCCGTTTCCTCAGAAGGAAAGGGACGGCGGGGCCTCTAAGGCAGGGAGGAGTAAAGATGTAGCGGAGAGCAGGTCGCAGACCGGACCTGGTCCGTGACCCGAAGGACCGCTGTCAGCAGCCGGTCGTCCGGAGCCCAGCTGCTGGCCTCTCACGGTTGCACATTCTGGCCAAGGCCTGCAGCGCGGACGCTTCAGTGACAACGGAAACGCTCTCCTGACGGTGGAGACACGGCGCGTCTTGATGTCTGATCTTCCTGCAGCCAGAGCAAAAACCGAAACCCCCACCTCAGCAGACTGCGTGGTTTGTGCGGGCTGATCCGAGGAAGCCTCGCGAAGACACTGGACATGCGCTGCTGTTTGGGCAAAGTCCCCGCCCCTGGACACGGGAATAACCTTTGAGTTCGTGAGGAAGAATTCACTGAATCGGCCTCAGGTCAGAACTGAGCCCTACATGGGACAAGAGCGTCCAGCCGCACAAAGAAGGGCAAATGTTCCCCACGGTGAGGGTGTGGATGGCAAGGTCCAGCCTCGAAGTCCTGTTCCCTTGTCCGGTGGGTCCCGGCTCACCTGGCTTGGGCGTCTGTGGGCATCTCGCCAAGTCTGGTCTGGAGCCCCTGCAGGAAGTTCCTGCTCAGTTACATCCTGTGACATCTGACAGTCTTAGAGGAAAAAGGAGCGTAACGAGACGTCAGCGCCGCAGCGGTTCTGGAGCAGCGGAGAATTTGCTGGTCGCTCCTCCCTCGTGGGCCTCTTCTCCCCCACTCAGGGGCCTCACGTAGCTGCAGCTCTGCGTCCCCTGGCACGGAAGGTCAGTGAGCAGGTCCACGGACGGTATTCTGGACGGCCCCACGGGCGCCGGTCTGGGATGGAAGCATCACCCTGTCCGTCCTGGGAAGGGTGTAGAGAAGAGAAAGAAATGACACCACGAAGTTTTACTGGAACGTACGGTTTTTGTAGGGGATGAGAAATCTTGCTGGAGTTCACACGTATTCCGACAAATTATTGGGGAGTAGATGAAGTGTTTGGTCAAACGTGGACCTAGAATTAGCCAGCGGCTGCGCCCCACTCTTTGGACTGTCACTGGCTCCAGCTGAGTGTTGACTCAGTGGTGGTGACGTGAGCTTGGGTGGGCTGATGATGGAACCACACGTGTCACCTGCTTGTCATGCCCCCGGAAGGGTCCTCTTGGTGGTGTGCGTGTGATGTGATGGGAACCAGACGGGAAGCAAAACGGCAGTTCCCCAGAAAGCCAGCTGACGTCATGTTTTTACTTGTTTACTTGTACATGTTTTTACTTGTCTAACTGTTCTGTGGTGTTACTCAGCTGGATACGGAGTTAAGTACTGAGATTTGGGAGGTTAAACTATCCCTGCTTAATTCTTTATTTTTAAAAAATTTTATTTATTTATTTGACAGAGAGAACTCGCACACAAGCAGGGGGAGGGGCAGAGGGAGAGGGAGAAGCAGGCTCCCCGCTGAGCAGGGAGCTCGGTGCAGGGCTCGATCCCAGGACCCTGAGATCATGACCTGAGCCGAAGGCAGAGGCTTAACCCACTGAGCCACCCAGTTGCCTCCTGTTTAATTCTTTAAAAGGATGGTGGTAAGACAGATTTAAAAAGATTAAGTAAAAGCTTGAAATGGGGACCCATCACTGCCCAACAGAGCTGACCGGAGAATGAGAGAGCTCTTGGCTCCCGTGGTGGCGGGCAGCGGCCCAGCGTTTGTGGAGATGGGCTTTCTGACCAGGGGCAAACCAGGCTTCACGGGAGACGTGGGGGGCTCTGTGCGTCCGGATGGGCTGCGGTGGCAGCAGGGCCTCCCTCGTCCGGGCTTCTTATTCTGGGCAGGTTCTGGGGGAGGGGGGAGCCCCACGGTGGAATGTGTGCAGCTCTGAACACGCCGGGTTCATAGCAGACCCTCCGGTCTACCCCTGCCTGCATTCCCGCCTGAGGAAGACCGTGGGCCTGAGCCCCGGACCCTTCTGCGGGGTCTGGGAACTCGGAGGCCTTCTGGGAAAGGCGAGCACTGAGTTGGGTAGTCCTGGGTTCCGGTGTGCGGCGATGAGCACCACATGTGCGTGGAGGGCTGCCCTCCTCCCCTAGGGACATGCGGAGGCTGTTGGGGAGGGGTCCAGATAAGTCAGTCATAAGGGGTCCAGACCGTCCTGCCTGGGACGGTCGCACGCTTGATTGTGCTGTTGGCGAAGGATGAGAGGTGATGAGAGACGCGCGCTTGAGCGGGGGCGGCGGGGCGGGGGCACCGAGCCGAGGACGGCCTCCCCTTCGCTCTCGCTGTCCGTTTCTTCACGCGCTTCTCCCAGTGGCTCCACGGACGTGGGGCGGGTGGGGGGCTGTGCCTGGCGAGCACGGCCAACGAGGAAGCGTCGGTCGGGGGCCTCAGCCAGAAAAGTGAGACTCTGGGTCTCCCTTTCCTTGTTCGAAAAGCGCATGGATTGAACAGACCACTTATTTTTTTTAATTTAAATTCAATTAATTAACATATAATGTATGATTGCTTTCAGAGGTAGAGGTCAGCGACTCATCCGTTGTACACAACAACCAGTGCTCATCACGTCACGGGCCCTGCTTCATGCCCGTGCCCCAGTGACCCCAGCCCCCACCTCCCTCCCCTCCAGGAACCCTCAGTTTGTTTCCTACGGTTAAGAGTCTCTCGTGGGTTGTCTCCCTTTCTGATTTCGTCTTGTTTTATGTCTTCCTTCCCCTCTGATGCTTTGTTAAGTTTCTTCAGTTCCACATAAAGCAGAAGAACATTTTCTTCCTCCAAATGAGCAGTTGAAAATGTGGTTGCGTGGTGTTTCCTCCCACCTTTCCCCCAGCCCACGGGCTCATTGTCTGGGGGAGGGGCACGGAGGGGAGCACACCCCTTACCCGCTGTGGCTCTCCCCCGGGCAGTGCCCTCCAGACCTCAGGGGTCAGTAAGTTTTGATTTCCTTTCTCTTTTTCTTTCTCTCTCCCTTCCTTCTTTCCTGTTAATATTATTTTTTAAGATTTTATTTATCTACTTGACAGAGAGAGAAGGAACACAAGCAGGGGGAGCAGCCGCAGAGGGAGGGGGAGAAGCAGACGGCCCCTGAGCAGGGAGCCCGACGCGGGGCTCGATCCCAGGACCCTGAGACCACGACCTGAGCCGTAGGCAGGCACTTAACCCACCGAGCCACCCAGGCGTCCCTCAGTTTTACTTTCAACAGTGGTCTGGCTCTTCTTCCTGTAGAAACTTCTGGAATTGCACCACAAATCCTTGATAAGTGGGACAGGAGCCCTTCCTCATGAATAGAACCGAAAAGCACGGAGTTGATATCAGCATGTATTAAATTATATAAAACTCAGTTTTGAAGTTTTTCATCGTGGACATTTGACCATCTGAGAACAAAATTATTAGAAGAAGAGAAACAAGGTAGCAGGATCTCCCCGGCCGGAGGTCGTCGGGCGGAGCGCGGCACTGGGGCGCGGCAGGGGTGAGCGCCGGCCTTCCTGGTCAGCCCGACGAGAGCGGCCGCCGGCGGGTCCCTGCTGGGGCTTCGGTTCACCCTCGCCCTCGGCGACACACAGCAGAACTGTAAGACCACGAGCCCCGCTGGTGCGTGCGGAGCTCTGCGACGTCCCCGGATAAGAGTGAGAAATCGGTAAGAAATACAAAGGGCGCTGGTTTGGGAAATGAGGAAAAATCTAGAAAATGTGTTGTTTTGTTTTGAAGAATGTAAGTAAAGCCAGATCGACATCTTTTTGTGTTTTGGTCTCCTTTCTCCGGGGCCTTATCTGCGGTTCGTGTGAATGTCAGTCTTCAGCACGCGGGGCGGTGGCTTCCCGGCGGACTCTGGGACCAGCGCGTGTGGGCGAGCCGGGGTGGGCCGGACTGCTCGCTTCCTGGCGACCGGCGGCCCTGGGCGGTGTCGGGCCCTGCGCGTGGCGTCCTGCCCAGGAGCGCGGCTTGGCGGTCGGGGAGTCCTGCCTCTCTGAGTTTCCCTGAAGCTGGAGGCCCCTCCGCGCTCAAGCGCTCTCCCGTGACGAGCACTGCGGCCTTTTTGGCTCCGCAGTTGTGGCAAGCTCCAGCGAGCGTTTTGATTCTCTTCAGCTCACTTAGCTAAGCCTTGAAAGAATCAGCTACTTTCGTGACTTGGTAGAATTGTAGCCAGAATTGCCGAGAGCTGATGAATGGCAGCCGGACGGCCCGGAATCGGAGAACTCACTCCTGGGAGCCGGAGCAGGTTTCCCGTCGTGACGAGTTCCACGGTGGCTCACCTCGCCTGGGGGCCCAGCGCCTGTCCCTAGAAGCGCCCCTCGCGCCCTGGCCGGAGCGGTCCCGGAGGGAGGCCGCGCCGGCCCCGGGGCTGCTGTGCCGGCGCGGGACTGGCCGGTGTCCGGCGGGATGACTCAGTTCGCTGCTGTTTGGGCTTTGGTACTAGACGACAAGGCGTGTCTGCGGGGCTTCTGGGCAGGTTGGCCCCAGCGGGTCCCGCCGCGACCCGGAGTTCTCGGAGTAGCAGAGGCCGCTCAGGCCCCGCGCCCGGCGGAGAGCGCAGGACGAGAAGAAGCCAAGGAGTGTCCCTGGGATGTGCTTGACCTGAAAGTTACTCTTTGTCTTTGGAAGGAGAGGTCGGGAAGCTGATCTGTGAAGGACCCCGAGTGCCAGGCGCTGTGACTGGTTTCTTCCCTGAGATGTTCTGTGGCCACAGGTCCGGTCTCAGACCTGCGCGGGGACCCCGGCCCGCTGCTGGCTGCGCAGCCGCACACAGACCCTTCCCCGCTCACGGCCTTGGCGGCCTCACTGCACAGCGAGGTTCCTGTCTTGCAGGGGGTTGTGGGGGTCAAATAAGGTCATTCGTGGGAAGCACTTTGGGACCGGGACGATGATACTGGGTCAGAGTGCATATTGTCACCAGATGTCAGGTGACCAGAACTGAGGCTGTGACCTAGAGGGAGGCCCAGAACACGTGTTCAGTTCTTCCCGACTGCAGGGAAAGCTCCTGAGGTGTGGAGGGGGAACGAGGTGTCACCGGTGGTGGGTGTGTGAGTGCCCTCTGTGTCCACCGGGAGGCAGGAGTGGCCGCGTCCCCGCCCTGAAGTCCCAGGGTTCGTGGGCTGCTTCGGTCCCGGGTGAGGGGTGGTGAAGGCCCCCAGCGCCCTGCTTGCCAAACCCCCCGAGGGTGTGCGTGGCGGGGCGTGGGGAGGAGGGACGCTCTTCTCAGAAGTCCTGCCTCACAAGCCCTGCCCAGCCCCTTTTCTGTTGAAAGGGGAGGCTAGTGGTCGGGGGGGCAGGAGGCCCTCCGCAGGGGGACGGTGGAGACGCTGCACCTGCAGCCGGAAGGAGCAGCGAAGAGGAGGCGGAGAGGCAGGGGGCGGGGCACCGGGCAGGGGCTGGGGGAGAAGGTGCAGCCCAGGCCCCTGAGCGTTGTCAGGCTGTGAGGGAGGCCGCGGGAGGCCAGCGGCCCCAGAGCCACGGCCGTGCCTGGGCGTGGTCCCAGCCGCAGACTGAGGTCTGGATGCTCACCAAGCTGACGAGGGCTCAGCAGTGAGAGTTCCCAGGTATCGGGCCGAGGAGGCGGACAGAGGTGGGCTCTGCACAAACAGGTGGGAATTCTGCGCAGAGACGGCGCCGTGAGCTGTCCGTCTGCTCACCCTCGCCCTTCGCGGGAAGGCGCACCCAGAGATGCCTTCTTTCCTCCACTTGGAGGTGGATTGCGGTCGGGGCGCAGGCCGTGGGGCTCAAGGTGGGACGGAGGCCGCAGGCAGACCGTGGGGGGACCGGGCCGGGTACCTGGCCGGGCTCCGTGTCCCAGCTGCTCCCAGTTCTTCATCTGTGGGAATGAAGTGCTTACTTTTGAAGGGTCAACTCCAAGGCTGTTTAAAAGGCACCAGCCCTGGTGATCTGCAGCGTGAATCTATGTTAATTAAATGCACGTAACCGATACTACTATTATTGCCGCGAAAGGTACTTAAAATGTGCGTAAGATAAATAGTAAATCCACACCTTAGTGCGTTTGAATGTAAATCTTAAAAGATTCTCTGGCTCCTTTGAATCCATAGTCATATTTTAGATGAAATTTGGAGAAATAGTTTGTGGGGAAATGTCCCAGTCGTTCATTACCAGTGTGGTTCTTCGCAGTTTCTCGCTGTGGGAAATTAGAGCGGACGTGGGGCGCCTCGTTTTCCCTGAAACATTTTTGAATCTGTAATTTAATTGCGTCAAGAGCTTTGAGAGAGCAAGGGGTGGTTATCCCCGAGCTGTGTCTGAGGAGACAGACCTGCAGCAGGTGGCCAGGCCCAGGCTTGGGAGTGAGACATCCGGGGTCGGGCCGCCTGGCCGACCGGCGGTGTGAGTTGGGTGAGCTGCTTCAAATCTGTTTGCTCATCTGTAAAATGGGAGTAAGATGCTGAGTTCACGTGATTGTCATTTCCTTTATGAGTGAGGCTGTTGAGCGCCGCACGCGGGGCTCAGCACGTGGTCGGTGTTCAGCAACGTCAGCAGGCCCGGCTCGCGCCTTTTCTCTCTGCGTCGTCCTTTCTGGACCATGCAGCGGACACCGGCATGTCGAGAAGGGGTGTAGGACAGCAGCCGGCTAGGCACGGCCTGTTGCGGAGGTAGGACGCCGGCCTCTGTCCTCCCTGCTTGGGGAACGGTGAGGCTCGTCTGCACCGCGGAGCCCACGACGCCGCACGTGGGTCGATCCCGTCTGCTAACCAAAGCAGATACGGTGGGTTACGCCAGACACCTGGAGGGTGTCGGAATCATGAAATACGGAGCATTGTTCCTCTCCGGAACCTCACAGTTGCACCCTCGTTGGTGAGGCGAACGCAGGAAACAGGCACGGGGCTGAGCCGGGCCATGAATGGGTTTCCGCAGAGCGGCTTGCGCACAGCGGCGGCTGCGAGGGGAGCTACGGAAAATCAATGTTTGTGATTGTGCTCATCACTTACTTGGTGAACAAAAGAAGAGTCTTGAAAAGTTTCAGAACGAGATGCGCTTCCCAGCCCCGGGTGTGTGCTTTGCGAGGCGTGAAAATGAAGCAACTTCCACGAGCTCCCTGGAAACCTGCTGGTGGTTCTGGCGCTGCCCGGGCTGTCGTGTGCAGCCGCGGTCTGAGTCCGCTTCCTCCCCGTGGCACGTGGGGAGGAAGTCGTGGGGTGGCCGTGGGGTTTCACTCCTTCAGCCTGGGAAGCCAGAGTTTTGCTTCCAAAGCTGGGAGAAATAAATGTGGAGCAAAGCCACTATTTTCTCTTGCTAGCTCTAAAATGACGACTCTTCAGCATTTTGAGAAAGCGATTCTGCAGCTAGAACTTGACGCCACAAAGTGTGTGAGGTCAAGGTGAGACTCGCAGGTGTTACAAGGAAAGGAACATTTGTAAATAAGAACGAAGAGACAGTCGCGTATCAGCTAAATAAGAAACACGCTGACAGTTCCGGCAGGGAAACCAGTGATACAGTCATACAGTCCAATAATTCAGATTTCTATGTGACAAACAGTCTGGCAGAAGAGCCCAGAGCTGCTGGTGGCTTCGTTGGTAGGTGGGACGTGGCCTCATGTCCTCCATCTGTCCCCCAGGGGCACCGTCTGTCCTTCCTTGCTCTGCTCACACTTGCAGCATTTCTCTGTGTCCTGTGGCTGCTCGCTTGCGGTCTGTGCCCTGGTCAGCTGGCCGTGGGAGCCCAGCAGGCACGAGGAGGAGGAAGGACGTCGGAGGCTTTTGCCCTGGCTCCCTCCCAGTGGTGACATCCCTGGTGGGGCCTGTCCTCGGGCTCCAGCTTAGTGCCCCCGTGGGGTCTCATGGTGTGTTCATTCCTCCATCTTTGAGGGCCCCAGAAAAGCCCGTTTACCACCAGCCTGGAAGTCCCTGTGGTCTGTGTGGTCCCTAACACCCTCCACACCGCCTTGTAAGTGGTCCCTCTACTCAACGCATTCCAAATGGTCTTAACTTCACGGAGCCTCTGTCTTAGTATGTTTGGTCTTTGTAGCAAAGATACCACAGACGCGGAGGCTTAAACAGCAGACATTCATTTCTCACTGCTCTGGGCACTGTGGGGCCCAGGATCAAGGTGGCCACAGACTGGGTGTCTGGTGAGTGTCTTCCCGGCTTGTAGAAGCTGCCGCGGGGCCCGGTGTGCTCACTGGGCAGAGAAGGGAGGCCGGGCTCTGGTCTCGTGCTCTTACAAGGGCACTGATTCCATCGTGGGCTTCTACCCGTCTTGGTCCAGTCCCCTCCCGAAGGCCCCACCTTCTGAGACCGTGGCCTGGAGCGTGGGTGCCGGTTCAACAGAGGACTTTTGGGAGGACATGACATGCCGTCCACAGCACCGTCTGTCTCCGCCTGCGTTCCTGATGGCCACAGTGAGGGCTCGTCTCTTTCTAGTTTCAGTGTCCGCTGACCGTGGATCTGGAAGTCCATCACAAGGTGACTGCCCAGTGGTCTCCCATGCCCCTGGGGCAGAATAGAGACACGGCCAAGCAGACTCACTCATTTACTTTCTCTCTTATTTGCTCGTTTTCTTGAAAACGCCACTGACATTGTGAAGCCAGTCAAAGCCTCCAGTCCAAACTCCCGTATTTCGTTCAGACATTTGGATTTCCATTTTCATGTTGTCAAGATGATGATGATGATGGCTAATTTTAAGATTATAGTTGTAATTGACGACATCAATTTAATTTGGGACCTTACATCGACAACCACCACCACAAAACTCGTCCGGGGGCTGGGTGTGTAGATGTTTCAGAATGTCCTCACCGGGGCGCCTGGGGGGCCCCGTGGGTTGGGCGTCTGCCTTGGCTCAGGTCACGATCCTGCGTCTCAGGATCGAGTCCGTGTCAGGCTCCCTGCTCAGTGGGGAGTCACTTCTCCCTCTTGTGCCCTCTCTTTCACTCTCAAATAAGTAAATCTTCAAAAAAAGAATGTCCTAACCTTTTGGGTGTGAGCTAAATCTAATTTTACTTGTTCCTCTTACCTGGTGTGGAGCTGCCCTTTGACGTTATTCATGCGTGACGTATTTTTCCTGATTTAAAAATAACAGAGGCTCGGGGCGCCGGGGTGGCTCAGTGGGTTAAAGCCTCTGCCTTCAGCTCAGGTCATGATCCCGGGGTCCTGGGATCGAGCCCCGCATCAGGCTCTCTGCTCAGCGGGGAGCCTGCTTCCTCCTCTCTCTCTGCCTGCCTCTCTGCCTGCTTGTGCTCTCTGTCTGTCAAATAAATAAATAAAATCTTAAAAAAAAAATAACAGAGGCTCATGGCAGAAAATGTAGACATTCTCCGAAGAATGAAGAAGAGAAAACCAACACCAAGTATAGCCGCTATGTTAAGGTTGACTGTATTTGTTTCCTGTCCTTTTCTTTTAATGCATGGTTTAAAAAATGACGCGGTTGAGGACACACTCTACGTACAGTTTGTGTTCCGCTTTTCCTCTTTGCATTATGTAAGCAGTTTATCAAGTGATAGAAGACTTCATCGTCTCGTCGTTGGTGGTTGCCTAACGACTGTCTTCATCCGTCTTGAGTAACTGAGCCCTGTGCCACGCAAGAGCCGTCCCTGCCATGACCTGACCCCCCACACGTCCGCATCCCCCCTCCGGCTCTCTCGCTCTTCACGGGGTTTGGCGAGCGGTTCAGCCGCAGGAGGCTTCGGAGGCAGCCGAGCGCTGGGAGAAGATAACGAGCCTGAGGGAAGCCGGTGCCGGCTCCAGGCTCCCGCGTTACTCGGCACCGCAGGCCCTCCCGACAACCCACTGGATCTGTTTTGCAGAAAGTGCATCAGGCTCAAGACCGAGGGCGTCACTTGCCCAGGGTCGCGCAGCTGGAAGGGGTAGCGCGGGGTCTCAGGCTGGCCGGCTGCACAGCCGTGGTTTCCCACCACACCTTTGCCGAGAGGATCAGAGACCGATACTGCTTTCTTTTTTTTTAAAAGATTTTATTTATTTATTTGACAGACAGATCACAAGTAGGCAGAGAGGCAGGCAGAGAGAGAGAGAGAGGAGGAAGTAGGCTCCTGCTGAGCAGAGAGCCCGACACAGGGCTCGATCCCAGGACACTGGGATCATGACCTGAGCTGAAGGCAGCGGCTTTAACCCACTGAGCCACCCAGGCGCCCCCCCGACACTGCTTTCTTCTTGGACGTGCCGGGAAGGAGGGCGAGGAGCGTCTGTTGCAGGGTAACTTGGAGCTGAAGTGCTTGGGTTCCTTGAGTAAGAGGCGCGGGGAAGGCGTCTGTGGGAACCTGGCCCTGCCCTGTAGTGACATTGTTTGGGTGATCCCGCAGGGACGTCGGGGCCTGGCCGGTCTCTCCGAGGGGCTGTGTTCCCACTCGCTAACGATGCTCATGCCGCCGGCCCTCGCGCAGTGTGTGCCCTCCCTCCCTGACCGTGGAGTCGGAGACGGAGGTGGTGTTGCTCTCGGCCCCGCAGCGCGTCTTTGTTGGTACGTGTCTGCGGTTGTGCGGCGCAGGAAGAACGTCCTCTCTTCAGAGAGCTTGGGGCACGTTGGAGAGCGACTGTGACGTTGGGAAGGCAACCCGTGGTGTTAAGCAGTGACTCAGCTTTGGCCTGGGTGGGAGGGCCGACTTGGCAGAGGAGCGTGTCCTGGGAAGGGCTTGTGGGGGCCCGAGTGGCCCCTCTCTTGAAGGTTGGCTGGGGACAGCTCTCGGGAGCGTGAGGGAGGCCGGGTGGGCCAGGCAAGGTGGCCGTTCAAAAGCCCAGTGGTGAGTTCCAGCGCCCAGACGGCGGGCAGTGTGACCCCACGCCAGGCGCCGGACACCTGAGGGATGGGCAGGACCTCTCCAGGCATCCCTGGGCGGCCTGTCCGTCCTCCGGGCCGTCAGCTGGACCGGAGAGGCCACCCGGGTTCCACACAGCCGGGGCTCCACAGAGCTGGGATGTAGGCAGAGGGAGGGCTAGCGTTCTCCTGTTGCTTGTGTTTCCGGCGGGGGTACTCAGTGTCCATATCCCGGGAGGGGATCCCTGAGAATCTTTGTGGCGAGCCCGTCAGGGTGCCTCGTGGAGCCCAGAGCGTGTCTTGTGGGGGAGCAGCGGCTCTGGAGCTGGGGCTTCTGGATCAGCTAGTGCCGCGCTCCTCGCCGCGCGCGTCCCTGCGAGCCCCGTGCTGTCCGCGCGGCAGCTCAGGGGGCCGGGACGGGGGCACTTCAGGGGCATCCCTTGGGCCCTGCACGTCTTCTAGGATCTCTCCCGAACGTGGGGTTCTAGTTTGGGGAGGAACGCGTCCCTTTTCTTTCTGACGTTGTAGCTTTTAATGCCGTGTGAACGGGTTCTAAGACCGGAGTGAGCGTTTCTGGGATCTGTGGAGACGCCCGGGCTGCTTTGGCTTGTCTTTCCTGCTCCTATAAGAGAACAACGGCCTGGCACGTGGGCTTTTCAGGCCCGGGTTTGTGAGGGTGAGTTCGAGCTTCTAGATGATTCTGGAAGGGGAGGGGCGGGTGGCACCGTTCGCCTCCAGTGTTAGTTGCCAACACGTGTGTGAGTCGGTGCAGGTTCGTATGAAAACGAGCTAAGACGTGCTCCTGCGTCATCGTCACCTTCTCCGGTCTGTGGCCGGCGGGGCGGCTCTGTGGTGGGGGAGGCTGGTGTGGATGGTTGGTTTCATGTGATACAAATTTCTTTAGTTACTTTTCCTAAGACGATATGTTAATGGCTCATCGGCTTTGCGTTTTCCTGAATTCTCCGAAGGCGGCGCGCCTCACGCGCCTCACGCGCCTCACGCGCCTCACGCCACGACCGGTTTCCCCCGCTGCTCTCCGGGAGGGAGTTGGTGACACGCAGGTCTCCGCTCACCCGCAGCAGCCCGCTGCCCCGGCAGGGTTTACCGACCCCACGCTCCGTCCCTCTGTGAGTGTGAAGGCCGGGCCTGGCGTCCGGCTTTGAACGTGGCTCCCAGACTCGGGTCGGGGGTGTGAGGGCTCTCTCGTGACCCCGTGCCTGCTCCAGGGGGGCAGCTGCCGCCGGCGGGCGTGGCGACACTGGTGAGAGTCGAGGGTGACTCGGTAGGACCGACGTCAGGAGGAGCACTCCCCAGGGTGCCCCGAGACGGCCGCGGGACAGAGCGGAAGTCACGGCGCGTGGCCCCGTGGCCGTTCCCCCGAGCTCCCCGTGTGAGGGCAGCGTGTGATCCTCCGCCGCCCACGAGCTTCTGGAGAGCCGCCGGGCCGGCTGTGGCCGGGGACGTTAAATTCCGTGCAGACCTGAGCTTCACTGGCCACAGTTCTGCTCAGGGTTTCTCGTTTCAAACAGTCTTGTTTTTGGTGTTTGTTGGTTGGTTGGTGGCCTTTTGGCACGAGCTGAAATTAGTGTTTTGCCCGTTGATCCGCTCACATGCTTATTGGTGTGAGTGCCGCTGTGATCGGGAGGGCTGACTGTTCACTGCCATTCTTTGGGCAAAAAAGAGAGAAATGAGTTCCATTTGCAACTATAAAGTTTCTTACTGTTTTATCCTTTAAAATTTTGGAGCGTTGGAGCCATCGAGCAGCTGTAGCGTCTTTGACTTGCGGGCCCAGTCGCGCTGGTCGAGGAGGTCGCGCTGCTTGAACGACAAGGGCTCGATGCGAACAGCCGCGCGCACACGCAGGCCGTCCTCTGCGCTTTTCCTGCTCCTCCCCCGAACGCTCTCCCACGTGCGCTCGGACACGTACGTTCTGAGGGGACTTGGCCGCTTGGTCACCGCACGGCCGCCATCAGACCTGAGCTGTTAAGAATGAACGTTGCCGTTCAGAGGAACCGCAGGGCTCCGGCTCTTTCTCCTTGTCCCCTGAGGAGGGGAAGGTGGGTGTCTGGGTGGTCGAGGCCGTCTCAGGAACGTGTGTCCTCCTCTCCCGGTGCTACCAGCTCTGTCCGTGCCGATGACAGCCACGGCGCTGTCCTTTTCAGTCCGTGCGGTCGTCACCTACCTTGTTCACAGGCTGAGCCTGCTTCCTCCTGGGGCCGGCCCAGGCGTGCCAGACAGCAGCCCCCGGCAGACTTCTGCTGCGGAAGTCGCGGCGTGTCTGTCTGTCGGGAACTCACACGCTCCGAGGAGCTGTGGTGTCCTCAGGAGCTCGAGGACGCTCATTTCCACAAGAAGCCTTCGGGGAAGCCTGACGCAAGCAGGGGCTTGAGCGGATCTGGGGTCCACGGGCAGCCGTGTAAGGGGGGGAGTTTGTTGGCCGGGCGCGAGCAGCCTCGGCTTTCAGGCCGCAGAGGTGTGGGTCCTACAGCTTCATGCTCCGGGCGCTGGGATGGTGGGTTTCGGCGGTGCGGCCCACGCCGTCTCCGGGAGGCCTTCTGCGAGCCTGGCCCCTGGCTGTTGGACGGTGGGGATGGCTGGGGCTGGAGCTCTGGGTTTGGGAGGGAGTGACCAGCAGAGCTGTTTGTGTGGGATTAGGAAGGAGAGGGAAGCCGCTGTGCCTCCTGCGTGGGGTGCTCTGGGCTCATCAGGACTCGTCGTGCATAAGAGGATCTTTAATTCCCCAGAACACACTTAATTATACTAAATAGTAATTAAACGTAGCGTCTATTAATATTCACATCCCCAAGAACTTACAGCTAAGGCTCCTCTCGGGGGGAAGGAGACTAGAAAGTGTTGCTTCCTGGCCGCAGACAGCCCTGTGAGGACACCGCGGAGGAGTGGGAGGAGGACACCGTTCCCGTCTCCAGAGACCTGCAGACAGCGGTGGGGCGGGCGGAGGGTGAGCTTGGCCTGGAGGGAGTTTAGTCTCTGTGTCTGAGAGGGGCCGGCAGGCTGGGCGTCTGGCCCGGCGCTGGGCTCCTTGAACCCGTCCCGCAGGACCGAGGCTCTTGCCCCCGGTGCTGCTTCTGCTGCTGCCACTGTGTCCCTGGGCTGCCCTCTCCCTCGGCGGGGACTCTTGGGTTTGCGATTTGGGGCTGTGCTGGACATTCTGACATTTGATTTTAAAGTCCTTGCTCGTCGCGAGCCACGGTCCAGTGAGGTCCAGTGAGGACTGTCCTTCAGGAGACCCAGGCGACAGGCATCGGGCTTCCTTTGCAAGGCAGCTGGGTCCTTGCCTCAGTCCTGCAAATGTCTGTTTCCAGCTTGCTCAGCCTCGCACCTTCTCCCAGCACCTCCCTCTTGGCTCGCACCCTGTCTCTCTCTTCCCGGGTGGGGGCCAGGGCTCAGTCCTCTGTGGCCGTTGCTCTCCTTCCTGGCTGTGGAACTTGCTGGAAAGCTCTCTCCCTGTGACCTTGTCTTCTACCACTGTGTCGGTTTCCAAGGCTGGAGCAACACAGCCCCTCAGACTGAGTGGTTTAAACAAGAGGACTCTGTCATCTCCTAGTCTGGAGGCTGCAGGTCCGGGGTCAGGGTGTTGGCCGGCTCGGGGTCAGGGTGTTGGCCGGCTCGCTCCCTCGGAGGCTCTGAGGGGATCTCTCCAGGCTCTCACCTGCCTTCCGGTGCTCACACTGATCTCGCCGGTCCTTGGCTCGTGGATGTGTCACACCAAGTCTCCGCCTTCCTTTCCACATGGCGTTCTCCGTGTGTGTGTCCAAATTTCCCTTGTGTAAGAACACAGTCTCGCTGGGGTAGTGACCCCATTCACCCTAACAGAGTACCCCTGGAGTGACCCAGTTTCCAAGTCAGGTCATGCTCTGAGCCATAGGGGGTTGGGACTTCAACCTGTGAATTTTAGGGAACACAGTTCAGCCTGTGACACGCCCACTTTCCTCTTACTCCTCAGGGATGTGGTTTGATTTCTCACCTCTCCATGGACATTCGCTTTGAAAGGCCGTGGCTACTTCTCTGGGGCCAGTCTCTTAGTCTCCCTGCCGCCACGCCCCTGGCCTTCTGCTGCCATCCCTCTGCTCCCACCTCCTGCTTCTAACTCTGGACGCCCCACTCGGCAGCTCTTGGAGTTGTCTGGTCTTTCCTCGTTCGTTCGCCTGCGATGCTGCCTCCTGACCCCCTCGACGCACACATTGACCCTCATTCTCGTCTCACTCTCCTGAGGCCTCGTCCTCCAGCTTGTCAGACACTGGAAAGTCCCAAATCCGAGGGTCGTCTTGTCCTCTCATCTAAGTCCTCGGATATTGGTGGTTTTCATGATCATCTCAAACACAGCACATTCGAGGGGAACCTGTCATTCACTCCCACTCAGCAGCGTCTCGGCTCTCTTAGTCTCCCTACCCACTGCTGTCTTTCCGAGGAAGGTCTTGAGGGACGCGCGTGTCACAGACGAGGAACGTGCACATGTGCGTGATAAACCGGGAGGGACACTGGATTCTGCAGACAGAGCTAACCTGCTGGGGGCTCTGTTGGGCCCGAGCCCCTGGCCAATTTGCCAGGGCCTGCTCCCTCACAGACACCACTCAGTCTGTGCGGTTCTCGTCCACAGTTGCATCACCCCTGGCTCGGCCCAGCTCGTCAACGTGCTGTTGGGGCCGGGGACCAGCGGGAGGAAGCTCCATCCAGGTGCGGCGGGGCACACGCGCCCTCCCAGACAGCACGGGCCTCTGCTGCGGGCCGCCTTTTCTAAGCCGTTGCCCATCAAGATCTTCTTGACAATTGTCTGCAGGTTGATTTGGGGACGTTATTGCTTTGGTATTTTGCTGGGTACGGATAGGTTTCAGTGTTAGATTCAGAAGTGGAGAGGAAAAACCGTTGAGCAGAAGTGAGTTGGCCGGCTAGAAGCAGGGCCTGGTTCCGTATCTGCCTCAGCCCCCAACGGTGGGGTCTTGGAAAAGTCACCCAACCACGGGATGGGTCCGGGTGTGTTCTCAGGACCCTTTGGGCAAGACAGTTGGACCTTATTTATCGTTAGTGTAGTGGTCATGGCATCAGGCATGTTTTTGTTTTTGTTGGTCACAACCACAGTGGATTTAGTGAATTCCCAAGAATTCACTAAAGAATCTGTGCTTTCCAGGGTGCGGGCCCTGCCTGTCTTCTTCCCCGGGACCCTCGTACAGTGCTTAGGTCAGAGCAGATGCGCAGCAGAAACCTGCTTTAGGAACAAACGAGGCAAATTTTTGTATTCCCTCTTTGAAGGAAATAGGGGCAAATGTTAGTCCGTTTCTCCTGAGGGCAGTGTGGTCGAGTCCAGCAGCGTGGTCGATTCCAGCGGGACGTAGCACCACCGTGAGAGAGAAGCCTGCGGTTGCCCTCGCAGAGGGGCGCCCGTGACGCGTGTGGCAAGAGCTCCGTGTGCACGGCTCGCGTGTCGCCGAAACCTGCACCGGGACTTGAAGCCCAGCCCGTGCTTGGCGGCCCCGGAGCCTCTGGCCGTCCGCAGGAGGACGGAACCTGTGGCCTCCGGTTGGAAGGTGCGGAGCCGGCGGGGGGGTTCGTGCTCTGGCCCCGGAGAATCTTCCCCCGATGCTGACACTTCGCTCGTATGCAGACTCCCACGTGCTGGGCTGTGGGGGCGGGTTTCGCCTGGGGTTGAGAGAGTCGAAACCCGTGGGATTTTGTAACTGGCTGTGACGTCAGGAGCTCCGTACCGTTTACAGGCGGGAAGTGAGGAGTCCAGATGGCGAGCGACTCCTTTGGTTCACGGAGTTGTAAGGAACCGAGAGGGTCAGAACCGAGAGTCCGGGGGGCTGGGCGCCAGCCGCCCCCCACGGCGGCGGCATCGGTGGCTCCGAGTGGAGCCCACGGAGTGAGTCCGTGGGATCGGGTCCCAGCTGGGACACCGGCCTTCCGTTCTGGGAGGGACGAGAGGAGCGTGGTCGGACGCTCCCTCTCTGTCAAGCTCGGTGAAGTCTTTGCTGTCGTCGTGGACCCGTGTGGCAGCTGCCGGCTCCACTTCTCCACGGACAGTCTCGTCCGTTCCTCTGCAGCCTCCTCACACCGCCTCACCCCGGCGGGAGCCCGGCGGGACCTGGCCGGCTGGTGGCTGAGGAAGGGAACGGGAGTTTCTGACAACGGGCCATGCTCTGCTTCTTTGTCTTTTTGTTTCTGTTGCTTACACATTTTTTATTTTATTTTATTTATTTATTTGAGAGAGAGAGAGAGAGCATGAGAGGAGAGAGGTCAGCAGGAGAAGCAGCTCCCCGCCGAGCAGGGACCCCAAGGCGGGGCTCGATCCCAGGACCCCAAGATCATGACCTGAGCCGAAGGCGGCTGCTTAACCCACGGAGCCACCCAGGCGCCCCAGTTACACATTTTTTAAAATAAGGAGCTATAGCTTTTTGAAAAAAAACCATCAGTGCTGCTCTGTGTTCTCCCGGTCACCCGGAACGATGAGGGGCTGTGCTCGGTTTGGGGCGGTGGAGAGTCAGGACTGGAAGCGCTGCTCTGGGCAGGGCCCTGCCCCTTCGGCCGGCGCCGGTGACTTCCGCCTGCGGGAGCCTCTGGCTGAAGGGGAGGGGCTGTGGCAGGCGTCCGGGAGGGACGGCTCTGCAGTCCCCCGCCGGGAGCACGGGCACCAACTATTTTAAATTGCACCAGTAACGCCGATGGAGAGAAAGTCCACCTGATCTGACGTAAACAATACGTTTTGTGAAGGAGTAGATTGTTAGGTTCTTCAAAGACGTTTCATGATAATTTGACCCACGCTTCCTCCTGGCTGCCCTCTGTCTCACCCTGTTCTCTGAAGGGCTGGCTGGGTCTTGTCTAATGCCCAGACTGCACTTTCCTTACGGGGCTGGAGCCCTTTGACCTCTGTACATCGTGTCCCCTTGGTGGGACAGGGGAAGGGTCAGCTACACCGCTGGAAATGTGCTCCCTTCTTGGCTGCGCTGTTTTGTAAGAAGAGGTGTCCGTGTGGAGCTGGGGACAGCCCAGGTCCGTCCCATGCGGCCTCCGGGAAGTTCATCCCACTGCGGTGCCTTCCCAATCTCATGTTTTGCCTGGGACTTGCGTGTCCGGCGGAGGGGCCGGGATGCCGGCGGGGGACTTGCGTGTCCGGCAGAGGGGCCGGGATGCCGGTGCGGAGCTGGATGCAGTCTAATGGGAAGCAGAGTTGGAAGACGGGGAACGGCAGGTGGCTTAGTCTGAGGGTCACTACCGCCCTGGCCTTGCACGGGACCGGCAAGAGGAGGCCTGTGGGTGTCTTCTCCTCGGGCAAGTGACTTCCACACGTGGCCGCTGGGACCAGGAGGAGGTCCTCATGTTTATGGGGAAACACATCGGTAGCCTTGGGGAAGGAGCCCCTCTTCTCCTTTGGGGACCCTGTGTGGCCACTGGATTCTTGAATACGTTTAGAACTAAGTTTCAGAATCATGCAGACCAGTTGAGGGACCGGTCCGTCTAAGACCCTCAAAGTCACCAGCATAACACAAAGACAGTGCGTAGCACAGTGCAGTGGTGAGCGAAAGCCGAGGTGGGAGCCGGCCCCAGGCCTGTCCAGCTCGGCCTGGAGTCATTGTCCGTGAGGCCAGCTCCTGACTCTCTCCTCGGGGTGACCAGAACCCACTGACAGTATCCAGCTTGAGAAGATACAATCCTGTTTACATTTTATTTATTTTTTTAAGGATTATTTATTAGAGCATGAACGGGGGGGGGTGCAGAGAGAGAGGGGGAAGCAGGCTCCCCGCTGAGCAGAGAGCCTAACGTGGGACTCGATCCCAGGACCGTAAGGTCATGACCTGAGCTGAAGGCAGAGGCTTAATTAGCTGAGCCCCCAGACACCCCGATGTCTGCATTTTATAAAGATGACTCCAGCCGCTGAGTGGGCAGTGAGCGGAGTCGGGAGTCAGAGCAATGACGAGACGGGAGACGGTTGGGGGGAGGCAGAGAGAAGGGAGCGTTGAAGAGATACCCGGGAAAAGGAGGGGCTGGGACCTGGTGATCGGAGGCAGGTAAGTGGAGGGTTGTCGTCTGGACTCTGCTGTGTGCGGCTGTGTTCTGCGAAGCCGGTGTTGCCGCCTGCTCTGTTTTCTCCACGACCGTGGAGACTGCGCAGCACAAATCAAGGAGACAGGCAGGTAGAATTAATGGACGTTACGCGAAAAGCTGGGTGAGTGTGTGTGTATCGGCCCAAAGGGGAGGTGCCGGCAGGGTTTGTCGGGTCCTGTTGGGCAATGTCTATGGGCCGCTTGTCCAGGTCACGCTGCTGGTGGGTGTGTAGGCCACCTTCGGGGGAGATGGCCAGTTCGGGGACTTGCTTTTATGGGGGTCACCGAGGACAGTGAGGTGCTGGGAAGTACGGAAGCCGTGCTTCTGGGAGAACCTGGCAGGGGATAGTGGGTGAGGGTCCCGGGAGGGGAGCCAGACGGTGGGGAGAGAGACGCCTTCACGAGCTCAGAGACCATCGGGCCTCAGAGGGAAGAGCTGTTGTTTCTGAAAACTGAATTACAAGAGCTCCAAGGTCAAGGAGGGCAAACGTCCCAGGAATCGGAGCCTTTAAACTTCGAACCAGCTACCACCAAGCAAAGGTGTCCCTTTGCCACTGGAAGTCTTAAATACAGGCCGGAGGGCTGCTGGCCAGGCCCTTCCGGAGGGCACGTGTGTGGTACCCACCCATCACCCTCTGGTTGCCACGTCTGTTCCCACAGCACGGACTTCCTCCCGGCCCTTGCTGTGTGCCGTGCCCCGTGCCGGGGGCCTCCTGGCCCTTGGGAGTCTTCTGAACCGACGGAGGAGCAGCCTCACCCCGTTGTCACGGTGCGGTGTGATGCCTGCGTGGGCAGGCGCAGCGGGGAGAGCCGGGTCGTGTGGACACGGGAGTGGCTGTGTTTGGGAGCTAGGAGAGGGTGGGGACATCTTGCACGCAGGACTGGGGTCCAGCTGGGCGGAGAGCGCGGCAGAGCCTGGGAATTCTGTGTGCCCAAGCGGGGGGAGGCAGCTGCGCCCGCTGGAGAGCGGGGCAGGCTAGGGAAGGAGGTGGGAGTGGGCGGTGGTATCGGCGTCAAACGGAAGGGTCCTGTGGTGTTTCCAGAAGGGCCTGGTGGGGCTCCCGAGGGCTCTCTGCACGGGAGGCCGTTCGTTTCATGTTGGAGAACGTTTCTGTGGCCCCAGAGAGAACAGCTGGCAGGGAAGTGGACAGGGTAAAGCCCAGGACTGGTTCGGAGGCCGTGCAGGCAGAGCCGGTGAGCGCAGGGACGGACGTGAGGCCGAAGACAGGCTTTCAGAGGAGCCGCGGACACGGGCAGAGCTGTGGCCGTGGGCGGGGTGGGCAGCGTGGACTGCTGGGGACGCACTCGCTCCGTCCGGCGGGACTTTTGAACGAGTTGGAAATGCGTTTAGGGGTCATCACAGATGAGGGCTGTGCGGGGGAGAGAAGATAACGTACGAGCAGGAGAGCATCAGCAGGACAGGTCTGGTCGGTGCCCAGTGGCGTGTGCGTGAACAAAGGCAGGAGAAAAGGGGTTGAGGAGTGAGTGGGGGAGAGGGGAGGTGTCAGACGTTGCGCCGAGCGGTCTGGAACGCTGAGGATGGAAGATAGCCGGGGGCCCGGGCGTGGGGACGGTGGGGGGGGGGGTGGCCGACAGCAGTGGAGTCGAGTGCGAAGTGGTTCTTTCTGGTGTCAGGCCGTCCCCCGATGAGCCCTGATTCCCCGGCAGGGAGAGTGCCAGCAGGGGCTAATGCTTCCCTGCAAAGTCCGAATCGCCCTTCTCCCCGCACCCACTCACCCCTCCGAGACGCTCTGTGGTTTCCACTTTTCCTGGGCAGCCCTACTGCTCCTGTACCCCTCACACTGGCGAAGCTGCTCTGACAGATGCTGGAGTCAAGTGCGATCCGGCGCGCCGGGGCCCCTCTGCTCCGACGGAGACTCCGCGGCGAAAGCGAGCAGGTCCGGACGGGTCCCCAGACCACACGCACAGGAGCAGCCCAGGCAGGGGGAGGGGTAGTTTCTTGGGAGAAGCCAACCTTGAACGGTATGTTCGTGGGGTATTTTTCTGCTCTTTTCTTTTTATTTATTTTTAAGAAAGTGTAGGTTTTGAAGGGTGCCTGGGTGGCTCAGTGGGTTAAGCCTCTGCCTTCGGCTCGGGTCATGATCCCAGGGTTCTGGAATCGAGTCCCGCGTCGGGCTCTCTGCTCGGCAGGGAGCCTGCTTCCCCCTCTCTCCACCTACTTCTCTGCCTACTTGTGATCTCTCTCTGTCAGATAAATAATAAAAATACAATCTTAAAAAAAGTGTATTTTGAAGGTAAATTTTTAGAATGGTGTATCTTTTACACCTTGAAATTCTACAGAAACTTTTAATTTTCTTTTTAAGTAAACAGATAGGGCAGATTTGTTGTCTTATGTTCTCTTCTCATAAATATTTTCAAATTATTTCAATAATTTTATGTGAGGGAGAAGCACATGCAAGGAAACGGCAGCTGCGTGCGGGCACCGGCACGTCTGGAGAGGACACCGGCTCGTCCTCCCTTCCCTCCCCCTGTCAGGCTCTGGGGCCGCAGACGCGGTTCCGGCTCCTGATGGGGCTGGGGGCGGCGGGAGCCCCGTGTGCCCCGCAGTGGGAATGGGTCCCGTCCCTCAGGGAGGCCCGGAGCCGGTGCCGCCGAGCCCGCTCTGTCCGTGGGCCGCACCCGCGGGGGGTTGGGGTGGCCCAGGTGGGCTCCGGCTGCGCCCCGCCGCCCCGCCGCCCCGCGTACTCCGAGCGCGTCCTCCTCCCCGCCGGGGCTGTCAGCCAAAGCCCACCCGGACAGGGTCGCGAGCCGGCGGTGACGACAGCGAGCCCGGGGGGCGGTGAGGGCCTGCCCGGCCATCCTCGCAGCTGGGCCGGGAGGGCAGAGGGCGTTGACATGCTTCTGGCTTCGGATGCCGGCGTCTGCGCCGCGGGGTGGAGCTGTGGCCGCGCGGGGTGCGGGTGCGCGGGGCGAGCCGACCTTTCTGGCCTTCCTGGGCCCATGGCAGAGCGGGTGGCCGGCCACGAGCGTGCCCTCCTGGCTCAGGGGGAGTCAGCGCTGGTTCCTGAAACTCTTTTATTAGGACTTTCATAAATCCAGGAACGACGACGTGTAGAATTTTTCCTATTTCAAATCCGGTAAACTTCTTTGAGGAAAATTTAAAACACAGGTAAGCAAAGAAAAAAACCAAAATGCTAATATATCCCCACAGCCCAACCTAGACGGCCACTGGTAAATTTTGCTTTTTACACCTTAAATATTTATAGATAGCTTCTATAACACGCAGCATTTTTGATAGTTTCATAAATTATGTTGTGTGTCCACACTATATATGTGAATATATTTATTTTTTTAAACAACTTTTTTTGGTTTCAAATTTATCTAAATTCTAGTTAGTTAACATACAATGTGGTATTAGTTTCAGGAGTAGAATTTGTTGATTCAGCACTTTCGTGTAATACCAGTCCTCGTCCTAACAAGTGCCTGGACACCACCATCTGTTCAGCCCCTCCCCCCACCTCCCTCCCTCAGAACTTTCTTTCTTTCTTTTTTTTTAAAAAAGATTTTATTTACTTATTTAGTTGACAGAGATCACAAGTAGGCAGAGAGGCAGGAAGAGAGAGGGGGGAAGCAGGGTCCCTGTGGAGCAGAGAGCCCGATGCGGGCTCGATCCCAGGACCCCGGGATCATGACCTGAGCCGAAGGCAGAGGCTTTAACCCGCCGAGCCCCCCAGGCGCCCCACCACGGGACCTTTCCAAGAACAGTTCAAGATTTACAAAAACGAATGGTGAAGCCCGTATAAGGAATTCCTGATACCCCACACCTCGTTTCCCTTCTTATCAAGATCTTACTTTGGCACAGCTTATTCGTTATAATTAACGAACCAGTATCGATACATGCCGTGAGTTAAATTCTGTACTTCGTTCACATTTCCTTAGTTCTGACTTAGCGTCCTTTCCTGCCCCAGGAGCCCGAGTAGGACTCCGTGTGCCGTCATGTTTCCTTAGGGTCGTCTTCATCATGACACTTCTCAGATTTTCCTTGTTTTTCGTAACCTTCTGGCCTGAAGAACGCTGGTCAGGGACTTTGCAAAATGTCCCACAATTTGCATTTGTCCGATCATTTTCTCATGAGTAGACGGGGGTTTTGGGCTTTAGCGGGGAAGACCGCAGAAGCAACTACTCTTCTCACCACATCGCATGGAGGTGACGTGCTGCTAACCTGACTCCACAGTGTGGGCGCCGACCTTGACCTCCTGGCCGCGGGGTGGTGGCCACAGCTGCCCCTGTGCCGTCACCCTGTCCCTCCTCCCCACACTGTAGCCTTGGGAAGGAGCTTCCTGCGCACCGTCTGCGGGGAGGGAGAGGGGATGATGCTGCTTCTCCTCGAGGGGGCGGTTCTACGTAGTTTGAAATTCTTCTGCCCAGATTTATCTCTTTTCTCCGTTTACTCGATCATTTCTTTTATGTTCTGGGTTATCACCCAATACTGCCTTCTTTTGCTCACATGTCCCAGCTGGGGTTATCGGGCGCTGTTGCAGCTGGTTTGTGTGTCTCCGCTCCCATCACTGTGGGTCTCTCTTTTCCACACTTCTTCCCGTCCTGGCACTCCCTGTCCCGTGGGCTCTCCCGGTGTCCCGTCCTGGCACTCCCTGTCCCGTGGGCTCTCCCAGTGTCCCGTCCTGGCACTCCCTGTCCCGTGGGCTCTCCCGGTGTCCCGTCTTGGAGTCTGCGGTTTCTCCCAGGAGCCTTATTGCTTTTCTTTGCCGTGGTGTTGGAAGCCGAGTGCTTGGTGCTCACTGCTCTCCGGGGTCACTGGTTCCAGAGCATCTTAGCTGACCGAGCACTGAGGTCCTTGGGAACATGCACACGCTTCCGGCATTTCCGTCTGGGACTGGCAGCGCCTCTGTCAGGCTGGGGGTGAGCTTCCCTTGCAGCCCGCCGCCGCGGGACCGTCCTGGTCTCCTCCCCTTCGCCGCCACGGGACCGTCCCGGTCTCCTCCCCTTGATTCTGCCTCTGCTCCCACAGCGAGGACCCTGGCTCCCGCCGACCACCTGGTTGGATTTTAGGACGCGGGAGAAGCCAGCGGCGGCGGGATTGCCAGCGTGCGGCCCTTGGGAAGCAGCCTCGTCCCCTGGAGCCCGGGCTTCTTTGCGGGTTCACAGTGGCGGAGTCAGCAGCCTGGTCCGAGCTCTCCGCTGGCGGGTTCCCAGTGCAGCTGGGGGGCTTCGTCGTCCCCCTCGCTGTCGGCCTCCCTGTTGATCCTGTCGCTCAGTTTGCACTCACTAGGGTTCGTCTTTGTGCCGTGACCCTCGCCGGGTCTCAGCCGACTCCAGCACCGCAGGCACCGAGACGTCCCCTGCCTGGGAGGACTCGCGCTTCCCTCCCTCCCCTCTCCCGGGACCCTTAGCAAACAGTGACCTTTTTGTATGTTTCTGCCCTTTCCGGTTTTCTGACCGGTTTCTTTCACTTCGGTCTTCATTTAAGAACGACTCACGTCCAATGCTGCGGTGACAGCCCTGCTCTGCCCGGGGCCCGAGGAACGCGCCGCTGCCCGTCGTGTCTGTGCGGGTCCTCGGGGCCTGCGGACACCCACGCCGACCCGGACGCCGTGAGTGTTATCCACGGGCTTTGTGGGGACAGTGCGTGCGTCTGACTTGCCTGTGCAAGGTTCTCTCTTTCTTACTCGAGGCCTGGGTTGAGGTATGTCTGAGGGGCGCTGACCCCGGGCCTGCTCAGATGGCGTCCTGTTCTGTGGCGGCAGGGCGGGCCTGGTTTAGAGGAGCCGGAGGGACAGAGCCCTTCTGGGCCGGGTGCGCTCTCGCTCACCTCCCACCTGCTGCATAAACTGATCTCTGTGTGCTCGCGTCCCAGTATGTGACCGCTGCCCGTCGCTTAGCTGGGACCCCCAGGCCATGCTGCTCACGTGAGGCCTGCGCCAGGCTGCAGGACGGGGGTGGCCCTCGTGGGAGGTGCTGCCTCTCAGTTTGGTGGGACGGAGGGGAAGGGCGAGAGGCCGCTGGGGAGAGGGTCCTGCTGGACGGCTCCGGAGAGGAGAGGATACAGAGTCCTCCGTACCAGATGAAAAATTGACCCGGCGTGTCTGCCGGCCCCGAGGCCTGGCCGACTGTTCACCCTCTTGACTTGAGAAAAATAAATGGAAAATGGCCCGTTAGTTGCCGTCGTGTCACTCAGGTGAGAGTCTTTGCAGACCACGTGCGGCCTCACGCACAGGACGGGAAGGCTCGTGGCGGGGGGCGCCGTGAGGCCACCGCCGTGTCTTGGTTCTTCTCATCGTCTCCACGGATCTGCTCACAGGCGCGTCCCGTGTCTCCTTTCTCACTGAGTAATGGTCTCTGGAGAGAATCCTGTCCCATTCCGTCAGCGTGTGCTTGTGTCCTGACCGTGCTTTATTCTCACATCTGAGCTGCTCAAACTCTCTTTCTCCTTCTGTCTCTTCTCCTTCATTGTTTAGAGACTGTGTTTCTTTCTCTTTCATTCCGGGGTTCTAGTATTTGTCATCAAGTGGTAGAATTTCTGGTGCCTGCGAGATGTTTTACTATCTCAGAACGAAACAAGAAGCACCTGGGTGGGCTGGTGCCGGTTCGAACGCATGGTAAGGATGGGAAGAACCCTTTTCCTGGAATCTTGCAAAAGGTAGTACAGCCTTTTCCTGAATTTGTGAGACTCGGAGAGAGAGAGAGAGAGAGAGAGAAGGAAGGAGGGAGGGAGCTTCAGGTAAATAAGGCTTTTATGGGGTGAGAGTTTGAGAATTTATTAGCTTACACATGCACACACTCCGCTGAGCGCCTGCCGTGGGCTGAGGAAGTGAAACAAAATTCCCTCAGAGCATCCCGGGCGTCGTTCTTTGTCATCGGGCTGCAGGAAACCCTCGAGGAAAAGCTAAAAACGCAGAGTTAGAAAACTGAAAATACATCACGTGTTCCCTCAGAGAACCAGGCCCAGAGATGTGTCCCCAGCACGCGCAAAACAAGGCAAGTTTACCAGCATGTTCTTGAAATTTGGGAAATCGAGGTATTGTCAGTAGGTTGTTGCTAATCTAAGTATTCTCTCCGTGGGGATATCTGGGAAATGAAATACTGTATTTCATCGTGTTTGTCTGTAAAGGACTGTGAGTAAATGCTTGCGAGTGGAAGTCCAATTTAAGGTGCACATAATTGTCCAGAGCACCCCCAGGCATGGAGCCAAGAGCGGGGCATGTCACCCGGGTTTCTCCCGGGCAAGCCTGTGGACGCCTCTGCTGGCGTGCCGCCTTCGGGGCTCTGCTGCGTAGGGTCAGCCTGCCACCCCCAGACCAAGGCAGGGGCTCATCACAGTGTCTTTGCCGCCTGCTGGGTACAGGCTGGAGTGTCCCCTCTTCCCGGAGGGTGTTGCCCGCACGACCCATGATACAGACGTGGATGGACCTGTGGAGGCTGGCAAAGGGGAGGTAAGTCTGGAGTGTGGACGTCCCCGCGGGCGTGCGGGCGTGGTCCCGCCCTCTGCGGCCGCACCGAATGCTGGCCCTGCCTCGCGGTTTTAACTCTGGTCGATAGAAAGGGGAAACGGGCTTGGATGTGACGTTCCCCGCGAGCCTGAAGTGAATCGCAGAACCGACTCCGGGCCTTGTGGTCGTGCCTCCGGGGGTGTGCAGGTTCCCATGGAGAGTCGGGACACGCACGTGGCTCAGTCCTGTTTCCGTGCCTGGCGGAGGGGTCCGTGCGCCTGCACCCCAGGATCGAGCCACTGGGACGGGAAGGTCGTGACAGCTGCAGGCTTTCCCACAGATCCCGATGATCAGCCCTGGCGAGCTCCCGGGAGGAGAGGCCGTCTCTTGGCCATTTGCCCTCGGCTTCCGCAGTGGGAGGTGCTTGGGACCGCCTGGTTCTGACAGTCACTCGCTCTCCTGTCTCCTGGCTCCCTGCTCCCCCCCACCCTTCGTCCACGCCCACCCCTGCCCCAGTTCTGGCCTCTGCGGTTCCCACCCTCGTCCCACCTCTCCTGGGGCTCACGCTTTCCCCGTGTCCTCGGTGTCTCCTCCTCCGTGGCCTGGTCCTTCGCCCCCCACCGAACGGAGCCAGGCCTCACTGCCTCCTCCTCTGGGCTCTCCTCCTTCCCTCCACCGCGTGCGTCGTCCTCTTGCCGAGTCGGAACCCCGCCGTCACCTTGACCCCAACGTCTTCCTCCTTCCTTGTGGCCCAGACAGTCCTCTCGTCCTCTGCGCCTCCTTCCGCCCGGCCCGCGTCCCCGCCGCGCCCCCGCCGAGTCTTCTCGGAGGACGAGGAGGCTCTTCGCCTCACCCTCCTCCAGAGCCTGGGGAAGGTGCTGCGGCCTGGCCTCCTCGGGCTGCTTGCTTCTGCCCATTGTGGGGTCGCCTGGAGGGCCCTGAGCCCCCCCCACGCCCAACCTTTTCCCCATAGAGTGCCGTCTGCCACGTGGGGTCTCCTTGGGGCGCCTGTCCCTCTCCAGGGCTCGTCCACCCTCTTCTCCCGGCCTCTCCATGCCTCCTCCTTCCAGGCCGCTTGTGGCGTCCCTCAGCCAGATACACTCGCGTTTCCTGCTCCGCCCGCCCGTGACGGTGGGAGGCCCGTGTCCGTCAGTGAGCCGCACACAGCTCCCGCGACTTGACGCACAGCCCTTCGTCACTTCCTTGGGGTCTCAGCCGCTTTGTGTCTGCCCACGAGTCTCCCCTCTTCCTCCCGGCACCCGCAGGCCGGAGCAGCCGTGTCCTTCCCCTGGCGATGGCGGGAAGAGGGGCTTCTGAGAGTGCGCAGGCCTTCTGTGGCCTGGGCCCGGACCTGGCATTCCCCCAGTCCACCTGTTGTGGTGCCGAAGCAGGTCACCTGGTGGGGCCTGCGGGCCCGCGAGGCTGTCAGGCGGCGTGTCCGGAAGCTGGTCGGGAAGCAGGCCCTTCTCAGCGCCCGCTGCGGCCGTTGTCCTCATTGCCATCCTCGGGCCGTCCTGTCCTGCTTGTCACGTACGGGGTGAGCTGTTGCAGGGTGTCCGGCTCCCACGGAGCTCCAGAGTAGGAGAGGGGAGCAGCACGCGGGACGGAGTGCTGCCGTCGGACCCAGGAACCGCGGCGAAGGGGCGCGGACCTGGGTCAGGGACCCAACGGCCGTGTCTTTCTTCCGGTCGGTGTTGACCTCAGAGTTCCTTTCTTTCTTTTTCTTTTTTTAAATTTAAATTCAATTCTCCAGCTTATAGTGCATCATTAGTTTCAGATGTAGCGTTCAGTAACGTATCAGCTCTGTGTAACGCCCGATGCCCATCACATCAGGTGTCCTCCTTCATGCCCGTCCCGAGTGACCCCAGCCCCCCGCAACCCTCAGTTTGTTTCCTAGAGTCCAGAGTCTCTCATGGTCCGACTCCCTCTCTGGCGTCTTCCCCTTCGGTTTGCCCTCCCTTGCCCTAGGATTGTCTGTTCCGTTTCTGATGTTCCGCACCTGAGTGAAACCGTGTAACTGTCTTCCTATGCCCGACTTCTCTCGGCATAAACCCCTCCAGTCCCGTCCATGTCGGTGTAAACGGCGGGTGTCACCCTTTCTCATGGCTGAGCGACATCCCGTTGTGTATATGAACCACATCTTCTCTATGCATGCGCCTGTTGAGGGACCTCTCCTAACAGCCCGTCTCTAACCCTGCTGGCCGTCTGCAGGCCCGGCCCGGCCCCTCGTCCCCGCGTGTGGGGACGCACCCGTTGCACCCGAGGTAGCTTAGGACACACGGGACAGTTGGAGCTGCTGCTTTTGGATGCCACCGTGTGCCAGTGTCATTCAGCTCCACCCTTATGTCCCTGAGGACCCCGGAGCCTGCTGTTGTTTGTCCACATTTATAGGTGAAATCACCAAGGCCCGGAGGCTGGGGAGAGTTTCAGGGTCGCTGGGGGCACCCCCTGCTGTCCCCACTTCTCCCTCCCTTTCCAGTCTGTTCTCTGGCTCTTCCTTTCCTCAACTCACTGCCCAGCTTGGCAGCGACATCATCCAAGCAGAGGCAGGTGCAGGAAGACGTGCTCTCGGGGGGAGAGTGCGCGTCTGCTCTCCTGGGCTTTACCTCCTGATGCTTGTTGCTGCCTCATGAGACCGGCACAGCTTCTGCAGCAGGCAGGACGACTGGGACATCCCCGCGGTGTCCCTTGCAGATCGACAGGCATCACGTTAGCCAGAGAACGTTAGGAACGGGTCAGCAGAGAGAATTCTGCACTGCACAGGGCCAAGCCTTCAACCTGTCTCGGCAGTTCAGGATGTGCGTTAAGTTGGGTTTAGACCCCAGAACGTGGCCTTCATTCTGCCAGGACTGCCTTTGGAGCTTATTTTCTATTATTTACATTTTTTGACTGCTGACGTTTCAGATTCATGCCCCCGTGATGTAGGGGGGACAGAAGAGGAGGGCAGTGTCCCAGAGGGACGTGAGACTAACGGTCCTCCTGCATGCCTCCTTTTGTAAGATGATTCAACCCCTGCTATGTCTCTGGGTTCTCCCAGCGTCCCTATGACGTAAGGAGGGGCGATAGTTAACCCTTTCACAGATCCAGCAGCTGAGGTTCCGAGGCACACGCATGTTGGTGAGAGGCAATTTGTAAGCACCTTCCTAAAATCTTAACACAGAACACCTGAAAAAATCTGGAGTCTTTTTTTTTTTAGATTTTATTTTTAAGTAACCTCTACCCCCAGTGTGTGGCTCGAACCCACAACCCTGAGGTCAGGAGTCACGTGTTGTACCCACAGAGCCGGCCCGGTGCCCCTGGAGCTCTCTTTGTAAGGATTTATCCTGGGACGAAATCAGAGATCTCTCTGAGGCCCAACACCCAGGATTGCTGAGTGTAGCACGATTTCTAAGGGGGGAAGATTGGAAACCATGTAAGGTTAAATATTGATGGGCGTTTGTAAAATTAATTATTTTGTAGTGATTGAAATCTCCGACGGGGAGAAACGCCAGGTCTGGAATTGTTTACAATGCAGGGAAAGTGACTGAAAACCAAGATGACTGAAAATAGGGACGTTAGCTTTGGATGAGGAGGTAACGGGTGTTATTTTCTTCGTGTGATTTTCTGCATTTTCTTAATTTTCTAGGCTTTTATGATGTGAGAAATCCCCAACCATAGTTTTACTTCAAGTAAACAGGTGCAGAGAGAACACGTGCTTTGTCCACGGCCACGTGACTGGCCTCGTGCACCTTCTGTTTCTGAGCAAGAGCTCTGCCAGCGCTTCAGGGTGGGTTTTGGGGTTCGGGGCCGTCACGTCTGTTTTCTTATCACCCCGGTGCCCTGTTTGCTCCTCTTCAGAGGAGGGCAGGGAAGGGACGCTTTCGTTTAGGAAAAGGCTGACGCGGTGGGGGGCAGCGAGTCCTGTCCTGCGGCCCGCCCCTCCTCTCCGGACTTCCTTTCTCCCTGTTTTTGCCCCGCTCTCGGCCAGCCGTGCTGCTCTCCAGCACCCTGCAGGGAGGGAGCCACGACTCAGATGCAGACGGGAAGATCTGGTTGTTAAATGCGCACGGGCGGCACAGCCGGGACTCCAGGAACACGCAGGCTAGAAGTGGGTCAAGCAGGAATGTGCGCCTGCAAGAGAACGAGGGCAGAGTCCGGATCTTGGGGTTGGGAGGTTGGTGATGGCAGTGGTCCAGGACGGTCCAGGCTGTGGGAGGAGGCTCCGCTGTGATCTGAGAAGAAAACAGCTTGTGTTCTCCTGTGAAGTCAGAGCCCGCGGTGTGATGGGGCCCTGGAAAGGCTCAGCACTCGTCAGTGGTGAAGCGCAGGTTTGGGGTGCATGGCTGCCCCTGGAGCCCCGTGCTGTGGGCGAGGCCAGTCTCACGCTCCGCTGACACTCTGAGCCAGAGCAGCAAGGACGGACTCAGGAGCGTGGTGGACCTGGCGGCTGTGGCTGCAGAACCACCAAAGGCAGCTGTGCCCTGGGGCTGCGGTAGTCGTGGCCCTTTTCTGGTGGGATCTTATTTTAGATCCTGCCCATTTCTCCAAGCCCAGTTTCCAACCCCCTCTTGGGCCTGTGAGCAACTGCGCTCCTCCTATCAAGCCGGGCAGCTGCGTTTTTCTGTAAATAGTCAGTGTTCTTCAGGCTCCTCCTCTCTGTCCCAACTCCGGAGCTCTGCGGTGGCAAGACAGAAGCCACTGTGCACAAGACGTGAGCAGGTGGGTGGGCTGTGTCAGGAACTCTTCATTTACAAGAACGTAAGGCCGTGGTTTGCATGCCAGAGTTGGCTAGACTTGAGTCCTCTCTCTGACCTCAAGGCAGCGCGATGGACTCCGGCTCCCGTGGTAGGAGGGGAGAGTCTGGACAAGGGAGAAGAATGTCTGTCACGCAGGTGGCCATGCCCCTCCTCACTCTGTTTAATTCTGCCATGTGCCTCCCATCTAAGCGCGGATCCGCAAGAGCCCGGCGGTGTTGAGAGCAGGGAGGTTAGATGGGCAGAGTGGTCTGAAACCATATCGTGGGAAAGAGCTGCGTGCATTTGAGGCTAAGAGCAAGTCTGAACGTTCGAAAGTCTGTCCTGTGGGAGCTGGGAGCGGCGCTGGAGTAGGCATTCCCTGAGCGATCACGTGGGCTCATCATTTTGTGGGGCGGTTTGTTGCCTCATTTCAAGAGGGAGAAGTTTTGCTCTGCGAAATGCCAAGTAATGTAAGGGTCTGTGATGGGAGCTTCTAAGAGAGAAACTTCTGTTCAGTGGACTAAAACCTTAAAATCTTTAGAGCTACCCCAACATGAGTTGCCTCCTTGGTCATGAGTGATGTTTCGCTGCGCTGGTGCATCCCGCTGGTGGGTGGCTGACCACAGATGGGGTCCCTTTGGGAGGCAGGTGTAGCTCCTTCAGCCACAGAACCTTCTCTTTGGGCATCTCTCCAGAGCTCATAGCTGTGCCGTGTCCCACAAACCAAGAGAAGCTGGTGTGCTCCTGCTGGAGGTAGAGGGGAAACCCAACAGTTTTAAGCAAATCTGATCTCTTCCAGGACTCCTGCCTCCTAGACCTGGGATGTGAGAGGACTTGAAAGAACAAAACCTTGACTTTGGATTGTTTGGGGTTAGCAACAGGGATACCAATGTTTTACTTCTAACTAGCAGTGCTGGGAATGGGGTCCAGCATTCCCAGAAACTTATTAGAATTGAAGAGTCTCAGGCCCTACCCTGTGTCTACTAAGTCATAAACCAGGAGTGGGCCCAGTAGCCGTGTTTAACAAGTCCTCTGGTGCTCGAGTCTGAAAACCCCTGAGGCAGGATGACTTCTACATCTTTACTGTGATTCTGTGGTCTAGTTTCCTCTGTCCCACTGGGTACCGTGTGGTGAAGGGTTGCTTTTCAAGTAGGTTGGCAAACATCACCTGTAGGACCTTCTTTTATTTATTTATTATTATTTTAAATTAACGTACAATGTATTATTTGTTTCAAGGGTACAGGTCTGTGATTCATCCGTCTTACACAATTCATGGCACTGACCACAGCACATACCCTACCCAGTGTCCATCCCCCAGCCACCCCATGCCCCCCACCCTCCCCCCAGCAACCCTCAGTTTGTTTCCTGAGACTAAGAGTCTCCTATGGTTTGTCTCCCTCTCTGGGTTCATCTTGTTTCATTTTTCCCTCCCTTCCTCTATGATCCTGTCTCCTCAACTTCCTCATATCAGCAAGATCATATGAAAATTGTCTTTCTCTGACTGACTTATTTCACTCAGCATAATACCCTCTAGTTCCATCCACGTCGTCGCAAATGGCAAGATTTCATTTCTTTGGATGGCTGCATAGTATTCCATTGTATATATACCACATCTTCTTGATCCATTCATCTGTTGATGGACATCTAGGTTCTTTCCATAGTTTGGCTGTTGTGGACATTGCTGCTATAAACATTTGGGTGCACGTGTCCCTTCGGATCACTACGTTTGTATCTTTAGGGTAAATATCCAGTAGTGTGGTTGCTGGGTCATAGGAAAGCTCTATTTTCAACCTTTTGAGGAACCTCCATGCTGCTTTCCAGAATGGCTGCACCAGCTTGCGTTCCCACCAACAGTGTAGAAGGCTCCCCTTTCTTAGAAGAGAGAACGACCTTTTGCAGCACTGAAGGTTCTGAGAAGTCCTGCAGAGGAAAATCCTGTTAAATTTCAACTCACATGTTTTTCAGATGTGTCTGACCCTCCACCTTTTCTGAATCACATCAACACACTAGGGCGTGTGTCCTACAGGATATCATTGCCAGGTGGGTTGCTGATTGCTGAGGTGACTTTTACTATGACACAATTTTAAATCCCTTTCCTTGGTTCTGTCATTTAACCTTCATCTACGATGTATGATGAGATGCATAAGCACATGGCACTGATACGTAACAAGTGAAAGACTACAAAAAAGGTCATGTTTGAATCACCTCAGACTCTTCCTAACACCAGTCCGTCTTACTCTCTGATGAAATACTTACGTGGGACTCCCAGGGAAGATGATGGAGTTGGAGGGCCCTAGGCTCACCCTGTCCCCGCATACGACTAAGTAATACCCACTCAGTGTAACCAACCCAGAAAGTGACTGGAAGAACATACTTTCACTTCCCAGAGAAGAGGCCACACTGAAGGGGGTAGGAAGGATGGTGTTGAGGTTGGGAGCCAGATGGACCCATGGGACTGTGCGTGGAAGGGAGAGACACTGTGGGCACCGAGAGGGGAGAACAGGCACTCGACACCAGGCCTCCAGGCCTGGGCGCCCACACGAGAAGGACAAATCCCCATAACATTTGGCTTTGAAAATCAGGCTGGACATTCCACACCTGGAACTTTGAAGATGAGCAGGCTGCACTCTGGGGGAGCAGGGAGGGCTGGAGGAAGTGGGGTTCCCATACCTAAGACCCCCACAAACAGCCCTGCTGAGATGCGACACAGAAGCGACAGTTTGCGAGACCCCCGGGGCCTGTGGGAGGGAGATTTACTCACCAGTCTCCAAGCATGTGTGGAGGGCGGGGGTCTTCAGGAAACTTCTCCAAGAACCAAAGAGCTGGTTTCCTCTCCCCAGCCCCCAGCCTAGATGACACAGACACCAGCGGGAACCAGTACAGCACTGACACTCTCCACTCAGCTGGCTGCCGGTGAGCCCCACTCCCACACGCTCCTGTCAGAGTGCTCCCTCCATCCTGGCCGGGGCAGGAGTTTTCTCAGGTGGTGGCAGACTTCCTCCCCTCAGCAGACAGGTGCAGACCTCACTGTACCCCATGCCCTGCCCCTGCATTCTCCTGTTGGCCTGCCCCTGGAGGGCACTCTCCCCCGGAGCCTGTCCACAGTGGTCAGAAGCCTGGTAGCACGTGGGCAGACCCACTGGGGGCCAGCACTGCTCCAGAGTGAGTCCCGCCCCCCTCGGACGACCACACACACGGGTCTGACTGTGGCCTCAGGGCTGGGCTGGGGGCAGACAGCTGGTCTGACTCTTCTCAGGGACCACACAGGGGAAGTGCCACAGTTTGGTGCTACCGCATCTCTGGCAAATGCTGGGTCTGACACAGCCCAAGTCCAAGACCAGCAGAGGGAGGGAAAGAACAAAGAGTAGAGCAGAAATAAATGGAATAGAAACCAAAAAACAATGGAACAGATCAACGAAACCAGGAGCTGGTTCTCTGAAAATTGATAAACCTCTAGCCAGATAAGTAAGTTACTCAGATAAGTAAATAAATGAGTGAGGACTCAGGATCAGAAATGAGAGAGGAGAAGTAGCAATGGACATCACAGAGGCACGAAGGCTTGTAGGAGAATATTGGAAAAACTACACGCCAACAAACCGCACAACCTAGAAGAAACGGGTAGATCCCCAGAATCATATAATCTACCAAAACTGAAGCAGGAGACATAAAAAATTTGGACAGACCAATTACCAGCAATGAAATTGAATCAGTAATTAAAATCTCCCCAAAAATAAAAGTCCAAGACCAGATGGCCTCACAGGCGAATTCTGTCGAACAATTAAAGAAGAGGTAATACCTGTTCTTCTTAAATGATTCCAAAACTACAAGAGGAAGGAGAACTTCCAGAATCATTTTATGAAGCCAGCATTACCCTCATACCAAAACCAGATAAAGACACCACAAAAAAGAACACTATAGGCCAGTACGTCTGACAAACATAAATGCAAAAATCCTCAACAAAATATTAGCAAACCCGATCTAGCAGTACAGTAACAGCATCATTCACCATGACCTGGCGGGCTCTGGTTCTGGGTTGCAGGGGCGGTTCCAATGCTTGCCAAACAGTCAACATACTTCCCGTCAGTAAGAAAAAGGATCAAAATCATATGACCATTTTAAATGTAAATGTAAAATCAGTGTAAAAAAGCACTGGACAAAGTACAACATCTATTCCTGGTATAATCCCTCAATGAAGCAGGTCCAGAGGGAACACACCTCAGCATCACACAGGCCAAACCCAGAGCCAACCTCAGCCTCAGTGGGGAAAACTGAGAACTTTCCCCCTACGGTCAGGAACAAGATGAGGAGGTCCACTCTCCCCACTTTTATTCAACGCACGACTGGAGCCCCTGGCCTCAGCCATCGGACATCAGGAAGACACAAAAGGCACCCGGATCAGTGAGGAAGGAGTAGAACTTCCTGCATTTGCAGATGATGTGATACTATGTATAGAAAACCAAAGATTCCTCTGAGAAACCACTAGAACTCATAAGTGAATTCAGTAAGTCTTCAGAAACGAAATCAGTTGGTAGCTTTTCTAGACATTAACAATCAAACAGCAGGAGGAGAAATTAAGGAGACCCAGCAACGGTGGAGCCTGGAGCCAACAGACTGAGGAGCGTTTGCTGTGCGCTTGACGCTCGGTCGCTCCTGGGCTGCTGCCGCGTGGCCCTTGTGCCCTGAGTAGCACACACCAGTCGTGACTGCCGGGTCCCAGACCCCCGTGTGCTCCCAGGGCCGAGAGGCTGTCTTCTTCCTCTAGCGGATGACCAGGGTCCTGCACTGCGGTTTCTGCCCTGGGAGAGCAGGGGTCACTGCTGTGGGTGGGGTTTCTGTTCCATTGGATGAACATGATGGGGAGAAGCCCTCCTGCTGGGAAAGCGCAAACCTCCAGATGCTCTGGGAGGGCAGCCGGTGCTGTCTTCCCCGTCCCCTTCTGGTTCCCTCTCTTCCTCCCTCCCTTCTTCTCTTCCTCCTCCCTTTTGCCCTTTTGTCTTTGAAATCAGGATCACAGCTTTAACCCGGGATCTTGGGGTAAGGAAATAAGGTGTCGTGCCCTGTGGCACCAGTTGCTGATATGAGGGGTGTCTGAGCTCTGGTTTGGGGGTTCGTCCAGTGTCTGAGCTCCAGTTTGGGGGCTCGTCCGGTGTCTGAGCTCCAGTTTGGGGGCTCGTCCGGTGTCTGAGCTCCGGTTTGGGGGCTCGTCCGTGCTCCTGAACGTGCAGCCTGGAGGCATCCCAGCCCCTGGGCTGAGGCTTTTTAAACACTCCCCTGCCATTCAGGTCTAATTCCAAAAGAAGCAGTTCTTGATGTGGAAATGGTTTTCTGTCCCTGCCTGGATACCCCGTCTGAGGAAGCACATTTTTGCTTTTGATCTGATAGAAATGTTGGGGAGCGCTGCAGTGGGGGTTGGGAATTCATGGTTGTGTGGGTCTGTGCCTGCGGCACGGTGTTGCTGAGAGATGTAATGGCGAGACGGCATGCCAGGCCCCGCCGGGCAGTTCATCCCCACAACTGCTGAGTGCGGGGAGGTGACCCCACTCGCAGATGAGAGGACAGAGTCAGAGGGGGTCTTGGGCAAGGCTGTGCACCCGCCAGGAGGCAGAGCCAGGCCGCCGCGTCCGCACTCCGGATGGACGCTAAGACGCAGGGCTGTTCCACCATTCTTGCCCGAGAAGAGCAAGGATGCGGGAGGAGAACCCTCTTATGGAGAAGAGCAGGGCTTTTGGGTTCTCCTTCAGTTTTGAGGCCCTTCTGTTTTGTCAGTGTGTCACTGTTCAGAGGTTTTTGACGCTGATGTTGTTTATTTGTTCTTTTCATTTCTGTACAGTTAAATAAGAATCTTTTCAAGCACCCATGTCTGTAAAAAACTTTTTTTTTAAATAAAGTGCTTTTGTTGTAGCAAGAGAAAATGAAGATGACTTTTAAAAATATATCTCACCTTCTACTTCTTTGCTAATGCAGCACCTGGAAGGGTATAATTTAATGTAATTCCCAGAACCTCAGGTTTTCATAGCCCTCCGTGCTGTACGCTAGGGGAGCCTGGTCAGTGGCTTTGCTGGCCGTCACTGTTCGGTAAACTCTGTACTGGAGCCGCGTTGATAAAGACTCGCCACTGGCTGTCGGGATCCATTGCGGGAGGCTGTGCTGGACGCCGGACCTGGGGCCCGCGGGACTAAGGCACAGCAGCTCTTTCTAAGGCGCGGACAAGCCGGGACAGAGCCCGTCAGTACCACGGACAGCAGAGCATGTGCGGTCGGTGGGGATGTGGGCAGGGGTCACTTGTTTAGGTTGTCCTGCGAGGGCTCCCGTGGAAGTTAGCGGGGCACGGCAGGGAAGGAAGGCTCCTATTATCTAACTTAGCTGTGTGTGTGTGTATTTTTTAAGTGAACCCCAAGCCTAATGTGGGGCCCGAGCGTGTGAGACCCAGAGTCGTGTGCCCCGCTGTCCGAGCCAGCCAGCCGGCCGCCTTATGTTTTCTGAGTTACGCAGCCCGTGTAGGTCCCTCGCAGGAAGGTGGCATTGGGGTAGGAAGCGCCTCCCAGAGGCAGCTATGAGGACTGGAGTGTCCTTCCTGACACCTGCTTCGCACTCACATGACTCTGGTTGTGGCTCTGCCCACTGGGGTGTGGGTGGGGAGTCTGAGGATAGACGTTACTCCTGGTGCCTCGCTTGCTGCTGGCCCCAGTGATTAGCTGGTCACCGCGAGTGCGGGCCGTCACTGGCTGGCGTGCCTCAAGGTAGATACGCACTTGGTGGAGATGGCAGGAGACAGCCCGGGCGCACGTGTCCAGGTGACAGCTTTCTTGGACTTTGCACAGCGCCGGCTGATAGTCTGGTTCCCACCGTCACATGCCAGCTCAGGTCACCTGGGGCTTACAGGCCTGTCACATGGGTCTAGCGCCACATTTAGAACTTCCTTCTGCTCCTGTAGCTGGCAGGGGCAGGGTTGAGGCGGCCATCAGCCTCCACCCGCAGCTCACAGGGCCATGTGCTCTCCCCGCCCCGGCGGAGACGAGCCCAGCAGCTGCTCCTCTGGCATTGGAGGGGCTGCCCTCCTTTTTTTTTTTTTTTTTTTAAAGATTTTATTTATTTATTTGTCAGAGAGAGAGAGAGAGAGAATGAGCACAGGCAGACAGAGTGGCAGAGGGAGAAGCAGGCTCCCTGCGGAGCAAGGAGCCCGATGTGGGACTCGATCCCAGGACGCTGGGATCATGACCTGAGCCGAAGGCAGCCGCCCAACCAACTGAGCCACCCAGGCGTCCCATCTGAGCCACCCAGGCGTCCCGGGGGCTTCCCTCCTGAACCAGTGACCCCGGAGGTCGCGGTGGCAGGTCTGACCCGGAGACCCCGGAGGTCGCATTGCAGGAGGGAGAACATGCACCCAGCGGCTGCCCCCTGGACCTCTGTACACTCGCGGGAGGTCTTCTGCTGCTGCTTAGCACGTGGGTCAGGTCCACCAGGTTCCGGTCCAGGTCGGGGCACAGGGCCTCCCTGCACACTCGCAGGGCGTTTTGCCCCACAGGAGGCGAGGCTTTGCGGAATGAGGGTGAACATGTTGATGACCGATATCTTGTAGCCATTAGCTGTTTTGATGTCACTTTTCCAGTCAAAGAGAATGTGATTGCTGCGGTGTGGACCCTCACATTTGGGAGCTGGGGCCTCGGAGAGTTCTTACTCAGCTTCTTATCCTGACGAGCGGAGAAGCCGTCTGTCCACTTTGGCCGTCTGTCCACTTTGGGGCTTGCGCCGTGGGTGTTAGGCACAATGTGTGACAGAAGGACCCAGAGGTCCTGGGTTAGTGATGGTGCGGACAGAGCCCTGTGGGGCTAGGGAGGTGTCCACGTGGATGGCTCACCCCCACGCTCCCTCCGCTGCTCCAGAGGGTGTCCTTGGGCAGATGGCCGTGCCCCGCTGCCAGAAGGGACAGGGCGTACTTGAGCGTCCCCCAATGGGGAACCAGTCCACACACATGTCCGTCCTCTCACTGACTCGAGCCAGGCTCGCAGGTTCAGCTGCTCTCGAAGATGCCGCGTCCCAAAACCCTGGCGGGGGGTGGGGGGCTGCCTCATTTCTGGGACACCCAGGAGTCCGCGGGTGCAGCGGCCATGGAGAGCTGCCCCGTCCTTCATAGCACTGAGTCCTTTCTCTCTCGTCTTCCTCCGCAGGCTGTCTGTTCGAGGATGGCCTCTGCAAACCGTCCGAGACCTGCGTCAATGGTAAGTGTGCGGTGCGGCCGACCCCGCGGTGGGGCTGGGCTTGCCTGGGCCGACGCCATGTGCTGGGTGCGCCTCGCTCTCTCCAGCGCCCCGTGGACAGTCGAGGGGAGGAAACCCCCCGGGGTGGGAGTGAGAACTCGGTAGAGGGACATGTCGTTCGTATGCACAGCTTTGTGTCCATGTCTCTGTCTCGTCGTGCCCCAGGACAGACAGCCACTCTTGGCAGCTCTCTGACCCTGGGGCTGGACGCGCGGCCCTGACCGTGGCGGGACCCACTGTCCCCCTCCACGGGCTCTTGCTCCTTCGGCGGGCGACCGTTTGTCCTTCAGCCTGCCCACGTCTTCTCTCGTGGGGCTGAGGAGGTGACGCGTGGTGCCTGGTGGCGTCCGGCAGCGCCGAGGGTGCAGGGAGCAGCCCCACTGGGCAGGGCAGGACGGGGCAGGCGCAGCTGCCCAGCTCCTGAGGGCTGCGTCTCGGCAGAGACCCGGCATTCTGTTTGAGGGCAGCCGGTCGGGGGCAGCTTTGGCCCCTGGTAGTGGCCCTCAGGTGCGGAGGGTGGAGGGAGGGCGCAGTGCCAGCATGGGGGGCTCGCCCGGCGTGGCTTCTCCTGAAGAAAAGGCCCCACGCGGGGCGCCGGGTCTGCAGGGGGCACGGGTCACTCTGGGAGACCGGCCTGCGGGGCAGGGACCCACCTGTTTCCCCAGGTCCGTGGGCAGAGTTAGGGGTGATGCTGACACAGGCGTGCTGCTCCCCAGTGCCCTGCGCCAGCAGGGGTGTCCGTGGCGGGGCTCCTTCCACAGAGGCCCTCCGGGAGGGAGAGGCGCCTTCTGCCCGAGGGCGCTGCAGCTCCGCCGGCCCTTGTGGGGGCAGCGCGGGCACCACGGGGCTCGGAGAGTCAGAACCCAGGTGCTGGGCGCGTCCTGCTGAGACAGCGGCCCCGTCCCGGACCGGGAGCTTCGGGGCTGGGAACAGTCGTGCCTGTGTCCCCGGTGGCTCACGTGCCCTGAGGACAAACTGCCCCAGCTCTGGGTTGCTCTGTTTTGTGGCTGCTCGTCTGTCTTATCTTGGCAGTGGGTTTTGGGGAAGCATTGTGTGCAGCCTGAGGAAACGCGGACCGGGGCCGGAGGGACAGTCTGTTAGGACACCCGTACCGGCAGGATGTGGAGCTCGGGCTGCCCTCCCGGCCCGGGGTGAGTGCTGGCTCCTCCGCACGCGCAGGCCTGTCCCTCGGCCTCCCCTCCCCGGCCGCTTGTGACCGTACCTTGTGTAGCTTCTGCTGGGAGGCGGCTTTTAAAAAATGATCCTGTTTTAAAAACATGCCCTCTGCCGGCAGTGAAGTTGGATTACAGAGAAAACGTGTGTGTTTCATCAGCACAGTAACAACTAGGGGTCCTTCCTGCTCCTTCGTGCTTGACGAAAACTGGGCCTGGAAGTCCTGGCCACTGCGGAGGTTCCTTCCCTGGCCTCAGCTGCCTCCCCTGCACGCAATCGCATTAGCGTTCTGTACAACGTAATAGTTCTTTGGAACAAGAAAGTCATTTAAATGTGAATACAAGTGTGTGGGCTTTGATTTCTGGAGAGAGACAATGTTTGGCATTTTTCTATACAGTTAAGGTCTAGGAAGCAGCAAAGCAGATGCCCTCCAGTCTCTCAAAATCCTGTGCTGTGAGTAGCAGACAAAGAGTGACAGGGACAGTGTGCCTTGTGGGTCTGGCTCACTGCAGTGTCATTCAGCCTGACAGCTGGCCGGGCAGGGAGGTGTGGTGTGGCCCAGCGGCTTCTCGGGATGCACAGGGCGAGCCGCCATGTGGAGTCCAGAACATTCCATGGTCAGACACAGGTTCCTTCTCTTCCCCTCCCACTCCCCTTCCCTTGCTTGGGTTACAGATGGAAACGTATGAGCCTCTTAAGCGTCTCCGTGTTCTCGAACTGCCCAACAGAACTTTTAAATCACAGTTAAAATTAAAATGTTTCCATGGAACAAGATACTTTATAAAGAAAGTCAAAAGATAAACGTATTTGCTGGCTCACACCTGTCAGGACGGCTACTGTAAAACAAAAACCGAAAACAGCAAGTGTTGGCGAGGATGTGGCGGAATCTGACCCCTCGCCCCGAGTTGGCGGGAGCGTAAGGCTGCACAGCCGCCTAGGAAAGGAGGGGGAGGGTCCACAAAATTAGGGAGGGTCCACGGAATTAGCACGTCATCAGCAACCTCGAAACAGTGCCCAGAGGCCTGGGAAGCCGGGACCCAAGCGGCTCTCGGCACCCGTGTCCACAGCAGCGTCGCATATGACAGCCAGGAGGGAGACGTGACACGAACGTGCACTGACAGGTGAGTCGCAGGAAGGCGCCCATGCAGACCGTGGGATACCGCCAGCCTCGGCAGGGAGGGATTTCCAACACCCGCGGTGCCGTGCGTGAACCTGGAGGGCATCGTGCTCAGGGCAGTTAAACAGTCACGGAACGGCAGGTGCTCAGAGGTGCCATTCGGCGTTCGACTCCTGGATTCGCCTCGGGCCGTGATCTCGGTCGTGCGATCGAGCCCGGTGTGGGGCCCTGTGCCCGGTGGGGAGCCTGCCGCGGCTTTCCTCCCTCCCATGCTTGCTCTCTCTGCCTCTCTTTCCGATAAAGAAAAAATCGTAAAGAGAAGGGGGCGGGGCATATGCTCTGGAATTTGATCTCTGTGAGGTCCCGGGAGCCATCAGATCCGTAGAGACCGGTGGGCACGGGGGCTGGGGTGGGGGATGGAGTTCATGTCTACCGGGGACAGAGTTTTAGCTTGGGAAGATAGAAGGTTCTGGAGATGACGGCGCTGGTGGTGTGTGTGCTCAGTGCCGACGAACGGTACAGCTAGGGTTGCCTCAGACGCCGCATTCACGTCTTGCACGTTGTGTGACTTAATGTCACAATTGAAAAGAGAGACCCCCGGACTGGGAGGACCCTTAGCAACACGGTGGGCCAGAGCTGCTCCTGCAGTGCGGAGAGCTGCTGCGCCGGGTCAGAACACGGCACCGAATAGGAAATGGGGCAGAGATGTAAATAAATGGTCCACATGTTATATGAAAACATGTTTATCCTTACGACAGCCGAGAAATTTAAACATAAACCACACTCAGAAGATTGCCAGGAATTGAAAAGAAGAGTAGCAACACATCCGGTGCTGGCGGGAACTCGGAGGCGGGCACAGACCCGCTGCTCAGGCAAGCGTGTGAGCTGGTCGCAGTCTCTGGGCATGTAATCTGACATTGTCTATTAAAGGACAAGTACCTGGTGATTTGATTTGTTTTGGGGACTCACATATATAAAAGCAAAGGTCTGCAGTGGTATTTTTAGTGGCAAAAACTGTAACACCTGTCAACCCACGGACAGGGGAATGGCTTCAGAAATTATGGCGATCTGTGGTATGGAAATTACACAGGGACTTACAAATGAGTTAAATGTCTATTTTCTGACCAGGAAAAATGTCCCTTATATGGTAAGTAGAAAAAGTGAGTTGCAGAGCAGAAGTTCTAATACGATCCTTGTTTCTGGGAAAGCCTGTATATGTGACCCCACTCCCACGCCCAGCGGGTGACCAGAAGGGAGAATGTGACTTGTGTCTTAGGGGGAACGGGGCAATTCGGAGAGGGACTATATGGGGGGGTTAACTTGTGTTCAAAGATCTTTGTTTATTAAATGAGTCTTGTGTTACTCTGGTAATGAAACTTACCTAATAAAGACATTTCAGAGTCTGCTGAACTTGGAAAGGCAGACAACCAGGTTTAGGCCTACTGACCTAGGAGCTGATCCGTACCAGCCAGGACTCCAGCCACGCTCTCAGCCCCCCAGGGGTGGCCCTGAGGAGCCAGGAGACCCCTGTTCTGGTTTCGGACGGAGGCTTTGTGGTGGAAATGTCTTAGGTGTCTCACGGGGGTGGTCAGGCAGATAGTTGGTACCTAGAAGGTGGTCTGTCAGGTGGGGTAGTGTGGAGCAGGGAGCTGGACAAGAACCTGTGCACAGCGTGGCCCCAGAAGTCCAGGAATGGACACTTGAGGGGGCCGTGAAGGCAGGGACTGGATGCTGGGGCTGGGGGAGGGGCAAAACCCTGTCCCTCCTGGACGGCCTTCACCTCCAGGAACAGCATCGGTCTGTGGTGGATGAGCCCCGGTGGGCCCAGCTGTGTGTGGGGGGCAGCTAGGGCTGCACCTGGAGGGGGGGCCAGCTGGGGTCAGGCCCGGTCCGAGGCCACGTCCTGCTGCCTCTTTCTTGTGTTGGCCCTTTCTGGGGAGCCGCTGGCCCTCAGCTGGCTCAGGCTCTGAGCCCCCAGACGGGAAGGGACCTCCCTCCCTCCCCTCTTCTCTCCCCCTCCTGCCTAAGCCTTCTCGAGGTGGGAGCCGACCAAGTAAATATTTTTGTTGGACGTGCTCTGAGCAGTTTTTTACTTTCATTTTCGTGTTCAGTGATCACGGCGGGGCCTGTCAACGGCAGGTGGCGATCTGCTGGGGTACCCCGCGTGCTGCGGGATATTTGATAGACAGAGCTCTGTTGGATCGCTCTGAAAAAATAGAATGAGAAGCAGCTGTAATTTGACACGTGGGGGGACAATGAAAAAGTAGAGTTGGTCTGAAAAGAGATCAAGGAGTAGCAGTAAAACCTCAGCCGTATAAGTTGTGGCCACCTGGAGAGCCTGAGAAAGCCTGTGGGGTCTGGACAGGCCAAGGCCCCTCTGGCCCCCGGGAGGAGGGCTCTGCTTCTCCAGGAAGCCAGGCTTGGTGTTCGGGACCCACCAGCTAAGGCTTATGTCGGGGAGCTTAGCAGTGGGTTCCCACAGAATGGACTTCACAAATCAGCTTTATGGTGACCATTTTCACTTCTTGTTTGGAAGGTGCTGCTGTTCGGACTGTGCTGTTCAGGTGACGGTCTGGTTCTGTCCTGATTTCTGGATGCCAGGGACGCAGAGTTCGTAGTTCTGTCGGGATAAACCACAAGTTCAGGGTGTCATAAATTCTGGATAAAGATGTTGAGGCAACGTCTTCATTTTATTTTAATTTTTTAAAAAGATTTTATTTATTTATTTGACAGAGATGTAGGGAGAGAGGGGACACAGGCAGAGGGAGTGGCAGAGGGAGAAGCAGGCATCCCGCAGAGCAGGGAGCCCGATGTGGGAATGGTCACAGGACCCTGGGACCATGACCTGAGCCAAAGGCAGACGCTTAACGAGTCAGCCACCCAGGCGCCCTGAGGCAGCATCATTTCATCAGCAAGATGTAGAGGCCGGATCTGTGGGTCTGATCTTCACCAATGACGGCGTTCCCTTGGGCAGTTCCTGAAGCTTGCTTTTGGGAGCGAACGTGAAATTCGCATGCCAGCCCTTCCGTTCAAGGCTACGGCCATGTCTCCTGTGAAGACCTCTGGACGCTGTGGCAATGATGACGAGTGGCCACTCGCTTTTTCTTTTATCCGGTCACTCGGCCAGTACTTGCCACCGAAGGCCCGCACTGAGCTTTGGTAGGGGAATGCAAGTGAGACTGACCTTGAGACTTCAAGAAATTAGTAAGAAATTTAGGATTTGACTACTCTACAGTCCTTCACTTTTGGGGCAGCCCCCGTGTTTTCAGTGATCTATGTCGCATTGGACCGCTGGGAAGCGGTTGTTTCCTTGACCAATTCCTGAGTCTTGGGAGGGAAGTTGTGTGGATTTAATGTGTGTCCAGACGGTGGGCATTTGTAACCTGTGCTGTTTTTTTTTTAAGTGTCCTGGGAGTCCATGTGCCTAGGGTCAGAGCAGTAATTTCTTTAAGGAATCGTGGTTCTCCTGCTGTCCTCACTTCTGAATGATGATCTGCCCCCTCCATGGAGAAGAGACCGAGGGAAGATGGTGTGTCCGGGCCCCAGGGCGGGGAGAGCCTCGCTCTGGCCTTCTCTGGGGGGTGACCAGCAGTGCGGCCCCTCCCCAGCTGGCTGTTTTTGCCACGAGCTGTGCTGTCCCAAGCGCTTCCTCTCGCCCAGTCCCAGGGGAAGGTTCCGTCCCTTGCGGTGGGCCTGCAGACCTTCAGGAAAGTCCCGTGTCGGCCGGTCACTGTGCTTTCCTCACGGCGTGGCTTAGCCTTGAGCCAGCTGTCCGGGGAGCAGACGGGCAGAGCGGCTCTGCACCGTTTCACCGCCTCTCGGTGTCTGCGTCCCTTCGCCACGCAGAGGATGTGAACTTGCACTTCTCAGCCCCCATGGGCTCACGCTGGCCGCTGGGCTCCGGTTCGGACAGGCATGGCCTCCAATGGCTCTCCTGAGGCTCAGCCCACACTTTTGTGCCTCTCCTGGGCTTGGGTCCCCCTCCTCCTCCTTTCTGGCTGTGTCACTCACCTCCTCCTCCGTCTCATCTTTAATGGAGACGTGCTCACAGTAGAAGGTTGGAGACTGGAAGATAGGGAAATCGAAGTCGCTACCCCCGAGAGTCTCTGTTAACAGGTTAGCAGTGTGGCCTTTGTCGTCCCTTCTTTGTGCCCGTCTTCATGTTACACCGCAGCGCTGGCTCCCGAGTTTTAGTTGTCTGTATCCCACCGACATTCCCGATGCCGTCTAGATGCCGTCTCTGCCGCCGGCGTTCCCGATGCTGTTAACAACTATCTGCAGACTTCTCTTTGGTCTCTGCCTCGTACTTGAAGTGCGGGAGTAGAGCATAACCTTAAAAAGCACTTCCAATCTTTAAAATATTTAAGATATGTTCACTAATGTTTAAATTAATGCGAATATCATAACAGAAAAGAGCTTTGTGCTTGAAGTTCTCTTTTGGTATTTTGGTCATTTTCTTATCAGATATTCTTAGAAATCAGATTAGTGGATTGTGGGGGTTTTGAGGCACAGGACATGCTGGCAAACCGATTTCTACAGTTTGGGCTTAATTTGTGTCCCACGGCTCGCGTGAAAATGAACATCTCACTTCCCAGCCTAAGCATGACCTTTAAAAAAACCTCTGCCATTTTGCTTTCCTTTATTTCTGGACGCAGCAGGTGGTGATGATGCCTTCGGGGTCTGTTTTTAGGACCCAGCATCTGATTTTGGTTGTTTCCCGTTTAGGGTTATGGGCCATGGGCTCAAATCCACTGGACAAGGAGTTTGGAAGCCCGTATTCCTAGTAGTTCGGTTACTTGTGACCTGCTCTGGACGGTTGTGATCATCTCTTTCTCCTAAGGTGGCACTTCGGGAGCACTGAGAGTTTTCGTCTCTGACAGCCAGAATTACTTGAGTTTGCTTCTGTAAGTTGTCCTTGTTTCTCTCCCGTCTTGGGGTCCCTCGTGCATAGTAAGCCCAGTTCCTGCCAGCCCTTCTCCGCAGGGTCTTCTGTTCCTCTGGCTTCCGTTCGTGTGTCGTGTTCCCCTCCAACTGGGCTGCTGCCTCGCTGTCCTCTCTGCCCCTCTTGCGCTGCGGCGCTGCCTCTCCTGGTCTGAGACCTTCAGCTGTGCCTGTTCCCACGGGGTTGGACTCCCGAGGCCAGCGTGAGCATTTGAGGTCACTTACCAGGTGGCTCCAACCTCAGGGGTACGTGAAGGTGACCTCCCTTTGGTCAATTTCTCCGTGTCTCCACAGTTCCATGGCCGTCCCCCCCCAGCCCCCCAATTCTGCCCACGTCCCGTTCCCTCGTGCCCCGGCCTCGCCTGCCTGCCTCCACCGAGAACGCGCACGGGCTCTCAGTACTCTGCAGTGTTCGCGTCGTAACTTCCCTTCCGGATCGAAGATTCTCGAGAAATCGTGACGTACTGCGTTTCTTCTGTTCATTGTAATGTGCCCGTGGGAAGCACTTACTGATTCCCCGACAGTCCGCGTCCTGACGTGGAGGTGACAACCGACTGGGCGTCGTGAGATGGAGGTGACAACAGACCGGGAGATCCTCCCTGCGGTTCCCTGGGCCTTTCCCTCTGTCAGGGCTGCTCGTTCTCTTCAGGAAAGTGCCCTGAACGTGTGAGAGCGTCGCTGGTGGAGGCGGGACCGTTGGTGGGATCGGTGCACACCCCAGTCTGCCCATCCCCCCTCCTCCCCGCCTCCCACAGTCGCTTCCTACCCTCGCGTGTCTCCTGCCGGTCACCTGCCTCGTCCCCCGTCGGCCTGGCGCCTCTCACTCTGTCTTCTGCCAAGGACTGGCACACGGCTGCGTTGTGAAGCCTCACTCACGCTCCCTGCCCGTGGGTCGGGGCTGGGGTGACCCGGCAGGACTTGGAATCGACTGCTTTTCTCAGAAGAGCATTTCTGTAACCTACGGGGGGACCCTGCCGACATCGTGTGACCAGACAGCAGGACTGGCGAGAGCGTGGCTTCTGACGGCTGTAGTTTGGGGAATCAGGGAGGGGGACGCCCGAGAAGTGTCACGACGGGGGTGGCTCACGTGCGGGGAATGGGCGCAGCCTGTGAAGAGACAGAAATGACTTTTCTTAAACTTGCGGGGTCAGCCCGGCTCCTGGCAGCCCTCCCGCGGCCTGCTCCCGAGCGGGAGTCTTTTCTGCGTGTCCGTTGAGCTGTAAGGAGCGGAGGCAGGAGGAGGGAGAGTCGCGCTGCCTGTGCATGCTCGTGTTTTTTTCCTGGAGGGTTTTTATTTGATGTGTGACCCAAGGCCAGTCTTTGTGCAAAGCAGTTTCTGGGCAGCCACTGTGGCCACATCGAGCCCTGGTTTCTGGGGGTCAAGGTGCTACAGGTCTGGGCTCTGTGAGGGGTCAGACCGGCAGTGACACTAACTCTGTCCTCTCTTCCTGATGTAGTTTCAGGGGTTGTTTGTGGGGACATTTAGGACCCTTCTCTGCAGCTCACAGAGCCAGAGCTGTTAAATCTGTCTAGATTTTGAGAAATGTGTAGAAAGGACGCATTACTGAGATTGCAAAGACTTTTGTTTCATTTTTATTTATTTTTGTTTTATTTGCTTTAATAGAGAATTTGGCACGTTTTAAAAAAACAATCAACAACTCAGATACTTCTGTATGTTGGTTTGAAGCTGAAAGGCTGTTTGGAGAGTAGAAAATGAGGACCAAATATTTTAGGAGCCGCCACACACATATTGTCCATAAAGTGTAGAGCAGAATTATCTCTCATAGTATGTGGTGATGGTTTCCAGAACCTTCTAGTGCCCCAGTTCTCCAGAGACATGCCCGCCAGGTTGAATAACGCACCCCTGGGGGCTTGAGAAGGATGTCGTGTTGTGAAGTTCATTTAAAAATAAAACTTATTAGAAATAATGATGTGTTCTCTGTCATTTTGTGGTGACACATACCATTCCATGAATGTTACAGTGGTGACACCAAAGTCTCCTCCGTCAGGAAGTCCTCCTGGTTGGGTTAGAATCTCCTCCTCCTCTTTTCTCAGAAGGCAGCCTGTGCTCCCGGGTGCTTACCCACCCCTCACGAGCTCCTGAGTTTGGGGAATATCTTTGTATTCTGGGGGCCAGGATGTCACCTGATGTGCAGAAACCATCAACAGAGGCTGACAGAATGAAGGAAATTGTTAGAGATCAAGAGAGGAACAAGAAGGTGTAATTTTGCACTAAGTGATAGTGTGTGAGTTCTCACTGCATGTAGTCCCATCTTTTAAATGGGTTTTTGGGAAAAGTTTTCAATTAGCAATAATCACGCCTCGGATAAACCTCATTGGCTACGATATTGCCACTGCGCAAAGCTATCGTTAAATGGATTTTTAAAATAAAAAGTTTTTTTGCCTTTGTATAGCCTATAAAATCTGGAAATAAAGAGTAAATGACACAGGACATTACCCTGCAGGTAACACCGTAGCTCGTGCTGATGCTTCCACTCGAGCACGTCGTCTTTCTCGCTGTCACGTTGTGCGCAGCGTTCGACGTGCTCGGATAGTGTGTGTGAGCGCAGACCGCGCGCCCCTGAGGGCAGCACCGGGCGTGAGAGACAGACCCTGTCCGTTCCTCGAGCCGCTTGGGAAGTCTTTGGATAATAGAAGACGGTGGCAACGTCTTAGCGTATAAAAAGAGAACGTGTTGGTCCCTGGGGTCGTCCCTTGCTTTTCTCTTCTAGGTTTGCCACATGTTGCTTTGAAAATAAATCGTACAGTAGCGGATGGGCCTCGTCTCGTGAAAACTGAAAGCTGGCGACGTGCAGTGTCGAAGGCAAGAGCTTCCTCCGTGTCCCTCCCCCTGCCTCCGCCCCCCCCCCCCGGCAGTGGTGGCTGCCCGTGCTGCATGGCTACCAGACCCGTGTCCATGCCCAGTGCCCTACACTGTGCCAGGTGATTCCTCCTGAAAAAGACCAGCAACCAGCACACTCACTGGTTCGTCCCCTTTGTCTCAGCAGTGGGTAGTGTCCGGGCTGTCCCGTGGGCAGGATCACGCCCCTCGTCCCCACAGAGGGGCGGCAGGCGTCTGGCACGCAGACCCCCAGCCCAGGGATGCGGGACTGTACCACTTGGCAGGGCCAGGAGGCTTGTTGCCCTCCCAAATTCCAATTAATCAAACTTAAAAGGAATGGAAATTAATTACCGAGTGAAACAGCGTGAAGCAAAGTTTAATTTGGCTTATTAACAGGACAGAGATGCCGTTTGAGCCCTCGCATTCGTGACTTGAGTTAAAATCGATTGCGCTGCATGTGTGCGCGTGTGCACACTCGTGGGCCTGCACGAACACACCCACGCACACCCGCTACCGCGCCCCCAATGCAGTCCTGACTTATGGGGGTCGTAGGGGGGTGTCTTTGTAGCTAAGATAATCATTGATGGGGACATAAAGGGAGTATATGTCATTCCTGATCCACAGAGTAAAACAGACCCCGGTGCATGGTGAGGTCTGGAGCCCAGGTGCGCTGCCTGGCACCGTCCCTCAAGTTAAGGAGGTGAGCGCTGGGGGACGGCATTTCTGCCCGTGACGGTTCCAAGGACTCTGATCCCCAGACCTCTTCCCCATCAGATGCCTCCCAACCCTCACTTAGGCCGTATCGTGGTTCTTGCTGCCGGAGCCGCTCAGCAGGCCCCACAGAGCACACTTGGAATGTCACCTGACCCGAGGACTGACTCCTTGGCCCCGTTCCCCAGGGCACAGAAGTGGCCCGCTGTGGTTCTGTGGGGCCCTTGTCACTGCCGGGCTGGGATCCCTCAGGATGCTGCCGTCCACAGGGTGCAGTTAGAGCGTCCCCCCGGGGGCCCTGGCCTCCCCTGGCCTCTCTCCAGGACTCTTCTCAGACAGGTCACTTCCTTCAGCCAAGGGGCTTGTTTCCCCAGAGCCTGGGCAGCCTGCTTTCCTGGCCGTCCTCAGAGGCCATAGTCATCCTCAGGGGTCATCCTGCCCCGGGGGGTTTGCCTTCCGCCCCCGCCTTGTGAAGGCCCCGCCCCCCCCCAGAGGAAGTGGAATCACCCCATGTCCCAGCTGCGTGGCCGACTTGGAGGACAGTGGACACATGCATTTGTGAAGACATTCTTGAAATACTGGTTTTTCCTTTTGTCCCCAGTTTCTCGAATGATGTACTCATTCGTCGAATTAACTCCCAAGTGTCCAGTTTTGAACTTGGGATGGGACAGTCGTCCAGCAGAGGAGACTCATTTGTAAACGTTTTCTGCGGCATGTCCCAACCCAGAGCCACTTAGAGCGCTTCTCGAGGAGTCGCAGTGCGGCGGTGACGGGACCACGGCCTTCCCACCGCTGCTTGACAGTTTGATCTGCTTTCCGATGAGTGAGCAGGTTCCATGCACGGGACCCTTCCAGCTGGCCCAGGGCTGGCCAGGACGAGTGTTCCGCTGTCGGCGGGTGGCTCCGTCGGTTCTGTGTGGACGGTGACCGTGGAGTGGCGCCCATCTCCCGCACCCACACCTCCCACACCTCTGGCCGGCCCTTCTGCCCCGAGTCATGGCTGATTAGTCTGTGCTGACGTCACTTTGGTGTTTCACGGTCTGATCTCAGTGTCTAAGAACGCCACCAGCCCGGGAAGACGGAGCCGCGCCGTCGTACGCGACCGTCCAGTGTTCGGTGAGACAACCGAGCGGACTTGAGCATATCAGAGACAAGAATTGTCAGTGGTTAGGGTTAGGGTGCAGTAATTTTTATTTTGCAAATTTTTCCTTTTTCTTCTAGATGCTTCAAACTGTTTTTACGATACTTGCAGGCCAACCTGATTTGTAAAATTGGCATTTGAAGCATCCGCTGATTCTTTTCCACAAGGTCGCCGTCAGCCGTTAGAGCGTCGCTCAAAGCCAAGACGGCAGTTTCATCAGCACCTTTTAAGCCGCCCCAGGTTTTCTGGGTGGACGGCTGTGCTCTGCGCGGGAACCCGTGTCTGGGGAAGGCACCGTGCAGTTTGTGACGCCGTCCCTGCACCGAGCTGGGAAGTCTAGCGTCCTTTTCTTCTTTCCCCAGAGTCCGGTTGCCATGGTGACGAGTGGGGGCGGGGCCCAGAGTCCTGCTCTTTCCCAGCGGGCAGCGGCCAGCGGGGGAGCAGAGATGACAGGGGTGTGTGCCTCCGTGCGGGACCGCGGGCCCCGTGTGCCCTCCTGTGGACCAGCCCAGGTCCGGGCTGCCGTGCCAGCTGTGGGGACCCCCGCACACGGAGCCACTTGTTCGGGGACAGTTTATTTGGAGAGTGGACTTGGTTGGTAGCAGGAGTGGTTCGTTTCGGCGTATTGTCACAGCTGTTCTGTCTCCCTTTCTAGGACTCGGAGTCTAGAACCGCTGCTGTAGTAGGAGAAATCCGTTGAGTCCCGGTTAGGGTTTGCTGGAAGCACTGGAGGGGACAGAAGCCGGCACTGGGGGTCGGAAGCCGTCAGGGCGCCTGGGGCTCGGCCAGTGAGCGTCCGACTCTTGGTTTTGGCTCAGGTCAGGGTCTCGGGGTCGTGGGGTCGAGCTCTGGGCTCAGGGGGAGTCTGCTTGAGATTCTCTCTCTCTCTCTCCTCCCTCCTGCTCTTGCTTTTGTCTTTTTCTCTCTCTCAGATAAATATATCTTTAAAAAAAAGCTGTTGATATTTTCAGCTCCAGCTAAGAGGCTGGAGGGACAGTGTTTGTCAGGGGCTGTGCCGCTTTGAACAGCACAAAGACTACAAAGCAAAATTTTATATGAACTTTGGTCCTAAAGATCACACTTAAAAAAAAAAAAACCTTGGGGCGCCTGGGTGGCTCAGTCGGTTGAGTGTCTGCCTTCAGCTCAGGTCCTGGTCCCAGGGGTCTGGGATCGAGCCCCGCATTGGGCTCCCTGCTCAGCGGGGAGCCTGCTTCTCTCTCAGACTCTGCCTGCCACCCCCCTGCTTGCGTGCACACTCTCTCTCTCCCCGACAAATAAATAAATAAATAAAATCTTAAACAAACAAACCTTACGTTTTGCCGAGAGGGAGACTGTGAGGCCTCATTGCGGCGGCCGAGCCCGCGGCGGGTGCTCCGAGGGCGCGGGGAGGCTGCGTGCGGCCCTCAGGAAGTGCGGCTTTCCCAGCGGGGGTCCGAGTCAGTGTCCGGAAGGGCGGGTGACCAGCGGCGTCGGTGACGCTCGCGCGGGAGGTTCTCACGGCTGCGGGGCTCACTGGCTCGTTCCGGGCGGTTTCAGAAGCCGCGGTGCTCGCTGTGGGCTCCGGCGGGGAAGCTGTCGTGCTGCCGCCCCCCACGGCCTCTCCTGTGCCTGGCCCGACGGTGAGCGGTCAGAGCGCGTCCATGCGGCTTCTCCCGTCGCGGGGGTCTCACGTATGTCCTCTCGTTAGATTTCCGCAAAGTCCCTGAGCGATTCGTTTCCTCCGTGAGGTACTTTTGTTCTTATTTAACAGATGGCAAACTCGGGCTCTTCGATGTTAAATGCGGAACGCGGGGACAGAGTCCCCCTAGGACCCGCAGGTGACCCGGCCCGCTTCTCCTCTGACGGACTCACCCTTTGCGTCCCAAAGTCACCAGGGGTCACGGTGGCTCACGGTCGCCTGTCTCCTCCGCACACGTTCTAGGTTCGCCGTGACGCTCTTGTGAAGTCTTCACTGCGTTCCAGACGCCTCTGCGGGACCGTGTCACCCCGTAGCCTCTGCAGGCTCCCTCGTAACAAGTGTGATTGCCTGGGAATGAGTCAGGCGTCTCGGAAAAGTCCTGTGGCCAAGGTACCCGCCAATTTAGGGAGCTTCTTGGTTCCTTTTACATTAAGAAAGAAAGAAAGGAAAACAGTTTGTTGAGGGTCCCCTCCCCGCTCATTCATTTGGTTTGGAATCCGTGTTGTCCGTCGGGTTTTCAGCTTGTTCTCAGGATTGGAAGGAATCTCGGAGACGGGAAAGTGGGAGACCCTGTCGCGTTCACGTGGCTGGCAGAACTGGGGGCTTTGTTGGGGGGGCTGGGGAGCGACGGGGGGCTCGGGGCTGCGCAGGCCTCCTTCACCGGCGAGGAGAAGGCCCGCCCCGCCGTCAGGGTTTCAGCAGTGTCTGTCGACGTGGGGAAGAGCTGTTCTGGGCTCCTCTCTGACGAAAGGGCCCCGTGAGATGTGGCAGGGGACAGTTTGCTTTCCTGATCTTGCCTTTGTTTTGGGAAACAGACAAACTCTCAGATTTTTGCTTAAAAGAAAGCTGATCTCTGGAAAGAAGAGGAGAGAGCAAGGAGGGAGGCGCCGTGGTCTGAGGGGCGCTCGCAGCATGAGCAGCTCGTCCGGACAGACCGCCTCGCTCCTGGCGGCGGGCAGTCTGGTCGTGCTGAGGTCGGGGCAGCTCAGGGCCACGCGTTCCGTGCTGGAGCAGTGGGACGTGGTGAGGAGATTAGAACTAGCACGAGACGAATGGAGGCGTTCAGAGAGGGATCCCCGAAAGCCGTGGTCCAGACGAGCACTGGTCTTCTCAAAACTGAAGACAAGTGGGGGGCTTAAGTCCTTCGGGGTTCATTCCAGCAGAGACGAGCGAGGGTGGGAGGGGGGTGATCCGATGCCGGGTCGGTCCTGTGGCCGGTGGTGTTCCACCCTGAAGAAGTCCCTGGGGGTGGGGGGTGCTTACCTGGGGAAGGAGCGGGCTGTCCCTCGCCTCCCGTGACTCACGCCTTCTCTGCTGTCCCACCGAGATGCATCTCACCTCCTTCTTATATTCCCCAGGACGCACACTCACGGTCGTGTGTCTCCGCGTGCGTGGCGGGGCCGGGGTGCGGCCAGGGCAGGGATGGAGTCGGCTCTCCGTCTCAGTGACTGGCGTCACCCTTTCCCGCGGGCTTCTCTTGCCTTTGTCTCCCTGCTGCTTGTGCTGCTTCGTTTGCTCCCGAGGACTCGGTGCAGGAACGGGCTGTGTTTAGGGTGCCCCCGGGGTGTGGCTGTTGTAAGGAAGGCAGCTAGGAGTGCCCCGTGCGGGCGTGTGGGGAACCCCGCTGACTCCCTCGTACAGTGGCCAGTGCAGTTTGTCTCGGGTGCCCACCTGGAAAGTTTCCTTCAGTACCTGGGAGTCTGGAAAGATGCAGAAATTCAAGAAATAAAAGTACGTACGTAAAAAGTAGATTATGCCATAAACCACTAGAAAAACACGTAGTTGTCCTTCGAAGTGGTCTGGTCCCATTGGTCAGTCTTAGTATTTGGACCAAACAGTGCATTAGCTTTGTTTTCCCAGTTGTTGAGATAAGATACTGTAACCATGTTTGACTAGAACCTATGTCCAAATGGAATTCTTCCAGTTCTACTTTATTATGTTCCAGGAAGTCAGATCCCATTATGATGTTGGAAAAATCACCATTCCCTGTGTTTTCCTTTGGCAAGGTTTCTCTCTCACTTGCTGTGGGGCGCGAACAAATGTACTTTGGCTACTCTGATGACCCGGCTAGGATTTTGTTTTTCTGATTTGTTTCAGGGAAGAGAAGTTCCCTCTGGCCTTACTAAGACCACTGGGACCACAGCGAGTGACGGGTGGGGGCGGGCCAGTTGCCTTCTCGCACGTGCAGCGTCCGAGTCATTGACGTCGTCTGTTAATCCGATGGGCTCAGGCCAGTCTTTGGACTCAACCCACTGAGTCACATGTTTCCTTCTGGCCCAGGAGAGACCTCACTGGGGGCTCGTGAGTTGCCCCCTACCCGTGTCAGAGCACTGCTGGGCTCCTCCTTATCACAAATGAACGTGAATTAGCAGTTTGTATTTTATCTCTTTATTCTCGGAAAAGAAACGCAAAACATGAGACCCAGACATTATATACTTTTGAGTCTGTATGTTCTGGGTTAGTGTTTTAATTTTCTTAATCCAAAAACCCGATGCCAGTGATTCATCATAGTCACGTGCATGCCTGTGTGGGTGTGAACGCACACGTTGTATGTGTACCTTTGTGTGTACACCGTGCTCATGATCCCTGGTACAGACGTATTGGACCAGAGGTCAGGAAGCTGGGGCCAGCCTGGGACACCAGCCCTTTTTCTCTGCTTCTCTGTTCAAGCCGCTTCTCCACTGAAGGTGCCGATCTCTCGCCTGCGAGGTGAGTGGTTTGGCTGTGTGGGTGGCTATCGAGCTCGGTTGGCCGTTAGAAACACCTGGGAGCTGGGGGCGCCTGGGTGGCTCAGTGGGTTAAAGCCTCTGCCTTTGGCTCAGGTCATGCTCCCAGCGTCCTGGGATCAAGCCCCGCATCGGGCTCTCTGCTCAGCGGGGATCCTGCTTCCTCCTCTCTCTGCCTGCCTCTGCCTACATGTGATCTCTGTCTGTCAAATAAATAAATAAAGTCTTTAAAAGAAAAAAAAAAAAGAAACACCTGGGAGCTTTCAGACGGTGCTGGTGCTCGGGCCTTGCCCGGCAGACTTGACCCAGGCTCTGGGGAGTGGGGCCCGGGCGTCAGCTTGCTTTGTTTTCTTCCTTCCTTATTTTTGTAAGCTCCCCGAAGTGACTCCGTTAAGTTAGACTTGAGAAGCACTGGGCCACGTGATCTTTAAGAACCCTTCCGGCCCTAAAATTTCCGTGATCTCTGCACTAAAATGCCAGCTGTGCTTTGTGCAGCGAAGCCAAAGGTACGGAGGGGGAATTCAGTCTCCTCGTTATCGTTTCTGTGGTTTGTTAGCAGGAATGTCATTAACGTAAACGGTAGTTCTCTGTGGACACACAAATCAGTGCAGATGACTACCTTGCCGTTGAACAAACTGCAGATTACAGTGCAGAACTGTCTCAGGTAAAGGAGTAACCCGGGTCCATTTGAGTGATCGTATTCTGATTTTAGTCACTAAGGGTATTAGCCCGAGACACAGGAAGACTGAGAAAGCTCGTGATGCTGCTGATGCCTGCTTGGTGTTTGACGACTCACCGGAGGTCTCGTCTGCGCCGTTTTGCCGTAAAATTCCAGTTGCGTCTCGGACCGGCTGCTCGATGCCTGCTGCTTGGTCAGCTCGAAGGAGGGGAGGGTCGTGGGGAAAGCAGGGATGTGAGCACTTGGTCGCAACACGGTCTCGTACGGCACAACCGGGAGGCCCGATCGGGGGCCGACAGGGTTCTTGCCGCCAGAATTACCGAAGTTCTGAGGCCGGTGACGTAAACATAAGTCAGGTGACGTGAGACGATAAGCTCTGGGCTTGCCGTATGGGCGTCCTTTCCATCACTGTCTGGATGCACCATGCGACGGGAAGACCGCTGGGCCGCAAGGGAGAGGGGCCGGCCGTGTGTTTCCAGGCTGAGCAGCTGAGCACACGTGACCCGGGGCTCGCTATGCTGTACACTCCAGTGTCAGAGATCGGCCCGAGTCTGGCACCTGCCTGGCATTAGCCAGCTCCTGAGCACGTCCTGGAGGCGGTCGGACACGTGTGTTCATGGCGGTGCCTGGGGCAGAGACTTGTCAGGGACATGGTGACGAGCCTGTGGCGTGGGAGTGAGTGAAAGGACACTGAGAACCAAGTCTGCCGGTGCTCCCAAGCACCGAGTCTTTGTTTGCTTGTCTGCAGAGCGCAGTCTTGTCGTCTTTGCGTAAAGGCAAAGCAGGTGCTGCGCGCAACGTGCCGGACCCTGGATGCTCTGTGGAGGGAAGGTCAGGCCACTGTGACAACAGGCCCGCAGCGAGGGTCCCTCTGACAGAGGGAGAAGCAGCGCGCGAGGGACTCGTACGTGAGCTGGAGTGAGGGAAGCTACGTGAACGAAGGACAAGAAACGATACAGAGAGTAAGGACGGGGCATCCAGAAACGGCATCCGTGAGAATCAAGACAGGCTCAGGGAAGAGGAGGAAATCGTGAGGCTGTAGAGAGGCCACCGTTTCTCCTCATAAAAGGTTTTTGAGGTGGGCTCTTAGTGTCACCCCACGACAGGCCCGTGATCACACTACTGATTGGTGCCGGAGTCGGGATCTGTACCTGTCTGTAATCTGGGCTGTTCTACAGCCTCTCTGAGGGGCTGTGTTGTCCTACACAAGTTATTTGACCTCTCGGAACTTCAGCTTCCTTAGATCGAAAATGGGGAATGATACTCTTTATCTGAAGGTTAAGGGATAATGAGCGTTAGCGGTCTAACAAAAAACCTAGACGCAGGTGATATTTAATAAATGACATAGTAACTCTGCTGCTGATGGTGACAATGATGACAATGGTGATGGCCACAACGGTGACAGTGATGGTAATGATGATGATAAGGATGGTGTTGGTGGTGGTGGTGGTACCGGTGGTTGATGATAAGGATGGTGTTGGTGATGATGATGATGGTAGTGGATGATGGTGACAGTGGTGATGGCGGTGACAATGATGACAGTGAGGACGGTGATGGCCATGATGGTGATGGTGATGACCATGACGATGGTGACACTGTTGATGGCCGTGATGATGGTGATGATGCTGATGATGGTAATGATGAAGATGGTGATGGCACGTGGCCTCTTGGACTTCTAGCTGTCTACCTGTAGAGTGAGGGGCACGGTCCGGCAGTGCCTGTTGTGAGGGCTCGGGACAGGTTCTGGTCAAGAGCACTGGCTGCCCTGCGTGCAGGTCTGCGTCATTTGCGAGAGCTGATGGAGAAACTCATCCAAGCACCTTCAGAAACAGCCTAACACTTTGCTTTGTGTGTGGAGGAATACGGGCAGGGGGTGTGTGTGATTTAGGCTTGGGGGAAGGTGGTCCTGGTCAGGGCCTGCTCTGTGGAAAGGGGAGGAGCAAGGGGTGTGAGCGAGGCAAGCAAGGGAGCGCAGGTGAATTACGTATCTGAGGAGAAACGCATACCTGGAACGCTGGCGCTGTTCTACCAAGTTTGAAAGATTTTCACTCAGATGCGCGGTATTGTAGTAAGCCAGACGGCTCACGCCGCTAAGGAGAGAGTTGGTTGTTTTCTTGAAGTCCTAGGTATGCTACCGCTTTTTAGACTCAGTGACTCAGATTGGAGTAATCCATCCTGAAGGAATGTTTTCAAATATGGAGATGAGTGCTAATGTGTGAAGACGTGTAACAGCTTTCCTCAGAATGTGGAAAACCTGAAAGCACTTACGTGACCAGAGGAAAAGAGATTGGTCACACCCGCGTGGTGCCAGCAGCCTCCAAGGATGGTCACGAGGAACTTTTAGTGGCTCAGGAGGTGTTCCCAGTGGAATGCCAGTGTGGGTGGACTGGGGCTACAGCTGAACTCAACTATGTCTAGAATTAAGTAATTTTGCAGAGAAAAACATTAAGAGAAAATGTGTCTATAATGATTTTTTGCTCCTGCTTCTCATTGTATTCCAATTTTATGCCGTAAGATTTTATCACTCAAATTACCAGAAAAAAAGTTACCAAAAACTGGGAATTTGGAAATTTGTCGTTTCCTCTATGCATTTTTACAAGGTGATCTTCTACCTCAAGTGACACTGCACAGCCCAGGGGTACACTTCCTGTGTGAAATACTACTGTTTCTCGGCAGCGTGTCTGGCTGCGAGGAAGTCCGTGTATGGCCTCCGCGGGGAGCGTCCTCCCGACCGGCTCGGTGGGGGGCGGTGGGCTTGCTCTCCCCCTTCTCTGCTGGCCTCCCCGGGGAGCCTGCCCTCTCTCTGGTGGGCTCTGAGGTCCTCTGCCCTCAGGAGTGCTGCAGGCGCTGCTGCGCTCTGTATCCATGACCAGCCTTCGGGACCGGAGCGGGGGGCACTGCTCGCAGCAGCACCACTCGGGGAGGGAGCTGGAGTGGTGCCTTGACGTCCTAGGGACCTTCTAGGACCTCGGACCACACGGCTCCTGTCCGTTCTGACGAGCTCTTGTGTGTAGACGGGTGGGTGCGTGGACACCTTCTCATGCTCTTCTGCGAGGGGAAGGGCCTGGGTTGGTGACCGGGGATGAGTCTGACCTGGTTTGTTAGGGGAGGCCCCAAGCCCCTGGAGTTCAGTTGCCTCTGGGGGTTCTATGAAGGACAAGTGGTGGGAGACCCAGGACCACGGCAGGGACAGCCGCCGGGCGGCTGGTCTCCATTTACTGCAGGAGCCGTGGGGACCCCAGCCATAGGGTTTCTGTGGGTCCTGTGTGTGTGGACAGTGGGAGCACGAGAAAGAGCCGTCCGCGGTCTTCGTGGGATGGTGTGGACCAGACGGGCGGGGCCAGCTCAGAACCAGGCTCCCAGGGCTGTGGGGCTGCGGTTCCCTCCCGTGTGCTCTGTGCCCACGGGCACCCAGGCAAGCCGTCTCCCCTTGTCCAGTGTTCGCCCTGGAAGGTGGAGACGTTGGAATGTGTGGTCTCCAGGGCCCTTGTCACCTCACATGTGCAGGGAGTCCTGCCCTGGGCAAGCAGGCAGAGGCCCTGGTGTCGCCGGGTGACGGCCTTGCTCTGTGGCCCCGGGGCTGGGAGTGCGCAGGCGGACAGGCCTTGGGAGGCTTTGCTGGAACGGTGGGCCCCAAGGTTCGCTTCCTTCCGTGTTTAGAGCTGAACGCAAGTGCCTGGGAGAGGATCAACCTTCCCGCGGAGCCCGCACACCCCTTGCCAGCCACTTCTTCGAACTCCCGATTTCTACCACTAAAGACAAGATGTAAAATCCGTCCACGCAGACCTGGGGGAGAACTGGAATATTTCCAAACAGAAGAAATTTAGCCATAGATGGGCAGCTTTGACCTTGCTGAGAGAAGTCGGGATGTGAATGATATACTGCCCAGGATTCAAACTGTGATTCTGTTTTTCTCATGCTTTCGGGGAGGCCCCGGAGTGGCTGTCCGTCCCGACGCGCCAGCTGCCCTACTGCGTGTGGCCCCCCACCCTCTGCCACCCGTCTCAGCGTCTTTGTTTTCAGGGCCAGTGACGTTTGTCTGGGCTGACGTGGGGGCTCTCCCGGAGGAGGGGTCGGCAGGATCGTGCGACGGTGCTACGGTGACAGGGGCTCCTCTCGCTGGTGATTGCAGAGCTGCTGTGCCAGACGGAAGTGGGAAGCAGAATTAGGAAGAAATGGCAGAGCCTAGACTTCCTGCGGTCAGGTAAGGAGGACTTTACGAAGTGAAGATTCTGAGAAAGGACTCAGAAAACTCCTCACCAACCGGCTACGCTTCCTCTGGCTCGCACGGACACGATGACTGTCACGGAGTCCTCCAGAATACAGAATGTACTGCCCGTGTTTGGCTCTTGAGTCGAATAGTTCAACCACAAGATGACCTTTTTATTCTTTTAATCTTTCATAATTTTTTTACTTTTAAAAAGATTTTATTTATTTATTAGAGAGAGAGAGAGAGACAGTGCTCGTGCTCGTGCAGGTGATGGGGGGAGGGGCAGAGGGAGCGAGAACCCAAGCGGACTCGCTGCTGGGTGCAGAACCTGAGGCTGGGCTACCGTCGCACGACCTTGGGATCGCGACCTGAGACGAAATCAAGAGTCGGACCCTTCACTCGCTTAGTCAACCAGCTGCCCCAAGATGACATTTTAAAAAGTCAGTTGGGGGAATTTTTAAAAAGAAGATTTTATTTATTCATTTGAGAGAGAGAGACAGTGAGAGCACAAGCAGGGGGAGAGGCAGAGGGCAAGGGAGAAGCAGACTCCCTGCTGTGCAGGGAGCTGGACACGGGGCTCGATCCCAGGACCTGAGATCGTGATCCGAGCTGAAGGCAGATGCTTAACCATCTTAACCAAATTCGGGAAAATTTAACAGTCATTGAGTAATAGAAATTTATGTATAGGGAATTGTTGTTTATTTTGCTGGATATGATAATAGGTTTGTGATTTTATCCTTTAAAAGTCCTCATCTGGAGGGCGCCTGGGTGGCTCAGTGGGTTAAGCCTCTGCCTTCAGCTCAGGTCATGATCTCAGGGTCCTGGGATCGAGCCCCGCATCGGGCTCTCTGCTCAGCGGGGAGCCTGCTTCCCCCTCTCTCTCTGCCTGCCTCTCTGCCTACTTGTGATCTGTCTGTCAAATAAATAAATAATAAAAATCTCAAAAAAAAAAATTAAAAGTCCTCGTCTGGAGTGCCTGGGTGGCTCAGTCAGTTAAGTGTCTGTGTTTGGCTCAGGTCATGATCCCAGCGTCCTGGATTTCGAGCTCCATATCAGGCCCGCTGCTCTGCATGGAGATCTGCTTCTCCCTCTCCCTCTTCCGCTCCCCCTGCTTGTATTCTCTCTCTTGCTGTCTCTCTCTGTCAAATAAATAAAATCTTAAAAAAAAAAAAGCCCTCCTCTGTCAGGGTTACATACAGTACGGTGTGTAAGCTTCTCTTTAACGTACTCTGACTCCTCCTGGAAGCAGGGTAGGGGTGGGAGGAGGATTAGTGCACTTGGTCAGGGGATACGGGAACAGTCCCCTCTACTTTGCATGTGTATGAGAATTTTCACAGTAAAAACTTAAAATTTGCTGTGCACGCCACTGTGCTGGTTTGCCTAGCCACAGTGGAGTGTGTTTTGTTTTGTTTTTCCGGAATGTTGTGGATCTTTCCAAGCAGCTTCTGGGGGTGGCAGGGAGGGGGACCTAGAAGGGAATGGAGGTTAACAAGGCATCTTCTGTGTTTTCCCAAAGTGGGCTCTGCACACAGCAGCTACTAGAGGGAGTGGGACTCATCACCCTCTGAAGACAGGGCTAGGTTAGGGTAACACGACGAAATAGTGGAAGGGTGAGTTGCCGTGTGGGAATGCACAGAGTAGCTATGCTTTTTGGTTTTTATTGCAGCGACTGTAATGGGGTCTGTTTATGCATTTCGTTAGGATGATCTGACATAGCCGTACTTCTCCTATGGCTAAAGATGAAGAGAATCGTCATCTCTGACGTTCGATTCATTCATTTCCCTGTTCATTTGCTACTCACCGAGGACTTTCTGAGTGAACAATCGTCCAGGTGTAAATAAGAAATATGAAATAAGTACCGTGCCTGCTGTGCGTTGCTGGGGCAAGCGAGGGTGGCAGGGTGCCGCAGGGTGGCCTCTGGAGTGGGCTGCCCTGGTCTGCAGGCCAGAGGATGGCTGTATTTAACAGCATTTGGTGGGGTGACTGGTTACACATTTACTGTGGAGGTGAAGAGCTTTCCTGTGTACCAACAACCACAGAAAATGCAATGGGGGATACTTAAACCCTCCGGAAGTAATCTGGAGAAGGTGCAGCTCCTGTACGGGAACCCTCTCAAATCTGCCGAAGGCCTTCTGCTTCTGAGTATGGTGACCAGCTTGCAACAGAACAGTTTTACCTGAAAGCTAATAGAAAAACTGGGTAAACAGCAGAAAATTACCCGTGGGATATACCAGAGGGACAGAGAGCCAAGGCAGCAGGAAGGGGAACCAGTTCAGGGGACCCAGCATTGTTGCACTTGCCAGTCAGTCATCACTGCCGGCAGGGGGAGGGGGAGAGAGAAAGCAGCTGCTGGGGTTTCAGAGTGGTCATTCAGGGCCTTTCAAGGATGACCACTCCGGGGGACAGCCTAGGCTTTTAGTCAGGGCCTCTGGAAGGCTGGGACTACCTGCAGCAGGAGAAAGGATGGGTGGGAATGACCCCGTGTCCAGCCCGGCTCCAGCAGGCTCAGGTAATCTGCCCTGCACTGCCAACTGCCAGAAGTTGAAGAAAAATTCTTTATGGGGAAAGGTCTCAGCTTGAGCCTCTTCCATTTTTCACACGCAGTATCAGCATGTAGTCAGAATTGCCGTGTCTGTTAAGTGACAAGACCAGGAAGGGACAGGTGGACAGAGACAGACGTGAGGTGATCCAGGTGTTGGAGTCATCAGGCTTTGACTCTGAAATAATGGTGATTAATACGTTCAGAACAACAGCTGGTAAGTGGGGAATTTCGAAGGAGCATAATACATAGAAAAGAACCACATGGAAATTCTAGTCCTGAGAAAGGTACCACCTGGATCTAGGAGTGCAGCCCGTGGGTTTAGTAGCAGGTCGGACAGAGGGGAGGGAACGTGAAGTAGGTCAGAAGACCACATCCCGTGAGAGGAAAGGATGGAAAAATACAGAGACATACGGACATTGTTTAAGGAGGAGGACAAATGGTCATTGTAACGTACTGTGGATTGAAGTCCACAGGGGAGGAGACAGAGACTGGGGAGAAGCAAGTTTGAAGGGGTGAAGGCTAATTGATTTCCAAGATGTGTGAGAGACATCAAGCAAAAATTCAAGCATTATGAACCCTAAGAAGAACACACATGGGAATGTTCCAGAAAAATTGTTGAAAATGAAAATTTAAAAATAAGGCCTGAAATCAGAAGCAGCACATAACTGCCTAGTTGAGAAGGCTGCGTGGGAGATTGCATTCCTTCCCCACACCTTCCTCTTCACCTGTATGCATGCCCATTGTCGAGTAGCCTTGTGCGACGATGCCATTCCTGGCCCACTCTCTTGTTTTGGGCTCAGTGGCTGGCTCGCCTGCGCCCATCCGGTGGGGAGGGAATAACAGAGCCGCCGGCCTGACAGCAGGGACCTCCTCGGCTCGTGGCATGGCTGCTGGATGTCGGGGGGCTTGGGGGTGATTCTCCCTGCAGTTGAGACCTGACTTCGACGGGGAGGGGCAGCCGGAAGATAACGGAATGATGTCTTTCAAGAACTGAAAGAAAATAACTGCCAACCTAAAATTCTATACCCAGAGAAACTATCTTTAAAAAGAAGGTGAAGTAAGTGTTAGAAAGTCTGTGTCCCTGGAGAAGGGGTGCAGAGCCACGTGGAGGAGGTAGACTCACGGACAAACCCAGAATCTCCTCTGAGAAGCACGGGCACAGCTGGATAATCGGCAAGACGGTGTTTCTGGGTCGGAAAGGTTAATATTGTATCATGTCAGTTCTCTCCGAATTATCTTTATGTTTAAGCAATTACAATAAAACATTAAAAAAATTCCGTTGGAATTAAGCAAACTAGTTTTAAAGTTCATGTTGAGAGGTACATATGAGGCTGAACGGGAGAGTGATGAAACAACGAAGTTGTTTGTTGGGTGTGGACTGTCCATCCCACTGTGCTGGGCTTTGTGATGCTGGGGTACTCAGACCTGAGTGGTTGTGGTTGCAAATAGGCAGACAGATTGAAGGAAGAGAATAGAAAGTCTAGAAATAGACCTGGATGCATATGGGTATTTAGTATATGATAATGATGACATTTTAAATCAGTGGGGGAAACGATGTATTATTCAGTAATGATTTGGGGACAACTGGCCAGACAGTTGGAAAATACAGAGCTGAGTTCCTCCCAAACTTCTTACCCTGAAATAAAATCCAGATGGTTCAAAGATTTAAAGTATAATGGGATTTTATAAGTACTAGAAGAGAACCTGGGGGAATTTTTAATAATTTTGAGAAGGAATAAATCTTTTAAGCAAGACAGAAAACCCATTATCCATGAAAATTTAAAATACACATACTTTTAATTCGCCAGCCCACTCCTGTGAAGTTAATGATGAATGTGCGTTAAGTGTGTGTGAAGAATCCAATGTAAAATGATTCTCTGGAACATTCTAATAGGAGAACCATGAGCATCTTAAATATCCTTCAGATGGTGGTTCATCCCAAAGGTGGAACTTTGTATGTGCGGATTTAGAAAGACCTCGAGGTATTTTGAATGAAAAACGGAGATGCAGAACAGCTTGGATTCATATCAGAAAAAAATGAAGTTGGACCCGATTTCTTCTAGAAAAGTCAACTTGTATACACTTAAGTGCAAAAGGCAAAACAATAAAGATTTTTAGATGCAAATACAATGATTTTGTGACCTCAGCAGATAAAGATTTTGAAATAGGACATTGGAAAAGCACTAACCACAAAGGAAAGGATGGGTAATTTCAATTACGTTAAGATCAAGAACATCTCTAATTAAGGAGACACTAAAAAGAGAGTTTGACAACAAGTAACAGAATGGGAGAAGACATTTTTAAAATTAATCAATTAATTGTTTTTGAGAGAGAGAGAGAGAGAGACAGAGCAGGGGGAGGGAGAGAGAGAATCTGAAGCAGGCTCCTCCCTCAGCATGGAGCCCTACTGGGGCTTGATCTCACGACCCTGAGATCATGACCTGAGCTGAAATCAAGAGTTGGACCTTAATCCACTGAGCCACCCTGATGCCCCAGGAGAAGACATTTTTAACACTTATCACCAACAGAACTCTCATACTCAAAATACATAAAGAATCCAAACAAACCAGTAGAAAAGACAGAGACAGACCAGAAAACTTGGCATAATGTTTTCACAGGACCATCTAAGGAGAAAATCCTGATGATTGAGAAATATACAAGACAGAGTTCTCCCTAATTATTAAATCGGAAAAATGAAATTAAAGCCGCATGAAATATGGTAGATCAGCTACTCAACTGGCAGAAACCCTAGAGTTTACAAAGTTTGGATGTTGCTGTGAATTGGGACCACGAGAACTCCGGTCCGGTGGTGGAATGAACAAGGAGTGCGAAGAAGCAAGATGAGGCCCCGTGTGTGACCAGCGCGTGGGGCCTTGTTGATCTTCTGCAGGACGCCAAGCATCAGCGGGCGGCGGTCCGTAGATTGGGCGAGTGGAATAGGAGAACAATTTGTATTTCATCATAATTTTTTTTTTTGCTGTTTCTTCAACGGGAAAAGGAGTCCCCTCAGACTTCTACAATCCATGTTAAGACCACGTAATTTGGAATGTTTAAATGACGTGCAGCCTTCCCAGCGCGCGTCTCATGGGTACGGTGTTGTGTTTTGCCTTCCTCTACGGGGGCGAGGGAGTGGAGGGGACGTTCCTCCACGGCAAGGCCAGGGTCTGCTTGGCGGGACGGTTCCGGGGCACCCTTCGGCGCTGCTGGGACCGAGCATGGACAGGAAGCGCTCCGGAGCCCCAGCGGAGCTTGCGCGTGGCGTTTCTCTCAGCAGGCGTCCTTTCACAGGCGGCGCTCCGCAAGTGTGGTAAGACAGACACAGGCCAAACAGACACCTGCCTGCTCCGGACCGCAGCCCCCCGCGTCCTGGGACGGAGGAAGCTCCTGTCCCGTGTCTGTTTTCCGGGTTCATCGCGGTGTTTGGCGTTGCTGAGCGTCTCCGTCTGCTCCCGGAGCTCTGCAGTGACCTCGCGGGGTCACGTCTTACCTTAAGCGCATGAAACGATTCATTAAATGAGTGAATTATTTCTGCATGTTCAGCAGAGCATCATGAATATTTTTACAACTAGGAAGTAGTTTGTACTTAAGTTTCCCTTTCAAGGAAGAAAAAATAAAATTCAAAGATAAGCGTATGATTTCGTCGTGAGTTCACACGGGAGCCGTATCTTCTACTGCAGGGGTCAGACACGGTACGACTGAGAACGCAGGGGTTCTCTGAAACCAGCCTCTTGCTTCCCTTCGGTGCTGTGAGAGGAGGATCGCTGCCGGTTCGCTGACGTGGCACGTCTCTACTGCGCACCTATGGTCCCGGCATTTTGTAGGCGCTCGCATTTTAACGTAAGCTGTGGGCCGGCCTCTCTCTGTCACCACAGCCGAGAGAAAGGAGCAGAGAAGCGGCACGGCACCCGTCTGTCTCCTCCCTCCCCCCCCCACGATCTGCGGTGCTCGGGCCGTGTCCGGAGGCCACCTGCATGCTCTTGAGTCTGGGCGGTGACCCAGGCGAGGGCCAGTGGCCAGGGAGGCCCTCACAGCCCGAGTGACGGCTGTGCACACCCCTGAGAGAAGCTGTCCCCAGCTGAGTTTTCAACACGTCTCACTCCTGCCGTCGCCTCTCTCACCTCCCAGCCGCCCTCTGAGTCACGCGCACCTGAGTTTCCGTTGTGGGGACTTCCAAAGCTGGAGGCCAGGGAATGGAAGGTCCCGTCGCTTGGTCACGACGGTGCGGCCCCACGTCACTCCCGCGGTAAGACCCGCGCGTCCCGTGGGTGAATACAGGGCTGAGCCGCGGCCGGGACTTGACGTGGACCGGCCCGCGGGGCGAGCTCCTTCTCGCGCAGAGCCGTCCTCCCTGCTGCGGACCCGGGACTTCGCCGGGTCCGACTTGCAGCTTTTCAAAGCCGAGTGAGGTTGGTCGGTGGGTGAGGATAAGAGGGAGAGGGGGAGGTGGCGGACGCTGCCGCCCGCGCTGGAAGGCTACTGGAAGCTGGGCCTTCCTGGTTGCACGTCTGGAGAGGGACGTGTGAGGGACGCTGTGGCAGTCACAGTGAGTTCTTTCCCGGTGCTGCCGTCACTTCCGTCTGTCTCCACTAACACAGGGTTTCAGGCTGGCCGAGCTCTGCCGTCTTCATTTTAATACCAACTATAATACAGCCTTGAAAACCTAGTAATCTGGGAACCAAAGGAGGTTTTAGTATTTCTGTTTGCTGGGAAAATCACAAAGGGTTGGTTGCCCGGTTCTAAAAATGAATTGTTTATTTATTTACTGAGGCGCGGAGCCCAATGCGGGGCTTGAACTCATGGCCCTAAGATCAAGACTGAGCTGAGATCAACAGATGCTTACCTGACTGGGCCCCCCACATGTCCCCTGGTCACAGACTCATGGGACCCCCGGAGAGAGCGGGTCTCGCTAATAGTGTCCTGGAGGCGCTGCAGGTTCACAGTCGCTCAGCCTGCCAGCCTGGGGAAGTCTCGCCGTCACTGGTCTGCTTCCCCGCAGGACGCACAGGGCTGAGTTAGAGATGATGGAGCGAGCAGGCGTGTGAATGCCCTGATTCCTGTAAGCGGAGAGCTGGCCGGTTCGGTGCCTCCCGTTGGCTGCGTGGGCTCAGGCCGAACCCGCGTGCATCTCTCTGCTCATGGGGACCAGCCCCGTGTGCTCGTGGCCCTTTGTTCCTGCAGGGATGTGTGTAGGCCCAGGGATGGGGCAGAGTACGAAGGCGGTCTGTTTCCCGTAGCCCGGGTGCTGGATGTGCTCTGTGCCGTTTTCTCCGGAGCTGTGTTCTTTCGGGAACCGTACCCAGGATGCGGGATGGTTCTGCAGCTGCCGTCAGAATGCTGGGAGAGCCACAGCTCCTCACGCCACTGTTCTGGTGCGGGCGATGGGGAGCGGGGAGGTCACACCAAGGTGCTGTTCCCGGGGTGGGCCACGGGGCGGGCGGAGGTCAGATTGCAGTGCTGTTCCCTTCTGGCCTCTCCAGCAACTTCTCCTGTGCGCCTTTTCCACCCAACTCGACTTTGGCATAACACGTTCATTTCAAGCTAATGGAGTGTATCACGAGTTGGCACCTAGTCCTGTCGCACACACTGAGCCCAGCCGGCTGCTCGCCACTCATCTGGAAGATTCCTGGGAAGTGTGTGTGCTTAGCACATGCACCGTACAGCAGGGCTGCGGGTGTCTCTTACCGGAAACACGCCCCCTCCCCGGTGACCTGGCGAAAACGAGTGCGCGCCCTTGTTTCCCTGCGTTGGTTCGTCAGGGGAAGAAAAGGGACAGAAATTGGTTTTGTTTTTCCTCTAGTTCATGGCACCTTCACACGCAGGCAGATGGTGGAACGCTGAGGGCGAGCAGCCCTGAGTGGACGGTGTGGGCTGCCGTGAGGCTGGGATCTGCCGGGGTGCAGAGGCCAGCGGTCACCTTCTCTCAGGGCATCTCCCTCGATGCTCCCCAGCACCTGGGAACCCGTGTTAGCATGAGCTCAGACCTGCTTCTGGGCACCAGACCAGGGAAGGGGACTGAAGGTGAGATAGGGTCACGGCGGGGGGGGGTGCGTTACCTGGGGAGGAGGGTTCCCCTGGTGGGGGGAACGATCACCTGGGGGAGGGCTGGGTCATGTGGGGTGGAGGGTCACCTGAGGGGGATGGGTCACCGGGGGACGGGAGGGTCCCGCAGGGGGGCCGCCCTGAGCAGAGGCTGTAGGTGAGGAGCTGGGAGGCAGGTCAGAACGAACCTTCGTCTCTCTGGTCCCGCAGAAGAGACCCAGCAGCAGGGACTTCTGAGACGTTCCGCTGGCGGGCACCCTGGTGGTTGCGTGAGGTCGCTTGTCTTCCCATTTCAGGCTTCGCCTGGATCCGGACAGACACCGGTATTCTGACCTAAGCAGTTCTCACCGGGCGGGGCTCGGCCTGGAAATCACACCTGCCTCAGAGGCTTGCCCGTCCCGGGGGCGGGAGGGCGGCCGTCGGCACTCAGGAGACGACCGTGTTCAGGGGCGTCGGGCTTGCCGACGGGTGTCGGGTCAGGTTTCAGAGGAAAGGCAGAGGTAGGCATCGGGTGGGTGCCTGTCCCCTGGTGTAGTCGTTGAAGCACCGTCTGGGCTGGGGGCGGGGAGGGCCGTGACCCGGTGCCCACGTGCTTCAGGCCCCCGGCAGCCGGCTTGTCCCGCAAGCCAGGGCAGAGTGGATGGTGGCAGCCGCTGGGCCCACCCCCGTCCCGGGCCCGTGGGAGAAGGGTGGTGGCACAGCCATTCCCAGCAGACCCCACTCTTGGCTGGCGGTGACCAAGCCGGGTGGGAGCGGGGTCCGTGTGCAGACTGGGGCCCTCTGAGAGTAATGCAGTGAGGTGCTCTGGGACATGCCCCACCCAGGGGCGGTTGTACCCTCCACCTCCCCGTCAGCTGCCCAGGCTGCCCTCTGCCCTGTCACCCGGGTGGTGACCTGTGGTGGGCGGTGACCCGTGGGGCCTCACACCGCAGGGTGTTGTGCTGCAGTCCTAGAGTGATTTGCGACAAGTGGCGTCCTTCCTGCTGAGTTTTACTGTTAGGAAGGCACCCGGCGGGCAGGGAGGACAGCTCGTCCAGGTGGGGGCCGTGGCTATTGCTGCCCAGGGACGAAGGATTTGCCCGAGCATGGCCCTTCCACACTCGACACCTGCTTTCCTCCAGGGGCCTCCCGGCAGCTCGGGTACGTGATGAATTTTTACAGGCTCCGTGGGGGTTGACCCGTGGGCAGGGAACAAGCCCACAGTTCCTAAAGATTTGTGGGGAAAATCTCGTTAATTCTCCCTCAGTTCATTTGCTCCTTTCCCAAGAAATGCAGTTGGTCAGTTTGCTACAAACCTGTCCCCGGATTTATGGGTAACGCAGGCAAGACAAGGCGATGGTGAAGCCGTGGGAGCCCCATGTGGCGATTTCGCTTTGGTGCCATCGGGGCAGATGTGGTGCTGGGGACGAGGCACCCACACTGCACCCATACCGACGTGTCCGGGCTGGCAAGGACCCGCTCAACCAGTGATCTGCGTCGTCCAGTGGGAGACAGTGGTTTGTTAGACGCTTGTTGAGGAGGGTTGACCGGAACAACTCTCTCTCCATCCTCAAAGGGCTCTGTCCTGGTTTAGTACTTACGTTACAGATTTCTGGGCCAATCCCTTTGACACTTTGTGTGTTTTTTTCTTCTTTTTCTTTTTTCTTTCTTCTTTTTTTTTTTAAAAGCAGGCTCCATGCCCAGTGTGGAGCCCAGTGTGGGGCTTGAACTCCTGACTCTGAAATCAAGACCAGAGCTGAGATCAAGAGTTAGATGATTGACTGACTGAGCCCCCCAGGTGCCTGGGGACACTTTGTATTTTTAGAAATTTCTTACCGGCCAATGTGGGAAGTCTGTTGTCAGACACGGTCCTCTTCTTGTCTCCCCTAAGGTGAGAATAATGGAAGTAGATGAAACCTGTTTTAATTTTTTCAACAATGGAAATGTATTATTTTACTTTCAGATAAATAAGGAAAGACAGATTCGTCTCCTTCCACGCCTTTTCCGTGTGCAGGTCTCTTATGAGTAAAGAAAGGAACATGCTGAATGGCGACGATTCGGGCAGTACGGAAGTGTATAAAGAATAAGATCAAAATCATCCACTTTCTCCTAAAACCCCAAAATAGTCATTGTGAAGGACATTTGAGTGAATATCCTTCCAGATGCTTTTCTGGGAACAAAAATGGAATCCTGTAATTCTCCAGATTCTTCTCATCACTTGTAAAAATGCAGACCCCTTTACCCTTGTTTGCTGAGTAGTGTTCCACGGGTGGGCACCGACAGGGCCCATCATAAGGAAATACAGTTCTGTACTGAGCCAGTCCTCTAATGATGAAAACCAAGGTTTCGGGGTTTTTCCATTATACAGATGCTAGCCCTTAATGACAGTCTTTTCTAAGTCCTTGTGTATTCGTGTGTGGAAAGGAAGCATGGAAAATGCTGTGGGTTTCAGTGTTCTGTTTCAGCCCCTTTAAGTGGCATATGATGATGGTCTTCACTTATGCTTGGGGAAACCATCACTCTCAGGTTTTTAACTATGTCAGATGGTCAGAGAATGGTCTTCTGACCTTCACTGTCAGTGCTGAGTACGTGGCTAGTGCTGGGCTCGACCCTCATGTACTTGTGTCAAGTCTGTGACCCTTCACAGACACCGAGGTCTCCAATTTGGGGCCTTTGTGGAAAGCATCTCTCTCTTGGGAGCAGGACCTGGAGGTGCTCGGTGCCTGACTATTCAGCCCTTGGCACATGTGTTTGAGGTGGTGTCTTCGCCTACAAGAAGACAGTTTTCTAGTATGGTTCTCCAACTTTGTGGGCTATGGCCACCCAAGCTGTCTTGGTGGGTTTAATACACATTCTTTGTTCTTACAGCTGAGTCTGGGAAGAGGGTCAGTGCAGAAGTGGTGGCGTGTTCGAGTGAGGGCAGGAAGCTGGCAGGACCCAGTAGGATCCATGTGAGTTCATGGAAATAAAGCTCTTTCCTAAGTGATTTAGTACATTATGAGTAGGAACCACAGAATCTGAAACTGCCTTTCCCATGGTCAATCCTCGTCCCTCCCAAGACTCAGTATTTCCTCTTTGCAAAATGGGCTCCAAAAGATCTAGCCTCCCTGGGAGTATTGTAAGATATACCCCCTCAGACAAGCCCGGAGGGCTTTGCATATTGGGTAGTTCTATGGTTAGTCTTTCAAAACACATCTTGCAATTAATATAAAACCATTTCTATATTCTATACTCTCTATATCTATTTAACAGATATTTAATGTTTAATATTTATATTAATACACACCAAAAATTGATACTTAAAAGAATGAGAGATGGCCTAGAATGAGGGTTGGCGAATTTTCCTGTAAAGAGACAGGTGATAAATATTTTTTACTTTGAAGGCCACATAAGGTCATTGTCTCTTTTTCCTCCTTTTTCTCCCTTCTTCAACCCTCTGAAAAGGCCCTAAAAGAAGAAGCCGAGGGCTGGTGTGGGTCTGAGGCTGTAGTTTGCCGACCTGTGGTCAGAGTTCCTCCTACAGAGTTGCTGGCAGTGGAAATTCTGCTGAGCCTTGTGTGTTGCAGCTGAACACCCAGCCTAACCAGCTTTTAAAGGGTGTTTTCACACAGTGTGATTCCTATGTGGCAATTTCCAAGAACATTTATGGTCATAGGGTTGAGCTACGGACGTCTTCTCTCTTGGCCGCGACGGCCTGGTTTGCAGCGCAGCAGATCTCCTGCAAAGAACAACTGGAAAACCTGGATAGAAGACGTGAGGCGTATATCTGAAGGCACCGGGCAGCTGCTAAAGCAACCGGGAGTGGCCCAGCTCCAGCAGAGATGGGGCAGTGGAGAGCTGGCATCCTCAAGCTGTTCTTTCCCTCTGGGCATTTGCAGTTCTTGGAAAAAGAGGCTGAGAAACTGGGGGGGAGTTGCCGGAGAAAGGCATGGAAAAGAGAGAGAGAGCAGCAAAGCTTTTTGTCATCCCACACAAATGTACAATCCTCCAGATTCTGAAGAGAAGTAGGCACAGGAAGAGGGTCCAATGCCTGTGGCTCTCCCCTGAGGCATTTGCCTGATTCTTGAGTTGGGCAACTAAAGGCTAATCTGAAGGATACAGGAGGGAAAGCAGAATTTTTGGTTTCGTGATGCTAAAGAGACAGAACTGGAATTCCAGACTTTCTAAGATAAAAGGGTCAGAGCACACATCCCAAGTGTTTGCTGAGATCCCTGACGAGTTACACTCCAGGTGTGTGGATAAACCAGAGATAGAATTGTCCTTACGACCATGGCGAGGGTTAGGCCTTGATTGGATTAAGTGACCTGGCCCTACTCGCCGCTGAACTGTGAGGAAGGTAAGACGATCAGGCACCCAGGGCCTCTGCAGTTTCATAGCTGATGTCTGGCATTCAGTTGTTGAGGCTGAGTGGCCAAGACCAAGACACAAAGACAGATCATGAAAAATGCTTATAATTATTGTACTTATCATACTTAAATTTTAAAATAACTGTGATTGCTATGTCAAAGGAAATAGATGACAAAAATAGATTATTTTATGAGGGAAATGCATTCTTTTTTAAAAAAATTTTTAGAGAGAGAAAGAGAGAGCATGTTTGAGTGGGGGGGAGGTAGAGTGGAGGGGCAGTGGGAGAGGGTGAAAGGGAATCTTAAGCAGGTTCCATGCCCAGTGCAGAGCCTAAGGTGGGGCTCGATCTCACAACCCTGAGGTCATGACCTGAGCTGAAATCAACATTCACTTAACCCACTGAGCCATCCAGGTGTGCCCCCAGGGAAACGGATTCTATGAATAAAATAATCAGATGAAAATACTAGCGCTGAATTTAAAGACTTAGTGACGGTATAACGGAAGAGTAGACGCGGCAGAAGAGCAGATGAGTGAAGTGGAAGTAGGTCAATAGGAAATGAGCAGGCAGAACTGCAGAGCCGGAAGCCTGACTGTCTCGGAGGAGCACGCGGCTTGTGATCTCAGGCTTGTGAGTCTGAGCCCCACATCGGTGGAGAGATTATTCAAATGAATAAATAAAAACTTAAAAAAGGAATAACAGCACAGAGCTGATTAAAAACTCTAGAAAAGAGTGTATGAATGTGGGACATGCCGTCACGTCGTGAGTCCCGGAACAGGAGAGAAGACAGTACAGAGGCAGTATTTGAGGAGATAATGTCTGAGATTGCTTTTTAAAACTGAAGAAAGTTTACCAAACCTTGGATATTAAAAGATCTGCTAAGTAGCCATTTTGTAGCTGCATATTGGCAGTTTCATATGGTTCAACATCATAGAATGAATTCAAATCAACTCACGCCTCTGAGTATCATAGTAAAATTAGTAAAAACCGAAGTTGAAGAGAAAACCAGGAGAGTAACCAGAGAAAATACCTGTCAACCCAGAAATATAAGGCTCACTGAATTACTTTTCAAATGTAAAGATGAAATAAAGACATGCGGAGACAAAACTCGAGATAGTCCAGCAAGAGGAGACCCTCCCTGAGATATCAAGGGCAGTTCTTCTGACAAAGGAAAAGAGCTCCTCCTAGAAGCGGGAGATGCAGGAGGACATGGAGAGCAGTGAGAGCGGCAAGCAGGTGGGAACTCTCCCGAGTACTGTGTGCGTGGGGGGACATGCGTCCCTCAGTTCCAGCACCATGCTGGCTGCAGTGACCAGGCTAATGCTGTGATGAGTCAGGGGCCCTATTAGGAGTTCTAGGACAGCCACAAAGAGAACAGCTAGCAAGGGAGGAGCAATGAGGAGGTAATAAAAATAGTAAGGGGTAAGGCCTAAGGGAGAGACATGATACGATGGTCGGTGCAAACCCCAATACACTGGCAACGGTGTTGAAAAGAAGTTGGTGGGGGGCGCCTGCATGCCTGTGTTGGCTGAGCACCTTGATCTCGGCTCTGGTCCCGATCTCGGGGTTGTGAGATCGAGCCCTGTGTGGGGCTTGGTGCTGGACATGGAGTCTGCTTGGGAATCTCTCTCTCCCTTCCCCTTTGCCCCCTGCCACCCTGGGCTAAATATTTCAACTGAAAATTAAAGATTGACATTGAAAAACCAAACTGTATTATGTGTTCTTGCAAGAAGCCATCTTAAATGTGGGATATAAAAGACATGAAAATAAGAGCATGGAAGAGGACACCATGAAGACACCTACAGAGCTGGTGTAAGTGTACGAATGTGCGGAGTTGATTTTAAGGTGGAAGCGTGTTTAGGGATGGAGGGATCAGTGTGGTGACCAGGAACACGCAACATCATACATTTAATGCCTCTGATGTAATGGCAAAATACATATCAAAAATTGAGAGAATCAAAGGAAAGATAGAAAAAAATGCACAACCACAGTTAGGCTTCAGCATCTCTCTCTAAATAATTGACAGAACAGACAAAAAACCTCTCCCCAAAACCAACCCACTAAATGCACAGGAGATCTGGAGGATGAGACGAGCAGACTTAACCTAATGGACACACACAGAACTCATACCATCCAAACAGAATATGCACTCTTTGCAGCTGTAGTATTTACTGAATTTACTGAAATTGATTGTATGTTGGCAAAAAGTGTCCTAAAGACTGAAATCACTCAAAATGTTTCTACGACTTGAGGAATTAAGCTAGAAACCCATAAAGTTAACAGAAAGTTCCTAGCTATTTGGGAATTAGCTACTCTTCTCAATACCCTATATATCGAAGAGGAAATCTCAGTAGACGTTAGAACATAGTTTGAACTGAACAATGATGAAAATACAGAACCATGAACTTTGTGAGATGCAGCTAAAGCTACAGTTGGAAGAAAATAATGATCTTTAGTGCTTTGTCAGAGAAGAGAAATTGAAAATAATCTGCATATCCACTGCAAGAATTTAGAAAAAGATAGGAAATAGAACTTGAAGAAAATAATAAAGAACAAAGAATAATGTAGCAGAAATCAAATGTACAGCAGAGAATGAGCAAAGCCCATCACTGGGTCCTTAAAAAGATTTTAATATGAATTCATGACAAGATTGATTAATAAAAAAGAGAAGGACCCTTTACTAATATCAGGGATGAAGCGTGGACATCACTAGAGACCTCATAGATGTTAACAAGACAATAAAGGAATATTGTGAATGATTTTGCCGTAAACTGAGATGCGATGGCAAACTTAGGAATACATACGGTTCTTAGTGTGTGATTCAGCAGTTTCGCTCCTCGGTGTGTGTTCCCAACAGAAAGGCATGCTGAGGTGTACAAAGGGTGTGTGCATGAATGCTCCCGGCAGCCTCACCCCTGACGGCCCCAGACTGCGGCCCCCGTCTACCATGTCTGTCGTGCGTGTACAGAGGAACGTGCACGTGAACGTGTTCACACGACACAGTGCTATGGAGAAATTACAAAACACCAACAGTGTCGCGCGGACCAGTGCAGGTGAATTTCGCAAACACGACACTGAGAACGGAGGCAGGTGGGAAAGCGCACCCAGAGCGCGACTGCATTTCTGTGAGGTTGCGGGAGTCGGGGAGCAGCGCCACTGCGGTCCCTGGGGGCACAGGGGGCCGTGCGGGGTGGGCGTGCTTCTGGGTTGGGGTCTGTGTTTCGGTGGGTGTGCGCGCTCTGAGAATTCTACAGGCCGTCTCCCTCGCACGTGCGTGGAAGACACGTCGTATTTTACTAAAATGTCCATGAAAATGTTTCTCAAGCCGTGGTAACTTTCGTAACGCTTTAAGCATACGGCGGGGGCCGTAACAAATATTTCCATCACCGATCTCCCAGAAAACCTTTGCAGAAGGAGACTGCGAGCATGAAGGGCCTTCCCCCTCAGCCAGGGACAGGGCCTGTGCCGGATCCGGCAGCCAGGGCCAGCTCAGCGTGGGCCGTGCACCCCTGCTCCCGTTCGCAGCAGCCTGCGTGGCTGCATCCGTGTGGATGCTTGTTGGCCGAACCCAACTACGCTTTCTGTGCCCTGTCCTATGTCATGGGTTGGGCCCCGTGCAGGCATGTCTACACGTCACGGCTTTTAGTCCGCAGGATGCACACTGACCACCTACCCGGAGTGGTCTCTTCTCCTTCCCGTCGCATGAACGTCACACACGGTCTGGGGGATCTGGAAAACGCATCTCGGTCAAGTCAGGGAGAGCCCTCGAAGGCCCTGACCTCAGCAGCTGGGTCAGGAGAGGTCATGTGACCCATGCCGATCCGATCAGTGATTCGTAGGACTTGGAGACTTCTGGGCAAAGACCCCTTTTCCTCCTCAGGTGGGCGGGAAGGCAGGTGGGAGAGTGGGCCGCCATAGTCACCCGCGGGATGGGGCCAGCAGGTGACTTCCCAGACACAGTGGGTGCGGAGCTGTCCTGAGGCAGCTGAGCCCGTGTGGAGCCCTGCAGGGACGGATATGCCACGAGTGTTCTTGTGAGGTTGTGCAACTTGTTCTCCCTTAAGCACATGTAAAACAGACTCACACCATCGCCGCCCCGGGTCGTACAGATCCCTCCGCTCGGGAGCAAGGGCCGGGGGCAGCCTTTGCCGTGTTCCTTCTGCGGTCCCCACTCAGTGTGATTCTCTTGTCTGCCGGACTCCTTACAAAACATTTTAGTTTAAGCAGATCCCACGTTGAGCAAGAAAGCTTTTTCACCTCGTGTTGTCTTAAGGAGTTGTCTAGGTCTGGGGAGCGTCCTCACACTGTTGGCCTCTACGGATCCTTCACGCTCTACCCCCTGGCTCGCTTCCCTCTAACGATTGCTTTTCTTTGGCGATTTGGGCTTGACACTTCAGACCCCATTCGTTCACAGTCCGTGCCGTGTTCTGGGAATCTGCTCCTGCATCAATTTGAATTCAAATTGCATCTAAGTGAAAAGCCTGCGCATTTAGTGAAAAATCAGAAAACCAGCCTACTTCCGTCATTCTGTACATTTGCAGGCTTTCGGTTCTGACTGGAGCATTTTCCTCTCAGACGGACTCTGCTGTTTGGAACGGCAGCTTGAGCACAACCGAGCCCTGGGCAACCTGGGGAGAGGTAGCCAGGACAGGACTGCAGGTGGGAAGGGGGTGAGGACAGCAGGAGCCGATGCGTCTCCGAAGTCTGTGGAAGTGGAGGGTCAGGACCGAGGGCCGGAGCTGATGGACAGCGGCAGGAGGCGAAGCTCATTGTGGAGTTTGGAGCTCGATGGCGCGGGGGAGCCTGAGGCCCGAAGCCAGGAGGGTAGGTGAGTGCTGGCTCGCGTCGGCCCCGGACCCCTGAGCAGCCCGAACGCAGGACTGTGCTCCCGGGCCTCCCCCGAGGCTGCCGGCGCCCGGCCATCTTCACGGATGTGCTAGAATGAGCCGCTGGGTCTCATATAAATACGTTCTTTCTGGATACACTGAGCGGCCCATCCTGTTGAGAGACAAAACTGTGTTCCAGGGGGTCTTGGCGCTGGAAAGCCTGTCCTCTGGGCAGTCACTGCCCAGGACACAGGGATAGCCGGTCCCTGACTCGTCCTTGGCGTGACCCCCACGACCCCCGAGAAGCTTCCGAAAGCAGATTCTTCGGCGGCACCAAGTGTATGACGGGACAGTGCGTTAATGACAGAAGGAGCCAGAGCCTGGGGCTGGAGCCTTGGGGAAGTCCAGGCTTTGCGGCCAGACAGTCCTGTCCCCCAGAGTGGTTCCCCCGGCTCGGGCTGGGGCTCTCCGCCCCCCTCGCCTCTTTCCTGCGGCGCAGATGTGCTGCCAGTAGGCGGCAGAGCAAGGGCTTGGGCCGCGAGCGCGAGACATTCCTGTCTCACTGTGGTTCCTTTCATGACTGTAAACTCCCGCTGCTACGGAAAACAGTTGTTTTTATCCGAAGAGACTCCGAGAGAAGTGAGTGAAATGCTGACACAGACCGACCGAATCCCCCGCGAAATCAGGGATGGAAGCTGTCACGGAGCCGCGCCTCCCTCGCCGGTGGGTTCGGGCTTCCTGGCTCTCCAGACCTGCCACGGTCCACCTGGGTTCCTGGCCGGAATGCCCCACCCTGGCAACCGCGAACAGTGCTGGATGCCGTGCGCCTTTGAAAGGATTTTTGGATCATTTTTTTAAGTTCTGTTGAAGTTCCAGCTGGGGGACATCCGGCGCAGTGTTAGTCCCGGGGTTTATGAACTGGTCTGTATAGTTTTCTAAGGACCGACGGTGACTCTCGTGAAATGACGTTGAGCGAGAAAGGGAGCTAAGTTATGTAAATAACGTGATCCCAAGCAGGAAAGGGTTCCTGAAAGGGAAAATAAGAAAGGAAATAAGCCCGAATGCTAAGGCGGTTCCTCCAGCGGGCGGTGAGGAGCGTCCGTGTCCTTCTCTGTTCGCCGTGTGTCCGGACGCGCTCAGGGAACAGCCCTCGCGGCTCTCGGGAAGGTCTCTGAGGGTCTCCCCGCCGCGCTCTTTCTGCGTGTGGAGAGCAGACGCGCGCTCTTCCGGGCTCTGAATTACACCGTCCCGGGATACGTTCAGCGCCTCATGCTGCCCTACTTAAAAAGTTACTTTTAAATTTTTGCCTGAAGTAAATGTTCGGTTTGCACGTCCGTCCTGTGGGAGCCGGGTCCGCACGGGGCTCCTGCTCACACGTCCCCCGTGGGGTTTTGGGTCCTCAACCCCCTGTTTATCCCTCGATTGGAGGTGAAGAGCCCCTGAAACTTGGAAACTGAGCAGAATGTGCCTAAACGAGGCAGTTTAGATGCTGAGGCATCAGCTCGGCCATCCGCCGAGGAGTCGGGTTTTAGCCCCTTTCCTGCCGGCAAATCAGACAGGACTTCCTCGGTGTGTCATTCCGGGCTCAGCGGCGCCCCGCGGGCCCGCCGCGGTCTCTGGCTTCTCCGCAGCCCGTGCAGGACGGGAAGCTCCTCTCTTGTCCGGCCAGCCAGCTTCCTTCTTCCAGGGTCCGTCTAGGCCCCTCCACTGCCCTCCGGGTGGGTCCGTACCGTCCTTCTTTACCCGACCCGTCTGCGTGGCCACCTAGTTAGGCCAGCCGACGCTCCCGAGCGGGGCTCTCTGATCCGCCGTCCCAGATCCGGGCCGGTGGAGCGCGGTGCCCCCCTCTGTGCCCCCGGTGCGCTCGACAGCCCTCTGGGTCGGCGTGGGTCTCCTGTGGCACTCTGTCGTGACAACGGATCTCTGCATCTGTCTCTCTACCACTGTGTCCGTCGGGGTTTCCAGAGAAACAGAGTCAATGTGACACGCACATCTGTGCGTCTGTAGAGAAACTTATTTTGAGGAATTGGCTCATGTGACTGTAGGGGCGTGAGTCCAAAGTCTGTAGGGCAGGGCTGGGTCAGTGAACTCAGGCGGGAGTCCGTGCCGCGGTCACGGGGCCGACTTCTTCCAGACACCCAGCCTCTGCTCTCCAGACCTTCCGCTCACGGGATGGCGTCCCACATGATGGAGGTCACGCCCTTCAAGTCAGTGGCGGTGGTCGGCAGTCACACTTACAAGACAGCGTCACAGCTACATGCCTATGTCAGTGTTCGTCTAAATAGCCGGTGTGGGGGTGCCTGGGTGGCTCCATGGGTTAAAGCCTCTGCCTTCGGCTCGGGTCATGATCCTAGGGTCCTGGGATCGAGCCCAGCATCGGGCTCTCTGCTCAGCAGGGAGCCTGCTTCCCTTCCTCTCTCTCTCTGTCTGCCTCTCAGCCTGCTTGTGGTATCTGTCTGTCAAATAAATAAAATCTTAAAAAAAAAAGTTTATAAAAAAAAAAATAGCCGGTGTGACTGCTTCACCAAGCCCACTTATGTGACTGACCAAGCAGGACCAGCTGGGGACCCCTCCAGCTGCACGTGCCTCAGACTCACTGAGGAGGACCCGGGAGTCAGGTCTGTAGTTCGTCTTCGTCTCCAGCAGTTAGGGCCCATCTCTCTGCCGTTGCACGGAGCAAGGAGCCCTTGGGCAGTCAAAGCCAGGGTGCTCTCATTACAGACTTTCGCAGCGGGAAAGTGTTGCTGGGCAGAGTTTCTGAAAATCAGGTCCCTCTTTGCTCCTTGAATGAATTCCATTATAGCTCAGCAGGAATCAGTGTGGCTTCTTGTTTTATCTGTGCGTTGCTTCCGCTCGGGTGGCGGCTTAAGGAGGTCAAGCGGAGAACGGACTGCCCGGTGACCAGACCAGTGAGACCACTCAGCCCGCTGCCCCGGCCTCTCTCCACGTGGGGACACGCTGCGTGAGGTCCTCCTGGGCCCCGCGTCCTCCTGCATCCCCTCCTGTGAAAACCACTCGGCGTCTTGGGGTGGGAGACCCTGGGCCGGCACGGTCAGCCCAGAGCAGGCCCGGCGGGTGCTTCCCAGGGCGGGTGTCCGCGTCGAAGCTCCCAGACTTTTCACGTGCTCTCTACGCCCTTCGGTTTCATTTTCTTCATCTATAAAGTGCAAACAAGGAGTTACTGCTTCAGAGGGGAGTGTGAAGATTGAGTGAAATGAAACTATTGAGCACAGACATGCAGCGCGTCCTAGCTGCGTGTGTGACGGAGTTCCGGTGTGGTCTCGGTTCTCCGGGCCTAGCAGGGCTGTCACATCTCTGCTCCCGGATCCCCTCCTGGCGCGGGAGGGAGCCGGACTCACTTCCAGAAACCCCTCCCGGAGGAGCGTCCGGGCCGAGCTGAGCGCTCAGGGAAGAGAGAGTCTGGGACTCGCTGTCGCACAGCGGAGGTCGCCTCGGGGAGGATCCGGGGAGAGCCCCACGGACTTCACTGCCTGCCGCTTGCGTTCCAGAGGACTCTCGGCTCACACACCCCTGTGGCCCCTTGGGCAGGTGTGGCCCCCGGTGTCACCTGCTCCGGTACTGCCGAGGCCCCTCGCGCACAGCCGGCACAGAGGACATGTGATTTCGCGTCCTCCTCACCAGCGGGTCTCCGGTCGCTCCTCCCGGCTGACTCCCTGCGCAGGCCGCTCCTTTGTTATCTTAAAAAGCGAAATAAGTCAGAGAAAGACGTTACCCTATGACTTCCCTCACCTGGGAAGTCCAGAACCAAGACAGAGGATCACAGGGGAAGGGGGGGGGAGAATAAAATCAGAGAAAATTCGAGAGCAAGGGGTGCTTGGGTGGCTCAGTTAGTTGAGCCTCTGCCTTCAGCTCAGGTCATGATCCCAGGGTGCTGGGATCGAGCCCGCATCGGCTCTCTGCTCAGCGGGGAGTTGCTTCTCCCTCTCCCTCTGCTGCTCCCTGTGCTCATGCTGTGTCTTCCTCTCAAATGAATAAATAAAATATTTTTTAAAAAGGGGGCACATGGGTGGCTCAGTCGTTGGGCGTCTGCCTTCTGCTCAGGTCATGATCCCAGGGTCCTGGGATCGAGCCCGCATCGGCTCTCTGCTCAGCGGGGAGTCACTTTTCCCTCTCCCTCTGCCCCTTCCCCCCACTTGTGTTCTGTCTCTCAAATAAATAAATAAAATCTAAAAAAAAAAAGAAAGAAAGAAAATCAGAGAGGGAGACAACCCATGAGACTCCTAACTGCAGGGCACAATCCGAGGGCTGCTGGAGGGGAGGTGGGTGGGGGGTGGGGTAACTGGGTGATGGGCTTAAAGTGGGGTACGTGATGTGCTGAGCACCGGGTGGCTTTATTTTTTTTAGGATTTTACTTATTTGACAGAAAGAGCGAGAGAGGGAACACAGGCAGGGGAAACAGCAGAGGCCGAGGGAGAAGCAGGTTTCTTGGCTGAGCAGGGAGCCCCACAGGGGCCTCGATTCCAGAACCCTGGGGTCATGACGTGAGCTGAAGGCAGATGCCTGACCGACAGAGCCCCCCACGCGCCCCTGCGAGCACTGGGTGTTGTGTGCGGTCACTGAGTGGAATCCTTCAACTCTAACCCTGAGACAGAAAAAGAAAAACAAAGTGACGGTGTTTGAGGTAAGTTCCCGCGCAGTCGCCCTCCTCAGGTTTTCCTGCCTCGGGCGGCCTCGCGGAGAACGAGGCCCCGCTGTGCCCGACTGGGATTCCCGTGCAGGAAGCTGACTTGTGCCCCGCCGGCCCATCCCCCCCTGTCGCTTTGTCTGGAGCGCGGGGCCGTTAGTCTGGTCTTGTCCCCTGGCCGCCTCCCGCGCAGGTGACCTCCCGATGCAGCCCGCCGAGCGCGTTCAGGCCGGCCGGGCTCGGCCGAGTCACCGGGACGGGGTCTGCCAGGGGGTCGCCAGGAAGCCTGTGCCTCTCCCCTCAGGCTGCGCCCGGGGCCGCGGGGCTCAAGCGGCTTCTGCTGCTTCAGGTGGAGGGCGGGTCTCCTCCTCGTCTCTGTCCTCATTTCCTCCTTTTATGTGACTCTCTGTGAGACACGCAAGAGTCTGGGTTTGCATCTGGAAGGAGGATCTCCCAGGTCCTGTCCACATCCGGATTGGTAATTCGGGACGTCAGACGGTGCTTCGGAGCCGCCGTCGAGGGGCTTTGCTGATGCCCCCCGTGTGCGTGTTCCGGTTCTCCCGATCCAGAGCAGCCCGCGTCTCCCTCCCGCCGGGGTGGGGGCCGGCTTTGCAGACAGGAAGCCCACCTCGAGTCTGCGGTGCTGGGGGTCGCTCTCGGGGGCAGCGGAATTTCCTTGCAGGCCGGTGACGACATAGCTGGCGACCTCCGAGGCGGGGTTCCGCAGGCTGGTGAAATTAATGAATTCCAGCAAAATGGCGTGTTTTAATGACACTTTCTTTGAGTAGGTCCCCTTAGAATGGTGGATTCAAACACCCCTTGCTGGGGTGTTTTGGTGCTGAATCTTGGTTGCCAGTAGGCACCCCGGCTGGTCTCTCAGAGCTCACCGGTCCCCAGTCTCCGCACCTGTGCCGCAGGACCTTCTCGCCCTGGTGGTGAAGGAGGACCCGACTGCGATGGTTAAGAGCTTCACGGCTGTGCTCCAGACCTTGCGGAGGGTAGTGATGCTTGTTTTCTGCACCGCTACTAACGAGCACGTGACAGGGGATGTTTGATCCCTGCTTCTACGGGAGCCTTTAGATTTCGGTTCCGTCCCGTTTGCATCCAACAGAACATACGGCTCTCGGGGCAGCACAGAACATACCGGAGAGAAAACCCCAGCAATTGGCTGCACTATTCAGCTTCACTTTTTTTTTCCCACTTTCATGGAAACCATGAGATTGTTTTTGTGTTTCAGATCAAACATGTTTCTGAGCAAAGAGTACATTACCCAGCTGTCCTCAAAGCCATCACTTATCACTGTTCAAATTTAATCCCAGCCATCTGTTCATTTCTTTCTTTCCATTTCTGTTTCGGGCACGTCACAGGAAGGCTGCTTCTTGACATATCTCACTTGGAGAAACTACAGAAAGGAAAATATGTCAGAAGCGTTCGATAACATTTTGTCGGTGCATTCTGCATAAATAATTAAAAGTCATATTCCACTTCGGATTTAGTAACTCTGCCATTACCCCAACCTAAAACAAATTTGAAGACTCCAAGAAGCAAAATGAATCTTCTATTACTATTTCTTCATGGGGGGGTCTCAGTTCGGGGCCACAGGTAAAATTCTTCCCTTTAATTGTGGTTCAGTTGGAGTTTTTATCTGAAGACCGAGACTAAATTACAGTACGCAGTGTATACACTACTGTGTTTCTAATTGCAATGCCTGATAAAGGTGTGTAACGGGCTTATTTTTATTCCGAGCCTGGATCAGAATGTGAGCCCCGCAGGGTTAAGACTGTAGGACAGTTGTCACTCCAGAAATGAACGGGACTTCGCCGGATTTTGTCGGAGAGGGGCCTTGAAGTGGGGCATGCGGCTGCTTTCTGAAAGCTGCACAGGCTTTGGAAGTGTCAAGAACATAACGGGTGGAATTTCTCCACGGACTCTTCCGGAACCTCGGGTGCTCTATTCCTGAGGACTGTGGCCCCGTGGGGCATGGCACATCTGTGACGCGGCCACCCTGGGACCATGGACACGTCTCTCTACAGAGAGCTGGGGTGAGGCTGCCTCACTCCTTCCACAGACTCGCTGTGGGACACGTTTCACGAGTGGGGCTGCAAGAGAAGGGAGACGAGAGTCGTCAGCCAGGGTGATTTTTCTGGAAGCCCATGTGGTTGAGAATGAAGATACTGTTTTCGTGATTCACGTTAGCCCCTGTCTCTGGGAAGGGAAAAGAACTCAGAAATCACGCCTACGTGTGTAAACTGATTAGCCGTAATATTCGGGAAGCCTCCCCTTCTCGGAAACATCTCTTGAGTTGAAAGCACGAGGCAGCTCTGCAAATATGCTGATCTCCTTTGTGTTTGATGAAGAGGGAGGAGCACGGGCCCGCCCTCTGCGTAGAGCAGCCCTGGACGCCCCCACCCTCGAAAGACAAACCGAGATTTGTTTCTGAAAAGAGCCCCCAGGAGACCAAAGGTGCGCAGGTCAAAGGGCGCGTGTGGCCGGTAGGACCCACAATGGGAGGGTGATCTCCCTGCCAGTGGTCTGTCCCAAGCTTCTCTTTACTGCCCCCCCCACCCCCCTCCCCGGCCACCGCTGTGCTCTGGGGCCTGGTAAGGCCCGCTCACAGGACAGGAGCTCCTTTTTGGCCTGCTTTGGAAGAAAAACAAACAGTGGCTGTTTCGGGAGAGAGACTGTTTTCTCCGTTCCTTGCTCACCTACTGAAGTGCTTGTACGCACATGGGACAGAAACCGATTCTAGGGGCACCTGGGTGGCTCCGTGGGTTAAAGCCTCTGCCTTCGGCTCGGGTCGTGGTCCCAGGGTCCTGGGATCGAGCCCCACATCGGGCTCTCTGCTCAGTGGGGAGCGTGCTTCTCCCTCTCTCTCTGCCTGCCTCTCTGCCTGTTTGTGATCTCTGTCAAATAAGTAAAATTAAAAAAAAAAAAAAAAGAAACCGGTTCTAGTACGGCGTATTCCTACTTCCCTCTGGAGACTTTTTCCTAATAAGTTTTTAAATGTTAATTCCAGTACCATTAACACAGTGTCGTCCGAGCTTCAGCTGTAGGATGTAGTGACTCAGCGACTCTGCATGACTCGGTGCTCTCCTCCTCATGAGGGTCCGCGTTAATCCCCGTCACCTTCCCCGTGCCCCCCCCCCCCCCCCCCCGTCACCATCGGCGTGCTCCTAGGTAAGGGTCCGTTTCTGGTCTGCCCCCTCTCTTTTTCCCTTTGTTCCTTTGTTTTGCTTCTGAAACGCCACATGCGAGTGAGCTCACACGGCCTCTGTCTGTCTGACCGACCTCGCTCCGCGCGACACTCTCCAGCTCCATCCACGGGCCGCAAACGGCAAGATCTCATCCTTTTTATGGCTGAGGAACATCCCACGGTGCGGACGACCCCGTCGTCTCGACCCATCCGCTCCCGACGGGCACTCGAGCCGCTGCCGTCATCTGAGCACCGCAAACCGCCGCAGCGAGCACCGGGGGGCGCGTCCTCGGTCCCGCTTCGGCCGCGTTCCGGGTGAACGGCCCGTGGCGCGGTCCCTGGCTCTTAGGGCGGCTCGACGTCTCCCTTTCCGAGACCCTCCGCGCTGTTTTCCACGGTGTCCGCCAGCTCGTCCCGCCAGCGGCACGCGACAGAGCGTTTCTCCCTCGTCCTCCCGACACCTGCTGTCTCGTGGTGTCGATTTTAGCCGTTCCCACGGGTGTGAGGGGGGCCGCGCTGTGGTTTTGATCTGCGTTTCGCTGATGATGTGACGTTGAGCATCTTTTCATGGGTCTCTTGGCCATCTGGATGTCTTATTCTTTTTTTTTTTTTAAAGATTTTATTTATTTAGAGATCACAAGCAGGCAGAGAGGCGGGCAGAGAGAGAGGGGGAAGCAGGCTCCCTGCCGAGCAGAGAGCCCGATGCGGGGCTCGATCCCAGAACCCTGAGATCATGACCTGAGCCGAAGGCAGACCCTTAATGACGGAGCCACCCAGGCGCCCCTGGATGTCTTATTCTTTAGAGAAATGTCTGTTCATGTCTTCTGCTCATTTTTAAATTGGATTATTTGTTTTTTGGGTGTTGAGTTGTATCAGATTTTTAAAAAAAGATTTTATTTATCCATTTGACAGAGAGAGAGCACAAGCAGGGGGAGTGGCAGAAGGAGGGGGAGAGGCAGGCTCCCCACTGAGCAGAGGGCCCAATGCAGGGCTTGATCCAGGACCCTGGGATCACATCCTAAGCCGAAGGCAGTTGCCTAACCCACTGAGCCACCCGGGTGCCCCAAGCTGTATCAGATTTATATATTTTGGATATTAACCCTTTATCAGACACGTCGTTTACAAATACCTTCTCTAATTCTGTAGGTTGCCTTTCAGTTCTGTGCACTATTTTCTACACCGTGCAGAAGCTCTTTTTCTTGATGACGTCCCAGTAGTTTATTTTTGCTTTTGTTTCCCTCGCCGCAGGAGACCTCTCTAGGAGAGCGTTGCTCCAGCGGATGTCAGAGAAATCACTGCTGGTGCTCTCTTCTAGGACGTTTATGGTTTCAGGCCTACATTCAGGTCTGGAATCCATTTTGAGGTTATTCTCGTGCAGGGTGAGAGAAGGTGGGCCAGTTTCATTCTCCTGCACGTAGCTGTCCAGTTTTCCCAACACCATTTTTGAAGAGATGGTCTTTTTCCCATTTATTTTCTTGCCTCCTTTGTCAAAGATTAATTGACCGTGTGATTGGGGGTTTGTTCCTGGGCTCTCTACTTTGTTCCATTGGTCTGTGTGTCTGTTTGTGCCGGAACCATGCTGTCTTGGTGACCATGGCCCTGCAGTGTCTGCACCTGTAATACCTCCAGGTTTGTTTTGTTTTGTTTTTTCAAGATTGCTTTAGCTATGCACGGTCTCTTGTGGTCCCTGCACATCTTAGGATTGTTCCAGTTCTGTGAGAATGATGTCGGGGTTTGATGGTGGTTGCATTACATCTGTAGACCGTTCTGGGTGGTTGAGACACGTTAACATTTGTTCTTCCAACCCGCGAGCATGGGATGTCTTTCCGTTCGTGTCACCTTCGGTTTCTCTCATCCGTGTTCTCTGGTTTTCAGGGTATAGGTCTTTTGCCTCCTTGTTCAAGTTTATTTCTGGATATTTTTATTATTTTTGATGCAATTGTAGTTGGGGTTGTTTTCTTAATTTCTCTTTCTGTTACATTATTAGTGTATAGAAATGTAACAGATTTCTGTATGTTGATTTTGTATCTTTCAACCTTACTGAATTCATTGATCAATTGTAGTGGATTTTTGGTGGAATCTTTAGGGTTTTCTAGTATAGGATCACGTCATCTGCAAATAGTGAGAGCTTTACTTCTTCCTTACCCATCTGGGTGCCTCTTGATTCTTTCTGTTGTCTGATTGCTGTGACCAGGACTTTCAGTCCTGTGTTTAGTAAGAGTGATGAGAGTGGACATCCCTGTCTTGTTCCTGACTTTAGGGGAACAGCTCTCAGTTTTTCCCCACTAAGTATGAATATTCACTGTGGGTTTTTCATAGATGACCTTTATTATGTTGAGGTATGTTCCCTCTAGACCTATTTTGTTGAAGGCTTTTATCATGAATGGCGGTTGTGCCTTGTCAAACGTTTTTTCTGCATTTATGTAAACGATCATATGGTTCTCATCCTTTTTCTTATTATGATGTGTCACGCTGACTGATTTGATTACACCACCTTCCATCCTGGAAATAAAGCCCACTTGATCGTTGTGAAAGATTTTAAAAAGTTAATAGTTGGATTTGGTTCGCTTCTATTTTGTTGAATATTTTTGCACCTATGTTCGTCAGAGATCCTGGCCTGTAGTTTTCTTTTTTTTGGTGTCTTAATCTGGTTTTGGTGTCAGGGTCATGCTGATCTCATAGAATTTGGGAGTTTTCCTTCCTCCTGTGATTTTTGGTCTAGTTTGAGAAGAATAGGTATTACCTCTTCTTTAAGCGTTTGGTAGAATTTGCCTGTGAAGCCGTCGGACGTGGGACGTTTGTTCGTGGGGACTGTTTCCATTACTGATTCGATTTCACCGTTGGTTATCAGTCTGTCAAAGTTTTTGTTTCTTCCTGCTTCAGGGTTGGTAGGTTGTGTTTCTGGGAATTTATCTATTTCTTCTAGGTTGTGCTATTTGTTGGCGTATAATTTTTCATGATTGTTGGTTATTTGCATTCCTGGGGTGCTGGTCATGACTTCTCCTTCTCCATCTGTGAGTTTGTCTATTTGAGCCCTTCATCTCTCTCCTCGCCGTTGCTTTTGTTTCGTTTGTTGTTGTTTTGAGTCTGGCTGGAGCTTCATCGATTTCTTGATCTTTCAGAGAACCAGCTCCTGCGTTCGGTGATCTGTTCTGTTGGTTTTTTGGTTTCCATTCCATTTCTTTCTGCTCTGCTCTTTATTATTTTCTTCCTTCTGTTGAGTTTTTGTTTTTGTTTTGGGCTTTATTTTTTTTCTAGCTCCTTCAGGTGTAAAGTTAGGTTGTTTATTTGAAATTTTTCTTGCTTCTTGAGGCGGACCTGCATTGCTCTACACTTTCCGCTTAGAACGGCCCATGCTGCATCGTGGAGATTTTGGACCGTTGTGTTTTCATTTGTCTCCATGTATATTTTCATTTTCTACTTGATTTCTTGGTTGGCCCGTTCCCTCTTTAGTAGGTATTATTTAACCTCCATGGACTTGTGGTCTTTCCAGATTTTGTCTTGTGGTTGATTTCACTTTCATGGTGGTCTGGTCAGAAAAGATGCATGGTAGGACTTTGGTCTTTTTGGATTTGTTGACACTTGTTTTGTGGCCTAATATGTGGTCTGTTCTGGAGGAAGTCCGTGTGCACTTGGAAAGAGTGTGTGTTCTGTGTTTTAGGATGGAAGTCCGTGTTAAGCCCATCTGGTCCAGTGTGCCATTCATTGTCAATTTTCTGTTTGGATGACCGTTCCATTTATCTAAGTGAGGCATTAAACTTCTCTGCTCTTACTGTATTACTATGGATTACTTCCTTTGTGTCTGTTATTAACTGTTTATGCATTGGAGGGCTCCCTGTTGGGTGCATAAATATTTATAGTAGTTGTATCTTCTTGTTGGATTGTCCCCTCTGTTGTGGTCTAGTGCCCTTCTTTGTGGAGAGCTTTTGGATGAAATCATGTGCTCGAGAGCATAACAATTAGCAACGTAAGGGGCTTCCAGTGAACGTCTGTGAGTAAATAAGGGGTAGGAAAAGTCTGTACCTTTGGTTGATTTTCTGTCTGTCTACACTGGTTGTAAAGGTTTTCTCTTTTGGGAGTAGGCTTTGAAACAGAGACACCCCTTGCTTCTAGATTGTAGATGGTAAAATAATGAAATGCTAAGCTTCCAAAGACTTCAAAACATTATTTGCAATCTTAGAAATCTCTTGTTGGTGAATATTGGCAAAGTAAAGTGATAGTAGGCTTGTTAATTGTGCTATTTACTTGGAGCACTCGAGGCACATACGTCATTCTAATTCTGCTGGGCCGCGCTGCTGACTGTCCTCCTGGCACGAAGCGGAGGACGAAGGTCTGTGCGAATCAGTATCAACTCTTCAGGAGTAACGAGGGAAAGAAAGCTGACGCTCATTTGACTTTCCACTTTAACAATGTTTCTGTGAAGCTGTGCATTTTTTCTGAGCCCTCAGGGCTCCCCAGTGCCCTTGATACAGACTTCTTGCATCTATGATGTGTAATTAAGGCAGAGAAGGGATGTGGGCTTGTTACAGTGTTCGTAATGTTTGCAAAACAGCCATTTCCTGAAACGGGCTTCACGCGGAGCAAACTTACCAGGCTTGCCCTGTCCTCGCAGTAGTATCTCCGAACAGTGGAGGCACATACAGATACTGTCGGTCGGTCACAGGAACCGCACTGCCAAAGGCACATGTTTTTACTCTGGACAGTCTTTCCCTCAAAACGCGGCCATGCTGTGGGTGTGCCTAGACGCATGTTCACACAGAATGCTGCACGGGATGGCGAGAGGAGCAGAGGCGCTCACAAGACCAGTGCCGGGCCTCCCCACTCTGCACGGAGACGTGGGACCTTAACAAGGACCGGCACACTGACACTGGGCACAGTGACCGCTGCTGGCCCGTGGGGGAAATTACAGTGACTCTGTGACATTTACATTTTTCTGTAAAAACATAGACTCTCTCACTGCTGGTTATCCACGTATAGGGCAGTGAAACACGCTAACATTGGGCTAGTACCGTGTAACTTACAACATCAATAACACGGAGAGTGAACGTGTCCCAAGTCCGGTTTGAACTGCCCTCGCTTTCTTGCATTCTGACTTAAAGATCTGAAGACAGCGTCCTTCCCGGGACGTGGTAAACCGTCACGCACCTTTCTAAGTTTGGATCAGCCCCCAGAGATTACCCCTGCATATTCAGGGCTGTGCGCTACGTCCAAGGGGCCCTCGAGTGTCTCCGGTGAGCCCGCCTCCGTCTCTGCCTCCTTTCCCCACAACCACACCCCTCATCTGTGCCGACGAGCCGCCGTCCTTCGTTCCTGCGGCTGCACGTCTGGAGGCTCCCAGACAAGGCTGTGTCCGCATCCACCAGGCCAGCGTCGTCCTCTGCAGTCCCGTCAGCATCTGATTCAAATCCCACGTCCTGCACTGCTTTCACTCCTCTTCTCCGTGCTCCCCTCCCTTGGGCAGTTCCCTCTTTCCGAGTGTCCGTTCCTGGGGTCTGTCCCCCGAAGACGAGGGGCCGGCCCCCGAGGTGCCTTGCTGTCCGTGTGCAAGCATCAGGAAGCCTGCACCGTGGCCCGTCCCCGACGACCTTGGGAAGACCTGCGGTGGCGGGCGCGTTGCACGGCTGGTGCAGGCACGGTGATGCGTTCACGGAGGACCTGGCAGCGAACTCTGTCCTATAGGCAGTCGCCATGGTCGCTGTACCGTGAGGACTGACGTGCGGACCCCACTGCTGGGCACTGGGGCCTGGCACGACAAGCGGCCGAGCGAAGCCTCCTGCCGTCCCATCCTAGATGTGGTCCCAAATCCGGCTGAGTGAGTGCCGCCAAGCTGTGTACGTGTGTAGACTGTCTCGGAGGTCAGTGGTCAGGTTGGGGAGACATTCACGTGTAGGACTTACTGTTCAGGAAACCCCCGGCAAAGTCAACATGGGAGAGAGGAAAGCCGGGACTCGGTGGATGGCAGTTGCTACCAGGGATGTTGGAGATGGAAATGACAGGGACGTTTGCGCCGGGGGTGGGACCCAGAGGACCGCAGGTGCAGGGAGTTCCCGCCCTTAAGGCTGCAGCATCTTTGAGGTGACCGCCCAGCCTCTGTGGGTGATGTTCTCTCATTGAAGGTCCTTGTAGACACCATTTCATAAACTGCTCTGAAGTCTTGGTGACTTGCTAAGTCTAGGCTGAATCACCCGAATTAGTTTAATTTCCCTTTAGTCCTTTCTCATTTATCAGGGAAAGAGCCTGGCTGAGGGTCTCTGATGCCGGGTCTCCTCATGGGAGGGGCGCTGGTGAGTCGCCGGAGGGCCCGGGAGGAGGTTGGTGGGAACTGGTGTGCAGTTTGTGTTGGCACAACGGCTGTGGTGTCCTCTGTCTTTACCACTTGTAGAGTCGCTTGGGGAGATTCTTACAAAGCCGATGCTGAGGCGGCCCCAGACCAGTCACACGAGACGCTGTGGAGGGCTGGGACCCGGGCGTCGGCATCTTCAGGGTCTCTGGGACTTCCGTGCGCAGCCCGGCTTGAGGGGCCAGAGGGCGGGGCCGAGGTGATCCCCAGACCCTGTGGCAAGGCCTCTGGCCTTAGCCCGGCCACAGCGGGTGGGTTTCTTGGGGTGGTCTGCTGGAGGCTTCGTTCGTTGGGTTCCCAGCTACTTACCGAGCAGCCGTGAGCAGCCCGAGTGGTCATTAGAGAGAAGAGTGGATCTGGGGAGACGCGGTGGGAGGCGCAGTTTATGGCCACGTGGTCCGTCCGGAAAGTGAACCGAACTGCTCGGCTCCGTTAAACAGAATTGTGCCAGGAGCGGCCCCGCTCGTTTCAGCGCCCGTCTCCAGGCTGGCTGAGACGGTCGCTTTCTTGTCCCTCAAACGCTCGGGGCTGCAAACGGGCTCCTCCGAGACTGGTGGTCACCCCAGCAGTGGGACGGCCGTGGAAGCCTGGAGAGCTGCTTACGGGGGCGCCCCTCCTCCTCCTCCCGTCCTGCTTTCCACGGCCCTGGCCCTTCAGGGGTTAGCGGGAGCCCTGAAGGCCGAGCGGCGCTGGTGTGGACGGCGCGGGAGAGCGGTGCAGTGTGGACGGCGCGGGAGAGCGGTGCAGTGTGGACGAGCGTGCCGGCGCTAGGGCCCCCGGGTGAAGGCGTTGCTGGTCCGAGGGAGCAGGCGGCCTCTTCGGGAGGATCCGCAGGCGGCCGTCCCGACGGGTTGCTTCCCGCTGAGCCCAGGACGCCTCGCTTCACTGCCGCTGCCTCGTTCACGGACGCCGTTACTATAGTGAAATTCGGTGCAGGAGGACGTGATGAGATTCTGTTTTAAGGCTCTTTCTTCTCTCTGTGGCGAAGGCCTGAGGAGCCCTCGTTCTCGCCCTGCTCCGCCCCGGAGCCGTCCTGGGCTCCACGTGTCAGCCCGTTCACTCCCGAATTTCCCCCCCCCCCCGCCCAGCCCTCCGGGTCAGCTGCCTGGTCTCCCGCTCGGGGCTCTTGCCTATCGGCGGATCCGCTCCCTGCCCCGGGGGCTGGTGGTGAGTCGTCCGGTTGGGGCCTCGCTTGGGTCTGTTGAGGACGTGGCCCCGGTCCCCCCGTCGCGTGAGAGCACAGTGGCACCCTGCGTCCTGTCGGGTGTGCGGGAACCACGGCTCGCACCCCTGCTCGCACCTGGGTGGTGGTGGTGGTCGGGGGACCCTGATTGCACCCCGGGGAGCAGCCCGGCCAGGAAGGGGAGGCTCTGTCAGGAGCAGCCGGGCCTCACGGGCCTAGTGCCCGGGCCGCGCCACGCAGGTGAACTCCGGGTTCTCGGGCCACCCGTCACTTAGGGCTCAGGGACCAAGCAGCGGGCTAGGAGCTCCTCTCTGACCCACGGAGGCCCCCGCAGTGCTTCTCTGGGAGAAGACCCAGCAGCTCGTCGCCGTGGTGAGCCGGGAGCCGTCCCGTCGTGGCTCTTGCCTCGGCTGGGCTCTAGGCAGGCAGGTTGGAAAGTGCCACGGGGCGGGGTGTAAACCCCCCCCCCCCCCCCCCGTTAGCTTCCGGTCGGGCCGGGGAGGAGGAGGCAGCGAGCCAGGAGCGCCTGCACCGTGTTTGCCAGAAGGTGTTTTGCTTCGTGTTGGTGTGGACTTTGTTCAGATGCTAAGTGAGCTGTGGAGAAACTTACAGGCTCGCTAGCCCTTGGCGTCTCTTCCTTTGTCTCACACCCCTACAGCTTATTACAAACAAGGTACCAAGGACTGTTTCCATCCTGAGCTAAACTTGAGTCCAAGTCTGGTCTCTTGCAGTAGCTTATCTACTAGGTCTTGAACCGGCTCTTGCTCTGTTAGGTTGGAATAAGGAAACAGGCATGTGCTCTAAGGACGGTGGAGAAGGGTTAGCCTTTGAGGGAAAGGCCTGGGTGGGGTTGCTGACTGGGCCTCCCCCAGGTCCAGACACGCGGGAGCCGTGTCACGTGCACAGCTCCGTCGGGGCATGGGGGCCGCAGACTGCCTTACCTGGGTTACATAGACTCTATACCCAGACAGACCACAGGGTGCTTACCTGGCTGGGTGCCCCCCAGGGCCTCTGCTCTGACCTCCAGGGCAGCAGGGGAGTCTGTCCTCTGTGGGATGGGGGTTGGGTAGGCCCTGACCTGGGGATGGGCAGCTGGAACTCCAAGGGGGTCGTGACTTCTGTGCATGAGGCTGGAACTTTGGGGTAGCCCTGACCTCTGAAGAGAGCCCAGCTCGCAAGGGAGCCTTGACTCCAGAGCGCTCCGACCTCTGGGGTAGCTTCTTGCCTTGGGCTCCTGAGGCGGGCAGCATAGGCCTGGGTGGTGGTTTTTCCAACCCCCTTGACCGTAGTGCATGGACGGTTGGCTGAGTTTCCCACTGTGAAGTACAGAGTGCTTTCAGCAGGGAGAGTACATCGGTGTTGATCTTCTCCGACAGCAGCCCTTGTTACTGGCATGTGGGGGTCGGTGGGCAGGTGATCACCTGTTGGGAATCAGAAGGGGCTCTCCTCAGGCACACTGGCCCTTCGCCTGGAGTAGAATTGAGGGTGGTGGTGGTGGGTCTCCAGGCGGCCTTGCTGCCCCGGTGGGAACAGTGAGTGCATTGGGTTGAAGCTGCCCCACCACTGGGGACATCTGGGAGCTTTCCTTGGTCCCCGCGCTCTCGGCCGTCCGGAGGAGATCTGCCTGTGGCGGGCAGAGCACGCAGACCCGTCTCGAAGGTGTGGAGCGACCCCGCGTCTTATCTGTGATCTTCCGGGGCTGTGGTCCTCTAGAGGAGAACGCCCGGCACCCACCAGCCTTGCGCAGTAAGCAGACTCTGTGTTTTTCAAGATAATGAGCTTCCTGGTGCTGGACGGGACATTTTATTAACAGACAATACACTAACGAGTGCTGGTCTCTCGGCCTGAAAATAGCTGTTTTCAGATGCTAATTAGAGTTGATTACAAATGTGAGGTTCCTAGCAGCTGCTAAGGCAGGACATTGCGTAGGTCCCTGAGATGACAAGCGTGAGCCGTCCCGGTCCCGTTCGCAGCTGCATTTGCAGACCCAGCGGCCGCAGACCGTCGTGGCTGTTGGTCCTTCCTCACAGCCCAGGTGAGCTTCCGAGACAGATCTCTCGGGCACAGATCCAGCAGGAACCTCAGCCTGGTCCCAGAGACACCCGGAGCTGAGTGGACGGTCAGGGGCCTGGGGAGCTAGTTCCTGAGCTGCCTCCATCCAGCTCTGGAAGGGACAGGAAGGGGGACCTTTAAACCCAGCCTGGTCGGACCCTTTGAGGGATGACTCGGCCGGTTCAAAGCGGTGTCTTGCAGGAGCCGAGGACTGGTCCCTCGCTGTGCTGAGGTCTGACCCCAGGCCTGGCAGGCTGCCCAAGGGTGGCCCTGCCGCTCTGAGCCGATCGGGGCTGGTGTGCCCTCTTAGTCCTTCCGTGCCGTTGGGGAGAGTGATGACAAGGGGCGCCTAGAAGGACATGGAAACCTCGCCGGGAAGAGCTCACGTGGAAGGAGGAGCCACGAGCGACCCGTAGCCGAGAGAAGCAGGGCCCCGATGGCTCACCCTGGAATTTCAGGGGAAAACCTTCATACATCCTCGTGCAGGTACGGGAAAAAACAACCCCCACCAGCAGCAGAAAAAGCTCAAAGAAATGTGGGACACAAGAGTGAAGTCGGGTTTTTCTCGTGGTGTACCTGTTGAGTTAGTTGGCTGGCTTGCCCCCAAATCCGCAAATTACTCTTTGCTCTATAACAAGATCATGCTGGATGCTGGGGAGATAACGGAGAAAAATGGGGTCCTGGGAGAGCCTGCAACGGTGAGGAGGAAATTGCCCAAAGAGAAGAGGGTCCCGTTTGTTTTAGGACAGCCCAGGCTCTCAAGTCGCGGAGGCAGGATGCCATGAAAGTGGCTTCTCACGGGGTGAGTTCCGTGTCTTCGTGGGACGTTTGTCCTACACCATCGCATGGGGACCTAATGGCCCTGGGTGGTCACACGCCTTCTCTTCTGTGCTCTGTGTGTCTCTTCTTAGAAGGACACCAGTCCTTGCATTTTGGACCTGCCCTAAACCCAGGATGATTTTGTCTCAGGATGCTTGACTAATAACCCCTGCAAACACCCTATTTCCATGTAAGGTCACGTTCTGAGGTCCTGATTGGACATCAATCTTGTGGGGACACTGTTCAACCCATTGCAGAACCCTATTCCCAAAGGACTACAGAGCCACTGGCATTGTTCTCACCTCAGCTTTGAGGAAACGATGCTTGGAGAGGTTGGTCTTGCTCAAAGCCTTTGGCCTGTTTGGGACGCACTGGGAGGCTCTGCCATTTGTTGGCCGCCGTGCTCCCCAGAGCCCTAGAGCCGTAGCCGGAGGGATCCTAGAGCCGTAGCTGGAGGGATCCGTAGCCGGAGGGATCCGTAGCCAGGGGGATCCGTAGCCGGAGGGATCCTTAGCCGGGGGGATCCGTAGCCAGTACTGGGGTCCGCATCTACTCCACCACTCTCGCTCTGTGGCAGTAGAGAGGCTTGTTTGTGTGCAGTTCCCTGGCAGGATGCCGATGGCATCTGGTGTCCTGGCCTCCGGGTCTCCTCCTCCTGCCCCTCCCACCCCAGGGGACAGCATACACGTTCTCGTCATCGTGTGAGGTTGATGCTCGGATGGTGGGGAGAGGACGATGGAAAGAGGATGGTGGTCTTGGGTGGGAGTCCCTGCTCAGCACGTGCGTGAAGGTGAGCGGCCGTGGGCAGAGCTGACTCGGAAGTATCTGTGTTTTTCTTAAATGGTGCCAGAGAGGGACGGTGTTCAGAGACCCTGGCGGTCATCAGCCGATGCACTCAGGTTCATGTCTGCCGCCACTGGAGGACGTCCCGGGTGAAATTTGGACCCCGGACCGAGTCAGAACCCTGCTCAGATGAGCGTCTGGAGCGGGTGACGCCACGTAGGCGGGCTCCCCATCTTTTGCGGTTTTCAGGAAACGTTTGAGAGCAAGTGCGTGGCATCTACTCAAAGAGGCAACAGCTTTCTTTCTTCTTAAAACTGGATTTTTTGACAGGCGATGTCAACACATTTTTCTCAGCTCCTCACTTCAGTTCTTAAAACATTTCTTAGGTCCTGCGGGAAATGTTGGGGGGGGTCTGCACATCTGCAAGGGCCCCTCTTCGTCCCAAGATCTGGGTTTGCAGGAGCCCTGGGCCGGCCGCTGCCACACCCCCGCCCTCGGGCAGGTGAGGGAAGAAGCCAACCAGATGTTGGCTGCTCTCCAGACCTCCAGGGGCGTTCTTGACCTGCAGAGGGTTACTCTGTGATGCTTCCTGCATGCCTGTGCGCAGCCCGGTCTCAGCCGCTGGCGCCTCTCTTCTCTCTGGGCACTCCCGTCAGCGCGGAGACGGCGGCGGCGGCGGCGGGAGAACCTGCCTGCCTCTGGCTGGCGGCAGCGGTGGTTTTCGCGTGGCGTACTTAGTAATAAACATCATTTTGCAGAAATAAGTGACGAATACCTACTCTGTCCCGGTTTCACTCCGAAAGAGTAGAAGGGTTTCCTGTGGAAAGTGAGCAAACAGTTTTCCCAGGGGAGAGGCCATGGGCTCGCGCCCTTGGGGACAGATCATCTTCTTCCTAAAATTCCATTTGAAACGTTCTGCTGTGGACGGACCTACCGCAACGTGAGCCGCTCTAACAAGCTCTGGCCTAGGAAGAAGAAAATTGTGCTTTATTCTTTTGGCTTATTAAAATTAAAAATATGCTTAAATGTATTCTTATTAATTTTTTCATTATTTTATTTTATTTAAGATTTTATTTATTAATTTGACAGAGAAAGATCACAAGTAGGCAGAGCAGCAGGCAGAGGGAGGGGGGAAGCGGTCTCCCCGCAGAGCAGAGAGCCCGATGCGGGGCTCGATCCCAGGACCCTGGGATCACGACCTGAGCCAAAGGCAGAGGCTTTAACCCACTGAGTCACCCAGGCGCCCCAATTTTTTCATTATTTTATTAATATTTTCTGCTGCCTCTGGTGGTGTTTGGTTTCAATCCCAAAGAAACCGTAAAGACATGTTCTGATGACAGAACCAAGAGGCATTTCCTCTCTGACACAAAGACCACCAGATGTCAGTGTGACTTAATGAAAAAAATCGCACCATGTTGGTGCCTTTGTCATTCTATCTGCGCAGTCCCTTTCCGGTTGGACTTCGGAAACAAGGAGGAGCCTCACGGAGCCTGCACACGTGCCCTTCCAGGCCGCTGGTGGTAACCTTTGTGGGAGGCATCTTGCTTTCACGCTCTTGAAGGTTTGTTTGCAAATAAATGCGAATTCAGTCTCCATCCCACTTAGCAACATGACATTTCAGGATCGAGGTTTTTGGAACCGTGAGCACAGGCTTCCCGGTCAGGGTCATGGTGGCACTGTGCCGGGGCTCTCGGGGTTCTTTGGTCTTACTGTGGGCCCAGGACCCCAGGGCTGAGCTTGCCTAAGGTCTGAGCTCCGGGGCGGCTGGCCAGGGAGGTTTCCTGCCACTCCTCCTTCCGGGGCCCCTTACTCTGTGGCGGGAGGGTACTGGCTCGGGAAAGAACACTCAGCCGGTAGCTGAGTACTAACTGCGGGCCGGGACCCGCGCTGTCCGTTCTGTGCCTGCGGCGTGTTCTCCACTGCACAGCCGAGGCGGCCAGACGGTTTGCTTAAAGTCACTTGTCTGTGTGCGTCTGAAGCTCTGCTGTCCGGGCCGTTCGGTGCCAGGTGAAGGACACCGGCCGGAAAAGCAAACAGGCACGGGAGGAACGAGGTTCGAGTGCAGCAGGCGCGTGTGCGGGAGGCTGAGCTTACGAAGCAGCCGCTGTCGGTTCCGCAGCGACCTTTTAAAGGCGTGTGGGCAGCGCGGCCCCGGGAGAGGGAGCCCGCGTCCACAAGGTCACCTGAGCGGTCACACAGCCGGGCGTCACGGAGCTGCCGTTGGGGTCGCCGCTGGAGGTAGTGGTCGCTCAGGTGTGCAGGCCTCCCTTCACGTGAAAAACGGGCCTCTTGGGTCCCACGTGACGGTCCCACGTGACGGGTGTCCCATCATTTCTGCCCCTTGCACAGCGTTTCTGCCTCGCAATTGGGAAGGTTCCGGGTTTCCTGAGCAGAGCCTCCGTAGTCAGGTGGGTCTGGCTTTTTTTGAAGATTGGAAAGAACACGAATTTGGTTGAGGTCAGAAAAATACATTCTGAGTACTTTCAGAAGCTAGCGGCTACCGTAGAACCAGATAAACCCTATCTTGTGCAGGGAGGGTTGTGTCGATAAAATACCGTTCGTGGGAAAAACTCTTGAAAATCTGTTGTTTCTCCTGCCGGTTAGGGCTAGGCCCGCAGCTCCGTTTGGCTATCAGAGAGGCAGAACGTGGGAGAAGCCGTGTCCTCCGGAGGCCAGTTCTGGAGAGCTTTTCAGGCGTCCTAAATAAGGAGACCTCATCCCTCCAGGCCGAGCCCTGGCTCGCAGCCGAAGGGAAGGATTTGGAGCAGGCTCTGTGGCCACGTCTAGCCTGAGCTCCCACGTCTGCCTCGCGGGGAAGGGGATGTGGGATGCGTGTGCCCCCGGCTGAGAGGGTTCACCGTGCCCTCTTCTGGGCAGAGAAAGGCCCCAGCACAGCTTCCTGGGGGTGGGAGCGGGTGCCGACGGCCTGCTTGAGACCGGCCTCCGTGGATATGTCTGCGCAGCGACGGGCTGTCGAAGGCCCACACGGAAACTCGACTCAGGGAACGCAGCCAAGCACGTGCCGGAGCTGGGTCCCCTGGGAGGGCCTGTCCTTGCGTGGGCTTGGAGACGTCTGCATCCACACCTCAGGACCGTGTCCCATTCCAGAGACAACCGGCCAAGGTGCGACGCATCCCTGCAGGGGCAGGAGGGGGCCCTCTTCCTCGTGAAACAAGGTGACGGATTGTGACCTGTGCTCAGGTCTGTTGTTGGGCAGTTGTCACAGTAATGAGCTGAGTTGCGTCCTCGTGGCGACTCCTGCCAGTGCCTCTGGTCACCGCAGTCCTACCGGGAACCTGCTTCGGTGGTTTGTCTGGCACCGCCTCGTGCCAATCCTCTTTCTCTTTCTTGTGTTCGTGCATATCTGCTGCTCTTCTACGCTGGCATCGGGATATCACGCTGTAGTGAGAGAATCCACATTTAAAATCTTGGGGGGAAGTACACCCTAATTAAGTGGTTTTCGTAAAACTGACTTTTCTTATTGTCACGGTGGTGTCTGTTGTGGAGGATTTAGAGGACTCACAGCATCTGCGAGGGTTAGGTCGCGGTGGGCTCTCCACCCCAGTGTTGCGTTCCCGTTTTCACGTGTGTCTCGTCATTTTTTCTCTTTTTGGGTGGGTGCACGAGCATTCACACACGTGAAGTCCCAGAGAACTCGTGACTTTTCACCTGCCTTTCAAATTGTATTACTTTGATTCGTTGAATTTTTATTTAACCTAAGAGGTAAGTCGAATGTGCGTTTGCTCCCTTTCAATCGTTGTTGATTTTTCCCGAAGCGCGTTGTCCGGGAGTCGGACCTGCGGAGCTCTGGGGAACGCGAAAGCCCTGTCAGTCCTGCGGCTCTTCCGGGCGTGACTCCTGAGCCTCTCACATCGCCCACTGCTCTCGCCCCAGCTCGCCCTTCTAAGTGCATCTCTCCGTGGTGAAAAAATTCTCACTCTCAGGAGTCTGAGTTTCATAGGGGCGTCCTCTGGCCACAGGTTCTCAAAACTGCTGCCCGGGAGAGCGGAATCACTCTGCACGCGGCTGTCCACTCCCTTGGGCAGCCAGGAAGGAGAAGTACTGTTCTTGGTCATACCCTGGAATTACTGTTCTTAAAATTTGTGCACAAAAGGAGATTCCCCCACAAGCGTTTTGGTGTAATTTGTGTCTTTAGCATAAAAGGCTGCTTTCTTTGCTTTGCTTGGGAGGCCCTGTCCAAGGTTCTGATGTGTGAAGCTTTGCTGGGGCAGGTCTGTCCCTGTCATGTGCCTGGATGTGCGTTTGGCCCTGCTCGGCCTCCCACGTGCACATCGTGAAGGCGTCACGATGCTTTCATGGGAAGGGTTCCGAGCAGGGAGAGGGGTCTCAACAGAAGCGGGCAGAAGGCCGGCTGCCTTGGGAAGGGCTCACGTAGAACATCCTGGGACATTGCAAACATGGGGGGGAACAGAGTAGCAGGAAATCTTGAGGGCCCCGCATATTTGATGGAGACGCGTGAAACCGGGAGTGGTGTGAAGGGAGCAAATTGTGTCATAAGCAACTTTGCTCTTCACCTTTTCTGGGCCATGCGCTATTAGGGGCTAAGTTGTGTCTCCCCCCAAAGTTTACATATTAAAATCTTAACCCCCAGTACCTCAGAACGTGACCTTATCTGGAAATAGGGTCGGTGCAAATGTAGTCGGTTGAGATGAGGGGGACCCTAACCCAAATACGACTGATACCCTTCTGGAAAGGGGAAGTTTGGACACAGGCAGACACGGGGGGTAGTGAGGCGAGGATACCGGTGGAGACAGCTGACTGTATAAGGAGGGAGGCCTCACCAGAAGGCAGCCCTGCTGACCCCTTGAGCGGTGGATGTGTGGGGTCCTCAGCCCTCGTCCCCTGGCACTTGCCGAGGCGCCCGGCAGACGGACGTGGGCCCCGTCTCCTGAGCTCAGATTCAGCTCCTGGTCTCTTCTGGGAGGTCAGCGGACCCTCTGGCTCCTCCCCCAGCTGCCTTTGGGTCTCTGACCTCTGACCCACACCTTTCCTCATGCGCTCGCTCTTTGCCTTCCTGCCCTGCACCAGAAAAGCTCAGCTTTCCGTTTGAGTGGGGAAAAAGTGCGTATTTAGTTTTGGCTCCAAAACATCTTTTATTTGTTGTGTTTTTGGAAGGCTCTGCCATTACCCTTAAGCGACAGGAACAGGAAAAACCCGTGAAGTTCTCTGAGGAGCAGAACTGTCCTGACCAGGTGGCCGCAGCCGTCCTGCTGTAGTGGGAGCTGATCTCTGAGAGCATTTTAAAGTAGACACACATGGAGTCCTGCGCTCCGGAAGGAAAGAGAAGTTGCAGGAGAGGCCGCTGGGCCAGCCCTGGCGTCTCCCTGACACCCTTTGACACTGAATATGAGTCCGTGCGGGCCTTGGAAAGATAGGAGTGGGGAAGTCTGGCTTTTCTTTCAAGTCACAAGCTCTGTCCTGTCACCAGAAAGAGGCAGCAACCACTTGGTCTTAACCCTCCCTGGTCTGGCTGGTGAAGAACTGAAGCCCCTGTTCTGGGACCCAGAGGGGAGAACCATGGATAATCCACTTACATGCTGGGTCTTGAGAAAACTCTCAAGTTCGTTTTTTACTGGGTACGGGACTCCCAGGTCTGTCTTCTCTTCAATTACTGCAAACCCTGAAATTTACCTAGACTCTGCAGCCGTCAAGAGAAGATACTAGTGACGCACGGTGACTGGATGGAAAGGAACATTTCCCCTTGCACACACTTTTACAAATGGAATGTGGACACGTCCTGCGTTTCATCTCTCCGGCGGCCCCTGCATGATGCGTGTAGTCCTCTGGGTAACGTCCACATGTGTGCACGTCTGCTTGGTGGCAGAGACGTGGGGTGGAGGGGTGAGTCCCCTCCCCCTGCAGTGACCGTCCTGCTTCAGGTAGCGCTGCGGTGCTCGTGCCGCACGTGCTGGACGCACTTGGAGGGTCAAGGTGGATTGAAATGAAAAAGGCACCTGCCGTGGTAGCCTCCTGGGGAGCCCGATGGGACGGAGACCAGAGCACGGGAACCGGGTTGCAAGAGGAGTGTCTGGTTTTCTGCCTGTCTGCAGTGACTGTAGAGGCGTCAGATGGGAAAGGGCTTTGGAGGTGGATAAACCTCTGGCGCTCTGAATCACACTCTTGATCAGTAACCCGAAATGCACAGGAGGGAGAACAGGAACTCTGACATGCTCTGCCCCATGCACAGTCTGAGACACAAGCAGCCACACTGCGGGCCGACCTGTCGGGCTGGAGCCGGGCCGTCAATCCACTGTGCGTGGAGCCTTAGAAAGGAGTTGTATCTTTTGGTTTGCACAGTTTTCAGCCAACCTGAATTCGGCCGTGAGGTGGGAAGGTGTGTCCTAGGAAATGGCACTAATGGCAGGCAGGCACCTGAGGACCCTATTTTAGTTCTGTTGTGAAGGATAATTCCTTATTATCTCAGGAAAGACCCTGTACTATAACTGTATCTGCAATTACAAGATGTGAAAATTCCAACTAATTTTCCAACAGTCCTACTTGCAAAGTGTCATTGCAGAGACAGCAGTACCTGGGAAGTTCAGGCCCGTTGTTATTCTCTGTTGGCCCCCATAGCCCTGCAGAGGGAGTGGTAGTTCAGGCCAAGTCAAGGGAGATTATAGTTATTACAAGAGTGACTGGGGATCACTTATGTCTGTCCACAAAAGACTAAATCACATACCGTCTAATTACATGCAAAAATTGTCTAGCGCTATTCAGTCGTAACTCAAGTCTGAGAATCCTTGGAGAAGTCTAAGTTTCAGTTGAGGGGATAAGTTTTATTAAAAAAAAATCAGGAGGATTCTAGGAAGATGACAGAGCAGGAAGCACGAGGAAACTCTCTCCCACCTGGACAGTAGCTGCACTGGTCAGAATCTGTCTGAGTGACTATTTCAGAACTCTGGAGTCTGTTGAAGGCTAGAACTTCCAGGGGAGGCTTGGAGAGTAAATTAGGATTAACTTTGGTCAGTGTCAGCTAAATTTCAGTTTAGCCCTGGAGCAGCTACCTGTCTCCCGCCTTCAGTCCCCGGCAGGCAGGGACTTCCAGGGACTTTCCAGACTGTGTTCTGGAAATATTTGCGTATGGCTTGTGCAGGCCAGCGTGGATAAAAAGGACCCTGTCTTTCAAATCCTGAGGCTATGAGTTCTAATGCCTGATTGCTCCTTCTGATCACAATCATACAGACAAATAGATGGGCGGCCGTTGATGTTGCACCCCCCCCCCCACCCACCGGCTTAAGTGACTTACATGGGATTTAAAGGGTCAGTACCCTACCTTCACTCCCTTCATTTGTCACCTTTCACCTTTTGGGAGACAGGTATTAAAGACTAGAAAATTCAAAAACAACTAGATATATGGGGAAAATATACCTCAGGGTGATCCTTGGTGCAGAGACAGCCTACCACAATTAAACCAAAAACTATAACCAAAAAAAATTACAAGACCCAGGGAATTATGGGAAAGGAGAATATGATTTTCGGAATTACCACATTATTAGATTCACGTGTCCAGTGTACAACAACAACAACAGCAGCAACAGTAACAGCAACAAAAATCACAAGAAACAGGAGAGTATGGGCCATTCAAAGGTAAAATAAAGATAAGTCAACAGAAAGCGTCCTTGGAAAAAACCCAATGGTAAATCTATTAGCTAAAGATTTAAAGCAACTGTCTTAATTAAAAATGCTTAAAGAATTAAAGGAAGATGAGGAAAAAAGTCAGGAAAATGATGTGTGAACAAAGTGAAACTTTCAATAAAGAGATAGAAAACATGAAAAGAAATTCTGGAGCTGAAAAGTACAATAACTGCAACAAAAATGTTTACTATAGGGATTCAAAGGCAGATCTGAGCAGTCAGAAGAACAAATCAGTGAGCCTGAAGACAGGACAATGAAAATTATTGAATTTGAGGGACAGAAGGAAAAGCACTTGAGAAAGAGTGAACAGAGCCTAAGGGATGTGTAGGAGACCATTAAGCAGACCAAAATACCCATTGTGGGAATCTCAGTAGAAGACAGAAAGGGGCAAAGAAAATATCTGAAGAAATAAATAATGGCTTAAAACTCCCTAAATTTGATGAAAGACACAAAAATAAATATAAAAGAAGGCCAATAAACTCCTAAGTAAGATGAACCTAAGGAAATCCACACTGAGAAACAGTATAATCTAACTTTCAAAAGCCAGGCCCAAAGAGGGAATCTTGAAAGCAGCAAGAAAGATGCAAATTGTTGCATGCAAGGGATCCCCATTAAGAACATCGGCAGATTTCTCATCAGAAACTTTAGGGGCCAGAAGATCCTGGGTCCCTGTATTCAAAGTGCTGAATGAAAACAACTGTCAACCAAGAATTCCATCTCCTGCAAAACTGTCCTTCAAACGTGAGGGAGAGATCAGGACATTCCCAGATAAACAAAGGCTGAGGGGTTCATGACCAGTAGCTATGCTAAAGGGAACCCTACAAGGTGAAATGAGAGTAGACAGTAGACACCAGACAGTAACCTGAAGCTGCATGGAGAAGTAAAGATCTCAGGAAAGGTAACACATGGGCAATGTAAAAGCTAGTATTCTTGTAACAATGGTTTATAACCATACCTTTTGTTTTCTACTTTATATAGGAGACTAATACCTTTAAAGCAAAACCCCAGTTACTAGTGTAAAAGCTAGTATTAATAAAAAGCAGTCGTTAGTATTACTATAACTTTGGTTTGTAACTCCACATCTTCTTTTCTACTTAATTTAGGCAACTAATGCATTTAAAAATATTAATTTATTTTGGGGGGCATATAATGTATAAAGATTTAATTTTGTGACATCAGCAACTGAAAGGGGTGGGGACAGAGCTATAAAGGAGTGCAGTTTTTATATGCTGCTGATATTAAACTACTATAAATTTAATTAGAATGCTATAATTTTAAGATGTTTAAAGTAATTTCCATGGTACCACAAAAAAGATAACTGTAGAATATGCACAAAGGGAAATGAAGAAGAAATTTAAGTATTTCACTATAAAAAATCAACTAAATTGAAAAGAAGACAGGAATGTGAGAAATGAGGAACAAAAAAGCTATAGGTCACGTAGGAGAAAAATAGCATAATGACAGAAGGAAGTTCCTCCTTATCAGTAATTGCTTTAAATGTAAATGTATTAAACTCTCCAATCAAAAGGCAGAGAATGGCAGAATGGATAAAACACATGCTCCAACTATATGATGTTTGCAAGAGACTCCCTTGAATCCAAAGACACAAACAGGTTGAAAGAGAAAGGGTGCAAAGTGATATTCCATGCATGTAGTAAACAAAAGAGAGCAAAGGTGCCTATGTTAGTTTCAGAAAAATAGCCCTTAAATAAAAAATTTACAAGAGACAAGGAAGAACATTGTATATTAATAAAAGGTTCCATAAAACAAGGAGATACAACAATTATAAACATGCACCTCATGACAGACCATCAAAATACACGAAGCAAAGCCTGACAGAGTTGAAGGGAGAAACGATTCAACAATAATTGTTGGAGACTTGAATACTGCACTCACAGTAATGGATAGAACAACCAGACAGGAGGTAAGTAAGGAAACAGGGGACTTAAGCACACTATAAACCAACTAGCTGTAGCAGACATTCATTGAACACTTAGCAGCACACACATTCTCCTCAAGTGTACATGGGACGTTTTCCAGGATAGGCCATATGTTTGACCACAAGTTAGGTCTCAATAGATTTTAAAAGTTAGGGATTAGACAGAGTATCTTCTCCAATGAAGCCAATCAATAGCAAAATCTGGAAAATTCACAATATTGTGGGAATTAAACAATCCATTTTTAAACAACCAATAGATCAAAGAACAAATCAAAAGGGAAATCAGAAAATACTTAGAGATGAATGAAAACAAAACCACAACTTACTAAAACTTATGGGACACAGTGAAAGTAGTGCTAAAGGGGAAATTTGTAGTTATAAATTGCTACATTTAAAAAAAGGAAAAGTCTCAAATCAACAAGCTAACTTTATAACTTAGGGAACTAGATAAAGGAGAGCAAACTAAACAAGATTAGAGCAGAGGTAAGTGAAAGAGAATAGAAAAACAATAGAGAAGATCAGTGAAATCAGATGTTTGTTCTTTAAAAAGTTCAACAAAATTGACAAACCTCCTGCCAGGTAGACCAAGGAAAAAGAAAGAAGACTCAGATTACTAGAGTCAGAAATGAAAATGAGTTTCTGACTCTCCAGAAATGAAAAGGATCAAGACAATACTATGAAGACCTACATGCCAAGATACTGGGTAACCTAGATGAAATGGACAATCCCTATAAACACAGAACATACCATGGCTAAATTTCAAAGAAATAAAAATCTGAATAGACTTTGAAGTAGTGAGGAGGTTGAATCAGTAGTTACAAATCTCCCACTGAAGAAAAACCCGCAACCTGACAACTTCAGTGGTAAGTCTCCAGAGAATTTAAAAAAACTTCCGGGTTAGTGAGCTGCTGCCTGCCCGCGTCTGTGGCTGCGCGGACTGCCGCCGCGCCTTGTGGCTCCTGGGGCGTGTCTCGGCTGCTGGAGACGTGCTGCCCGTGGTGGGAATCGGAGGCTTGCCAGGACAGTGGCTTCCAATCATTCTTCAGTTTGGTCTTAACTGAAACCAGAGACCAGAGGTTAATGCAGTTTTGTTGTTTTTACGGGATCTGCATTGACTCGAGCCATGGAACGTTATGTCGAGACGGCTCTGAGTCTCAGGGAAAGCCACTTGGTGATCATAGACGGTCCCACTGATTTTTATGGTCGTCGTTTTGTTGTGACGTCAAGAAGTTTTCCTGAGAGGTTTTGAGGCGTTGTATATTTGATAAACACAGAGCAATACACCAAAATAAAAAACTAAAATCTGCACAAACTCGAAGTGTGGAAACAGTAGGAAAAGGTGAATGCTGTTTACAAGCGCCGGTTCCGTCCGTGTAAAGCACGTACGGGTTCACGCGCCTGTTGGACACGGGACGCGTTGGCCCGAAGGTGACCAAGCTGTTGGCTTCAGAAGGAATTTTTTTTCCTTTGGGCAAAATTCACGACATTTGGGGGGACTGTTTGTTAAGTAGAGTGTCTGAAGGTTAAATTGCAGCTATCCGAGCAGTGGATACACTTTTAGAATATTTTCCTATCTGGCCCCTCGGAGTATTTGCATGACAACGCCTCTCCCGTGAAAACGGTCTTTACTTACTCTACTTAGCCACCTGATAGGAAAGGCAGTACGGGTGCAATGCGGGTGTGTTTTTATTTTTAATCCGATGTGTTCCAATCGAAGTGGATTATTAATATTTCAGGTCGTTGGAGACCCGAGTCTGGCAGGTGCCGATGCTCTGGCCTCATCCCTCTGGGGCGTGCCCCTCCCCCCCACCGGACCTTCCCCTCATTGGGGTCCTTTGATACTGCCGTCTGGCAGGACTGAAAGTTCCGGGAGACTGACTGCCTCACTTCCCACCCCTCCTGCCACAGAAGCCCCAACTGGTGTCCAAGGAAGGACAGTTGGGGTACAAAGGGACGCCCGGTTGCCCTCGGCGGGATGATTCCGACGAGTGTGGTCATGTCGGTGCCCACGGTTTCTCCATGGAGGACCTGCGCTCCAGGCGCGCCCGGTGATCGCCGGCCCGACGGCACACCCGCTGGAAGCCCGGCCTTTCTCGTCTCCCTTCCCCAGTGGGTAGCTCCTTACTCCACTTCCAGGGCGGTGGAAACAAGGACGCAAGTTCGCCCAGTGAAGCAGCTGCGTGTGATTGCCCGTACGGACGCTGCCAGCAACTCCCCAGGCTCCCAGAGCTCCCAGCGAGCTTCGTTTTGCCTCCTTCTTAAGTATTAGTGCAGCCCAGGGTCATCAGATGCTTACAAAAAGCCTATGACAAAAGATGGGTGCCTCCCCAAACCCCCAAAAACTAAACCAAAAAAACCACACACACAAAAGACAACGTGAAGTGACCAGACTGTGGAAACCAAGCAAATAAGGCATTTGTTTATAAGTCTGGGAAAAACAGAAAGGAGTATGAGAAAGGAATACTAATCACAGTATACTCCGTGGTCTAGCTGGGAATAGTATTTGCAAAGTCATAATGTTGTAAGTGTCTAATAGTAACCGGGTAAAAATTGTACTGAAACTGAACAGGAGTATAGAGAACATGTGTGCGGGGCAGAGCGGGGAGGGCATTGGCTATCTTGATGTGATAGACAGGTGAGTCCCCACCTTCCACGGTGTAGGAAGTCAGGTAATTCCTAAATCTGAAAACCTGAGAAGTAGCAACACAGGTGTGTCGTTCAGAGTACGGAGATGAAAACCAAAAGTTTCAGTTGAAGGCGTTGAAAATGCTTTCCTGTGGGGAGTAGGAAAGGTGTGGAGAGTTAAGAGGTTTGCTGGTTTTATTAACAAATCTAGACTTCTCAAACTGTAGGCAGGATAATATTGAAAAATAAATCCTAAAATGAGCGGAGAGAGTTAACTTTGACAACAGCAATGACAACAAAAAACAAACAAATACAGTGTATCCATGTTCTCTCTGTCGTTCCAGCAAATATGTCTGTCACGACTCACGGATTTGTCCTTGCTTTTGGATGATGCCGCTCCGCTCGTGCCTTCGAAAGGCACTGTCTTTGGGTCTGTTCTGTCCATGTATATGCATTTGCTTTTATTTTGTAGTTTTACTCTCATACTTGGTTATTCATATACTTTTATTCTCTATTTTTTTTATCTTTTTGGTTGAAAGGCCTCAAAAGGCTTTTCTTTTCTTGGGGGTGACGAAACCAGCCCCGAGGAGAGTGGGGTGCTTGTGAGGACACAGGGGCATGGAGACGCTGAGAGATGCTTCGTATGGGGCAGAACTGAGGCCCAAAGCCATGCTTCGGGGCCTTAGGACCAGCATCTCCTTCCCTTTCTCTCTGCTGGGATGTGAGAGGCCCAAGTAATGTGGTGTTTGGGGCCTTTTCTGGGAAGAATCCCGTTTCGTTCCTCGGTTTAAATGGGGACATGACCAGCTGCTTCTCTGGGAGGAAAGCAGAGGTGTAGGACGGACTGAGACATCTGGTCTGCAGGGCCCATCTCGATGCAAGCCCCGAGCTCTCCTGGGCAGGCCCGAAGGGAGCGCGCTGAAGCCGGGTCCTGCTGGACCTGCTGAAATCACGGGGGCCAGTTCCAGGATGCCTGCAGGATGCTTTCTGCTGCGTTTCTTAGCAGGATCAGTTTCTGCCGGGTCCTGGCTCAGTCCTGACCCCCGCCTCTAAACCTTGGGGAGGTATCCCTGGCCCATGACTCAGGCAGAGTTTCTCCGACTTGCTGGTTTGAGAAATCGTAAGGGAAGGAACCGAAAGCCGGAGAGCTCCGTGTGGAGAGTGTAAGGCTCGGCCTAAGTCGGTGAGAAGGCCTTGCAGCGGGAGGTCTTTTGGGAACATAAGAGCCACCGAAGCACTCGAGCTCTTCGGGGACGTTCTTGGTTGGAGACCCTCATTGCTCAACTGAAGAACCTTGTACTTCCCCCTTTTCTGGAGGTTTCAGCTCTTTGAGGGCGGTTTTGCTTATCGGCGTCTTGCTTTGGGGATGGCTGCTGAGTTGTTCGGTGTGGCAGAGCCTGGGCCTGACACTGGAGACACAGCAAGTGGTGACACACGCATATGGCAGAGTCGACTCTCCGTGACCTCACACTTTTTGTGCTTGTTTCTAAAAGGACTTTCTTTTTGGGACCATTTTGCATTTTTTTAAAAGATTTTATTCATTTATTTGACAGAGAGATCACAAGTAGGCAGAGGCAGGCAGAGAGAGAGGAGGAAGCAGGCTCCCCGCTGCGTGGAGAGCCCGATGCGGGGCTCGATCCCAGGACCCTGGGACCATGACCTGAGCCAAAGGCAGAGGCTTAACCCACGGAGCCCCCCAGGTGCCCCGACCATTTGCAGTTTTGAAAGAAAATATGTACTGTAACCTTTATCTCAACATACTTTTGTTCTTTGTTCAAACAGCTGCTTTTTAAAAAATGCTCAAAATGCCTTTGATACTGGCGGTGGGAGAACTAGCGTGGTAGGGAACAGAGTCTCTCCTGCATGAGGGGCTCTCGGCCCTATGGGCCCTGGTGACTTGCCACAAGTCCTGAAGCAGGACAGGGCTGTCCCTGGAGCCGGGCTCCCGGGCTGTCCCCAGGCTGTCCCTAAAGCAGGGTTCCCAGGCTGTCCCCACGTTTTCCCCAGGCTGTCTAGCGTCATCACTCAGCCTCCTATTCTGACTGAGAACTTGGGCACTTTGGTCCCGTGTGTGGAGGTCACAGCCAGCCTGAGTGTGACGGGGGTCTGGGAGGGAGTTGCCTGCCATGAGGCTCACCTTGGACTTGCAGGAACCACCTGGGTGGCTTGAGACTGTCCCCTCCCAGGGCCTTCAGCAGAGGGTCTGCGGGTCTGGGGGGGCCAGGGATGGGCACCTTCCCTCACGCTTGTCGCCCCCCCGCCCCTCCCGTGGAGGGCAAGAGAGGAGCTGCATTCTTTTCGGCCTATAGCCCTGTGGCTGGGCCCTCTGGTCCCACACCCTCTGCCCCTCCCCGCTCCCAGGGAGAGGGGACCCGTGGGAGCGGAGCCGCCGCCGCACCTCCCGTGGCCGGTGCCGGGCTCGACCTGGGGTTGGGGGCAGAGGCCTCTCTGTGGTGCCATCTTGTGGCGACTCTCTGGTATTGCGCCCTCCCGCCAGCCAGGCCTCCCACGGTGGTGGGGAGAACTAATCCTCCCTTAGCTACGGGATAGAAATAAATGAGGACAGAAGCTCCTTTGTGCCGGCTGTAGCGGGCGGGGTGGGGATGCTTCATGGCGGCAAAGGGGAGGCGCCCGCGGGCCTGATGGGGGCGGCTGGAAACCCGGAGCGGCGGCCCGGGCGACAGGTTAGGGCAGCACCAGATGCTGCCTTGGAAGATGGACGCGGCTTAGGAAGCTTCGGTCCGCCAGCGGGTCTGGCTGCTGGGGCAGGTGTCCCGTGTGCCGCGCTCAGCACGGCCGCTCCGCGGGCCTGCCGCACGGGCTGCCGTCCAGGACTGTGCTGGACGCTGCGGCTTCCGGGGGTCTCGGCGAGAGCCGCCCGCAGCCTGCCCACCGCTGTGCCCGTGCGTGCTCCGCAGGCTGGGCTGCCCTTCCTGGGGAGTTAGAAGCTCGGACACTTACTCTGCGTTCCCCGTAGGAAAAGTTGCTCCGTTCTCTCCGCTCGGCCTGGGTCGGCTCCTCCCCGCGCTGCGGTTGGGGGAGCACGTCGGGGGCCTCGGTACGTGTGTGGGGGGAGGCCCGGCGCGGTGGCTGCCGTGGGGTGGAGAGCCCAGGGTCGCTCACCCGCCTGGGGGAGAGCGTGGCACGGCCTCTCTCACCTGCCTCAGGGTGGGGGTGACTGTCACACCTTGGTGCCTTTGCCCGCAGGGTTCCGTTCTCTATGGAACACTGGGCCTTGTCTTCAGGTTCCCTCTGAATTGCTTCCTCCCTCAGAAACCCTCTCCCGCCTCTCCAGACTTGGGGTCTTGTGTTCCCAGCCTGAGCTAGACCAGCTCCGCTCGTGCCCGGTGGGCTGGGAACCCAGCAGGCGGCCAGTCCCGGGAGCCACCGGAGGGGCTGACGGTGGGGAAGCGCTTCTTCGGAGGGAGACGGATGGGACAGAGCACTTCCAGAGCTGTCGGAACCCCTGGTTTGGACTGGGGTTCAGCGGGGGGGGGGCCCTGTGAGCTGAGCCCACACTGCCCCACGCGGCTGGAGATGCCCGGAAACGGTGTCCGGTCGCGAGGGGCCACAGCCTCCCATCTCCGCACGGCTGCCGGGCCACGATGCCGGCTTCACAGGCTCCGGGTGACTGGGTATCGTGAACACCATTGCGGCGGTCACAGGGTTTGGAAGAATCACCCAGCAAGCCATGAGACGTTGCTTTGAGACACAAGAAACTGTATCTGGTGAAAATTACACTTGAATTTTAGTTCCAAGGTCCAAATCCACCAGAGTCAGAAAAACACGGCCCGCGTCAAACTCCTTGCAGGCGCCAAGACCAGGAGCTGGGGTGTTGTGGCCTCAGGGACGTACCTCAGTGCCCCGGATTTTGTGACCCGTGTCCCCTGTCCCGCTGGGACCCACTTCTGCCTCACTGTGGAGGAGAGGGCTCCCCTGGGCGGCCCTGGGCGGTTCTGCTGGAGAAGCTGGGCCAAGCCGTGGCTTTCTGAGAGCGCGCGGGGGCGAGGACACCGTGTGCTCTGGGCCTCCCTCAGCTGATCGCCGCAGCATCTGGGGCTCCTGGACGTCTGTGGGAGTTTCAGACTCGGGATTGGGGGCAGAAGGAGCCTTGGGGGAGGGAGGGGGGGAGGGAGGTGCTGAGAGCTGTGGGGAGTTTCTGAACCCTCTCTGTCCCTCCACCCAAGCCAGTGGGTATAACCAGGGGTCCCCTTAGGGACACCATTGTCCTTCCTTCCCGGGGGCCCGGTGGGGGTGGGGAGACAGAAGCAGCACGGTCCGGTGGCTCCAGGTGACACTCTCCCGCCTGGCACCTGGCAGGGCAGGGTTTCTGTGCCATTACAGAGGGAGGACGGAAGGTAGAGACAGGTCGAGTGTTCAGCCCAAGGCCACACACCTGGGAAGTCACAGAAAGCACTCTGTGTCCGGATCCCGATCGCTCTTTCGGCTTTAATGGAAGAAAGTCACTCTCTAAATTCTACGCGAGGGGCCGTGCTGGCTGGTGGGACAGGGTGGAGGGAGAGAGACGTGTCCCGGGGCGTCTGAGGAGGCTTGGGAACGTGGAGAGGAGGCGGGGGCAGAGGTCCCTTTTGCAGGGTCCCTGGGCTGGAGGAGAGAATCGGGAAGCCCACGGGGACCGAGGCTGGTAAGGGAAGCACCGGCAGGTTCTCTGGCTCAGCTCCCATCGTGGCGGTTTTCAAAGCGTATTATCTGTGTTTCTGTAGCATCTCGTGTGATGGGGTCCTACCGAGTTGAATCACATCGACCGCAGGACAGGTGCGCCTTGGCTGCTGGGTGGGTGCTGGGGCCGTTCTCATCCCCACGTGGGCGCTTCCTGCGACTCTAACGGTGTGTGTCCCTGACCTGGCGGCAGGAAGCCCTCGTTGCGTCGGGAGCGGTGTTGGCGCGGCTGACCCTCCCCGGGGGTGCCGGACATGTGGAGGCGCCCGCACTTCCCTGGCCTCCTGCGGGCCGATGGGCTGACAGATGAGCTGGCTTTGCCCCCGTTTCATTCAGCCGCTAATTCCAGGACGAGGCTGGCCTTGTTTTACGGAGCGTAGGTCCTCCTTCAGCCTCCCGCGTCCACAGCCCTCAGTGCTGCTGGGATGGGCCCTGATGAGCTCGTGGCCCCCAGATGGCCCCCCCGGGGACCCTGCAGTGTCTGCCTCCCCCTTCCCTCCCCGTGGGGCACCCCAGCCCCTTAGTCAAAGGTCAGGCCGGTCCACACGGCCTCCCCTTCTAGGGTGTGGTCCCTTGCCGCCCGCCAGCCCGGTGTGGCATTGCCCCTGTAAGGCCTCCCCAGACCTGCCCGGGCCCTGGCGGCAGCCCCCCGTTAGCCCCCGCGATGCCCGAACGGAGGGGCGTCTTTCCTCCCCCTGCCCCGTCCCGCCGGGAGCTGTTCTCAGCAGCCGGAAGTGAGGGGCAGCAGCCGACGGTTTGTGTCTGCCCGTCTTGCCTTATAGTTGGCACTTTCCCGTCTGAGTTCGGGAGTGCGACAGCTGCGTAGACACTCACGGGAGGAGGGAACAACTCGTCCGAGGTTAGAAGAGGTTCGAACGCACCCGCCGGGGGTTCTTCGAGAGGAGGGGCAGGCCGATGGCACAGACGGGCGGCGGGGACCGTGCACCGCGCCGGCAGTTGTCCAGCTGCCTTTCTTCCTCTCCTTTCTCCCGTTCATTCGGCTGGGACGTTACCACGAGCGCCTCACACGGGGTCCTGGTGTCACATCTGGGGAGAACGTCTGTAACGGGGCAGGTGTCGGGCAGGGGCGGCGGTGAGGCAGACAGGCGAGGCCGGGGGCCGTCCGCTGTCACGTGTGGGGTGTCCTTGGGGAGAAGGGCAGGACACCCGGCCTGTGGGAGCAGCGACGCCCAGAGACCTGGGGGCGTCCTCGGGGACGGGCCGGGGCCGCTCCTCTCGGACGGGGGCTTACTGTGGGGCCTGGAGTGCCGTGGAGCCCCAGCTCCCAGCTTCGGGTGATTTAAGTCAGATCACCCAGGTGGGGCGGGGGGCTTCTCCCATCCCCCTGTCCCCTCCACGTGGCCCCCCCAACCCCGAGAGGTCGGTTCCCTTTGTGTCGTCTTGGAAAGCTCGTCTGCTTCCATCAGGCGAGTCGCGGGACCGGGCTCCTCCCCGGCTCACCACCTGGGAACACCTTCTCGGCGGCGTTCCCTGCGGCTCGGGGCTGCGGACGCCTGGGAGCCGCAGAACCGACCTGCAGGCTCTGCCCGAGCGGGGGCGTCAGGGTTGGGGGCAGGCCTTGGCCGCCGGCCGGTCGGTGGGAGGAAGGCCCGGCCGGGACCGGGAGCAGCGGGGCTGAAGGAAAGTGGCTGAAAGCCGAGTGGCCTTGCGGGGTCTCGGTCCCTCGGGCCTCTGGCCCCTCGCACCGGGATCGGGCACGTGAAGAACGCCATCCCCAGAGGCCTCCCAGTGGGAGAGGCAGGAGGCCTGCCTCTGTGGGAGAAACGCCGGGCCCGCAGGAGGGGCCGCCTTGCCGGGCGTCCCGAACGCACCCAGTCCCTCCTCCTGTTCGGGACGTAACCGCAGGAATTGCACGGTTCGCCGAAGATCGCTGGTTCCGAGACGCTTTCTCTTCCGGGGCCCCTCCTTGTGCGAACTAAGAAGAGGCGGCGGGAGGGGACGTGGGAAGGCCTGGTCCTACCGGAGCCCACCCTCTCTCCATCCCGGGACTCCGAGGCCTGGTGCATCCGGACCACGGGCCGCACGCAAGTCATCGCCGTGCCCGCCACCGCCGCGGAGACGCGAATGCCCGGCTCCGGGCTCCGGGAGCCAGAGAGGACTTGTGACCGGCTTTTCCCTGCTCGCGTGTGTTGATGTACCGATCCCTCCCAGAGACTTATTTTTAATATGCTGCAGAAAAGGGCTGGGTGTTCTCACGATTCAGAGTGGTCTGGGTTGGTTCACGTGGGCTCCGCACCTCGGAGGGGACCTGTGGGTTGGCGTTTGCTGTGGTTCAAAGACCAGAGAAGTAGCTGAGACGCCGCCGCCAGCAGGAGCCGCAGACCGTCTGCCTCTGCTGAGCCTGCTTCAGGCTTCGGTCCGAGACGGGTGCGCTCGGGGCCGGGTGCGCTTTACTCCACGGGGTCAACAAATACGGAGCCGTCCGCTCAGTGTTCTCCGGCACGTGTGTCGACTTTGAGAGCGGCGCTACAAAACGCGGGTGTGCCGTCTGTGACTTGTTCGGGAACTACTCAGGGGCGGGAAAGCCTTGGCTGTCGGCGGGAGGTCCCCGTCCCCACCTGCCCTTCAGTCACCCCGCATCCCCGCGTCTCCTCTCTGAAAGCGTCGTGTCCCTCGGGCTGCCCGGCCCACGGAGGGGAAGCCGTCCTCATCGCTGTTTCTTCCCCATATTGGGTTCAAGTCCGCTCCCTGCCGGCGGCAGTCACCGGTGGGGGAGCCCGTTCCTTCAGATCCGTCACGGCGGGCTCAGTGCCGAGGGCGCAGGGTAAGACGGTCAGCAGGACCCGCGTGCAGCGCCATCGGAAGAAAGAGATTTGGTCTTTGTTTTTGAGGAACGGACTTCGGTGTTCAGAGCAGGGTTAGGTTCGCTGCAAAACCAAGCAGGCGGTGCCCGGTTCTCTGTGTGCCTCCCACAACGCTCATCCGTGTGGACACACATCATGAGGCATTTGTCGAAAACCCCAGAATGAAGAAGCAGTGAGCCCGATGTCGACCCGGGGCTGTGGTGCCTTCGGTCTTTGTTCCGGCTCCCGGGATCCGGGGGATCTCTGAGGGTTCGGTGTCTCTTGCATGCCAGTGCGATGGCCTGGGGGGGTCAGATGGCTTCAGGATGGGGCTGTCCCCAGAGCGACCAGGGATGATTAGAGGATTGGGGCCCCGAGCACCACCCCGGCCTGTGGGAAGGCAGGGGGACCGGAGGTCGAATCAGTTACAGTAGCTCATGACTGACTCAATCAGGCTGTTGTCAGTGGAGCCTCTGAAAACCCTTCAGGAACCCCTGAACGGGGGATTCAGAGAGCTTCCGGGTCGGCGAGCGCATGGGGGTGCCGGGGGGCCAGGGCACCTGGAGAGAGCACAGGAGCTCTGAGGGCACCCCCATCCCTGGCTCTGTGCATCTCCTCCCTCTGGGGTTCCTGAGGAGCAGCCTCTGTAGTAAACAGGTCATCTCGTAAGAAACCGTGTCCCGGGGTCCCGGGAGCTGCTCCGGCACATCACGGAACCGGAGGATGTGGTGCGAACCCCTGAGTTAGAGCTGGTTGTCAGAAGTGTGGGGCTGTGGGCCTTGGGACCAGTGTCTGAAGTTGGGGGTGGGCTTGCGGGACTGAGCCTGTGAACTCTGACCCCAAGGCCTTCCCGGGCGCCCCAACTTCAAAGCCTCTGATTGGAATGTCCTCGTGTACGAGCGGCAGCTGTTTACGGGCTGGGTGAGGTCGAGGAGGCAGGCCAGGGAACGCCCTCAGAACAGAGCGCCCTGTTTCCCCGGGGCCCTTGCGGGGCTTTGGAGGAGAGGGAGGGGGCGGCCAGCGGGCGAGCGCGGGGCGGCCACAGCCGCCGAGTCTTCCGGACTCCCGGGCGCACAGCAGAAGGGGGTTTGGCCGGGTGAAGGTGCTTTTGCGAAGTTTCCCCCGAGCCCTGGCGCAGGGGCTTTGCTCACGAGACTTGATGAGCAGCGGTGAGACGCCGCATTCCCTGGAGGGAGAGCAGTCGACGGAGAGGCTTCCGCGGAGAAGGGATTTATTAAGTCAAGTCACGGCCCCCTGGAAGGCGGGTGGGCTCTGGGCCTCCTGCTCGACCCCTGCGAGACGCGGCCTCACGACGCCCGTGAGGTCTCGGTCCTTCCAGACTGGGGCTCGCGCGGCTGCTGGCGGCACGTGCGGCCGGGAGGGCCCCAGCTGTGGTGGTGGCAGGAGGCGGAGGGGTAAGGGCAGAGGAGAAGGGCGCTCTGTGTTCTCGCGGAACTCACGGAGTCTGGGTATGGTTGGCCGCTCTTAAGGGCACGGTCTTTATTTTACTTTATTATTTATTTACGTATTTATTTGACAGACAGAGATCACAAGCAGCAGAGAGGCAGGCAGAGAGAGAGGAGGAAGCAGGCTCCCTGCTGAGCAGAGAGCCTGATGCGGGGCTTGATCCCAGGACCCTGGGATCATGACCTGAGCCGAAGGCAGAGGCTTTAACCCACCGAGCCACTCAGGTGCCCCGGCACGTTCTTTATTTATAGGAGCATTTCTCATCCCCTTTCCTTGGTTTGGGGAGGACTCCAGACAAGCGGGAAAACACGTTCTAGGCTTACGGTCGGTCTGCCATGGGTCTACGCCAACTGCCAGCGAGAAGGGCAGGCCGGGGGCGGCTGACGGTCCCGGAGGACCCCTCGGCGGACGTGGGTGATGAGTCGGAGGAAGGGAAACACTTGTGCAGCTGTCGGAAGAACCACCGGCTGTGGAGGCAGGACCGGCTGAGGCTCCGAGTCACGCGCGAGGGGGCTTCAGGTCCCCCAAGTCTCATTTAATTACCCTGTAATACTCCCACTCTAGAAACACGAGGAACAAGGAAACACAACGGTAAGAAGTCGCTCGTGGGACGGTCTTTGTCCCAGACAGGAGCAGTGGCTGTGGACGTGGCGGTCGGCACGGAGAGGCAGGACGAGAGGAGGGCTGGGACTTGTCCCTCCCCTCCCCGTGACCATCCTCAGGTTGTAAGTTTGCATTTGGGGGTGCAGTTGTTTCTCTTCGAGGTCGGCTGAGAGGGGTTGTTTAAATCAAGGGCCCGGGCGGGATTGCATCTCCAAAGACCGCCCTGAGCAGGTTCTCAGGAGCCAATGCCTTCTGTAGCGTCGGTAGGCGGTCGGTCTCTCAGAGGAGAAGGATGAGGGGAAGGCAGGGCCTCCCTTACAAAACTGGGGGGTCACCATGTCCCGACGGAGCTCTGGGGAGGAGGACCGGCCACCCCCCTGCCCCCATCATCAGCCCAGCAGGTGCACACCAAAGGGAGAGATGGAAATTTGTCCATCACATTTGGAGGAGGAAATCCGTTTTATGGATACTTGGAAGCACACTTCATTTGGGGAGAAGACTTTGATAAGAAATGGGAGATCTCAGTTTTTAGGAGAATGGCCTCAAGTTTCTATTCCCTTCAGGTGGTGCTTGGATGGCCGGTGTTTTCATCCTGGCCCTGCCCCGTCCTACGTACGTGTGGATGAAGTGGGGGATGGAGTTCTCTCCGCTCCGATGGTCTGAGGTCTCCAGGGCCTCAGGCGTGGGGGTGCCCCCAGACGCCCCCACTAACTAGGATGGTAGGGCTCGTCACTTTTGGCCACTGTTACCTGGAAAAGGACATTTTCTGAAACTGGAAGATTAAAGAAGGAATGATTTGGCATTCTCATCACCGACAATTACTGTTATCTTGACAGGAGCGACTCCGATGTTTTGCTGGCGAGGGTGTTCTGTGCTTGGCCGGGCAGAGTAGGATTTTCCCTTGGATCACCTGCCAGCCGTGGTCTGTGGTTGCCGCACAAAGAGGTGTTGCCATGGAAATAAAAAATAGAAGTTGACTCTGTTTTGATGGTTTTGTGTTTATTTTAGTGTTTTTTCAAATCTCTGGAAAGCTGAAATTTCATCAGAGTAAATTTTCATGGGTGCAGTTAAAACAACTTCTCTGCGATACCTCGCTTTAGCCGACGGGGCAAAGCCCGGTCCCTGGAGCCGCCCCCAGGACTTTATATTAAAGTGACTTTTTGTTATTGTGGGACTCGGACAGCGTTGGCCTACGTGCGGAAAGTCCAGGTTCCTCTCCGTGACGTCAGAAGAGAACATATGGTCTGATCACCACCGTTCAGCGTTTCGGAGGCATTACGGGAGCAGGAACCGAAAACTCCGAATTGAGAAATCCCTGTTCAGGAAGGTGAGTCCGGAGTGGGGCCGCTCCAGTGAACCCCATGATGTTAAAGATGTGGAGGTGATACTTTCGAGAAGCCAGACCCACCGGTACTGAGGTTTCGACCATCCGCCGTGCTGGGCCGGGCTCGGACTCCTGAACGCGCCTTCTGAGCATTCGTCCGCCAGCGTCCGCACTCCGGTTCCTTTCACGATGAAGGCGGATTCAGGACTTAAATACAATTGTTGTTGGTAGGTTAAAGTTCTTCAAACGTACAGACGGGCCTTCCTTGTGCGTCCAGGGCTCGTGGTGATTTTTGCTAAAAGGAAGGTTCGTCGTGTCCCGCAAACAGGCCTCCGGCTGGCTCTCTCCTCTGAAGTTGGCTCTGCTCCCGGTGCTCGGTGTCCACTCAAGCTGTGCTTTCCGTGCGGCTTTTGTTCTGTGCTTTGCCTTGTGTCGCGGACATCTTGGTCAGGAGACCCTCTCCCTTCACTGTAGGGGACACGCCAGCTTTGACTCGTCTTGGTAGGAAAATGCCTTGGCCTGGGGATCGTCGCTTCCGTGGTCCTGAACTAATGGAAGTTATGGCCCGTGGTCCTAGCGACTTGGGTCCTTCTCCCACTGCTGTTTGTCTCATGGCGCCGAGAGACGCGTGAGGGCCGGCCAAGGGTCTCTCCAGTCTCTGGTCTCCCGTGGACCCTCGCAGCTGCGTCTTCCTTTGCTCTGAGCGTGTGGGACAGCACAGACTCTGGCCAGACCTTCGTCCTCCACGGTGACTTCCAAATGCGCATCTGTGGGTGACGTCCGCGGACACACACATCGAGTAGCATCGGCTGCATACGGCAGAAGGCACGGCGGCAGGTGCACCTAACCTGGTGTAGGTGGTGCGGACTGTCGGCGATAGAGGAGGGAGTCCTTGGAGTGGTTCCAGCAGAATTTAACGTTTGCTGTGATCTCTTGTCTGTAAAACCGCTTATGTTCTTAATTTAAAATGTTCCTTACTCAGAAAATGTTCGGGGCCAGAGTTCTCAACAGAAGTTGATGCAAACTGGGGGCGTTTCAGACCAAGGGTTCTGGCGGAGAGGACCCCCTCGGTGCACTCAGACTTCCGGATGATGGGAATTCCTGCACGTCAGAGGACTTAGAAATACCCCTGACCTCGGTGTGTTGGTGTGTGGGCGTCTCGTAGGGGCTCACGCGGGACAGGAAGGAAGGTTCTCCTCGAGAGAGCGCCGAGCCACCGCCCGCCGGGTCCACGTTGGCGACTTCGTAAATTCTCGTGCTCCTGCCGTGGATCGACGATGCTTTTCTTCCTCCACCGTCTACAGTCCTTCCTGTCCCTTCTGTTTTGACGCCGCCGCCATGTAGAGCGTTGCCTTGACTCTTGAACTTCAAACTGAATTTTTGACACTGACTGCTTTGCTTTCAAAAATCATTTCCGGGATTCCCCAAGGATGTTTAGCTTTCGATGCCGTGTAATTAATAAGAAACGAGGGTGTGCTGCCGAGAGCCGTGCCTCAAACGGGCCACTCTGGGGGCCCGTCTTCAGAATTTCAAGTACGTGGTGCTCTCTGGGCCGATGGCAGCGATACTATTTACGTCATCGCCGTGTCCTGAAGCAAATTCTGGCTCCACAGATCAAATCAAAAAGATCCACTGACAGAAAGGAAATGCCTTAATCCGTCTGGCACTTTGCCTGTGATCACTTCTTTGAATGAGTTACCACGGTAGTTCTTCAAAGATGTTTAATAAGAATTTGACGTCAGGTCTGTCTTTCAGCTGGATGTTCGGTCAGGGGGTGTGTCCTCCAGCGTGCCCTGATCTGGTCACAGGCACGTCACCGTTCTTCACGTAGCGGGTCGTGGTGAGCACCGATACACGTGAGGACATTCACCGGAGTGTGCACCGTTGGTTACCGTACTGTAAGAGGACAGAACGAGAGAGAGGAAAGTCGTTCCCTAGGTAGAAAAGAAGGTGTAAGCATTTCTTCTCTTCCGTCGGGATCTCCCGAGGGGGCAGGAAGGGAGTGGACTGGCTGCAGAAGACCGGCCTTCGCAGAGACTCTGTGGTTCCGTGGGGTTCCGCCGACTTGACGTTAACAGTGGGTCCGGTGAGGAGGCTCGCCCAGGGCTCTGACTCCTGGGAGCAGGGGAGCTGGTTTTCACCCACGGGTGTCTGTGATCCTAGTGGGGCGCTATTAGCCCTGAGGGACGGTCCCGAGCCCTTTCCCTCCTCCATGGCCCCCTCACGCCTGCTCTTAGCAGGGATTCCGGGATCGCAAGGCCGTGTCCCGCTGTCTACAAATGTTCCCCTCAGAGGGGCCAGAGATTGGGCTCAGCCCGCTGTTCCTCCTCTAGGGGCTCCATAGGGCGTCTGGTGAGGGGCAGAGTTGGCGTCCCTCGATGTCAGCATCTGTCCCCACGTGACCCATGTCCCCCGGTGACCCCGCTGTGAATATGTTAATTTTGTTGCTGAAACCTGTGTTAGAAGCCAGTTTCCTATCTGTGCCATTTCTCATGACTCCGTCCGCATCGTCACAGTGGATTTGAGTCTAGACCGGCTTTCCCTTTCGAAACATTAGCTTCTCTCAGAGACTGTAGCACACAAAGCGGCTGTTTCTCCTGGGTAAACCGCTCAGAGTGCCGTCGCTGTCACGTGGAGAGACAGACGGCTGCGGCGTGTCCCAGCGCAGCTCTGCCGTTCGGCGTCCCCGCGGGCAAGCGGGAGGGCCCCGGCCGTCGCACCCCTGCCCGTCGTACCGAGCTTCCTGCGCCACGCTGGTGGTCCCAGCAGTGTCCCGTGGCGGTGCCGGCTTTCTTGCGAGTAACGGCACTGACCGTCCCTTCTGGGGCTTATCGGTCCTCCCCGTCCCTTCTTTGGTGAAGGCCAAGACATCTTAAATTTAACTATTTCCCTATGTTGGATTTGAGAACACGTGCCTGTTTTTAACATGGATGATCCTAATTGTTGTCAGATTCATGGTACTTTTCTGAGGGAAAATTGTAGTTTTTAGTGGATTTGATGTCTGTGGGATTTAGGACCCCAAGAGATCGTGTCTGATCCCTGATACTGTTGGGTCTGACTTCCCGCGGGTTTGTGCCTGGCTGCTGTCCGCCTTCTGCTGGGATGTCTGCTGTGGGTGTGGAGACGGGGCCCACACCCACCTGCCTGCCTCCCAGACGCTCCGTATGTGTTGAGTGAAGGGACAAGCGAGCAGAGTCCGTCCCAGGGGCAAGTCCCCCGCTGGGACGCTGGTCCCCGAGGGCGCCTGCCGGGGGCGAGGGGCCCCGAGCCGCCACCGCACAGGCGTCGTGGGAGCTGGTGTGGGTCTGGTGGGTCAGGAGGACGAGGGAGCCCCGTGTCACAACCCCTGCTGCCTCTCTGGGGGTCTGCTGCTTTTCTGACCTGTGTGCCCTGAATGTCCCGTAGCCTCACTGCTGGAGGGGTCTCACCGTACGCACCAGCTTCAGCCTGGAGAGCGAGTTCTGACGCAGCAGCGGGGCTCTGCTGGGAGCCCGCTCCCTCCTCGCCACCAGGTTTCCTGTCCTGCCGTTCTTGTGTGCCTCTGGGTGCTGCCAGGCGTTGGCTGTTTGCTCCCTTGTTTTTAAGCCGGGAGGGACGGACTCCTCTCCCTACCCTGTAGTTTATTGTTTGTTGTTTACATTTTTTCCAGTTAAATTTTTCACGTAGTAGAATCCTACCACCTTCAAGCGGATAGTCCTGTGAGTTTTTGCAAATACGCGCACCACATTGTCGCCTCTACTATGACGCCATAGAACACTCACGTCGTCTGGAAGATTCCTCGTCCCTCTTTCCTGTCAGCACCGCGACCAGGCAGCAGCTCCTCTGATCTGTTCTACGGCACACTTAGCTGTGCCACGGCTACCGCTGCTACCACGTCGTGCAAGTGGCTTCTCCATGTGCGCGTTTCCAGCCCAGGGAGCTGTCTGGGTGGCCGTGTGTCCCACTGGCCTGCTCGTGGCTGGGCGGCACTGCATTGCGATTTAGAAACCCATTTTCCTGTTGGACGTTTTCTTTTTTCCGTTTGGCTCTTACGGATAAAGTTCCTCGGAAGGTTCTCGCACAGTTCTCTTTGTGGACACGCTTCATTTCTCCTGGGCAAATACCCAGGAGCGGACTTGCTGGGTCACTGGGCAGGTGGATGCGTCTGTGTTAGGAACGGCAGACCGTCCCCCGGGGCGGGAGCTCTCTGATTCTGTCAGGAATGTGTGCGGGTCAGCTGCTCCTCACCGGCAAGCTCTTCTGTCTTCGGGGTTTTGGCCACTCTGGCCGGTAGCAGCGGGATCACGTTGTGCTGTTCATTTCCATTCCCAACGGTCCGTTGCAGGTGTGGCCCCTTTTGTCAGCAAAGGAGCTTGGGAATCAGGTAGATCAGCCTTTGAAACCCAGACACCTGGGGCCTCGAGGGAAAAGCTCAGGTTCAGCCTCCATTCCCCCTCTGTGAGGCAGGGACAGGGATGGGACAAGCTCCAAGATGGAAGGATGAGCTGTGGGAATGGCTGTGTGCACGAATGTGGGTGTTGTCATCCCTCCTTTTTCCTGGGGTGTAGCCAGCTGTGTTCTGCTGGTTTGCTCAGTGCCCAGCTCTGCACCACGTTCTTGTTCTTCCTCATCTGTTCCATGACGACCGGATGCCACCCGGGGCGGACGGAAGGTCAGCTTGCGTGGGAGGCGAGCCCCAGAATGGTGGGTGCGTTCCTCCCCGTGCTCTGGATTCCGCGGGGCCTGGCCTTTGCCTAGGAGGCAGGGCCAGCCCGGGTCTCTGCTCCTCGGGTGTCCGGTCCGGGATGTGACCGTGTCCGAATCCTGTTTCTTCCGCTGCTCTCCGCTGCTGGGAGTTGGCTACGCGCGGTTCGCTTCTTCGTTTCCAAGATGGATGGATCCCATTAATTCAGGAGGAAACAACAATCTCCAAACCAAAAAACCACCAAGTATCTGGGCCAGGAGAGAGAGACTTGGTTCGAGTAGGGGGTGGCCGGTGTATTTTTTACTCTGAAGAGATTAAGGAACTCTTAGTGAATATATGTGTGTTGCAGAAATGGTCTCGCAGCCTTCGGATCAACTAGTTTACTAAAAAGAAATGTATTTTTCTTTAAATCAATATAACTTTACTTGCTGAAGATAAATGTATTTAAGAACATGGCGGGTAATGCTGTGAAATTAATGTTATTCATACTCAGTTGGAATAGAAATGCCTTCAACCTTTTAGCAAAAGCAAGAGCAAATTATAGCAAAAATTTCATTTCAGAAGTCATCTTCATCTAGAGCAGGCTGGGCCCCGAGGTCAAGTCATCAGTTTCGGTATCCTGTTTCCATAACGCAGTTCTGCAGTGCACGTGCCTCACGACGGAAGCCACATCTGCTTCCACGTTAGCTTTATAAATGGCTGTGTTAATAGTCTCTTATAGACGAAGCCGCCTTTGGTTCATGTCGGCAGAAGTTTCTCCCGCGTGAAAATACTTGATTTAAGATGCCACTGGGTCTGACTCTTGGAGGCTCTGCTTCTGTTGAGTGCTGGGCCCTGACTGCCCACCTGCCCGCGGTCTTGGTCCAGCTGTCGCTTTGGTTTCAACAGAGCTACCCGTACCGGCTGGGAGGGTCTGAGCCGGCAGAGAGGCACTCAGACACCATCACGCTCCGGGACATCAGCTCCCACCGCCTGACCGCTGACTGAGCGCTGAAGGGGTTATTTTTGGACACGTTGGGTCATAATTCAGCTGTTCCTGCGTCTAAATGGTCGGCAAGCCTCCCAGATCGGTTCCTGTCTCTTCACCTTTGTACACAGAGTTCTTGTCCTAAAATTATAGTTTCTCCAGGAACAACGGAGAAGAGGACTGGGGGACCGAGCACCGGGAACAACCCAGTCACTCGATTTGGGTCGTGTGACCTGTGGGGGAGGCTGAAGCCTGTCTTCCTCCTCCTCGGGGAGCTGTGCCCTGCGGCTTCTCTGGGCTTTGCTTGCTGGACAGGCTCCCCGGCTCCCAGTGTTACCATCCCTCTCGGGTCCTGAGCGAGGAAGGGGGAGTCAGGAGCTTTTCCAGGGGGTGCCTCCTGCCTGACCTCTGCCATGGACAGAATTTTACCTACGTGTTAATAATTACATGATAATTTATCAGCCCAAGGCATGATACTGGCAGGAGTAAGACATTTTCTTCAAGAGGGTTTGAGACAAAACGAGAGCTATGACATTTCTAATAAAAACCGAGATCTGCTCATTTAAAGTCTGCTCGTCCGTGGGTCCCGCCTGAGGAAGCTACCACGGCAGTTGAGGGCCCACGGTCGGTCTCTGCTGCAGACTCCGACGGCCTCCGGGTATCAGGGAGGTCAGTGAAGACCCGGCCTCTTGAATCGACATCCCCACTGGGAGCGTGTCCCGTTAAAATGATGGATGCATTGTGGTCCCCAGACAAGGAGCAATCCTGACCGTGTAACCTCCCAGGAAGGGCTCTATGTTGCCACATCCACGACCTCCGACATCTGGCAATCCTTGTTTGCCCCTTAGCGCGCAGTCCTCATGTCAGTCCCCCGGGGCACCTGTAGGAGGGGAAGACAGACTGAGGCCTTCCGCTTCGGACGACCAGAAGACGGTCCTGAGTCAAGGTTCGGCCGTTTGGCTCGTGCTAATTGCCATGGTTGAAATTTTAATCGTTCTGGAGAAGCTGTTCATGGAACTGAGCCTTTCACAGATGGATTCCCGCTGTGGGAAGCTGCATTTCCGGTGGGTCCCCGAGTATCCAGAGGGCTCCTGCGTGGAAGGGAGCCCGTGCCGATCCCCGTGAAAGTGCCGATGAGGCTGTCTTCCGCTCTCTGGAAAAATCCTTCGTAGACTCACCTCCAACTTCGTGATGCCGTGGCCATGCAGACTGCGTTGCCCGTCCTCACGCGGGGGCAGCCGTGACGCCGCAGTGGGCGCTGGGGCCGCAGCCGAGGGCTCCACAGAATGAGCCGGAATGAGCCAGCAAGCGTGCAGACCACAAGTTTGTGGCCCTAACCCGTCGGCCTCTCGTGGTTGACGGCGCTGCTGCCGGGCGCCCCTGAAGGCTCCGGCGGCCCCCGCTTCTGGCCTTCGAGCACCCGTCCAGTCCCAGCCCCGCGGACGCGCAGGGAGCGTCGTCAGTGCGGCCATCGTTTTCCAGGCCGAGTGTCTGGGGCTCGCCAGTCGCCACCTGCGCGGCCACGCCCCGGCCTGGGCCTGAGCCCCGACCCGCTTCTCACATCCTCGCCCCCTGCGTGTGCCCAGCTCGGCTGCCGGCGGGTGCGGGAGGGGGTTTGCCTGTGGTGTCGGCTCGGGAGCGCCAGGGCCGCCTTCCACGTGAGAAGTCGGATCTTCGGTTCCCTGCGGCCCCGGGCCTGAGCGCTTCTCCCTCACGCCCAGTGAACTGGCCTCTCGTGGTGGCCCACCGGGACTGTCCCTTTCCCCTGGAGCTCTTGGAGCTGCCCTTTCCTGCCCTGAGTGGAGGAAGACAATGTCCCAGCAGTGCTGTGCTCCCGGCCGGAGAGACCCCCACCAGACATCGCGCGGGGTCGCTTCCGCTCTTTGCTCTCCTGTGGTCGCGCTGCGGGTTTACTCCCACTTGCAAAGCCCCTGGGAACGGGGTCTGTGAAAGGGCGACCAGCGGCCGAGAGACGCAGCTGCACCAACCGTGGCTGCAAACGAGGATTGATTGTAAAGGGAAAGTGTCCTTGAGAGCAGTCCTCCCAAAGGTGGCAGAAGAAACCCTTCGGGGTGGCGTGGCCTCCTGTCCGTCACACCGCGTGTGGCGGGCAGTGGAGACGCCGCTCTGGCGCTGTGTGCGGAGAGCCGAGTGGGCGCCGGCTGCAGGGTCACTGTGGGTCTCCTTGTTGCTGCCACGCGACCGCAAGTCTCACGTGAGTCCCGCCGCCTCCCCCGGCAGTGAGGGCGCGTGTGCCGTGCGCCAGGCGAGGCCACGCGTGCTCCCACGTGTGCTTCGTTCATCATGGACGTGCTCCGCGCGCTGCCGCCTGTGACCGCTGCCGGCCGCCTGCGCCCCGCCAAGGCTGGCCGTGGCTGCCGGGAGCAGGCGAGCTCTTGCCGTTGGCTGATCGGAACCCCAGTCGGAACCCCAGATGCCAGGGAATAGAGGAACCGTCGTGCCTGACGTCAGAGACAGGGAAGGAATGAGGAGAGAAACGGGAAGTCGGACTCTTTCGGTTAGAAGGAGCTTAAGACGTCTCACGTTTCGGGAGTGCCGACTCTGTCTGCCTGTAGCCTGGTTGGCCTCGTGGTGCCCTGACACGTTCTCAGTGACGGTCCCCGCAGCAGGACACTTCTTCTGGCCACGTGTCTCACATGGTGCTGCCAAGGGCTGTTCTGCACGGACATTCTCTCCAGTGCCTTCTCTTTGCTGCTAACTGACCTCAGACCTGCAGTGTGTAGGCGGCAGCGCAGGAGGGAGGAAGGGGGCTCGTGGGAGGAAATCCCCCGGACTCCTGTTACTGTAGGTCAATGGCGCGAGTGTGTCTGACGCGTGCAGAGAAACACGAACTCCGTGACTCCTGTCCACGTGTCCCGAACCTCAGCTGTGACTCCGCTCCTCTCCTCCGTAGACGTCAGGTCCACGAATCTTCAGATAGGAGTTCGTGGCCGCGGTGTGTGCCACTACACAAACCCACGTCGTGTGGCCGGTGTGTGTGGAGAACACAGACAGCGGGTGTGGGAGGCGGCCCGCGCATGTCAAGGGCACAGGTGATGGCTTCCAGCCATTAGAGCAAAGCTCGCGTGACCGGATGCCGGAGCAGAGAATTCTGCGCAGTGAGCCTTATGCACCGGCTTTCGGTGTGAAGTTTGATGTTTAGTGGAACTTCCACCGGCTTTAATACGCGCTTCTTCATCAGACTTACACGTGAGTCTCTGCCGCTTCACGTCTATTCTCAGATCTTGGGCAATATTTAAAAATTGATTTACCACAACCCGGAAGAATGGATAAATTTCTAGAAACATGCAACCTTCTAAGAGTGAACTGTGAAGAAGTAGAAAATCTGAATGGACTGATTATAAGTAATGACGTTGAAGCATTGATTTAAAAACTCCCCAAAATAAAAGTCCAGGACCAGAGTGCTTCACAGGTGAATTTTACCAAACATTTAAAGAAATGTTAGTACCTCCTCATCTCAAATTTTTCTGAAAAGTTGAAGGGGAAGGAAGAGTTCCAAACTCATGTTTTGAGGCCAGCATTGCTCTAATTGTGAAAGTAGACAAAGATAACACGAAAAAAGAGAATTACAGGCCAATATCTCTGATGAACATAGATGTAAAAATCCTGAACAAGATATCACCAAACTGAATTCAACAATAAAAGGAATCACTTACACAATCAGTGGGATTTATTGCAAGAATGCAGGGACGGCTCAGCGTCCACACATTAATCAAGACAATGCGCCAGGCTGGTAAAATGAAGGATAAACATCCTATGATCATCTCAACAGACACAGAAAAAGCACGGACACAATGCAACATCGTTGCTGATAAAAGCTCTTAACCAAGAGGGTATGAAAGGAGCATATTTAAATACAACAGAGTCCACATATGACCATCCACAGCCAACGTCACACTCGATGGACAGCGAGTGGTTTCCCCGTAAGGTCAGAGACGAGACAGGGACGCCCCGTCTCGCCGCTGTTACTCGACGTGGTGTGGGAAGGCCCAGCCACAGCAACGAGGAGAGAAGCGGCGATGCACGACTTCCGGAAGTGAACCCGTGAGTCTTTGCAGACGGTGTGATTCTGTCTACGCCCCTCCAGGAAAAGGAAAACAACTATTAGAATGAGCACGTGAGGTCGGTAAAGTTGCAGGATGCAGAATTAAGGCAGAGAAATCGGTGGTGTCTCTGCACGTGACCGTGAGCTGTCAGAAAGAGGAATTGACAAACCGTCGCACGTGTGATTGCGCTGAGGATCACAGGACCCCGGGACGGGCGCCAGTGAGGAAGCGAAGGGCCCGCGCTCCGAGAACCGCGGGACGCTGATGAAAGAAGATAGGAATAAGGGAAGATGCTCTGCTCTCACGGTTGGAATAATTAATCTTAAACCTCAAATCTTAAATCACGACAGTAAAACCGAAATGAGTCACCACTACATAAGGAAATGCTCACCTTCATCCGTAGCCGTCGCAAATCCGTAGCCAGCGCAAATTAAAATGAGTTCTCACCTCCCACCATCCGTTCGGAAGACGGAGGGCGTCTGAACACGGAACGGCGGCAGGGAGGTGGGAAGGGAAGTGTGTCCGGCTACGACCGGGGGACGCAGGTGCACCCTCCCAGGCAGCACCCCCGCCGTGCTCGGGGGCTTTCCCAGTGTGCGGGTGGTGCCGCAGCCGTCCTCCAGCAGGACACGCCCCTGAGAGCTTGTGCTCGGCGGGTACCGGCTCTTGGGCTCTCGTAAGCCCACGCTGTGCGTGCGATGTGTTCTCACAGCACTGTGGTAGCGAGAGAGAAGGGACAGTCCACGGCTCTTCTAATGCAGCATCGAGCCGGGTGGCCCCCGAGCGTGACGAGACCCGCCTCTCCTCTCCGTCAGCCGGGGAGCAAAGCAGTAACTCCCCGTACACTGTCCACACCGCAGCGTGCCTGCAAACCGGGAGCACAGAGCGGAAACATCGCCTCACACTTGCAAGTGTGCATGATTTTCCTGCAGATTTAAAAGCGATTTTTCTTAAACAACTGGATACTTTCTACAAACCCAGACAGTAAATATCTGTCTTTATATTATTATTTGACTGTGATAGCAACATACTTTGAAACATTATTTAAGAAGCTTAGAATAATTTGTTCAAACCACAAGCCTCAGCCTGTTATTGTAGCTCGACCTGATGACCGCAGAAGGACGGGGAGCTTTCCCCACGGCTGTACTCGTCCTTTGGGGACGGTTAACCCCTGAACCCCGCCGTTGTCTCCTCACGCTGCTCCGTTACGCGAGTCACTGGCTCCCCAGACTTTGAGCACGTAAGTGCCCTAAGTTTAACCAGGTAGGATGCTCTGCGAACTCGAAGCGCCTTCAAGAAAGGTTTGAATGTGGTAAAACTTTCTGGCAATGACGCAGACGTGGCTTTCAGAAGGGTGTGTCTCATCTGCACACCTTCCCGCAGTAACTGTTTGGTTTTAAAGTGGACGAGCCTGTCGTGCTCACTACGCAGCAGCTGCCCAAATCGTTGTCTGATGCGCAAAATGCCGCGTTGCTCTGGTTGGCAGCTCTGTAATGACAGACAAAGTAAGAGCGTCGTTCCCTGTGTGCGTGCAGACGCCGAGGGCTTTTTCTCCGTGTGCGTACAGAGCAGCGTCACACCGGGAGCGTCTGCGGCAGGGGTCCTTCCCTCCGTCTGTTTTGCAGTTCCGTGGAACACACTGATGTTTGGGAAGGGCTGGGGGCTGTGAGCTGCCTGGGCATCTGGGTGTCGCTGGCAGGTCCCTAGAGCACAAGGCCACGGTGGGGCCCAGGAGAGGCCGCACGTGCTGGGCTGTGGTGGTCAGCCCTCTCCTGTCTGCAGCTGGGCCATGCTTTGATCTGGAGGTTGGCGGTGGTGCAGACGAAGGGGGACCCCTACACAGAGAGGAGGGAGGGGAACCAAACCCTGGTGAGAGGGGAGGAGGAGCCCGAGCGTCCAGCAGTGACGTGAGGACAGAGCTGGGATCACTGGGAGGAGGTCAGGAGTGGACGCGGCACAGGGGCAGGGATGTGTTCTGTGTTGTTACTGAGACACGGTGAGCACTGGACAGTGCCGGCTAGCGATGCCCAGGAGGGCCTGAGCCTGTCCCACGGCTCGAGGATGACTGGACTCCGGCAGCAGATGTGGGGTGACCTCCCCCATCTGAGGGAGCCACCTCCTGAAGGCCCTTGTGGGTCATCTGTGGGGCTTGTGGGGACACCAGGTCCAGGTTCTCGGTGCCTTCCCCTCCACATCTGCTCCTGGACCCACCTGGAGGGCCGCCTGCTCCGACCGTTCCTGGGAGGGGTTGAGGTGGGGGGGGCTGTGTCTACACAAATACAAGGCGAGCCCCAGATTGCATATGTCTCGCGAGAAGCTGCTCCTCCGTGTGGCTGTTTTGGTCCCAGAGTCTGAAATTAGACCCAGACCTTGGAGAATCCTACTGGAGGCCTCCCTGGCGTCCCGGGGGTGAGCGGACACTTGGCACCCACATCGTCCAGCTGTAGTTCGTGGCCCCTGGGAGAGGGATGCTCGGGGAGGGCTGTGTCGGCGAGCACACCCCCACCCCCCGCCCCGTGCACGGGGCTGCCCTCGGAGGCTCTGCTTCTGAGAGGACGTACCCATCTGTTAGCGAAGTTACTTTGTATTAAAGACTGTCGGGGAAAGGAAAGCAGTTTCTCCAGGCTCCTCGGTTAATGAGAGCTGGTGGCACATCGGGCACTTGCCTTAGGCATCTGGGCTCCTGCACGGGCCGTCATTCTTAATCATATTTTAATTTTCAAATAAATTGCTTTCATTATCCTTCCATTTACGATGCTGTGTGTGCGTCACTGCTCATTAATGTTTGTCAGCACTTTGCCGTGGCTGGTTTTCACACAGCCATGGCGGTGGAGTGGTAATTAAGGTCGATCCGTGTTGATTTACAAGAATTATTATTTTTTGTAGTCTTTGAGAAAACAACCTCAGAGGGTTGCTGAATTGGACCTTTCGATGGACACCCTTGAAGGCCGTGTGAGGACTGGGACTGTCCTTGACCGTGGTCTGGAGAAGGTTTCCATGGTTCCAGCTGGCCTCTTCGTCAAAGTTCACCTGGCACATCTGACGGGGGCGGAAGGCGTCCTCTGTGTCCGGCTTGTTAGGCCAAAGATTTCTTTGCCAACAGGAAACCAAATCGGGTTGTTCTTGTAGACCCATTATTCACTCATTTCCCCCCAAGAGCTGATCTATCCGGATTGGAAGCCAAGATACCTTCAAAGTTAGGTGAAGGGCTCTTCGGACAGATACGCTTGTTTCTAACGACATTTTTGGGAATCCATAACGTATTTCAGCCTGTGCACGGGTCACTGGATCGTTGGGGTTCTGCAGTACGGAGAGAACCTTCCCACCGCGCCCCCGAAGCGGGGACACGCCTCTTCCTTTCGGTCTCTCATTCGTTCCCTAATTTCTTTGTCGTTCTAAAGAATTCCAGTCAAATGTACATAGTGAAATTTACCCCCATAACCATTTCTGAGCACATGGTTCAGGGCACGAGGCACATTCGCGTCCGCGTGCGGCCGTCGCCGCCTCCGTCTCCAGAGCGCCCTCGTCTTTCCCAGCTGAGTCCCTCTCCCCGAAGCCCGGGCACACCCTCTGCTCTCTGTCCCTGTGGATCTGACGGCTCCGGGGACCCCCGATGCTGGACTCACGCGGCACTTGTCCTTCCGTGACGGGCTGATTCCACGGAGCACGGTGTCCTCGGGGTTCGGCCAGGCCGTGGCAGGGGCAGGACCGCCCTCCTTTTCGAGGCCAAAGGACACCGTCATAGGTCTTCACGTCGTTTCTGCATCCGTCTGCTGACGGACGCTTGCTTGTTTCCCGGCTGCTGTGGACCCTGCGGCTGTGAGCATGGGTTGTAAGCATTTCTTCCAACTCCTGCTTTTGATTTGGTGAGTTCCTATTAAGTCATTTCCACTGGCCAGTCATTGTGGGGCGTGGGACCCACCCTTCGCTACGGGGAAGGACAGTGGGATGGTTCCAGGATGCAGGGCTCACTGGGCCCAGGGAGGGCAGGTGGTGCTGAGGTCTGAGTGGCAGGAGAGGGAGTCTTGTGAGAGGGACGTGCAGACCCCACAGCGTTCCCGGCCGGCACAGACTGAAAGGGATGGCTCGGGGCCCCGGGTGTGGGTGGTCATTCGAGGGGTGGCTGAAAACCACGTGGACGCCAGAGAGCGGTATTTTTCCCTTGTAGTTAAAATTTATTTTAAATGCAGAAATGTACTTTGTACAGAATGGAGTTTCCTATTAAATAAGTTACTGTTTTGAATACTAAAACTTCCAACTTCACATCTCTGGACGATCTCTCTGGAATTTCCATTTTCCCAACAAACAACCTTGCGACAGGGGAAGGAGAGAGAGCAGGGCTGCCTAGACGACACCTAGGGGAAGGACAGGCCCTCGGAAGTGTTGGCCATGGAGCCGGTGGGGACGTGGCGGAGGTAAAGGGGCGTGGTGGGGTCTTCCGCACACCCGCTGCCCTCTCTGCCCGCGGTGGGTTCACGCGGTGCCGAGGAGATGGGGGGGGCGCCGAGGAGATGGGGGGAGCTCCAGGACCCACACGTTAGTGGTCAGGGGAGTCCTCCCGCGTCTCCTGGACTCAGTGGGCTGTGTTCCTTGGTGCTGGCAGGCACACAGGGGTCTCTGGGTCACAGAGGCCATTCCGAGCATGTGTGGCGGCTGCTGACCCCCGAGAGCACATCGGCTCTCAGGCCACACTGTGTTTGTGGGGACGGGGATGGCCCGCACGTGCATCGCCCTCTGACCAGCACTGGCAGAACACCAGGCTCCCTGCGGGCCCGACGGCAGGTCTCTGATGCAGGGCTCAGGCCAGGGGCCGCTCCGGTGGGCCAGCTGGTGGCCGCCTCGGCCGTGTTGAGGGAAGAGGCACCTCTACCTGCCCCCAGGACCCGTGGCTGCTTCTCGCACTTCACCAGCCCTCTCGGGCCCTGGGCTTCTCCTCCTGCCAGCTTGAGAACAGAGCTGGGAATGAGGGGGCGGGTTGGGTTCCTTGACGAGGGGTGGGGGACATTCTTCAGAGGCTCATGCTGGGAGCAGGCCCTGCAGGTCACCGACCCTCAAGGCTCTGGGTGTGCCCGGCCTGCTGGGGCTCAGCAGTGTCCGCCCTGGGCTGGAGGGCGCAGGTTTGGATAGTTCAGAAGGTGGGGCCTTCATTCCCAGGAGCCGCCTCAAGCCTGCGGGAGTGGAGGGGCTGGGGCAGGGGCAGAGAAGGGAGAGGACGGGGCCCCACGGTAGAGCGGGCTGGTGAGCAAGTGCCCCCGGCTCCCTCCGCTCCGGCTCTCTTCTCTCCCACCCCGCCTCTCGTCTCTCCCCCACCCCCCGCCTCTCGTCTGTCCCCCCCCCCCTGCCGTGGGATGTGGGCAGGAGCTCTCCAGTTGCCGGAAAAAGAATGGGTGCAGAGGCGAGTGATGGATGGCTGTTTCTGAGAAACTGTCACCACCCAGATAAGATGAGGGCTAACAGATTCCCTTTTTCCTCATCCCACATAATGTGCCATTTTCGTTCCGAGCTGCTTACGGCTCTCAGTGCCAGGCCTTTCTGTCCTTGTCTGAATAGTCCGTGGAACGTTCTGGGCTGATAAGAGGAGCGGCCTCGGTTACTCGGCAACGGGCTGGAGCAGAGGCTGCTGATGGGGAGATTAGCTGCCACCGATAAACCACCTTTTCCCTTCCCCGCGGCTTATCTTTGGACCCACAGCAGGCCCCACGGAACACGCCGGCCGAGCAGATTTGGGTGGGATCTGAGCTCTCGACAGTGAGGGCTGCCGAGCACCCTCGGGCGGGCCTCAGTGGGATGGGGGTGGGGTCTCCCGTCCCAGCCAGGGCCCTGCCCGGGTGAACCTGGACCTCCTGGGGACGCTTGAACGTGGCTAGAACCTGGAGGTCAGGGCTGGCCATCCCTCCCCTGACCGGAGCATGGAGCCCACTCAGCTCACTCGCGGTGGCCGTGTTCCTCCTGTGGCCTCCAGAAGAACTCGGCTGATGTCATGGGAGCCGTGCTACTGTGTCCATCCAGCCGGGATCCTGGGCAGGAAACCAGAACGGGCTCCCGCCGCCGCGGCAGAGTCACCCCGGGTGGGACCACTGCCTGCTGGCAGCACAGGCCTGCAAACGGGGTTCATCTCGGTGGTTTGGGGCTTGCTTTGTCCGTCTTTGCCCTGAGTCCAGCTCTCAGTAAACACCCATTCGTGTCGATGAAATCCCTCACGGCCCCGCGGTTGGGGAGTGCATCTCCCTACCAGCTGGACGAGGTGTTCAGATCATTCCCAGCTGTTCTTTTCAGAAATAAGCAAACAAAACGACGCCAACCCCTGAAGATCAGAGAGGCTCGGTCCGGGCTCCAGAAGGCGCTCTCGGGGCTGTGGGAGTGAGCTTCGGAGCGAAGGGCCCAGACGGTCCGTGCTGCCGCTGCAGCACGGTGACGGCCGGCCCCGGGGGGACAGCAGCTGCCTCTGCTCGGCTCCGCGTGGACACGAGGGGACGGACGGGCACCGTGCAGGCAGCGGGAAGGGCCTTGCCCGGAGTGAGGTGAACACTGGCAGTGGCTCCGGATCCGGCCAGTCCCGCTTGTGCCCGGCGTGTTTTCTACAGAGAGAGCGTTTGAGCTGCTGAAGAAAGGATCTTAGAAAAGGTCTTATTCAACCGGTGCCTTGTAGGGACCTGGGGCCAGGGGAGGGAAGCGGCTTGCTGGAGGTGGCCCAGCAGATGGGTGACAAGGCTGGCCCGGAGCCCCGTGTCCTCGGGCCCCACTCAGCGTCCCTGCTGTCACTCACGGTGCTCGGAGGACCTCCCCTACTAGCGGGACTAGTAGGTGAGGCAAGTGTGTTCTCTAGGTAGAACCTGTGGCTCAGTGTCGTACTCCGCGTGGGCGGGACGTCACCCGTGTCTTCAAGACCGTTGGCGCAGCCCAGAGCACGTGTTATCTTCCGACTCTGACCTTTCGTTTCATTTATTTGATTTTTCCTGCCGAAGGAGGACTGTGGCTGCTCGAGTGTCTGAGCAGGGCCAGGGCAAGGATGGGGGCTGCCGTGGAGTCTTGGGGGGACCAGGGGCGACCCGTGGCAGCCCCCATCCCTCAGGTCCTCAGTTTTCTTGTCCCTAAAGCACAAGGGCCTGAATAAAATACGCACCTCTGTTCTCATCAGCTCTCAGAAAACCCCCCGTTTTTTCTAAAATTGCGCAGCAGGATGTTGACCTGCTCTCGGGGGCTGTGGGATGAGTGCCGGGAGGGCCGGTCCGTTTCAGGAGCAGAGCGGGGGACGGGCAGGGCCGCACTGGGCGGACAGGTCAACGTCTCATTCCAGGGCGTGTTCCTGCGCTCTCCTCCCGGCCAATGATGTTAAGGGGTGAGTTTTCTTTGCAGGAAAGGCTGAGCGTTGCAAAGCTCAGTGTGATTCCTTTTTGTGGATCAACATTGTGCTTGGCATTACCAACCCCATTCCGCCCCCACCCCCTCCCTGGAGAGTTCTGAGGCCCAGAACTTTCTATTCCAGACCTTCCGGCCCTGCAGCGGCCAGGCCTCCTCTTCCGGGGTCAGAGGTCAACGAGACGGGAACAGGCCGCCGTGCGCGGGTGGCCCCTTGCGTAGACCTAATCCCGCTCCGGTTTTCCGTAATCACCTGCGGGGGCGGAAGGTTCCGAGGGCCTCCCGGCGGCTCCGGAAGTCAGCACGGCGACGCCGGCCGTGGGGTCCGTGGGAGACGAGCTCTGCGGCGCGGGGGCGGGGGGCGGCCCCGGCGGGGAGCAGCCTTCCCCTCCCCACGCGGGACATCCCACGCGGCCCGTCCGCCAGCCTCCCCGGGGCCTGACTGTAAAGCGCCGGAGACGGAGGTGGTCGGGTCGAGCGCGTCCCTCCCCGAGACACGCGTCGCTCTGGAAGCTGGTTCCCCGGTGATCTGGTGGTTCTCCCGGCGGTTGGCCGGACCGCGTCCTGCCGTTCGTGCCGGCGAGAGGCGCCGGCGACCTGGTGGCCCGAGAGGCCAGGAAGAGGCCTCAGGCAGGCGGCACCGCGTGGAGCTGAGAAAAGTCCGCGTCTGCCATCGGCCTCCCTGCGTCCCGGCGTGTCCCGGGAGCCGTCGTGTTTGGGCACCGGCCGGGAGGCCCAGAACAGTGGCTCCTTCGTGGACAGGGTCCTGGGCTTTGCCCCCGTGACCTTCGGCAGCGGACGGGAGCGGGTGAGGCACAGCCCGCCCGAGGCCTGAGAGCCGGGCCTCGGGGCCCAGGAGACGGCGTCTCCCGTGGGCGCCTCACGGCCGGCTGCCGGCCGCCAGGAGACACGGGCGGACAGAGGGGGGGCGCGAGGGGGACGAGCCCGGCGAGACCGTTGCACCGAGCAGGCCTGCGACGTCTCGTCAGAGGAGGCCGGGTCGCTGGCGTTTCGCGCTCTCCGGCCTTCCCGGTGCCGCCGGCGTCTGCCCCCTGCGCGGCCGCGGCCCCGAAGCTGCGGGAGGAGGGACACCGCGGCCTCCGCCCCGCTCTGGGAGGGTCCACCCGGGGCCTCTCCGGTCTTTACCTCGGCTTGTCCCGGAGCCACGCGGGTCTGGTTTCCCACGAGGGGATGCGCTTCCGATGCCGGCGTGACCTTGCGACCGGCTCTCTGAGGGGCTTCTCGCCTCGGGTCGCAGGCGCGTCATTCGCGCTCAAACCCCGGATGCAAAGCGTCGGCTCTTTGACAACGTGACGGTGACCGTTTTGACGAGGGAGGGACTTGCCGCGGGGTTCACGGGAAGCGGCCCCCCCCCACCGCGACGGGGGCCACGGCTCCCTGCCGAATTCCGAGTCCCTGTAGCCACGCGGCGCCCCCAGGCTCTCGGGGACTTGAGGCGTTCAGACGGCCTCGTGGCTGCCAGACGCCAGCCCTGCCCCGGCGGAAGGCTTCTCCCACGCGGGTGCGGAGGAGCAGTGGGGAGACCAGGGGCCTCTCCACCACCTCCGCTGGGCAGCCGTCGTCCAGCCCTCTGGCCCCGCCTCCTCCAGAAAGCCCTCCCTGATCGGCCCTGACTTTCTCCAGCAAACCAGGCCCGTCTCTGGGCCTTGGCTTCCAGGCACGCAGGTCCTGGTGGCATCTCGAGGCTCACGCGTGTCTCATCAGGTGTGAGGGGTGGTGTTTCTCTGAACTCAAAAGGCTAGGCCTCGCTTCTGGACAAGGTAGGCGCCAAATGTGTGCTCGCCGGCCCGAGCTGATCTAAGTGTGAGCTCATCCCGGCGACTGGAAGTGCACGTGTGTCCCTGAAAACCTGTCGGCCGGGCACGCTTGTGGCTGGGCCCACAGCCGCTATAGCTGATCCCGGACCACACACATCTCCTCGCCCACTCCCGGCGGGGGTGGCCCTGGCTGCGGACACGGTGACGTCTATTAAGCACGTGCTCTGTCCTCTCCGAGAGGGGACTACTTTGTCTACTCTTTTATTTTGATTGGCTTTTTGTTAAATTTTTAAATTATGGGGAAATACTTGTAATTTAAATTTATGACGTTACCCCTTTTTAAAGGTACAATTCCGTGTTGTTAAGGACATTCACACCGTCACGCTGCCGTCACCCCCCTCCTCTGCAGAACCCCTTCCTCCTCCCCAAACTGACACTCGGTCCTCATTGAACACGAACCCCCTCCCCTTCCCCAGGTCCCTCCACTCTCCGCGTCTGTGAGTCTCCCTCCTCCGGGCCCCTCGTGGCCGTGCACTCACACAGCACCCGTCCTCTTGGGCTGGCCTGTCTCACCCCGCGCGACGCTCTCCACGCTCACGGGGAGCAGGTGCCAGGATTTCCTTCTTTTACGGCCCGAGGAACACCCCCTCCTGTGACGGACCACGTTTGGTTTTTCTTTCGTCTGTTGGTGGGACCCTTGGGTTGTTTCCAGCTCTTGGCGGCTCTGAATCGTGCTGTGGTGGGAGGATCTCTTTGAGTTCCTGCTCTTACTTCTGACTGTGAACTCGGTGCCGGTTCGTGCGGTCGTTCTGGGTTTCTTCTGTTAGGAACTGCTCTCCTTTCCCACGACAGCACACAAGAGACTCGGGTTCTTTAACGTTGTTTTTATTTTTATTTTTTTAAGATTCATTCATTTATTTTGGAGGGAAAACACACACGTGTGCAAGTTGGGGGAGGCGCGGAGGGAGAGGGTCCCAGACTCCCCGCTGAGCAGGAGCCCGTGACCCACGAGATCATGACCCGAACCGAAACCAGGAGTCAAACGGTCAGCCGACGGGGCCACCCAGGCGCCCCGTGTTTGCTTTTTAAAGGAAAATCACGTCTGGCTGGATATTTGGCCTAGATGGTTCGTTTCTTAAACTCTGGGGTCCCTTACCGCTCTGGGTTCTCGTTTAGGGGATGTTTGTGACGCGTGGCCGCCGTCCGGAGTTGATTTCACTGGGAAGGGTGAACGCAGCTGAGCACAAGAACGTCTGTCCCTCATCTCTGCTCAGCCTGGGGCAGAGCTGGGCATGTCCGGGCTGTCCATGGGTTGGCCCAGCTGTCTGAGCAAGCAGGCCCGGCCCCCGCACGGGCCGTGGGTCACCGTTTCATCAGGTGGCTCACAGCTGCCGCAGCAGCTCGGGGTCTCCGGCTCACACCCAGCCCCGTTGTGCGTGTGGGCTCCGGGCTGCCAGAAGGCGCTCTGGGAGGCACGTGGGCACGGACCGTGGGCCCAGTGCAGGGGTGGGATGACCTTGGGAAGGCCCTGGGCCCCCTGGCCACGGGTGACTTGTCCCGGTGCAGAAGTCCACTCGCAACTGTTGCTGGTATCCGTCGGCTCAAGACAGCCTCGCGCCGATCCTCCCTCCTCACACCGTCAGTGGTTTATCTTTTCCTGACGTGGGCTTCGGCGATCGAGATGACGAAGGTGTCTGGTCTTGCTTCCCGCCCTGGCCAGGTGCCGGCTGTCCCAGCTGCACCAGAGAGACGTCGTGTTAGCAATAACGAGCGTGCGGCCAGCCTGCCTCCTGTGTGTGACCTTAGCCAGTCCCTCAGCCTCTCTGGGCCCTAGTGTTCCCAATGGGGCGAGGAGACTGTGACCGTTCAGACCCCCGAGAATTGTCCCAGGCTTGACTGAGCCGAGAGTATCCGAATGGTGCGGGCACAGGGTAGCTGTATGTAAACACGTCTCCTCTTGTTCTGGGAGCTGACAGACACGAGGCCAAGGGGATTGTGTTAATTGGTTTCGGAACAAGATATCCCATCGCTGTGGCTTGACGAGGATGGCCACGTTTTCTGTGTCAAACACGGGGACACGTGTTCGGAAAGGAAGGCTGATGCTCAGGGTGATCGTGGCCAGAGGGTGAAGTGGACAGTTCCGGAAGGTCCTGGGCAGGGGTCCCGGGCATCTCCCACACATGCTGGTGGGTTGGAGACCTTGGGCAAGCCCTTGAACCTCTCTGTGCCTTGGTTTCCGGGTGGTGTAAACGGGAAGGGGTTCTGCCTCCTAACAGCTTCGTGGGAGTGTGATGTGGCTTAGAGTCAGTGTGTGGAGGAAACTTAGAGAAGTGGCCGGAGCGAGAGCCCTCAGTGAGCGAGGATGGACTTACTGGCGTCTGCACCTTTCCCTGCACAGCAGCACCTGACGCCCACTCTCCAGCCTGACGCCCAGCCTGGGGCTTAGGAGACACACTTACCTTCCCAGACCTCCTCTTGCCCCTTGGGGGGTGGGAGACGTCGATCCCCAGTATCACACAAGGGGAGGCAGGACATCATCGGCTCCTGAGCCCGAGGACCGAAGCGAACTCGCGGCTTCCCGACAGCTCGCACCTGTGCCGGTCCCCGGCCACGCCCTGCACAGAGGTGCCCCGGGGTCTCCCGAAGCGGGTCCTTCCTAGGTGGCCATAGTGTGCGTGGCCTTGTGGGTGCCCTGGGCAGCACAGTGGGGAAGGCGGCTTCCACCCGGAGAGGGGAGAGGGACCGGGGGAGCAGCAGGACGCTGGTGACAGGGTCTGTAAGCTGCAGGTTGGGCTCGGGTATCCGTCTGCAGATGAGGGGGTCCCTCGGCCTGGTGGTGGACCCTGCGAGAATGTGCACAGATGGGAGTATGAGTGTGTGTACCTTGTGAGTGTGCAAGCATGCGAGCCTGTGTGGGTGTGTGCATGTGTGTGTACACATGTATGAGCTTGTGTGCACCCGTGCAAGTGTGTGTGTCCCTTACTCCTCCTGCCTCACAGGGAGAACCACCAGCATCTCTCAGCTAGGGTCCAGCCAGCGCATGGGGCCACCGGGCTGGCTTCCCGGGAGCCCCGGCCATCTCTCCCCGAGGAGGATCCAGTGACGCGGGGAGGTGGCCACGAGGGGTCGCTGTTGCCTTCCGTCCTCGCGGCCGCCGGGCTGGATGTGGACGGGGCGGGGATGACCCGTTCTGTAAACCGCGTGTGCTTCCTGGAGGGCGGCTGGCGCGAGCTCAGACACAGCAGGTGCAGCCACGGGGTCAAGTGTGGGGCCTGGGCCCCCGGACTCCTTTCTGTCAGCCCGTGCGCTGTTCCGAGCTTGGAGCTAGATTCCTGGGATGCCCCCCGAGGCCCCGTGGCCAGACCCCTCCTTACTTCCTGGGCTGCCCTGTGCGCTCCTGGGAGCTGTTTCCGACGGGACGGACGCTGTTCCTTTTGTCCCGCGGGGTGGCTGGTCGCTTCCCCCGGGGAGCGACGGCATCAGTGTCAACGGGGCGCAGTATTTTGAGAACCTGCATGCACAACCCAGGCCTTTGTTTCTGGGAAGCAAGGCCGGTCTCTGCATTAGGCCTCCCGAGAGCTCTTGTCTTTACTTCTGCAAGGAATTCTGCGGACGGATAATGGAGATTCCGTTTCTCTCCCGCCCAGTAACAGTCCTTTCCGGGCAGCTGCACACCCCGCGTGGAGCCCAACGGGGTTGGACCGCACGATCCTGAGATAAGACCTGAGCCGAGACGAGGAGCGGGAAGCCGCCCCGGCGCCCCGGCCCGTGATTACTTGAACACCGTCTCTGGTTCACCCTCATCCGCAAAGACTTTATGATAGTGACGCCTTTTCTGCCTGTCCCTTCTTATTCCAAAATCCAGACATCGTTCTGAAGGTTTCCAGGGAGCAAGTTAATGCGTTTACACGTGCTTGTTATTTACATGGATAAACGACTTTTACACATTATAGAACAGATACCTACGCTGCAGTCATTTCTAAATGTGCCCTAAACTAATTATCCTACCCTGAACATCTACGTAGTGTGATTTGTTGTGTTTGTGAATTACCTAGTCTCGTTATTTCTTCCCGAAGAAACAATGAAGAAATGTGTGAGGAATAGAAACCGACAGGCTCAGTGGGTTAAGCGTCTGCCTTTGACTCGGGTCGTGATCCCAGGGTCCCGGGCTTGAGCCCTGCTTTGGGCTCCCTGCTCGGTGGGAGCCTGCTTCTCCCTCTCCCTGCTGCGCCCCTGCTTGTGCCGTCTCGTCTGTCAAATAAATAAATAAAATCTTAAAAAAAAAAAAGCAGACAAAGACATTAGAAAAAGAAGAAGAGAGAATTAAGTATCATGGGTGCAAAGAACATGGTTAATTCCTTGAAAAAAATATTACCAGAGCCTCACAACAAGAAAGATGCGATGAGGGCTGCCCCATGACCCGCAGAGAGGGCTGCTGGAAGGTAGAAAGTGGTCGGTCCTGGCCCCGGGGTCTGGGGGTCCCTCCCCGGGTGGTCTTTTTGGGAGAGAGGCTGATGACACCGTGAGGGTGTTGCTCAGTAGGTGAACAATTTGGCTCCACAGGCTTTTCCTTCCTTCCTTTTTTTTTTTAAACGACTGGGCCACCCAGGCCGCCCGCCCTCAAAGGATGTCCTTTAATGCAAGTCTGAGGCGAGTTGCCTGAGGTAAACTGAACAGAAATGGTTTTTCCTGGAGAGACCTAAACCAACCTGCTGAGGCCCGTGGCTGCCTGGTGGTCTGACCTGCTGGTTCGGGCCGTCCTCTGGGAGGCCTGGCACTCAGCAGTCCCCGAAACGACAGCGTCCCGCGAGGGAAGGCCGGTGTCTCCGAGCACGGAGTCCCTTTCCCAGAGCAGGGGTCCACTCGGACGTCTTCCTGCACGTGTGAGGCCGAGAGCGGCTGTGCGGGGGAGGGCCAGCGCCCCGAGCCCTGAGGAAGGAAGAGGCGCACGGTGTGTGCTCAGAGAGCGCAGGGGTGCGCGCCCCTCCTTCGCCGGCCCTGCCGTGAGCCCCCTCGGTCTGGTCTCGGCGATCCCTGGGCCTTCAGCAAGGTCGTCTGCTGGGAGTCGTAGGCTTCCAAACCGTGTGAGATTCCAGCAAATTAGGATGCCAGCTAACGGTGTTAGAAATTTCCGTGGGCACCTCAGCTTTTCAGGCAAATGGAAAAACGCCGGTTAGTCAGTGGTGCCACAGTGGTGCCGAGTGGGTGTCGACGTGGGGGTCTAAGAGGCGGAGCCGATGCCTGCCGTCCAGGAGCCCGCGGGGCCCTGAGGTGAGAGGACTATGTCCGTGCCAGAGGGACGTGGGGAGGTGTGTGCGTGTGCGCGTGTGCTCGCGTGTATGCCGTGCAGCCTGGGGTCACACACGGCCCCACAGAGCAAGGGAGAAGCGGTCCAGGAAGAGGGCATTGCCGCTGGCCTCCAGCAGTCATGAGGGGACAGTGACGTTTATGAGTCAAAATGACTTCTGCCCGCGGGAGTAATGCTTCAGAGATCGCTGGTTACAGCAAACTTACAGACAATAAACAGGCTCTTTCTCCCGTTCTTCCAGAAATCCAGCAAAAAAATTACCCAGGCTTCTCTTTCTAATGGAAGAAACCAGCTGCCAGCTGTCGGTGACTGCCCAGTGGGACTCGGGTGGAGATCAGCTTTCTCAGGACCACGAACATCCCTCCTTTTTCTGTGTTCAAAGCCGTGTGCTCTCTGGTTCCCAGGAGCCGTGGGGGCCCGGTCTTCTGCTCTGCAGGATAAAGAGGGGCATTACCGTTCCGGAAATTCAGGACTCGGGGACAGACAGCCCTAGAACTCCGCCGAGGTCAGCACACTTGGGAATGCTCGGTCCATGCCGTGATTCTGTGGTTGCTGGGGTCGCTGCCCACAGACACCTGGGAGGTGACCTCCCCAAGGAAGGGCGCGGTCTCACTCCCCTGGAGCCCTCGGGTCGTCCTTTCCCCACCTCTCCCAGCCGGCAGCAAGGCAGCTGCGTCACTGCTTTGGAAACCCACGCGTCCTCTGGGCCATCTCTCTGAATATGCCCTCGAACCCCAGAACCTCTGTGTGCCGTGGGACTCCCGGAGGGGCTCTCCTGCCGCCGGGCAGCAGGGGTGTCCTAGGGGCTCCCCTCGGGAGAGGCTGCAGACCCATTCTGCTCTCGTTTCCATGGTGGCCGTCCTCGCTGAACCATCCTCCCCTGGACAGGGAGTGGCTTTCAGCGCGTGGCTCCTGGCGGAATGCGAAACAGCTGGTGAGGGCTCGGCGGCCCCTGGGAAGAAGGCTGACCCCCCCACACCCTCAGGCTTTGCCTGACTTGCTTCACATCTTGGCACTCGGTCCGTAGGCCCCCGAGCTCTGGGCATGGGGTGCTTCCCGCCCTCCGCAGAGCCCGCTCCCCTGCCTGGGTGTCCTTCCAGCCCCGCGTAGGCAGCCCCATTCCGTACGTGTTGGAGCCCGAGCGGATGCCACTTTCCTGGGGCGTTTGTATGTGGGACGAGGCCGGTGCCCCTCCTCCAGGCCGCCGTGGGATGCCCCTCGGTAGCCTGCATCGCGACGGCGTGTGATCGGTCGGCATGTCCGCCTGTGGCCCAGACGTGTGTCCTGCGGCTCTTCCATCGGTCCAGCCGGCAGCACCGAAGGGCAGGGCCGGGCCTTTCCTGAGGTTGGGGTGCAAGGCAGAGCCCTGGGGGCGGGGCGGGGGTCAGACGCACAGCGGATGTGGGACGGGAAGCTGTGAGAGGTGCTGGTGAGCGTGTGCGCACCGTCCTCCGGAGACACCGAGGAAGCTCGGGACGCCGCCTGTGGAGGAGGAGTCCGGACGTCAGGCTCCCGGCAGGGAGGTGCCGGTGACACCTGGGTCCTGGATGGACGTCCCATGTTGGAATAGCGGTACCCTCGGGGTCTCACACGGAGTTTGGCGGTTAAAGAGTGGTCGAGGCTGTCTGTGCGTGTCCACACGCATGCAGACACTCACGTCACCGGTGCACAGCACAAACACACGGAGACACTGCACAACCACGCGACACTTATGTAGAGACACATGTGCACGCACGCAGACACGTGGACACAAACGCACGCATTCACGGAAACAGCGCACACATGCGTGCGTGTGCACACACATGTACACATGCACACAGACGCATCTACACACGTGTGTCTGCACAGTACTGTCCTGTAAAGAATCTGTGTGTAAAAGTGGACCCAGAGAGTTCCAGGACTTTCTGGAGAAGACACAGCCACGGAGAGATGAGAGGGGCTGGTGGTCGCCGGGCTGAGCGGGGTACTCGGATGGACGGGGGAGCACAGAGCGTTTTCAGGGCAGGGAAGCCGCTCTGCACGTCACCCTGCTGACGGACACGGGCCTGACCCTGAGCGGCTGCGGACTTCGGGCGACACGACGTACTGGCGTGGGCTCGGCACTTGTGGCAAAGGTGCCCCCTGCGGGTCTGCGGGGCCGCGGGGCGGGTCCGCGGGTGTGAGGGTAAGGGCACACGGGGAAGCTCTGCACCCACCCTTCAGTTTTGCTGTGAATCTAAAACTGCTTTAAAAAATAAAGTTGATTTGGGGCACTGGGGAGCTCAGTTGGCGGAGTGTCCAACTCCTGATTACGGCTCAGGTCATGATCTCAGGGTCATGAGTTCGAGCTCCACGTCAGGCTCCCTGTCCCTCTGCCCCTCCCTGCACTCACGCACGTACTCTCTCTCTCAAATTAATAAATCAATTAATTAAGAAGTTTATTTAAAAATAAAGGTTAAAAGAGCGTGCTGGGGAAAGTATGTGGCACCTCATCGGCAAGGCTGTAGTCTGGGGGCAGAGAGAATCAGTGGGTTGTTTAGTCTCGACTTTCAAATCATTAAAACCAAGTTATCAGCTAATACTAATTTTAAAAGCACCAGAAAATACCATGTATTATGTTGTCTACATGTGTTTTAAATGCATGTTTAAGAGAAGGATTTCAAGAAAATGCCATAAATATTTTCCTGAAAGTGTATTCATGACATTGTGCAGCATAAACCAAATTTGAAGACTGACGCTGCTACACTCCAGAAGGGAATGAGCTCACTCGGGATGTTCCAAAATACATCGGCAGCGTCTGCTGTCTTTCTCTGGTGAGGGCTCCCGCGGGAGTCGGGAACCTGGCTTCTCTTCCTCCTGGGGCCTTGGTCACGGAGCTCCTCTGTAAAATGTGGGGTCAGACTGACTAATGCTCCTTCTAGTCCCTACGTGGTGAGAGTTTGCTCTCGAGATACTCCATTTGTAAAGGAGAGTGAAAGTTTTAGGAACATTCTGAGGAGTTCTCTGTTTTTCTCTTGGCCCCCTTCCCCCCCGTCCCCGCCACAAACACCCTGTCCACAGGCACGGAGTTCTTTGCACAAACTAAGGTAAAAAGAACAGGGCCGCTCACTGTCCGCGTCGGGAGCAGATTGCCTGTCTCCCTGGGTGGCGGCAGGGGGACGGGACCCTCCCTCCAGGAGCGCTGCCGCTGGGAACCCCTCCGGCCCGGTGGCCTGCAGAGGGCTTGACTTCTCCCCACGGCCATTGTCCGCGGCACGGAGCAGCTGTGCAGGTCACCTACCCGGGTTCTGGGAGCTTTGCAGAGGCCCATACAAATTCACGGTGTGCTTTCGACACTTAAGATGATTTTCTGCTAATCACACGGCACCGTCCGTCTTAAGCCCATATGTAGTATCAGACCAGTAATTACTGAGTTAGCCTGGGATCGGGCAAATGTGTTTCTGCTAATTAAACTTGTTGCATTTGAATGGCTTTCTCCAGCAACACTTCGTGCGGTGAGACCGTCGTGAACAATGAAGAAGCGTCCCCTCCACCCGGGCCTGAAACTGCAGATGGCCGCCCAGGGGACGGCGCACTGGCCCTTGAATTAGTCTTTTGTGCGCACGAAAGACAGTAATTTGGGTGTTTGAACCCCCTACAGGAAGCTTATTTCAAAGTGAACAGTTTGCCAAATAAAGACTACTTGGGGCCTAAATTAATTAGAAGGTGTGGTTGAAAAGATGAGCAGAGCCCGTCATTTGAGACGAACAGAACAGAGCCGGATGACGGGCGCCCACCACTGTCCCCGCTCCGGGAGCCCCTCTCCTTGGCCACGCTGCAGAAAGCTCCCCTCGAAACCGGCCGCGTCACCGTCCCCGGGGCTGCCCCCACACGGCACCCCTGTGCAGGCGCGGCCACTGTCCTCGTGGCTTCTGCAAATTAGTATTTATATTTCCTGGGTGTTCTGTTTCTCATCTGGAAAACTGGCCCTGAACGATATTGATTTTTTGGTCACGGGACTGTCAGAAGCAAAGCTTCGCATCAGAAAGGTGAAAGCCAGCGGCAGGAGTTATGGGAGGTGAGAGGTGGGGAGTGAGGGAGGAAGGGACACGAGGTAGAGTAGAAAGCGTGAGCGCCTCTGCCTTCACGCCCTCTTCTCCATACCTTCACGATTGCGTTTTCCGTGATGCTCTTTCGTTTAAATAAACCGTTACTTTCCAGCTGCTCTGAATTCTGATGGCGTTTTGATGACTTTCTACAGCCGTGTTCCAAAGCCTCCGCGTGCGGTGTAATTAGAATATATCGCGAGGGTGTGTTTAATACCTTCTCCCTGAAAACGAACGTCACGCTCTGTCTCTTCTCCGCCCCTCTTCCTGCAGACGGGGTGTTTGGAAGGTGCCGGAAGCTTCCAGCGATGGACACACGCCGCTACGAGGTGTCGCCGGGAGCTCTGCAGCACCTAACGGCCACCTTGCAGAAGCTGTCGCGGACAGGTAGGCGGGCGCGGGCCCCCCCGTGTCCCGGGCCTGGGCACACTTGTGGTGGCTGCAAGGCACGGAGTGCTCCAGGGACGCCCGGGGGCCTCTCAGGTAGTGAGGACGTAGCACGGGACGGCGTTTGCCAGGGTTGCCGGAGAGAGGAGCAGGCTGGGCGCAGGCGGGCTGGCTTCTGGAAGGTTCTGGCGGGCGTCTCCTTCGTGCATGGGACGTGGCCGTGGATGGCTGCTGCACGTGCGGGAGCACAGCCACGTCCGGGCTTCAGGGAGTCCGGCAGGGGTGCGGTGTGGCCGGCGGGCCCCAGGCGGCCGTGGGGCCCGAGCACATGCATCCCAGTGGCCGGTCAGCCTCCAGGCCGTCAGCTGGCCTCCAGATACTGTCATTGCGCAAGTTCCTGTCACATGGTTTGGCCACAGGAGTCGGCTGTAACCTGTTTCCTTCACAGGGTTGCCGAGATGATAACTCTAAAAATTACCATAATTTAAACATTATTATATATGTGATTTGTATTGTGGACATACTTTTTAAATGGAGGGGAAGCTGCCCGAGTGTTCATCTGGTTCGTCCTGCCGGGGGTGGGGGGCTGCTTCCTGCGCTAGAGCCTGGACCGAGGCCAACCCGCACACGTGGTGCCCTGGTGTCGGGGAGGGTCGGGGTGATGTTCCTGGAGTGAACCTGCAGGTCGTGGGGTCAGCCCCTGAGTGGCCCCGCTGGGGGCCCAGCCCGGAAGGGAGGGACCGGGAGAGCCCTACGTTCTCTCTCCGTCAGATCCTACAGGGCTTATCCGTGGCTCCGTAAGGAAGGTCTGTGGCCCCATCAGTTTGGGAAACGGCTCTTGCTCTGTTCCTCCTTCCGAACGTTCATAGTGTTCACAGCTACGTAGGACACCGGAAAGTTCTGCAGGAAGGAATTACGCTCATTCAGGGGCGCCTGGGGGGGCTCAGTTGGCGAAGCATCTGCCTTCGGCTCAGGTCGTGATCCCGGGGTCCTGGGGTCGAGCCCTGCATCGGGCTCCCTGCTCCGTGGGGAAGCCTGCTTCCCCCTCTGCCCCTCCCCCTGCTTGTGTTCCCCCCGCCCCTTTCTTTCTCTCTCTCAAATAAAATCTTTTTAAAGACGGAATTAAGTTTACTCCTTCACTCGCAGTCACTGGCGGTGGCACCCTTTCTCCCTGGGACACCAGCCGTGCCAGGGTTCAGTCAGGGAAGTGGCTGGACCACGTACACGGTCCGTTGCAGGGACTCAGCCGCGCACGGTTGTGGGAGATGACACAGCGTCTCGGCCAGGCTGCTGCTCTCGGTCTGGGGCCTGGGTCTGCACGTGGGCCATGGGGAGGGACTGTGGCTGTGAGGGAAGAGGTCAGGGACAGGGACGGACAGAGTCCATGACTGTTCTTGTGGCCTCGACCGTGGTGATAGGTGTCCCGCAGAAGGCGGCCCCTCACCAGGGAGCTGGACGCACAGTCCCCAGAGGCTGGGGAGCTGGGCGGGGCCCCGGGGAGCAGGGCAGCTGCCGCAGAGGCAGTGAGTGGGCAGAGGGACAGCGACGTGTGCTCTGCCGCGTGCCCGTGGCCCTCCAGCCTCTGGCTCACAGCAGCCACGCGCGGGTTGCGCGCAGGACCAGGGTCGAGGGTGTGTTTTTCACTAAGGATTCGCGGCCCAGAGCAGTTTCTTGAAAGGAGAGTCGTTATCTGCAGAGGGTGCCACGTGTTTGCTCCAAGATCCCGAGGGTCTGCCTGTCGGGGCCTTTGGGAGGGTGCAGCCGGCATCCGTGGCCGCCTCCGACCGCCCTTGGTGTGCAAATGTCCTACCCGTGCATGTGGCTGGTTGCGACTTCCTGCTCTTTGGGTCCAATGGGGCGAGCACAGCGGGTCCCGCTCTGACGGGCGGGGCACAGTGAGGCTCTGGGTGCCCCGGTATTGGGGTCAGTCGTAGTCCGTGTTTGGTAGGCACTGGAGGAGCTCCTCGTTCCTTGTTCCCTGGTGCACAGTCGGCCTAGCAGAGGCCGCAGGTCTGCGTGCGGACGGCCAGGAGAGAGAGTAGCTGCAGGAGAGGAGGCCAGGAGAGAAAGTAACTGTGTAGATTTTTGGCTTCTGTGGCCTGCAGGGGACCTGCCGCCACCCTCCGCCGTTGTTCCTGGGGCTCCGGTGCGTGAGACGGAGACGGCCAAGTCTGGGGATAGTTTGCTGAGCTGTGACTCTATTTTGGTGATTCAGGCCAGTCCTCAATTCAGTAGATCTCGAACTTTCCTGCTCATGCGGGTCCCTGAGGCTCGAGGAGGCTCCCCGTGCCGTCCTGTGGGAGGGGCGCTCTGGGCGCCTAATCACTCACCAAGTCCTCCGTGGACGGAAGCTTCTGATTTCTGCTTCCTGGTGACCACACCCACCTTTTTAGGCTCTGAAATGCCGCGTCTTGGCCGCTGCTGCCCCAGGTGCCAGCCTCCCCGCTGCACTTGGCGAGCCCAGGCAGGCGGCAGCGGTCCCTCTGCGGTTTCTGACCTGCCGGGGGCTGCCCCACCGAGCTCCTCTGGGATCCTAGGGCGCTCTGGGGAGCTCATGTCTCACGGTCACGGGGAAAGACGTGTCGTCTGGACCCTCCTGAGGTCATTAGCGGGTCTCACGTGACGATCCACTCCCGTGTCCCCATCCCCTAAACCTTCGGACGCTTGTCTCTGTGACAGAGCGAGAAATTCTGGTTTTTCCGCCTCATTTCGTGGAGACACCCTCTTCGGGAACCGGGTTATGTCAACCGCTGGCGGCACCGTTCTTGCTCTTCCCAGCCCTTTGATGTAAAGCGTGGCTGGGAGCATCGATGCTCAGTGGCCGCATCAGTATCCAGCCTTGGTCATTTCCGTTCATTCCAGCTTGACCTCGTCTCCTTAGGAAGGGTTCCCGCGTGTGTTCCCCAAGTTTCTGTCGATGTAAACTGGCCGGGTCCTGCTGTCCCTCGAGGGCGTTGCACTCTCTCTCTATCTGTGTCTCCCCGCCCCGGGGCCTGCTGGGACTTGAGTCCAGAAGCAGCTCGAGATGCCATGAGACATGGCGAGGGGGGGTCCTAGGGGGTCAGCGGGGCCACAGAGGGCAACCTCCTGCGTGGCTGTGCGTGCTTTTCAGACGGGGTTAATCTCTTCAGCAGGGAAGGTTGTGAAATGTAGGGGTTCAGTGTCCCTCCCTTCCAGGCAACGCGTGAAGGACCCCGTGGAGCTTGGGACCCGGTGGGCGGCGCAGCTCAAGTCACACGCGGGCCAGACGGTGGCTCTGGTGTGCCCACCGGGTGTGGGACACACGGACGGCACTTGGTGGAGGGGATCCTACGTAAGGCAAATAAGGTTTTTAATTAGTAGATTTTGTTTTTTCGAGCAGTTTCCGATTCACAGAAAGGCTGAGCAGCTGTACTGAGTCAGTCTACTCCGTCACTCCCCGTCTCTGCAGAGATGTCCCCGTCGCTGACCCTCGCGCAGACACGGTCGTTCCGTCAGCGAGTCGGTGCTGCTGTGTTACCCTCGACTGGGGTCTGTCGCTTACGTCAACGTCCGCTTTTGCTTCTAACCCCGCGTGTCTGCACAGACGCACACGGACATGGGTCCCTCACGACAGGGTCACGCGAAGGAGTCCCACTGCCCTCACAGGCCCCGCAGGCCTCCGGCCCGGTCTTCTCACCATCCGGCGTCCTGCTCTACCCGGAACGTCGTGGAGGGGGTCAGACGGCGAACGACGGCTGCTCTCCATGGTGCGGTCAAGGCCTCTCCACGTACCGCCCTTTCTGTGGCTTCGCGGCTCATTTCTTTTTAGGACTGAACACTCTTGCACGTCTGGGCGACCCTCCGTGTCCGCCTGCTGGAGGGCGACTCACTTGCCCCCGAGATCCGGCAGTTGTGAACAGGGCTGTGGCAAACATCTCTGTGACCATTTCTGGGCGGACGTGTTTTTAGCTCCTGTGGGTGAACACACAAAGGGTACGTCTGTGGTTCAGATGATAAGAGCAGCTTTAAGTTCGTAAGAAACCTCCAACCTGTGTTCCAGAGACGGGTGTGGAGGGGGAAGGGGTCACTACCCTCTTTGAGACTCTGTTTCTTCCTCCAGTAAATGTGGACAGTCTTGGTCACCCGGCCCTGCCCTAGGTCCCCCAGTCCCACCCCGTGACATCCACTTGCCCTAGAACTTCAGCCCGCCCTTTCCCCAGTTCTAAGTTGACTCCCTCTCTCTGGTCCTGATGTAGGCTGCACGGGTTTCTTGGGAGCCCCCGGCACGTCCCACAGAAGCCGGGAGATGTCTGGGATTCTGTCTTGGAGATGGGGGGTCACTTCTGCTGCTGGTGGCTGTTTGCTGCTTAGTCACCGAGGGCACGTCAAAGTGACGAATTAGCTGACACTTGTGACGGCAAATTGCATTTCTTTCTTTCTGTTAGTGGCTCGGAAGTCACGCCCCAGGAAGGCTGGAGGTGGTAGGAAGTGGGTTTTATAGTCTAGTTTGAGAAGAAACTTCTTGGGGAGAATTGTGCTTTTCTGAACCACACTGTTCTGAAGGTTTCTGGAAATGATTTTTGGACATCCCCTCAGGCCCCCGATGGCTCGTGCCGGCCAGTTCCCCGCTGCTCGGCCTCCATGCAGCCGAGGCTGGCGCGTCTCCTCTGCTTCCCGCCTCCGCTGGTCAGCACGCTGGGGACGCGTGGGCCACTGGGCTTAGGGCTGGACTCGTCTCCAGACTCGCCACAGTCCGTGCAAGGGTCCGGTTCTTGGGGCCGGGCCTGCGGTCATTACACAGTCACGTGCTGGTTCTCTGAAGTGATCTCCCGGTCGCAGAACGTGAAGTGTGGGCCAGGGGCAGGGGCTGGGGCCGTGCTTGCTCTCAGCCCCGCAGACAGATTCCCGAAGGGGCCTGCCACCCCCGCCCCACCCCTCACGCCGAGTCCTGGGCTCTCTTTCAGGGGAGCTGGGGGAGAGAGAAACAGAGGAAAAGAGCTTTCAGGGAGCAAAACAATGACTGTTTTTGACTTTGATGTTGCCCCGTGTTGATTCCCCTTCTGGGCCGTGTGCCCGGGCGCTCCTGGCTTCGTCTGGGCCCCATCCCGGCTGTGGCCGGACCCTGGAAGGACAGGGGCGGCCGCCCCAAGAGGCAGAGGTGGCCCGTTCTCCGGACCGACACGCACCCCCAGACTATCGGGTCTTCCCGCTTCTGGGCCTTGAGACGCGCTTTGGCCGTCCCTGCGTTTCCGGTGCTCTGGGAGCTGGGAGGTCCCCGCAGCCAAACGGTGTGCCGAGCTGCCCCTCGCTGAGTCCCCAGGCGGCTGCCGGCTTTGGCTGAAGGGCAGCTCGGTGCACCCCAGACGATGGGACACAGGTGCCGTGGCCGCACAGCTCAGCCTTCTAGCTCGGCTCTGCCCTGGGCCTGCATTCCCGCCGCCGTCTGCCTCCTGACCTGCTACCTCTCCTTGCTGGGGCCGCTGGGTTCCTCAGACTGAGAAAACTCAGCCTGCAGCTTGGAAAACGCAGACCCAGGGGCCCACTCGGGTGGCTCTGATGAGGGCCGTGGAGCGGGGCCTGGGCGTCTGTGTCTCCAGTAAACGTGGGAGACAACCCGGGCCCGGAGGGGCTGGTCCTCTTTGGCCCTCCTCCCGTAAGTGTGTCCGAGGGCTCCCGCGGCTGGCCCGCGCCCGTGTGTGGGGAGAGTCCGGGTAGGAATTTGAAGTTGGGTAATTTTGATTCTGGACCGCCTCGCCCGGTGTTTGTCCTACGGCAAGCCCTAGGGTGAATGCATGTGACTGCCACTCACGTCCACTCCCATCAACACACGTACACACCCCCATGCACACATCCGTGTACACACACGTGAGCACAAACATGGGCACAGACGTGCTAATGCACACACATACCCACACACCTATGTGCACACACACATGGATAGGTGCACACGTGCACACATACCACACAGCACACCAGCATGTGCACACTTGGCCACATACGTGTGCACACATGTACAAACACATGCACACACGTGTGGGCCCGCATCACTTTGGAGTCCCTCATCTAACGCTTGTTTCCGACAGCACCATGTGGTCTGGAGCTCTTTCTCTGATCTTCGTCCAATCGGTGTTATCTATTCTCGAATTTTGTTTGGGTGTTTTAGGTTTTTCCCTCTGGTCACGAAAGGCTCGGGAGGGTTGGGGAGTTTGTGTCTTACCCTAAGGAAGCAGCCCCTAACCCTGTTGGTTCCCTGGACTTGGTTGTCCTGATAAGAGATGGTTTTGGGGAAGGGAGCTTGTTCCGAATTCCTTAAAACCATCCCACCTAGGTAGGCGCCCTCGGAGGGCAGTGGGTTGTGTGCGTTATCCGTGAACACTGCTGTCTGGCAGTGCGGCTGCTGGTCTCACTGTCGGCTGCTTCGCGGCCGTTGGGGAGCTTTTCTCATGAAGAAGGAAAGGAAAATGGGGTTTAATTGTGTGATTTTCTCTTTCGATGTAAATATATACATCAAGGAGAAAAAACATGTTCACTTCTGTTTACCATCCTTGTGTCCTACAAGAAGAAGTCTTCTCATTGTTCTCTCATGTATTAAATTTTTTAAAAATACATTTCGCTTCTTCTGACAAGCCATTAAAATTCAGCATTTAAATGTCACTCGTTGGCACGTAATTTGCTGTCATGAAAACAACTATGGGTTTATTTCCTGGCAAGAATCTCCTGTCGTATTGAGCTGCATGTCAAAACCAAAAGGGAAGAAGGAAATTTAAAGAAGAAAATCTAACACAGTTTTCTAATTCCTTAGAAGAGAAGGAAAAGAAACCATCTAATGGTCTGGAGTACAGGGACCGCCAGGGTGGTCTCCAGACGCGATGGCCGGGTGCGGGGCCAGCTGCTGGCTCAGCGTTCTGGGCACGTTCTGGCACATTCTGGTACGTTCTGGCACGTTCTACACGGAGTCGCTTGGTGTAGCAGGTCGGGCTGAGCTTCGGCCTCCTTCTTCCTTTCCCTGCCGCGGCCGTCTCTCTGCTCGCAGTCAGCCTCCGCCCACTAAACTGCCTTCTCTTTTGTCCGCGAGCCCACCCTGTGCGGGGAAGCTGGAGTCGTTCCTTCTTTCTGAGGTCCCGTCAAGGCCCAGCCCCGAGGTGCAGGCAGCCGCCGGCTGTGGGGTGGGGAGAGGGGGGCGTGGGTGCGCGGGGCGCGTAGACTCAGAGTTGAGACTCGTCTTTGCAGGAATTTCATTACGTTCAGTCGGACGCTTTCATGTGCTGGGAGCCGGTGGAGCGGCCTCTGAGAGTGGCGATGTTGGGGGGAAAGGAGAGGCCGTGAGGGGGCCCGTGGGACCAGGTGGCCGCTGGAGCACGAGGCCCAGAGCATGGCGAGAACTCTTGAGAGCTTGTTTGGAGGTTCTAGCAGGGGAGCGCAGCTACTCGTATACCCCTGACTGAAGAACGGTCCTCTCCTCTATCGGGGAAGGTCGTCCTCTTCGACCGAGCGCGCAGCTTCGGGAGGGATGCACATGGAGCGGTGAGGGAGGAAGGGGACACCCGCCTAGCCAGCCAGATCAGCCGAATCAACCCTGGCGATCAATGGGGTGACAGATGTCGCAGCAGGACCGCCCTCACATCCTGGCGAGAACTCTTGAATCAGCAGAAATCAAGTCGGGAAAGTGGAAGTTAAAATCGAAAAGAGATTATTTCATTAACGATAAGATGGCAAAAAATGAAGGACTCTGACAATCCCACGTATTGGCTAGAACCTAGGGTGAGCCGGACATTCTCAGACACAGCTGATGCAGCCGTTTTTGAAGCTGTTTTGGCAACAAAAGTAATTAAGTGAACATCTGAACGTCGCAGCTCTGACTTCCAGGTCCGTCCTCCGGCTTATCTGGGCTCCAGGCGTCCGAGCTCCGTGGGTAACAGCCGTCGCCGCCTCTGTGGCTGCGGAAACCAGCGGGAACGACGTCCGAGCGCGCGTCGGGCAGGGCGCAGGCCCGTGTTCGCGTCACCAGGGCCGGTGGACGGGGAGGCGCATGCCAGCGTGTCTGCCTCTCGCGCGTGTGTCGAGCAAACATGACGAGGTCCTGGTGAGCGCGTGGGGTCTGAGACCGTGCGGGGCGACAGGAGAGCAGCACCGGCGGCCACCGGGGGACCTGCGCAGTCTGCGTGGGGGGCGCGGGGCGCGGCGTGAGGACACTGTGTCCTCCGGGCCGAGGCGAGGAGCGATGCGGGCAGGAGGGTCCCTGATGCCACGGTTTGCGTCTCCACCAAGCGCCGCCGAGCGCGGGTGTCAATGAGGCGGGTTCATTCCTGTGTGCGGAGCACGTCTGTGTCTGTGAATGATGAAAGGGCCGGCGGCCCAGCAGGACTCACGGAGGAGTGAGGGGCGGACAAACGGGTAGAGACGAGCGAAGACAGAGAGGGAGCAGGAGGAGGCTGGGTCCCGGGCGAGGCCCAGAGCGCAGGCCCGTAGCACAGGCCCACGGCTGACCAGGGCCGGAGGCGTGCGGCTGCACGATGGGGAAGGAGGCCCGCGGGCAGGTGAGTGCGTGGGCCGCTGCACGGGGAGGAGCGCGGAAGGGCGATCGCAGCGAGTGTGGAGCGCACGGGGGACTCCGGACGGTGTGGGCCACTGGGACGAGCCTCCTCACGTAACAAGTCACGTATCTGTGTCTCCAGAGATCAGCTTTGCAGGGGGCAGGTGTGACGTCCCAGCGGGGAGTCTCCGCTGTCCACATACTGGCCCTGGAGACGCTGCCCCGGACAGGGAAGCAGCCCCCAAGCGGGTGAGGCGCCGCCCTCCTCAGCCCTGCAAACGCACGGTCCCGGGCGCTGGTCGCCTCCCACGCTGGCGCGGCCGCTGGGTGCACACGGCCGCCCGACTCCACAACGGCTGCGTGGCTCAGCATTGACCATCGTCTCCTCTTTGGTAAGAACCTTCCAGAACCACACTTTCTTGCGAGTCCGTGTTTGCCTGCAACACCCCCCGCACTCGAGCACCCGCCTCCCTGGACGGTTCTGGCGTCGAGGTGAAACGAGGCCCTGATTAAGTGAAAACCTCTCCCGCGACCAGCATTTCCTCGGAAGGCGTAGGAGGAGCGTCCGCGGTGCTGCGGGCTGTGGGCTGCCCAGCCAAGTGCGCTGCGGTGTCCAGCCGCCGGCCTAGCGCTGTCCTCACCGGCAGAGGCCGCGCTGCCCCCCCCCCCCCAGGCGTCTTTCCGGCTCCCTTTGAACACGTGGCTCCCGGCACGGTTCAGAGCTGGTTTCCAGACGGTCGACAGCAGGACACACGGGGGAAGATGAAGCGTGAGCGGCTGCTGCTGACTGTCGGTCAGTCGGCGAGGAAGACACAACAGTCCTGTGGTTAGCGGAGAACATATGGTCGATTCTTAAAGCTTAATTTTTCCTCAGCCCTTCAGGGCTGTGGTACCAGAAACTGCCGAGTTCGTGCCTGTCCCTCTAAGAGCTCGATTCTGAGAGAACCCGTCTCCCTGTGTGCCGGAGCTCGCCGTCGCCTCTGAGGGGCACAGTAGCTAGGAAATACACGTCTTCGGGGTGAAGAGCTCCTATTTTCTGGGATTTTCCGGGACTTCCGGAACATCGCTCCTGGCCACGCGCAAGGGCCCTCCTGCTGTCCCCCTGCCCATGCCTCCTGCTCAGTGTTGTGTCCAGGAAGCTGCCGGTCATCTGTTCTGGTTCCTGAGATGGACACCTGTGTCATCTCGATACCAGAATGTCTTCCAACATAAGCGTAATTATCTCAGCTTTACCCACGTGGCCGGCAGGCCTGGGGACGTCATCCTACACTGCCCAAAGCTTTTGTCTCTATTCCCCGAAATCTGTTCTCTGCCCCACGGCTCCATAATAACTCTTTCATGCTCGCTCGAAAGCCCCGTGTTGTAAACTCAGAGATGTCTGCTTCACCCTGGATTTCAAACACAAAATGTACCTTTTTCTTCTTACTTTAGGTAAGCAAGTCACTTTTCCTAAGACACTAGAAAAAGACAGGTTCCTCTGGTTTTAGGGTTATGTGTTTAGGATGCTGGGTGTGGATTTGTTTAGAAATACCAGAAAATTCATCCTAAAGCTTTCCTGGGGGGTGTCTAATTTCTTCTGTTTCACGCTCTGAACGAAGAGGGAGCCTCTCCTGAGGGCGGTTGGCTTGTTAATGGCAGTGACCCTAGTCACAGGCTCAACCAGACCTTACTCACGGCTTCTCGGGGAAGAATCCTGATGCCTAATCAAAGGCCAGAACTACTTCTTAGAACACAGCCTCCCCTTAGCCTTATCCACAGAGGAAACCGTCACCCTAGACAGGTTTCTTACAAGAGGGGAGTTTGCACGAGGCCACAGAATCTGGGTGATGGGGGCTGGGTTTTGACCTGGGAGCGCCCATGTCCCGTTCTCCTCCTGGCAGGGATCAGGGCCGCCTGAGACCTTTAGAGTCCCAAGAGAGCTGGGGTTTATCTGATTTTATATGTTACTGATTCAAAAGCCTTTATGGAGAGCCATCTTTGTCGGGGCCTCATCTGGGGACACGGCCCCCGACGGACACGCTGCCGGATGCAGGTCATTTTGGTGTCCGTGTTCTTCAGGGGCGTGTGGTGCAGTGCAGGACCGGCCCTCCCGTGTCAGGGCTCCGTGAGGCCCCTCACTCCCCGGGCCCCCTCCCCAGTCCGGATCTGCTCCTTCCTCTGTCAAATCAGGAGAATTGAAAATTAAGCTTTCGTTTTTGCTGGGAGGACCGTGGGAGGTGGGGCGCAGCACGGTGCTGTTCTCACTATTTCTGGTGCACGTGGCTGTGCCCGACCGCCAGGTTCGCCGTGGCCCCGTTCTCAGGGGAAGAGCCTCAGGCGCGTTCTCCAGTCTTCTGCCCGGACGCCCGTGCTCAGCTGCGTGAACTGCTAGCGGTCTGCGTGCTTCCGAAGCAGACACGTGTCCGCGCAAGCCGGGAGGAGCCCGTGTCCTTCCACTCGCGTGTGCCGGGCGCAGGGCAGCCCTCGGGGGTCGGGCAGGGGCTCCCCGCGGGGCGGCCGGGGTGGCGGCTGATCCCGGCTTGCGGCCTGCCCACTTCCCCTCTCGCCCCCAGGAGAATTCTGCTTTGAGCTCGGAAGTTAAACCTTCTCTGCAAAGAACACGTCTTCCGTTGCTCAACGTCTGGGGCATCTGAGGTTTGGTTCTCGGAAAGAAAGAGGTTTGTGATTCTTCTCTTGTGCGGGTAACGGACCGGCTCGGGGAATCGAGCGGGTGGAGGAAACCAAGGCCCGTCGGGACGTCCCTCAGGCCCCCCCATCGCCGTCCGCGCTCCTTCCATCTCCCGCTTCTCTTTCCATCCGCTCTGCTCCCGCCGAAACCTGCTCTCTCTCCCTTTATCCCAGTACCGTAGTGAAAGGCCTTCAAAGACCGGGTTTCAGAAAACATCCCCCAGAGAGGGCCACTTACGGACGTGGAGATGGTTTGTGTGCAAAGACTGGGGTGTTCGGGGCGGTGAGATTATCTTGAATTTCCGGGTGGAGGGCGGAAGCCGGGAGGCACCTGCCGCTCCCTCTTGCCCTCTCCTTCCTGTCTCGTGCCCAGCGGATTGTCAGCACGGGGAGGGCCCGTGGGGTTCCTGCTCCACGGGGCAGGGGCAGCGGTGCTCTTCAGCTGTCACTTGGCAAACTGTGAGGTCGTGCGGCCTCCCCGAGCTTGGGCGTCTGCGTGCGGAGCGCTCGGCCTCGGGCTGGGTCCCTGTGCCGGGAATGAACCCGTGCAGTTAGGGTTAAGGGTGTGGTGTCTGGCTGTGGAACGGCACGTGCGTGTTTGTGCAGAGAAGGGCCGGACAGCAGGGCCTTACACACGTCTAGCTGTCAGGAGCCGCTGGGGAGCAGCCAGGTCACGCCCGGATTTGCATAGGCGGGTGCGCTCGGCGAGGTCCCGCTGGCCTGGCCGGGCGGGTCGGGAAGTGTGCGGCAATGGTTAGTGGTCACACTGGTTATTTTTCGGGGCTGTGATTTGACCTTCACAGCCTCTCTTCAAGAGAGGTCACCCTGTAGGAGGCAAGTGGTTCCTGCGTTCAGTTTCCAGGTTTATTTGTGAGAAATGGCGTTGTGGAAGGGCACTCCCGTGTCTTTCTGGAATCGTCAGCTGGGAGGTCGGAAGGCGGTTCCCTCCCAAGGGCAGCCCCCTCGTCGGGGCGAGGCCTCTGAGTCTGGCACGTGTCTCTCTCCCGGGAACACCCAGGCCAAGATGCTGACCTCCTTTCACTGTGCTGAGCCTTTAGGGAAAGCGTGAGAGCGAAACCTGTTCTCCTCACGGGGGTGATTCTCCCTCCGTGGGAACCTGTCCTGGGGCCTGCTCTGTGCTGCAGGTCAGAGACTGGGAGGGGACAGAGGGGGAGGGGAGGGGAGGGAGGGGAGTGCAGGGGAGGTGACAGCGCTTCTTTCCCGCTCGCTCCGCAGTGCACAGCCACGGGGCTCCTGGGACGTGCGTGCCCCTTGTTAGGTCCTGAACGGGATGGGTGGTAGCCGTGGACTGTCCTTTCCCCACAGGTCGGCGAGGAGAGGACGTACGGGTGCCAGGAAGGGCATGACTTTGGGAAGAGGATGGAGGAGGGAACATTTTTTTCTTTTTTTCCAATTCGGCTTCAGAGACAGGACATGGGGACCGTTGGGGCTGCTGGAATACTGCACAGGGAGAGGGCTGCTTGCCTGGATGTCTCTGGCTTCGGTGCTGGGCGTCTCCATCACGACAGGTGACCTCAGGCTGTCACAGGGCAGTGGTTTGACCCATCCAGGGGCCTGCTCTGTTGAGGTGGGACTCGGGACAGCCCATATCGCATCCCCGTCACGCCCTCCCCTGCACTCCTCTTGCTGGTGTCCTGGGCGATATTTACCAGAACGACCCCCTCAGATAGCGGGTGCACGGCCCGCAGATCCTGGGTGCTCCTGGAGGACAGAGGGCAAGTCCAGCCCGGCTGTGTCTCTCGACCCAGGACATGGTCACTGCGAGGTGGCCCCGTGCAGGGATCGAGGGCTCTGGCTTCTCACCGCTCCGGGCTCTCCCTGCACAGCTGAGGTCCCAGGAGCCCAGTGGGGCCCCGAGGTGGGGAGCGGGGCACTTTCTCAAAACATAGTTGTAAGGTTTTATAGGCGAGATAAACGCGACACCAGGCAAGGTAGGCACAAGGCAAGATTTATTAAAGGCATCTCCGGCGACGTTTCAGGGCTCGGGAGAAGGGGAGCCAGGAAAGTCGCGCGGGAGGAGGTGGGCACCCTCGGGCGAGGTTCCGCGACTGCGGAAAGGGGAGTGGGGGAAGTCGCACTGGGACGGAGTCGGCGGGTCTTTTATCAGGCCAAGGCAGGGCGTGGGCTCGCATCCATATTTGGTGATGGGAAGGTGTGGGGTGGGGGGTCCTGATACTCCCGTTTCCCGCATAGGTATCGGGTCACCTGTGGAGACGTGACTTGGCGTACACCCTTTTGGCGGGAGAGTCAAGGGTTAAGGAAGGGGGTGGAGGGGACTGGAAGATGGCGGCCCTGGCGGTCATTTCTATTGTTCCTCCAATAGTCCCTCCTCCTTGAACTTTGTCTTTAAAGGAAACAGATCAGATCACTGTGTGCAGAGGTGCGTTTTCCCCCAGTGCCTGCAGGGGGTTTCGGTTTGTGACCCGGGAGTGTCTTCCTGGGTGCATGTGTACATCCACGGGGAGGAGGGGGCCGGCAGGCGGGTCTGCATGGAGCTGGGCTTTGGTACTCACGTGTGGGGACTCTGAAGGGTCGAGCTGGGCAGCAGGCCGGGGGAGGCCCCCGGTGCCAGTGCTCCACGCGGTCTCTGGTCTCAGGGAAAGACCGTGGCCAAGGGCATCTCAACTCCCAGACCAAAACACTCCGTGCACCAGGTCCCCACGGCTCTGGGCGCGGCCTTGTGGGGGACTCTGGAAGCTTCCTGGGGCCGGAGGGTGATCAGGAGGACAGGTCCTGAGAGGGCTGTGCAGCTGCGGCCAGCAGGGACGGGAACCGGGCGTCAGGGAGGATCTCCTGGGAGGCATCCGAGGGAGCTGTGCCTTTGAGGAAGAGGACCCCGAGGGAAGGCAAAGCCCCGGGGGGAGAGCGAAGAGGGAGGTGCCTTGGGGACAGCCCATCGGCACCTACTGGACTTTGCCAAGGTGGCAGCAGGTACAGGTGGAAACAAGACCAGAAGGCGGTTCTAGGGTGAAGGGGAGGGGACGCTGACAGGTGGGGTGGTGTCCTCTGGAGACGCTGGATTTCACTGAAAACCCAGATTTACTCCTCTCTAGCAGCAGATGGACCGGCGCCCTGTGCCCTCTTCTGCACGGAAGGTGCAGCGTGAGGCTGTCCCCCACCTGCCGAGCCCAGGGCTGTCTCCTCTCCTGGGTGGTCTAGCCTGGAGGCTGCGCACAGGGCACCGCTGAGGCCCAGGACCAGCCCTGGCAAAGCGGCACCTTGCCTCTCACCAAAGAACAAAAATTACTCACAATTACATGCAATTAGCAATTTTAAATTATTAATGGTGGTGAAAGAATGTGTCTATTCAACAAGTAATTTGTCGTAATTTTTAGTAATTGAAAGTAATTTCTAGCAATTAAACCCTAATTTAGTGCATTTTCTGGGTGACGCCCTTATTCAAGGGGTGCCTCTGATCGACTCTCGGTGCTTTTCCAGGGCACTTTGTTCAGTAAAATTTGCGGGGTGGGGTATCGGGGGAGCAAAAGAGCCCATGTTGGAAACACAGGGAGAATAAGGAGCTGATCCAGGCTGACCCCACAGAGCTGGGATTCAGCCGAGGGGCCTGTGGCACAGGCCTTCCCCGCAGAGCCCCCTAGGCTCGCTCGGAGTCACACGCGGGAGCCGGTCTTGTGATGAGGCCAGCGTCCAGGAAGGGCGTCCGGCTGCCCCTGCGCTGGGTCGCCGTGTCGCAGTAAGCTGGCCAAGGCAGCAGGTGGCCCCCACCGGCGGCCGGGGCTGGAGCGGCTGTGGGAGGGGGCGGACAGCGGCTGGACAGCGGTGCTGTGGGGAGATCTGATTCTCTTTCCTGACTTCCTCCCTGAGCTTTCCGAAGCCCCTCCCCCGGGGGCAGGTGTGTGGGGGTGGGAGGACGGACGGGGACTCTGGCAGCTCGGAGGAGTTAACCTAATCACGGCGGATTTGCATGTGAAAAGCAGCCTGGAGCCGGTCTTTGTCTACCGAGGAGGGCTCTCACCCCTGATGAGATCTGTCATCTCTTTTGTCAAGTAGCAAATAAATATTCTGACTAAATTCTTCAGAAATGAAATGACTTGGTATATCTGGGAATGTGCTTTATTCCCCTTGCAAATTAGTCATTTTGACTATGCATGACTTCCTCCTCCGGCCCTGGGTAGTCACTGGAACTTGAGTGTGGTCCCTGCCTTTCTGTGTGTGTTTTCTGTGGGAACCGCGGATCCCGGCAGAGACAGAGGTGTCTGTGACGCAGAGACGAAGGGCTGGCCGTGGTTACACACGTTTCTGGCTTTCTCGGGGTGGGGGGCGCGATCAGGCAGCCCCGTTGTCTTCCTGGACGGGGTCTGGGCCCTGCCCTCCCAGTGGTGCAGGCCGGTGTGGGCGGAGTCTGGGTCCCTGGCGGTTGGTGTCCCGTGGGATCCCGCAGGCGCTCAGGGCATCTCGCACCGTCGTCCTTCTGTTGCCTGACCCGAGGGTCCCGCCTCGCCCTCGGCCTGGGCTCTCCCAAGCTCAGGCCCACAGCTGCTTCAGGGTCGCCCACCCTGTCGCCTGGGCTCCCGCGGGGAGCCTCTACCTTCTCCGACCTCGGATCCTGTTCCAGGCAAACATTGGGTCATGCTTCCTCCTACGACATTAAGAACGTAATCCCCAACACGTGAGAATTTAAAAAAATGAATATAACGCTGTGATATAGAGACAGATGGAGGAAAACCGAGTGCTGATCAACCAGCATTTGTGGCATGTCCGTGCCCTGCCCGGGCTCGGCCGAGGGCCAGAGGAGCTGCCTGGAGTCGGATCTCAGGGAACCGCGAAACCGACCTCAGGACGGTTCCTCCAAGAGCCGCGGGGCCCGGCACCATTTCCGAGTGGTGACAGGTGCTCAGTAGATGACAGGAAGAAGGGGGGACTGCCTTCCCGAAGGTTGCCCTTCTGCCCTGAGTCTCCAAACAAGGCCTGGGGCTCTGGAGTGCACGCTTCTTTGGGTCTGTTTGTGTCCTTTTGGGCCCCGTGACACCCAGAGACGGGACAGCTTTGCTTCCTTCCGCTCAGTCGTCTGATGCCAGGAGCCCTTGCTTGGCTGACTTCTCCGGCTCCCGGCGGTGCTGGTGAAGCCCCGCGGGCACAGGGAAGCCGGGCCTGGGTTTACAGAGCAGCTCCGTGTGGGGAGGGACGCCGCCAAGCAGGTGCTCCCCTCACGGGGAAGCCGGGGTGCCGGGCTCCCTTTCCCGGGGCGTTTGTGAAGGGCAGTTCCGCATGGCAGCCCGGGGGCTTTGGCGAGCTCTGACCTTTTCAGCGTATGTTGATCTGGTCTTTCTGAGTGGATACGGCACTTGTACCTGCCAACAGCTCCTCAGGCAACATAGTTAGGAGGGTGGGTGGGAAGCAAAGGGCAGTAGGTTCCCTTCCGCAAACTTAACCAGAGAAGGCAGAGGTGAAGCTTGAAGGTCGCGGGTCTCTCCGCGCTCCAAGCATAAAAAAAGAAGCAAGAAGAGGTAAGGGGTCCTCGGAAGAGCTCCCGGTTCCGAGACCGGCTCCTCGAAGGCCAAGCGGGCCGTCGGATGGCTCATCCTCCCAGGTCCTGTTCACTCACTGCCACCGTGTGCCTGACTCACGTCCCCAGCTTCTCGCAACGGGCCAGTGTTGACAGCGGGCTGAGGGAACGTGACCTCCTGATCTCAGGGCGTCTGTTGGTCTGGGCCGGAGCACGTGAAGCCCTCACCTTGGCTGGCTGGGGCAGGTGTGCGGGAAGCTGGGGGAGCTAAGCCAGCGCTGCTGGGACAGAGGCGTCCTGGGAGTCCCCTGGTGCAGACAGACGGGCATGGCCGAGACGTAAAGCTCCGTCGTGTTAGACCGCGGAAGTGCTGGGGTGACTTGGTCGCGGTAGGGCCCCCACAGCCTGCTGGGGAGGAAATCCACAGCCTGGGGGAGGCTGATGCTGAACCAGACGTGTGGCTGTTGCAGGATAATGGAACAGAAGCCTGGCATTCGTGAGGGAGGTACGACTTCTGCGAATGCCAAAATTTATTAATGAATTCTAAAACAGCATGTAATCCGTTCCTTAAAATGGTCAAGATGTGAGTTAAGGAGTTAAGGAGCATTTGGGATGACTTGTCGATCTGTAGGAACAGGACCACGGCAGTTAATAAAGACACTGAAATACAGATCACCACTAAGACGGACGACACGGCTCCGGCCCCGTCGTTAAGTGGAACGGAGGGAGTGGTCGGCTGCGGTGACCCGGCGAACGGGGGTGTCCGGCTTGCTCCGCGTGCGAGGGGCGGAGAAGGGGACGACGCGCGCTGTGCCCGGCTCCGCCAGCGGCCCTGGGAAGCAGGACGGAAGGCAGGGGTGAGGAGCAGACGGCAGAGGCGGGTGGGGAGAGGCTCCCTCTCCGGCTGCTTCCCCGTCGGAGCCTGGGGGCTTCTCCTGGGGGCGCTTCCCGACGGGGTGGGGCCAGGGGGTGGGTAGGTGATGCTGGTGGGGCGTGGGCTGCAGGGTCCCTCACGGCTCCTGCCCCTGCTGTCCTCTCGGCTGGCCCCGTCCCTCCTACGCCTCATCCGCGCGTCCCTCCCCAGGCACCGTGGGCTGAAGTCCCATTTTCATTCCCTGAAGAAAACCCTACGAGAGTGGGGCTCCCTGTCAAGGGCTCTTGGACCCACGGGCCCCTCGATCCTACACTCAGAGATTTTTACACTTCATCGTGTTGGCTCGAGTCTAGACTCGGGTTACGCTCGTGGTGTTACCGTGTCCGCTGCGTGTGGGCCTGTGGCGTCCCGGCGGTGGGACCACACGCTGGTGGAGACTGAAAAGGAACCCAGTGGGAGTGGGGAACCACATCTGGACCTTAGAAGGCACAAATCACGGGTTTTCTGAGCAAATCTGTTCAGTGTCTTTGGTAAGCAATGCCGAAAATCCATGATTCTGACTCGAGGCATTTCTCTACTTGTGACAAAAGTCACTTACAAAATCAGTCCATGAAGAGTTGCACAGTGATCCAAGCTACCGAACGTGGACTGGCCGTTCTCCTTCCTGACCTTGATGCCGCAGGGTTTGCAAAATGTGGAGTTTGCCCTTGTGTGCAGATGGCCGTGGCCAGAGAAGTGGCCCCCCGAGACCCGGGCAGGCTCATTCCCACGGCAGTGACGTCCTCAGGGCTCTGGCTGTCATGACGACGTGCCCGTCCGGCTGGAGTGGCACCTTAGCCCGGACGCTGCCTCTCTCCAAGCTCCTCCAGCCTCCCCCCACCCCGCTTGCCTCGGGTTCCTTTACGCTCAGCCAGGACCCAGGAAATGGTGGAATCGGTCGGATAATCCATTCGTAAGGACCGGCTGTGGAAAACCATGTGGACCACGCCGGGTGTCACGTGAGAACCGCAGCGCAGCTGTCGGAGGTCGCAGCGTCGCGCTTCAGGCACGTGAAAAGGCGGACGTGGACAGACCCGTCCCCAGAGCTCGAGTCGGAATCAGGGACACCTCTGAAGCGTGAGGAGGGGTAGCCGTGGCGGGTGTCGCTATTGGGTCAGACCTTCCCCCGGAATCTGTCTGGGGGGCCAGTGCGAAGGGGCTTCTGGGGGCCGAGGCTGCGTCGAAGGTTCTCGTTCCCCTCCTGGCCTGCGTCTGGAAGCCGCAGGTGGGGCTGAGCGGAGCCCATCGGACGGGACCCCGCGAGAGTGTTTGGAAAGAACATTCTGTGCTTGGGCTGTGACGGTCCACTCGGTGGATGTCCGTGTCGTGACCTGTGAAGAACTTCCGATGACTCGTGGGGCGCATCATCAGAGCGGACTTGCTGGGCCGTCGGTGAGTTCCCGCTGTCTGGGGAAGCTCGCGTGTCTGCAGAGGGGGCCGGGCGCCCGGCTTGGCCATGCCGCAGGGCCCCCCGCCACCCCCCACAGACCGCCCGCCGAGATGGCCGCCGAGGGACCTGGAGGAACCGCGGCCGCTCGGGTGTGGGGCCACGTCGATCCAGGCTTTTCAGGCCGCGCCTGTCCTCGTCGCCGCCCGGCTCTGTCGGCGCCGACCGCGGCTGCCGGGAGCTGGGGGCCGGCCGTGCCGGGTGCGGAGGGCCAGGCTGAGGTCAGAAACGTGGTCTGCGGCTCCCAGTGCTCGTTCCCAGGCCCTGGCGCCAGAGCAGACTCTGCTCCACTCACGGCACAGACGGGACCACCTGCCGGCCGCGTCGGTGAAGCTGAACTTCTGTCTCTCCACGGCGTCCGCCCCCGGCTGCTCTCCGGAACGCGGGCGGCTGGACACGTTGGCCCTTCTTCAGCCAATTACGGCCCAAACTTCCGGCATCATCGCCCTCACCTGACTCCGTTTCCTCCGGCGTTCGGCCCGCCGAGGGGGGTGCGCCTCCGCCAGGAGCACCCATGTCCCCGCAGGGCCGCAGCTGTGACCGCGGCTCCGGGGAGTCCGGGGGCGGAGCTCTCCTCTCCGCCTCTCGCTCTGGGCCCTCTGCCTCCAGCCTGCCGGGTCTGCCCCGGCGGCACACAGGGCCGGCTGCCGGCGGCCTCCCGTCACAGGGCCTCGCGAGACCCCCTCCCATGAGCTGGCCGGCTTCCTCGAGGCTCCCGGGGCAGAGCTGGGGGGGTGCTGGTTTGGGTGGCAGGGGGCACCGTTTCTAGCATCGTAGGCACAGCCCATCGTGTAAAGAAACGGTCCAGGTCCTTGCAGTGAGGTGGCCCAAGGAGGACAGCTGCCGAGGCTGGGTTTTGTCTGTGGCCCGTGGGCTGTCCCTGGACCTGAGCCCGGGGGGCGGGTGTGCCCGCAGCTCTTTAGAAGAGGGTTCTAAGTTGGGTCTCCTCTGGTTCCACAAGCAGGAGAGAGGAGGAGCCCAGGGCTCAGACCTCGTCCAGAGACGGTCGTCAGGGCCCTCCGCTCGAGCCCCAGGCGCAGTCCCACGGTCGCGGCCCACGGCTCACCGGCTCGGCCGCCCTCCCCAGGAGGGGCCCCAGGGGTGCGGCTCCCACACCCGCTCCGCCCAGAAGCCCCGCAGCTCCGGGATGGGGACCCCAGGGGATGCCCGCATGCGGCTCGGTGCTGCCCCCTCCGCCTCGGGCAGCAAAGAGGAGGGGGAACAGCAGCGTGTCCGGGATGCAGGGGAGCGGGCGTCCGGGAAGAGGCCTCGGTGCTCAGCAGGGGTTCCGCAGCCGCCCTGCGTGTGCCTCGTCAGCTCCCGCGTTAACAGACACTGTGGTAGCGTCACCGCTCTTCCCGCCGGCTGGCCTGTCGGTGGTTTTTCCCATTTGGCATATTTGAGTTCCAACCGGAAGTGGTCGGTTCTCAAACCGACTGAACTCGGTCCGCGAGGATCGGAGCTTCCCCCCTGTCCGAGGGAAGCTGACCTGTGGGGGCCGCCCCTGCACCGAGGCCTCGCCGGCTGGGGCCCCTCCTTCCAAACCTCTCCTTCCTGGGGTCGGGTTAGGCACGGCCGGATGCCACGTTGTGAGGGCAACTGTCCGGAGTCCTCGGGACGGGCCAGCCCTGTGCCCTGCCTCCTCCAGGCCGGCCGTTGAGCTGACAGAACGTTCTGGCTCTTCCCCCAGCTCACCTCCCGCTCCTGCCCCGGGTTCTGGCTTGTGCCGCTGCCCTCGGAGGCGTGGGGGACGTTGCAGAGGCAGTGGGCCTGCTGCGTGGGCTCGGTCTGTTGCCCCGGTGTCCAGGCCTGGGAGAGCTGACCAGCCCCGGTGACCCTGGGGCGCTGCCCTGGCCTCCCGGTCATGCCCCGTGACTCCCACAGATGGAGCCGTGGCCGCTCCATGGAGAGGAGGTCAGAAGAGGGCCCAGGACCTCGATGCCCTCGTGGCAACTCCTTGCCGCTTGGGAAGGGCTGCAGGGTGGGAAGCCCGTTTCGCCGTGTGGCCTCTGACTTCCAGAGCGTCCAGTAAAACAAAGATGAATTCAGTGTGGGGTGTTCCTGGATATCAAGAAAGGCCCCGTTTGAAGGGAGCGTTTCATCTAGCTGCTTATTTTCTTTCTTTATTTTTTAACTCATTTTGGCGTCTGAAGGGAAGGCTGAGGCTACGTGCTGCCGGGGCTCCCCCAGAGCACCCGGTTCTCGGTGCCGATGGAGAGAAGAGTGGACAGGCCGTGTCCACAGGGACAGGGCCTTCATTTGGGCTGTCGACATTGGCATTCACCATGTCAGGCAGAGCTAACAGGAAGGGGGGTGGACGGTTCAGTCCCCCTGAGGACGTCTCACACCCTTGTTCTGCTCAGGACCCTGGGTCTGTGCAGTAGGACGTGGAGACGGGCTGTGCTGAGTGCACCGTGCCGCCTGGCCCGGCTGTCTGAGCCGCACGCTCCGCCCGGCCCTCTGACTCGGCCTCTCTGCAGGGATCGGGGGCCCCAGGGTGGCGAGCTGCCTGCCTGTACCCTGGAGGCCAGCACTGCTGTGCGTCTCCTGTGGGAGCACCGAGCTGCGTGCTCCCCGGCCGGGGCCACAGCCTGGGCCGAGCCCGTCCCACACCTACATGGGACCCTGCTGTCTGGTCCCAAGACGAGTCTTACCGTCCGCACCTTGCAGCCTCCCAGGGGAGGCAGCAGGCTGGAGGGTGAGCTTTCCCCCACCTTCCCACCAGGACCATTTCCCAGGTCCCTGCAAAGAGAAGAGGAAGGAAGCCTGGCGATTGGCAACGAGGGAACCCGTCTCACTCAGGTTCGGAAAACACACGCATCATCGGGAGAAGTTCACCCTCCAGCGGCTCACTGAGCCCCTGATTTTCCTCCTCCCAGACACACCGGGGCTCTCAGGACATGTCTGTCCTTTCCCGCTGATGGTTGGAGCTTTCATGGCGAAGAGGCTTGGGTCATTTGGAGAAGCCTAAGGAGACAGCCAAGCCTTCTGGGCTTCTGCCACCGTGGAAGGTGGTGCCATCGGGTGCCTGTTAATGTTGAAGACAGCAGCGCTTAGATCTGAGCCTGGCTCTGGCTGGCAGCCTGAGGGACACCCGTGCTCGGAGGGTACGCTGGCCCCAGTGTCCCCGCGTGCTCCCGGGCCCCTGCCAGGGCTCTGAATTTGAGCATCGTGTGCACGCACGGCAAGTCTCACAGTAAGAGGGCCGCTCCCCGTCCTCAGAGCCCGTCAAGGAGCAAGGAGCAGGGAAACGCGCCTGCCTTCCGCGGTCTACCGTGGGGTCTTGGGTGGGTCCTGGAGAAGCAGCTTGAGGTCCCAGGACGGACGGGCTGACGAGCTTCAGAAAGCACGAGAGGGACACATGTGCGATATCATCGGGGCCCCGGTGCGCCGGCCGTGAACACCGAAGGAACGTACTCGACGGCCTGGCATGTGCTCGGGAGGGCGCGCCCTCGAATGGAAGGGGGCCACGTGCACTGTGTTCAGGCCGCTGGTGGGGGCCCCTGCCCATCGCTCTATCCCCCGAATCCGGCCCCAGGGAGCGAAACTGGGTGAACGGGCCCCACAGGGAGGTTCCGGTTCTGGTTCCATGGTGTGGGCTTCTGTCCCCTCTGTCCCCGACTCCTTCAGCTGTCCCTGAAGGAGCCTTTCCGAGATGTATGCCCGGCCCTCTTCCCACCGGCTCCTCGTTCCTTCCTTTCCACCGGTGCGTGTGCAGCACACTGCGCCAGGTTTGGTTTTCACGGGAAACGTGTGCCTCCGCGTGACCTCCGGCCGCCAGGCTGCCTGCCTTGGGAGCACGTGTGAGCGAGCGACGAGAGCACTGGGGTCCCCTCCTCCCGCACGGGGGAAGAAGACCTCCCAGGTGACGGGATGCCCTGGCCCAAACCCGGTCCCGTGCGGAAGGTGGTCTGGCAGGGGGAGCCGAGAGGAGGAGGCCCCGCTCTGCTGGCACAGACAGGACTCCGCGGGACCGGCGGTGCCGGCCCCCGCGGCCTGAGGAGTTCGTGGGGTTATGGAGACTCCGGGTTTGGAGGAACGTCTCAGAGCCACATTGTGAAGTCCTCGCGACGTGCTGTATGTGGGACGTGCCCGGTGACGCCCCTCTGCCCCCCCTCCCCGTGAGACGTGAAGGTTAACAGCCGCAGAGACGTCTTCAGCTCTGGTGTCCCGTCTCCTCTCCCGAATCAGCAGGGTTCGCCGCAGCGCGACACACTTAGGAGGTGCTGTCCGCTCTCAACAGCTTGTTACCCTCCGTCCGGGGGCTCGGCTGCTGATTCTGGGGCCGTGATGCCCACAAGCTCCGGGGGCAGGAGACGTACACCCGAACCCCGTGGCCGCCTTCTGAACGGCCCTTCCCAGAGGGTGAAATGAGGGTGTCCACGTGTAAGAGGGGTCAGGCGGAGGCCTGACGTGCGTTGGGGGGACGGGAGTTACTGGGGAGGTCCACCCCCGGTCAGCAGAGCGTGTGAAGGCAGAGAGGCTGGTGACTCGCCGGCGTCCGGACCGGCCATCCCTCGGCTTTCCGGTCAATTTCCACGCGTCTTTGAAACCAGGCAGGGGAGGCTGTTCTCGCCCCGTGCCCTTTGGGACCCCAGGGACCTCAGCGGCAAACACTCAGCAAAGCCCCGTTCGGCTTCCTGGAAGTCAGGGCCTGGGACGGGGGCAGGGACCCAGGGCCACCCACAGACCGAGTCGGGACCCCATGGGGCACGAGTCTTTGCCCTCTAGCTGCCGGGGGACTGGAGCCCTTGGGAGCAGAGCCTGGCCATGGCCTGGGGCCCCGTTCTCCGCTGGAGGCTGGGGGAGGCACAGACGGCCGCGGAGTAGAGCTTGACGGAGGGAGTGGGACCCACAAACCTGGGCAGCCTGGGGAGCTCCGAAGCTGTTCTTCTGGAGAGCGGGTCCCTCGTGACCACAGCTCTGAGAGCCCAGGGCCACAGTCGTTCAGCTCAGAGGTGCGGGAGACCCACACCGTCACGCTGAATGGCCTGCCTCCCCGCCCAGAGGACGAACCCGGGGCCGCCGGACGGCCCTTCCCTCAGCCACAGGGCAGCAGGAGGGAGGGGGGAGGGCAGCGGTGTGCACACGTGTGTTTCTGTGTGAATAGACACGGGATACACGCGTCCATGTGTGTATGTAGCTGAGTACATTGGCATGGGTGCACGAGTGTGTCACGTGTGTGCATCTGTGGTTTGTGTGTGTGTGTGCCTCCCGGACCTCAGTGACCCCGTGCCTCGGTGACCCCCATCCCAAACCCTCTCTGCACCCTCATCAGTCTCAGCTCAGTGCTACTAGAATTTGGGCAGGCTTCCCGCCAGCGACCACACGGGATGCTTGGGGAAGGAGGAGCCCCCACAGCCTCACATGCTGGGTTTCTTTTCCAGGCAATCTGCTCTCAATTTCCCAATCTCCTCTGTCCTTGGTGCCCTCCCGGGGGGCCGCCTCTGCCTGCCAGCCCACTCTCCGCTGGCCCCTCCGCTGGCCCCTAACCCTGCCTCTCCCACTCGCCCCCAGCCACCCTGCTGGCCTGTGGTGTGCCACAGGCACCACCTTCCCGCTCCCACTGTGTCCTCTGGGCCGTTGGGGTCAACACCTATCAGAAATGTCAGCAGTCCGCGTCGCGCTGCTGTCCACTCGGGTTGGGCAGCCAGGTTCCCGTTAGAGCGGCAGCTTCTCAGAGGCACTGATGGTGCCGGTGCTCCCACAACAGGGGCTCTGGGGCGCGGAGCTGGCCCTGGGCTGGGGTCTTCGTGGCGTGCTCCCTCGGCCGCCTTCCGGCTCTGCTGTCCCTCGGGCTCTCGTGGCGGCAGTAGTGGGCGTCCTTGGCCTCCGGTGGCCTGCCCACGCTGCTGATTGGCTTTTGGGGCTGGCTTAGTGTTGTGGGTTTTCCGGACTCGTCTTTTTACCGTGCTCAGGATGATAAGCCCTGTCCGCCAGTGCCCCGTTCTGGGAGGTGCTGAGTGGCCGCGCCCGGGCTTTCCTGCAGACGCGGTCCCCAGGCAGGTGGCCTCGCTGTGACCGACCCCACGGAGCTCCGGTGGTCCAGCCAATCTGTATCTGTGCGTGAGTGTGTGTTAAGTGTGCAAGGACTTCAACCTTGCTGTAGGTGCTTGAATGTCTGTGGGAGAGCGCGCCGTGCCCGCTGCTTTTGGAGACTGTGGGCAAACGCTCTTCAGTTTCGTAGTCCTGGGCTTTGTTCCAACGCGCTGTTTCTCTAGGTTTTCAGGAAACGCTGTACCCTGCCAGATCCATGGCTTCCGTGAACCATGGTTTATGGATGCACGCGCTACTCTGCATCACGGACGAGTTATTTATAAAGCGAAGCTTTGTATGTAAGAGCTTATTTCCCCATGGAATTACTTAATAAAATTTGAGCTGTGCGCGGAGAAGGCCGTCTTGCCGGAACCGGCAGGGAACTCGGGCCACGCCGGCAGCAACCGCGGGAAGGCGGCTCACGGCAGCGCCTTGCCCACGAGCCCTCGCGGCTGGCGATTCGCGCGGCTTTGCCGAGCTTGAGCGCTTGGGGACTGAGGTGGTTGGTGCCTCCAGAAGCGCCGTGGGCAGAAAAGAGGGTCTTTGTCGGTTGGGCACGTAGGCGTTCTAAGTCTCGTGTGCAGGGTACAGTCTCCTACACACGCGTGAATGCGCACACTTGTACACACGCACACACGAAGACACAAGACGCACGCACACACTCGCACACCCACGAACACATACACACACGAAGACACACGCACACACGAAGACACAGGCATGCACACGCTCGCACACCCGCACCCATGAAGACACACACGCACCCACTTGAACGCGACTGTACACATTCGCACACACACACTCCCACACATTTGTACACACACGAAGACGCACACATGCCCACACTCATGCAGTGTGAACACACACGTGTGTGACACGTGAACGCTTGCCTGCACTCACACACAGCCGTGTGCGTACATGCAAACAACACGCACAGACACACACAGAGGCTCACACGGGACAATAGGCACAGGACACGGACACACACGGACACACATAAAACAGGTGCGCACACGTGTACAGATGCGCACACACACGCGGTTGCGTCTCCTCCCCGTGGACGGGGAGGGCATTGGTCACCTCGTCCCGGCTGGGGGGCCGTGGGGGCTGCAGGAAGGGGTTGCTCCTCCTCCTACAGACCCCGTCAGCGGCCTTTTCCGAGCGCGAAGCGTGCCCTGAGGCGCGGTTTTCAAGGTCGTAGACGGAAGGGCTCCCGTCTCGCCCTTGGTGAAGTCAGCCTGAGGCAGATGTTACCTGCGCTGCCCGTTCTCCCGCTGGCCTCCGATGGGGCCTCACGACCTTGGCACCCGGTCCTGTGGCAGGGGTGGGGAGGTGGGGGCTGCGGGAGCTGAGCGAGGGCACGAGGTCGCAGGCCGCGTCTGAGCCCATGGCCCTGCTCCCCGCGTCAACCCCACCTGCCTCCGTGGCGCGCCCGTGGGTGCCCTCGCCCTCCCCGTCCGCCTCAGGCAATCCTGGGCTCCTTCACGCGGCTCCGGGAGGCTGCCCCCGCCCGGCCAAGTTCATGACTGCGTCGAGTGTCCCGTGTTGGAGGCAGGAGGCGCGTGGAGGGCCTTTCAGAGTGACGTGTGAGTGGTGCTGCCGCGTGGGGGTCTTCCTGGGGCCTCCCGACCCCGCCGTGTCCTGCTTACCACGTCGCAGTGGTTCGCTCCACTTTGACTCCTTCCGCACCGTCTCCTTCCCTGCCTGCCGTGCCCAAGAGGACGGTCACCATGGGCCCATCAGTGTCCCCTGCAGGAGGTGCCCTGGAAGGCGGCGATCTGGTGGCCATTTGTCAGAGGCCGTGACACGGTGGACAGCGGAAGGCATCACGAGCTCCCTGAAGGCATGACCCCCTGCTTCCTCTCTCCTGGTGCCTGTCTGCACCCGTCTCCCAGCTCCCTGTCTGCACACATCCAGCAGGAGTGCGTCTCTCCCCCGCCCGCGCAGCGGGCACGCCGTGTCCTGGGTGCTGCCGAGCCCCAGTCACGTCCTGTTCCTGTCGCTCGCCAAGAGGCGTGGCCGTGGTGCTTTGTGCTGTCCGTGCCGACGCGTCTCCCCACCCGGCCGAGGTGTTCGACCTCCAGTGGGTCACAGTGGGGATGGAGCACGGCCGGGGGGGTTAGCGCTGTCGGGTCGGGAGACCAGGCTCTGACCTGACCCTGTGGGGTTAGCGCTGTCGGGTCGGGAGACCAGGCTCTGACCTGACCCTGTGGGGTTAAGCGCTGTCGGGTCGGGAGACCAGGCTCTGACCTGACCCTGTGGGGTTAGCGCTGTCGGGTCGGGAGACCAGGCTCTGACCTGACCCTGTGGGGTTAGCGCTGTCGGGTCGGGAGACCAGGCTCTGACCTGACCCTGTGGGGTTAGCGCTGTCGGGTCGGGAGACCAGGCTCTGACCTGACCCTGTGGGGTTAGCGCTGTCGGGTCGGGAGACCAGGCTCTGACCTGACCCTGTGGGGTTAGCGCTGTCGGGTCGGGAGACGAGGCTCAGACCTGACCCTGTGGGGTTAAGCGCTGTCGGTTCAGGAGACGAGGCTCAGACCCTGACCCGCAGCACACGCGGCTTCCCCGGAGGGCCTAAAATATGGCAGGCTGGGCATGCACGTGTGCGCATGAGTGTGTGTGCACATGTGTGTGGATACACACGCATTTACATGCTGGAGAGGGAGAGCAACTGTTCCTATGGCTGGTTGGGGTTTTGACCCAAGTAAGGAAGGACGATTGGACCCCGTGACATGGGATGAGTGGCGGCGAGCGGTCCGCGTGGGGACAGTTTTTTCCCACTGAGAAGGAGGGGAGGTGGGAGAGCAGTCCCGGCGGGGGTGGGGAGGGCACGGATCACGGGCTCACGGGTCTCTGCAGGCAGCGCTTCCTGGGCCGGAGCAGGAGGGCAGCACCGGGCGGCGGGAGTGGGGGCGTAGGGGGGTGGTCCTGGTGCGCTTTTTCCTCTGGGGGGGACCGCGGTCCAGGGGAGGGCACGGGTGGGGGATGGCTGTGCGGAGCGAGACCCCGAGGCTGGAGGCAGCTGTGCCGGCAAAGGACGCGCGGGACGTAGGCGTCAGGGCTGGGACGCGAGAGCGTTTCTGGGCAGATGGGAAGGGGAAAGGATTGGCCCAAACCCTGACGTGCAGGCAGACGGGAGGCCGGGGTGGAGAGGTCTCAGGAAATACGGTCAGATTCCTGGTTGCTGGCTGAGGCCACAGGGATCCTTGTTTTCAGTTGTTCCGTTGAAATGCGGCCAGAAGGCTGGCTTCTCCCTTCGGGTTCTCCTTTGGTTTGCAAGGAGAATGGCATTCTGCTCGTGGAGGTTACGTGGGCTCCTAGGAGCGGAAGATGGTAGTCCCCCATCTGGGCTCCTAGAGCTTCACGACGGTGGTCAGCCTGCTTTCCGTTCCGCCAGCTCTGAGAGCCACACGCACCAGGAGGCCTGTGGGTGGAGACGGCAGGCTGTTCACAGAGACGGGTGCTCGGGGGTGAGGCCGAGGCCTCCCGGAGGCTCTGGGTGATGCCTGGCGATGGCTTGGTGCCCTGCGGTCCCCAGGTCCACGGGGGACGTCTTGGGGCGGTGACACCAGCAAGAAGCGCTTCCCCTCCTGCTTCAGAAACAAAAGCCCAGCGGGTCCTTCCTGCCACCCTGCCTGCGGTGTGGGTGTGGGAGAAGCACCAGCACATGCGGGGACGTAGGCAGTCATGTGGCAAGAACTGGTCCTTTGGCTGCCGATGGCCGCGTGCAGGGAGTGATGTGTAGCCTCTGACGTCACGGAGAACAGATTTGTCAGAGACCCTGGGCCGCCGGGTTGCAGCAGGGCGGAAGCTCTCATGGCAGTCTGAAAGGGTAGGGAGAGGGCTGGGGGCGGACGCTGCCAGATGCGTCCCACACATCCCAGGACAGGCCATGCAGATCCCTGGAGCTCGGAAAGTCTGTCCTGGAGGGTACCGTGTGGCCGGAGACACTCATGTGACGGTGGCGACAGCAGGTGCTGTGACGCGGCTTCCGGAAGCCGGTGCTCCTTCCTGCTGAACATCTCCTTTCTCCCCACGTGGCCGGCAAAGCCAAGGCTGTGACCGAGGCAAGACCCCTGGGTCGTGGGCCAGTTATTTCAGTCTTACTGAGAGAGTCCTAGAGCGTCTCATAAGAAAGGACGCCAAGGCCAAGTGCTCTGAGGCGAGGGGAGCTACCAAACTAGAGCCCAGCCGTGCTCCGGTGATGAGAGACTGTCCTCCCCCCGAGCAGGGGGCTGAGCACAGGCCTCTGCAGACCAAGCCAAGTGCCCCGCACTCCTGCCCTGACACCGCAGGGCTGCCGTGTGCGGTCTTAACCATGCAGCGTGGGAGGAGGCAGGGAGGGAGATGCGCAGCGACCTCCGGGAAGCTGGACCGAGCGCGTCACTGGGGTAGCGAACCATCGGCCGTCATCAGAGGGAGGGCCTTGCCGCGGAGAGTGCCGCCGTCACACAGCAGACCTCAAACCCATGGCTCTGAGCACTGGCTGTGCATCGAACCCGCGGTTCCGTGGGTCGGTGGGTGACCCTTCTGCTCTGGGACTTGGCCGGTGGCCGTGTGAGCTGGCTTAGCCCACAGTCGAGCGGGAGGAGGGCAGTGGGGCCACGGTCACCGTCTTGCGGTCTCACTCCGGCACTTGCATGACCGTCTCAAGGTTCCCCAAAGCAGCAGGAAGACCAGGTCTAGGGCGTGATTGTTTATTAAACCTTTGCTTACATTTACTTCTAAAGAGTCTCTTGCAAAAACCGTGGGTAGAATTATGGGAACCGAGAGGTGGTTTACGTCCCGTCTTCTGGCTGCCGGGCGGCGGGGAGGGCCGTGTTTACTGGCCTCTGCTTGGCTGGTCTTCCTTTGCAACGTGGTTCTGTCCTGCGTCCCACAGACAGAGAGTCCCCGTCCCCCGTGAATCCGAGCTGGCCTGCGGCTGACTTCGGCTCGTGGAATGGGCAGAAGTGACGTCGTCTGGGCTCTGGCGTCCAGCCTCCTTTGCCCTCCCGCCCCTGGAGGAGCCGGTGTAGCGGTGGAGGGCGAGAGCTCTGTGTGAGCAGCCTGGGTGTTTCAGGAACAGACGTCCATGCTTCAGAGCCCAAACAGCGCAGAGACGGGTTCTGGGATGAGGAGGAAAAATACCTTTATTGCTTTACCGGGCAAAGGAGGTGCAGCGGGCGCTCACCCGCAGAAAAGTGTGAGCCTGTGTGGAGGGGGCTGGGGTTTAGGGTGAAAAACGGGGTCTGACTGGCTTGGACAAGCCTCCCCTGTCCCGTCTTTAGGGTGGTACCGCGTTCCTAAAATGAAAGGCTGAGGGAGGAGGGGAGGCACGCGGGAGAGGGGAAAAGGGTTACTTTAAAATCGAGATTTGCTGAAGCATTCGTGCGGCCGTTTTGATTTTTATTCAACTTAATCTTTTTTTTTGTTTGAAGCTTTTTATTTTACTTTATTTTATTCTCTTACTTACTTACTGACTTACTCATCACGTTCAGGCAGCCGGCATGCAGTACACCGTCTGTTTGGGATGTAGCGTTCAGTGATTCGTGGCTGTGTGTAACTCCCGGTGCTCATCACATCACGTTCCTCCTTCGTGCCCGTCGCCCTGTTACCCCGTCCCCCGCCACCTCCCCTCTGAAACCCTCAGTTTGGTTCCCGGAGTCCGGAGTCTCTCATGGTTTGTCTCCCTCTCTGATTCCCCGCCCCCTTCAGGTCTCCCTCCCTGTCCCTACGATCCTTCACGCTATTCCTGACGTTCCCTGTGTGAGCGAAACCGTACGACAATGTCCTTCTCTGTCTGACTTACGTCACTCAGCATAACCCTCCAGTCCCGTCCTTGTCGATGCAAAACGGGGGTGTCCACCCTTTCTGATGGCTGCGGGATACTCCAGTGGATATATGGGCCACGTCTTCTCGATCCATTCGTCTGTTGAAGGGCATCTCGGCTCCTTCCACAGTTGGCGGTTGTGGACATTGCTGCCAGGTTTTTAGAACTCACACAGCCGTTCGGCCATGTGCCCGGACACAAAATCAATGCCCAGAAATCAGTTGCTTCCTTATGCACTAACAGTGTAACTATGGAAAGAGAAATTAGGGAATCAGTTCCATTTACAATAGCTCCAAAAACCTTAAAATACCCAGGAATAAACCTAACCAGAGAGGTGAAGGACCTGTACTCTACCAACTACAGAACACTCACGGAAGAAATTGAGGAAAACACAAAGAGATGGAAAAACACTCCTTGCTCACGGATCGGAAGAATAAATAGCATTACAATGTCTATGCTGCCCAGAGCAATCTGCACTTTCAGTGTCCTCCCAATCAAAACACCACTGACATTTTTCACGAAACAGGAACAAAGAATCCTAAAATTTGTATGGAACCAGAAAAGACCCCGAATTGCCAGGGGAAGGTTGAAAAGGAGAACCAGGGCTGAGGACATCACAAGGCCTAACTTCAAGTTCTATTACAAAGCCATAGTCACCAAGACAGCATGGTACTGACACAAAAATGGACACATAGAGCAGTGGAACAGAATAGAGAGCCCAGAAATGGACCCTTAACTCTATGGTCAATGAATCTTCGACAAAGCAGGAAGGAATGTCCAATGGAAAAAAGACAGCCTCTTCAACAAATGGTGCTGGGAAAATTGGACAGCCACATGCAGAAGAATGAAACTGGACCATTTCATTACACCACACATGAAAATAGACTCAAAATGGATGAAGGACTTCAATGTGAGAAAGGAATCCATCAGAATCCTTGAGGAGAACGCAGGCAGCAACCTCTTCGACCTCACCCGCAGCAACGTCTTCCTAGGAACATCACCAAAGGAAGGAAAGCAAAGGCAGAAATGAACCGTTGGGACTTCATCGAGATCAAAAGCTTCTGCACAGCAAAGGAAACAGTCAACAAAACAAAGAGGCAACCCACGGAATGGGAGAGGATATTTGCAAATGACCTATCAGATAAAGGGCTAGTATCCAAAATCTATAAAGAACTTATCAAACTCAACACCTGAAAACCAAATAATCCAATCAAGAAATGGGCAGAGGACATGAACAGACACTTCTCAAAAGAAGACATGCAAATGGACAACTTTATGCTTTTTTTTTTTCATTTCCTATCATTTATTTTTCTTTTCTTTTTTTAAAATTTTTTTGATTTTTTAATAAACATATAATGTATTTTTATCCGCAAGGTTACAGGTCTGTGAATCGCCAGGTTTACACAATTCACAGCACTCACTGTAGCACATACCCTCCCCAATGTCCATTACCCCACCCCCCTCTCCCGACCCCCCTCCCCCCAGCAACCCTCAGTTTGTTTTGTGAGATTAAGAGTCACTTATGGTTTGTCTCCCTCCCGATCCCATCTTGTTTCATTTATTTTTCTCCTACCCCCCTAACCCCCCATGTTGCATCTCCACTTCCTCATATCAGGGGGATCATATGATAATTGTCTTTCTCCGACTGACTCATTTCACTAAGCATGATACCCTCTAGTTCCATCCACGTCGTCGCAAATGGCAAGATTTCATTTCTTTTGATGGCTGCATAGTATTCCATTGTGTATATATACCACCTCTTCTTTATCCTTTCCTCTGTTGATGGACATCTAGGCTCTTTCCACAGTTTGGCTATTGTGGACATTGCTGCTATAAACATTCCGGTGCACATGCCCCTTCGGATCACTACATTTGTATCTTTAGGGTAAATACCCAGTAGAGCAATTGCTGGGTCATAGGGTAGCTCTATTTTCAACTTTTGAGGAACCTCCATGCTGTTTTCCAGAGTGGCAGCACCAGCTTGCATTCCCACCAACAGTGTAGGAGGGTTCCCCTTTCTCTGCATCCTTGCCAACATCTGTCCTTTCCTGACTTGTTAATTTTAGCCGTTCTGACTGGTGTGAGGTGGTAACTCAGTGTGGTTTTGATTTGTCTTTCCCTGATGCTGAGTGATGTGGAGCACTTATTCATGTGTCTGTTGGCCATCTGGATGTCTTCTTTGCAGAAATGTCTCTTCATGTCCTCTGCCCATTTCTTGATTGGATTATTTGTTCTTTGGGTGTTGAGGTTGCTAAGTTCTTTATAGATTTTAGATACTAGCCCTTGATCTGATATGTTGTTTGCAAATATCTTCTCCCATTCTGTCAGTTGTCTTTTGGTTTTGTTGACTGTTTCCTATGCTGTGCAAATCTTTTGATCTTGATGAAGTCCCAATAGTTCATTTTTGCCCTTGCTTCCCTTCCTTTGGCGATGTTCCTAGGAAGACGTTGCTGTGGGTGAGGTCGAAGAGGTTGCTGCCTGTGTTCTCCTCAAGGATTTTGATGGATTCCTTTCTCACATCGAGGTCCTTCATCCATTTTGAGTCTATTTTCGTGTGTGGTGTAAGGAAATGGTCCAATTTCATTTTTCTGCATGTGGCCGTCCAATTTTCCCAGCACCATTTGTTGAAGAGGCTGTCTTTTTTCCATTGGACATTCTTTCCTGCTTTGTCGAAGATTAGTTGACCATAGAGTTGAGGGTCTATTTCTGGGCTCTCCATTCTGTTCCATTGATCTATGTGTCTGTTTTTGTGCCAGTACCATGCTATCCTGATGATGACAGCTTTGCAATAGAGCTTGAAGTCTGGGATTGTGATGCCACCAACTTTGGCTTTCTTTTTCAATATTTCTTTGGCTATTCAAGGTCTCTTCTGGTTCCATATAAATTTTAGGATTTTTTGTTCCATTTCTTTGCAAAAAATGGGTGGGATTTTGATAAGGATTGCATTAAATGTGTAGATTGCTTTGTAGCATAGACATTTTCATAATATTTGTTCTTCCAATCCAGGAGCATGGAACATTTTTCCATTTCTTTGTGTCTTCCTCAATTTCTTTCATGAGTACTTTATAGTTTTCTGAGTATAGATTCTTAGCCTCTTCGGTTAGGTTTATTTCCTAGGTATCTTATAGTTTTGGGTGCAATTGTAAATGGGATTGACTCCTTAATTTCTCTTTCTTCTGTCTTCTTGTTGGTGTAGAGAAATGCAACTGATTTCTGTGCATTGATTTTATATCCTGACACTTTTCTAAATTCCTGTACAAGTTCTAGCAGTTTTGGAGTGGAGCCTTTTGGGTTTTCCACATATAGTATCATATCATCTGTGAAGAGTGATAGTTTGACTTCTTTGCTGATTTGGATGCCTTTAATTTCTTTTTGTTGTCTGATTGCTGAGGCTAGGACTTCTAGTACTATGTTGAATAGCAGTGGTGATAATGGAAATTCCTGCCATGTTCCTGACCTTAGCGGAAAAGCTTTCAGTTTTTCTCCATTGAGAATGATATTTGCAGTGGGTTTTTCATAGATGGCTTTGGTAATATTGAGGTATGTGCCCTCTATCCCCACACTTTGAAGAGTTTTGATCAGGAAGGGATGCTGCACTTTGTCAAATGCTTTTTCAGCATCTATTGAGAGTATCATATGGTTCTTGTTTTCTCTTTTATTAATGTGTTGTATCACATTGATGGATTTGTGGATGTTGAACCAACCTTGCAGCCCTGGAATAAATCCCACTTGGTCGTGGTGAATAATCCTTTTAATGTACTGTTGAATCCTATTGGCTAGTATTTTGGTGAGAATTTTTGCCTCTGTGTTCATCAAGGATATTGGTCTGTAATTTTCTTTTTTGATGGGATCCTTGTCTGGTTTTGGGATCAAGGTCAAGGTGATGCTGGCCTCATAAAATGAGTTTGGAAGTTTTCCTTCCATTTCTATTTTTTGGAACAGTTTCAGGAGAATAGGAATTAGTTCTTCTTTAAATGTTTGGTAGAATTCCCCTGGGAAGCCGTCTGGCCCCGAGCTTTTGTTTGTTTGGAGATTTTTGATGACTGTTTCAATCTCCTTACTGGTTATGGGTCTGTTCAGGCTTTCTATTTCTTGCTGGTTCAGTTGTGGTAGTTTATATGTCTCTAGAAATGTATCCATTTCTTCCAGATTGTCGAATTTGCTGGTTTATAGTTGCTCATAATATGTTCTTATAATTGTTTGTATTTCTGTGCTGTTGGTTGTGATCTGTCCTCTTTCATTCATGATTTTATTTGTTTGGGTCCTTTCTCTTTTCTTTTTGATAAGTCTGGCCAGGGGTTTGTCAATCTTATTAATTCTTTCAAAGAACCAGCTCCTGGTTTCGTTGATTTGTTCTATTATTTTTTTGGTTTCTATTTCATTGATTTCTGCTCTGATCTTTATGATTTCTCTTCTCCTGTTGGGTGTAGGCTTTCTTTGTTGTTCTTTTTCCAGCTCCTTTAGGTGTAGGGTTAGGTTGTGTATTTGAGACCTTTCTTGTTTCTTGAGAAAGGCTTGTACTGCTATATATTTTCCTCTCAGGACTGCCTTTGCTGTGTCCCACAGATTTGGAACCGTTGTGTTTTCATTGTCATTTGTTTCCATGAATTTTTTCAATTCTTCTTTAATTTCTTGGTTGACCCGTTCATTCTTTAGAAGGATGCTGTTTAGTCTCCATGTATTTGTGTTCTTTCCAAATTTCCTCTTGTGATTAAGTTCTAGCTTCAGAGCATTGTGGTCTGAAAATATGCAGGGAATGATCCCAATCTTTTGATACTGGTTGAGACCTGATTTATGACCCAGGATGTGATCTATTCTGGAGAATGTTCCATGTGCACTTGTGCACTAGAGAAGAATGTGTATTCTGTTGCTTTGGTGTGAAATGTTCTGAATATATCTGTGATGTCCGTCTGGTCCAGTGTGTCATTTAAGGCCTTTATTTCCTTGTTGATCTTTTGCTTGGATGATCTGTCCATTTCAGTGAGGGGAGTGTTAAAGTCCCCTACTATTATTCTATTATTGTTGACATGTTTCTTTGATTTTGTTATTAATTGGTTTATATAGTTGGCTGCTCCCATGTTAGGGGCATAGATATTTAAGATTGTTAGGTCTTCTTGTTGGACAGACCCTTTGAGTATGATATAGTGTCCTTCCTCATTTCTTATTATAGTCTTTGGCTTAAAATCTAATTGATCTGATATAAGGATTGCCACCCCAGCTTTCTTCTGATGTCCATTAGCATGGTACATTGTTTTCCACCCCCTCACTTTAAATCTGGAGGTGTCTTTGGGTCTAAAATGAGTTTCTTGTAGGCAACATATTGATGGGTTTTGTTTTTTTATCCATTCTGATACCCTGTGTCTTTTGATTGGGGCATTGAGCCCATTAACAATCAGAGTAACTATTGAGAGATATGAACTTAGTGCCATTGAATTGCTTGTAAGGTGACTGTTACTGTGTATTGTCTCTGTTCCTTTCTGATCTACTACTTTTAGGCTCTCTCTTTGCTTAGAGGACCCCTTTCAATATTTCCTGTAGAGCTGGTTTGGTGTTTGCAAATTCTTTCAGCTTTTGTTCGTCCTGGAAGCTCTTTATCTCTCCTTCTATTTTCAATGATAGCCTAGCCGGATATAGTATTCTTGGCTGCATGTTTTTCTCATTTAGTGCTCTGAATATATCATGCCAGTTCTTTCTGGCCTGCCAGGTCTCTGTGGATAAGTCTGCTGCCAATCTAATATTTTTACCCTTGTATGTTACAGACTTCTTTTCCCGGGCTGCTTTCAGGTTTTTCTCTTTGTTGCTAAGACTTGTAAATTTTACTATTAGGTGACGGGGTGTGGACCTATTCTTGTTGATTTTGAGGGGGATTCTCTGCACTTCCTGGATTTTGACGCTTGTTCCCTTTGCCATATTAGGGAAATTCTCTCCAATATACCTTCTGCTCCCCTCTCTCTTTCTTCTTCTTCTGGAATCCCAATTATTCTAATGTTGTGTCGTCTTATGGTGTCACTTATCTCTCGAATTCTCTCCTCGTGGTCCAGTATTTGTTTGTCTCTCTTTTGCTCAGCTTCTTTATTCTCTGTCATTTGGTCTTCTATGTCACTAATTCTTTCTTCTGCCTCATTTATCCTAGCAGTTAGAGCCTCCATTTTTGATTGCACTTCATTAATAGCTTTTTTGATTTCAACTTGGTTAGATTTTAGTTCTTTTATTTCTCCAGAAAGGGCTTTTATCTCTCCGGAGAGGGTTTCTCTAATATCTTCCATGCCTTTTTTGAGCCCGGCTAGAACCTTGAGAATCATCATTCTGAACTCTAGCTCTGATGTATTACCAATGTCCATATTGATTAGGTCCCCAGCCTTCGGTACTGCCTCTTTTTCTTTTTTTTGTGGTGAGTTTTTCTGCCTTGTCATTTTGTCCAGATAAGAGTATATGAAGGAGCAAACAAAATACTGAAAGGGTCGCAAAGACCCCAGGAAAATGCACTTTAACCAAATCAGAAGAGACCACAAATCGTGGAGGGGAGAAAGGGGATAAAAAGAAGTTCAGAGAAAAAAAATTAAAAAAAGAAAACAAATAAAGAAAAAATATAAAAAAGAAAAAAAAATATATATATATTAGATAAATCAGTTAAAAAACGTTAAAAAAGAAAAGGGTAAAAGTTTAAAGAAATTAAGCAGAAGAAAAAAAATAAAATTAAAAAAATTTAAATTAACTGCAAGACTAAAGAATCATGGGGAGAAAGCCATGAGTTCCGTACTTTGCTTTCTCCTCCTCTGGAACTCTGCTGCTCTCCTTGGTAGGTGAACTTGGTCTTGGCTGGATTTCTTGTTGATCTTCTGGGGGGAGGAACCTGTTGTAGTGATTCTCAAGTGTCTTTGCCCGAGGCGGAGTTGCACCGCCCTTGCCAGGGGCCGGGCTAAGGAATCCACTCGGTTCGCTTTCGGGAGCTTTTGTCCCCTGAACGCTTTCCGTAGAGTTCCGGGGGACGGGAATGAAGATGGCGGCTGCCCAGTCTCCGGCCCGGAGGAGCCGAGAGCTTGGGGTTCCGCTCCTCAGTGTGCCCTCGGAGAAAAGAGCCCAGTCACTCCCGTCTCCCTGGCCTCCTGCCGTGCTCCGAGCCCACCCAGCCTGCGACCGGTTCAAGGTAACCCCTCGCTGAGAGCTCACTCCTTGGCTCTGTCGCTGTAGCCGGCTTCCCCGCTCCGATACCTACGAGCTCTGCAACACTCAGACACCCCGGTCCTTCTGTGACCCCGCGGGACCTGGGGTTACGCTGACCCCACGTGGGCTTCAGCCCGGTTTAGCCTCCGGAGCGACGTCCCTCCGTGGAGCAGAGTTTTAAAAGTCCCGATTTTGTGCTCCGTTGCTCCGCCGCTTGCTGAGAGCCGGCCCCTCGCCCCGCGGTCTGTCTTCCCGTCATTTCGGATTCACGTCTCCGCAGGTCCTTCCTTTCAGAAAGTGGTCGATTTTCTGTTTCTAGAATTGCTGTTCTTCTCTTTGATCTCCTGTTGGATTTGTAGGTGTTCGCAATGGTTAGCTAAGCCGTCTAGCTGATCTCCTGCTACCCGGGGTCGTCTCAGCTGCTGCTCCTCCGCCATCTTGACTCCTCCAACTTTATGCTTTTAAGTGGTTTCACAAGCTCCCCAGCTGAAAGCCAGCATGAGCCTCTGGACTTGGGAAGGAGGTCACCATGGACCCTTCAGCCCCGGAGGGCCATCCGCGGACCGAGGCCACATGAGGGGAGGCACAGGGGATGGACAGAACCACTTAGTTGCTGGCCCACCCAACAGTGACGAAGAGTGGACTGTGGTGTGTGAGCCCTCCAGGCGGGGGTCGGTCGGCCACCGGGCACGAGGTCCGCGAGGCATCGGAAGCAGGGCCGCGCCCTCTCTCTGGCAGACACGTGCTTCTCTCTGGTGTGGAATCCCAGGCCAGGTGGGCTCTTCCTAAGGCTGATGGTTTATATAATGAAACACAAGGCTTCTCCCTGAGAGGAAATCTGCGTTTTAGGGAACATTTAAAGGGCCGGTGTTACAGGGTAGTTGGCGTCACCCGGAGACCTTGGCGGAACCCTTCTTGGGGTGCTGGGCTCCATGCGGGGCCCCAGCAGTGCTCGCTGTGAAACAGCCTGTGCCCAGGAGTTGCTTCAAGTTGTACTTTTGCATTTGAAAACTGTATTCCAGGAAAATTGTTTCAGTTCCAGGTCCTGCATTGATCAGGAGAATTCCTTCCTAGAAGCCGGGCTGGCACATGTGTCTGCTTCCCAGGACCTAGAGGTTTGGGTTGGTAAGACGGTGCCTCCCGGGCACAGGGGCTGCTGCCTGTCCTCGTGCACCGAGGGAGGGCGGCACGGGTCCATCCAGCCTGTTGGAAGGAGGAGCAGGTGACTTACAGTCCTGTCCAGAAAGCAGATGCCTTCAGGACCCCCTGCCCCGTCTTACCCCTGTGTAAACCGGGCTTTCCGCGCAGCCCACGGTGTCTGTGTGCACGGTCCCCGGGGGGGTGGGGAACCGGCTTCAGACACACGTTGTATCGGGGCCTCCAGGGACAGCAGCGTCTGTGGCTGTGGTCTTGGACGGGCTGTCGAGACTGTGGCCGTCCTCCAACGAGAAGTCCGAGGCAGCTGCCAGTGGAAGGGGTTTTTTTAGAGGTGGCCTCAGAGAGGGCTGTGTCCCGGGTTACCCGCAGCGCAGGGACTGCCGTGATGCTGCCGATGGTGATGATGGTGCTAGCGAGTCGGGGGAGGGCACTGACTGCTCTGAACACCAACTCCCCGGCCGGAGGCAGGCTTCTCTGGTGAGTCCCCTCGTGGGTGAGTCCCCACGAGTGTACTGAGGCTGATCTGTGGGGGCTGGTTAGCCGCCCAGCTCACCTGTGTGCCGGGAAGTGCCCTCCCAGGTAGGGTTTTGGCAGAATGTCCTGGATTCTGCTGAGGCCTGACGCGCGTGGCCCGCACCTGCACCACACAGGACCCCTGGGTCCTGGCGTCAGAGCTGAGCCATGTGGGATGAGGTTTCCGGGGCTGTTTTTCGCGGCTGGAGTCAGTAACAACCTAGAATCCCCGTGTTGTGGGTGTTCCCGTGGCCGGGGCGTGAGGACGCCTGTCTCCGGGCCTGGCTGTGCTGGCTCTTTTGCTTGTGTCTCTCCATCACGTTCGCGTGGGCTGAGCTGGGAGGTGGTCGTGGGACAACCCACGGCATCAGTTTGGACTTGAGATGGCGGGAGTAGAGTGAATCCCTGGTTCTCGGGATAAAGGAGCCCAGTGTCCCCCAGGAAGTACAGCCTCCCGGGTGGGAGTCACTACCGCTGCTGCGGGTGTCCTCGGCGGCGGCTCCCGGCAGCAAAACCCGGCTTTGTGGGGTCACGGGTGCTGTGTCACAGAGTTCAAGCGACTCTCTTTGGATCTGAAATGACGCTTGCTGCTGGCTCACAACACACACACAGGCTCTGCACTCCGGCCCCTGCTGCTGGGGCGTTGCCCCCGGAGCCTCCGACAAGATGCCTTGATTTCCGTCTCCTAGTGTCTCCCACTGGAAAGCGAAACTAGACCGTGGGGAGGGTTTTCAAGTTCCTGTTTTGTGAGCCCCTGTGCCACTGGACACGCCGTGCTGCCCACGTGCGGCTCCCGCGAGCTCTCTTGCGGTGGCTTTCTGGATTGCTCTGTGCCATCAAGCATGGACGGCGATCTGTGAGTGACCAGTGGCCTCACTCAGGGGCACGTTATGAGAGTGATGGGGAGCGTGGGTGCCATCCCGTCCTGTCTGCTGGCGAAGCTACTGAGTGAAGGCTGCCAGTCCTTTCCTTGGTCAGTGTGTGCTAGACTCTGTCCTAAGAGGGCAGGTCGTTTGTCAAGGGGAGAGTTGGGTCGCCTGTGGGTGACCGATGAGGACGGTGGAGGCATCCGCACGGACCCGCCCTCCCGTGTCGTCTTTCCGTGGAGGTCCTGAGCGCTGGCTTCTGACCTGGAAACTCTTCAGTCTGAGAAGAAACACCACTGACCCAGGTGGCGTCACGACTGCCCCCGATGGAGCCTGAGAAGGCAGCGGGCGTGGGTCGGACGCGCTGGGTCTGGGTGGCGTTTTCATCTGACGACTTAGTCGTGAGGCTGGTAGGCCTGAGAGTTGCCCGCTTGCGGGAGGCCTCCCTTGCCGGAGACGGTGACGAAGTCAGCAGGGAAGGTGGTTAAGAGACAGGAGGGAAAGGGCATCCTGACCATAGGGTCTGCCCCAGGTCAGCGGAGCCCACGACACGGGGGCACAGACACGAGCGGGGCTTTCTAGACGGAGAACCCGACACCCGACCCCACGCACGTTCCCTCTGCTGCCCCCAGCCCAGCTCTGGCTCAGACCCCCGAGGCTGTGGCGCGAAGACAAGTTTGCCTTCGTTTCCAACAAGTCAGCTCCGCTGTGGCTTTTTGTTGGGGAAAACTCATGGGAATGATCCACGCGTCCCTGTGAGGGAGAAGGTGTCCCTTCTCCGAGGTCCCAGTGGGGTCTGCTCTTGAGTCTGCCCGCCCAGCCCCGGGTGACCCCTTCTTCCTCACAGCTGGGCCTCGAGCAAGGCTGGCCAGGGCTCGCACAGACAGGCGTGGGAAGTCAGACCTGCGCCCCCATCCCCGGATCCGCTCGAGGGAGACCCACCATTGCTGTCCTTCTGTGGGCGGAACCTCGCGTTGAGCAGGGTCAGTGGACCGAGCTCCCATCTGTCCGCGCGTGTCATGGCAGGCTCCGTCCCACCTCAGACGTCCCCCTGGAACTTGGTCATCCGCAACACCTGTCCTTAGGCCTCTCTGCTGTCCGGAGCCCACGTGTCCCGGAAGTGTGTCGCTGCGATGGAAAACCTGGCTCTCCAGGCAGCCTGAGGGCAGTCCCTCCCTGTCCCGGGGGCGGGGGTAAAGGCACACCTCTCCTTCCCAAGTGTGGGGTCACCGGCAGGTGATGCTGTGGTGAGGCGTGGCTCCTCGTGGCCGCCGACGGATGTGTGGGGACTGCGCGGGTGGGGGTGAATGTGTGGGGCACAGGGTTGGTCTCCAGCCACGAGGTCTGCGGACGTCCCCAGCATTACTTTCAAAGTTACTTCCACCTTCTTTGAACCCTTTCTCTCAATGTCTCCTCTTTTCTGGAGAGTTTTTCTTCTTTTTTTTTCCTTTAATTTTAGAGAGAGGTGAGGGGCTGAGGGAGAGGGAGGGAGAGCATCTCTTGCAGACTCTGCACTGGGCAGGGAGCCTGACTGGGGCTCGATCTCAGGACCCTGAGATCATGACCTGTGCCGACACCCAGAGTCCATCGCTCACCTGACGCACCCTGAGGAACTCCTTTTTTGGAATATTTTTAACACCAGATGCCTCATTGCCCAGTGCAGGGCCAGATCCTGGTCTCCCCGTCCGCTCACACGGCAGGTGCCCTCCAACGCCAGGGTCGGGGGCAGGTTTGACGCGCCAGCTGTCCTGTGCGAGCCGGGCTGGGGGTCCACCAGGCACCCCAGAAACCAAGGAGGGCGGTCTCGGGTGACATTAGGTCTTATGTGGGGTTCTCTGTAAAAGCAGCAGGTGTGACCACCCGGGACCTGCCAAGGAGAGGACGAGGGCGGTGTTTTCTCCCTTCCATGAAATCCAACCTTGAAGGCTGCTCTGTGGTTCATTCCGGGGGTGGGTCACAGACGAGGTCACTAGCTACGTAACTCACCGTTTCATGGTCGAGGCCCTGCTCTGGCCCCTGGCTCAGCCCGAGCAGCTTCGGTACGCGGGGCCGGCTGTGGTGATCTGGAAAGTGAAACTGGTCGGGACAGATCTGCAGATCTTCTCAGTGTACGGGAAGCTCGACTCGTAGATTCACTTCAGATTGTCCCAGGAGTAGCGCTCGCTGCCTCTTTGAAGCACTTGTGAAAAAAATAATTCTTGTTTGGGTTTTCTGGGCCGTGAAGTCCTATTCAAGGAAATGGTACCTTCCATGCCCTGTGTCCAGTTCTCAGGCTCGTGAGGGGGTAGGGATTTGGGATCAAACTGACTCTCGAGTAGCCTGCGCAGGTCCGGGGAAGCGTGATCCGTTTCCTTAGACAGTGTCCACGCGAAAAGTGGTTTTGCTTTTCCGGCATCTTGATCTTTCCCATCATTAGGGCACTGCGGCTGCGCTGGGTGGTCTGGAGTGGAGCGAGGGGAGAGGTCCTGTCCCGGATTTGCAGGGTGCGTCCCTCTCGTCAGGGAGCCTGCTGCGCTGAATCGGTTGGTGCCACGCGGTCATGGGCGCATGGGGGCTGGCCTGCCGCTGACCATCTGCCGGGGGGCAGGCCGCCGGGGAACTTGCTGCCCTTCTGGGAGTCTTGGGGATGTGCGTCTTGCCGGCCTGCCGCCACGAGGCAGGCAGAGAGGAGGGTGGGAATGGCAGGGAGTGCGGGCCGGGCTCTTGGGTGGCCGTCGGCCGGTCACCGATAATTTTGTAGCAATGTGCTCAGGGCTGCAGACGCAGAAGCGTCTCCGCTGCTGTCCCCGAGCGTGGACGGGGTGCTCGGCTCACCGCCCAGGGGCACGGGGGGACTCTGTCTCTCCCGCGTGAGAGTGGTGCCGGGAGCCCGCCCGCGTGGCTGGGCCTGGAGCCGCTGTGCTGGTCCTTCCCCTGCGGTAGAGGCGGGGGGAGCCACAGGCCAGGGGGGCTCTGTGCGCCCGCAGACTCCCTCCCACCCAGGCCGCCAAGTGCAGGGAATGCGGGGTTGCCGCGGCGACGGGAGAGGCGGCTCCTTGGGCAACAACGGAGGGAACCTTCCGGGAGCCTTTCTTTTCTGGTGAGGAGGAGGCCGAGGGCTGGGCTTCCGGAAAGCTCTTTGCAGCCCCGATGCTGTTGCTGTCACTCGCCCCTGGGGCAGGTCTTCCCTCCTCGCTCCCGGGGGTTCATCCTGTGACCCGGGGGCCCGCGCTCCTGCGCTCGGAGCGAATTCGGAGTCTGTGAGAGAGAGATTGCCGCAACAGCGTCTACACCGAGGGCACAGCAGTTACCGCCCCTTTCCCGGCTGGTGACTGCCGGGTCCCAGCGGGACGTTTAGAGGACTCCTCTGTCCCCAAGGACGCCCGATCTCTGCTCTCGCGTGGAGAGCACGTTGTTCTGCCGTTGCTCCGAGTCCCCGCGCGACCCCGCGCTGCCCGGGCCTCGCGTCCTGTCCCGCGTGCGGCCGAGGTCCCGCCGTAGCCTGCACGGGATTCTCCAGCCTCGGGTGTCTGTACCATTTCCACCAAGATTTCAGGGGGGCTTCAGTATCGGTGCTTGTTTCAGTCAAGTCAGAACGTGGTCACATCACTGCCAACAAGGTCACCTTCTTTTTAGAAAAATTTTCCACAAGCCCTTCAAGAACAAGTGAATTGTTAATTTTTTCCCCAGTAGATAGCATGTAACTGAAATTGTCTTTCATAACAACGCAGCTCACAAGGCACATTTATAACTGGCTGAAAAATGGTATAAAATAATGCTGTCTTTTAAGAAAACATCAGGAATATGGCTCAAAAATTAAATGTGTTTTGTGTCATATCAAGAAACAGACAAGAGGGTGAAAACTGTAAGAATTCAGTTTAGAGTCATGATAAGAATAAAACTTCCCTTTTATTATTTATTTATTTATTTAAAAAAATTCTTTATTTATGGGAGAGAGAGAGAGAATGAGTGAGGGGAGAGGGGGAGAGAGAGGAGGAAGCAGGCCCCCTGCTGAGCAAAGAGCCCAATGTGGGGCTCGATCCCGGGACCCTGAGATCATGACCTGAGCCGAAGGCAGCGGCTTAACCCACGGAGCCTCCCAGGCGCCCCTGAACTTCTCTTTTAAAGATTATTTTTTCTGTAAGATTCTTTCTTTGGTTTTCTCGTTCTGTGCAGATGCAGATGTGTCGTGTGTGTGTGTGTGGTCTGTGCGTGTGTGAGCTGTGTGTGCGCACAGGGAAAGCGGAACCTTGACTCTAGGCTGAGAGCCCCCTGCGAGGGGCGGGGGGAAGGCTGGTCCCCTCTTTCTGCTCGATCAAAGTTCTCCATTGTTTTGGTTTATTTTAATTTGTTCAGGACATTATGATTTCAACTTAGGGAAACAAAGACAAATAATAAATGTTCATTAGAAAATACAGAGAAATGGAAATCAGAGCATGTCCACTTCCACCTCTCCCAGCAGTAGAGACTGGGGCGCCTTGCCCTGCCTGTGCCTCGATGCAGGGGTGCGGCCACCTATGTGGCCAGCTGTGGCTCTAAGTCCCCTTGGACAGTGTGAGCATTTTCCTTGTGACTACAGTGTTTCATGACTCCCTTAATGACCGCGAGGCCGTTTGAATGGACATCCGATAATTCATGTAATGATGCATTGTCAGGCAGAGAAAAAAAATTTTTACTTTTATAAATAATATTCAGTGCACACGTCAGGAGTAAGTGTAAGGAATGTGTGGGTGCACGCATATGCGTGTCTCTCTCTCTCTCTCTCTCACACACACACACACACACACACACGCACACACCCTGGGTGGGCGGGTCTTGGCCTATCTTGTCCACTTAGAGTAAAACTGCTTACAGCTCGGTAACGAGTGACTGCTGACGATCGCACGTCGATTAGCTGCTGACCCGCTGCTCGGTCAGGGCGTCCCAGAGGGCCCGCGACTGGCTGTGCTGTGGTCCCTTCCAGCCCCAAGGAGGGATGGCTCTGGTCCTAAACCACAGCCCAACGGGCCAAAGAAAGCCCTCTTCCCATTTTCGGGTGTGGAGAAGTCACAAACTGGAGGCTTGCCAGCCACCCCAAGTCACAGGCGGTGGTGTGCACGCACGTGTGTGTGCATGTGGATGTGCGTGCATGCATGTGTTTTGTCTTATTTTGTTTATTTGATCTTACATAGTGTTGTAAGACTTTGGATGTCATTGCAAACACTTAAAGAGCGGCATTCTAGTAGAAAGCCGTTCGGAGAGAGCCGGCTTCCTGAGCCCGTGCTCCGCCACAAGCGGGTGGCGTCCCCGGTCCGGCCCGTCCTCACCACTGCGCGGTGACTTCCGTCTCTGAGGCACGTGCGTGTCGGCTCCCAGCGGTCAGGGAGCCTGTGGCCTGCTCTTTTCTCAAAGGAGAGCTAGGAAAGTGAACTGTGTCTTCAACCTTTGTTCTTACGTAGCAAGATGGCTCGAGTCCCGAGACCACGGAAGGTGGGTGCACGTGTTGGGGGACGTGTTGTCAAGCCCGCTTTTACGTGCAAACCGAGTGCCTCTGTCCGGGTGGAAGTGTGCGTCCTGCCCCGCACTCCCCTGTGCCTGTTGGCTTCGCAGGCGTTGGAGTTGAGCTCTTGGTTCAGGATTTTATCTTAAAAGCATGTTTTGTTTTTGTGTGTGTATGTGGCGGTTTTAAGTTATTAGTTTTTAAAATCAGTACTTTTTAATGGAAACAACTTGACCAAAAATCTGTCACAGAATTTTGAGACCCATTAAAACAAAAGGTTAATGAGAAATCTGTGTCTTCTTCTGGTCAACGCTGTAACCTTGTGCTATTAAGTAAAAGGGTAAGTTGCACAGACCCTATTTCTAATGTTAAAATACGCTGAAACTGAAATTTCGGGTAACATTTTTTTCCTGGGTGGGATCTTGGGAGTTTTCACTTGGTCTAAGGGAAGGAAATAGTTAAGTACATAGTAAAAAGCTATGGGAGAAAGGTCTTTTAGTGCAACACAACTTACATAAGCAAAGAGTGACCACAAGACGGTCTATACTATAAACAGGTTAAATTATATAATACCAAAGTTAATGTGTTGCATATAAAACTTATTTTCTATCACTAGGGAGTAAACTTGTTGATACATTGTCACATTTTAATTTCCCACTTACTGGAATGCTTAATGTCCCATTTATAAATATTGTAAAGTAGTTTAGAGTACCTAAAACACGAGACATTTGGTAACATTCTTAATGGTAGAGTTAATTTTTCTCTGGATTTTAGAAGTCTAGAAGTTTTCTACAGTCACGTAAGAACTAGAAATCCACTTAAAATAGGAATTTTCATCTTTAAGGAGCAAGTTTGGGTGAAGAGGGAACTGGAGATTGAATTAAGCCCAGTTTGAAGAGGTGTGATGGTCCGATACTCATAATTTGGACTGGAGTGTAGGGTAAGCTTTGTTTTTAGTTGGAAGCTGTTTTGGAGGTTTTTCTAAGTGTCATTCCAAAAACGGAATATTGAATGATGGTTGGAAGTAATGAACAGGATGAAAAAAGCTCTTTAAAGATTACTGTGGTGATTTTATAATTGCATATTGTAATTGGTAAATTAATAGTATTTGGGTGATAACCACCTAAATTTTAGTATTAGATAGCTGGCAAATCTCAGCACTGGTGCATTTGATAAAACAACTGAATCTTGACCATTTGAACTTAGTTCTCTGAGTAGGCTTTTTTCTTACGAAAGGGGAATTCATCAGGCAGCTTGGAATTAAGACAAAAAACAGAAGACAACCTGGTAGGCAAACAATGATGAGTGAAATGCATACCATAGCAGCCATAGGCAGGAAATGACTACAGTTGAAAAGATGGGCATCTTCTAAGGTAGGTAAAATGGTCTTTTAATGATACTACCAGGAGCACTGATAAGGCCTGTAAATAAACTAATAAAAGGTTTTGTCCACAACTCAAAAAAAAAAAAAAAAAAAGAAAAAAAAAGGCATGTTAAGGCATCGTCCCTTTTCTCCCCTTGCAATGGAATCTCTAATTCCTTACCCTTTGGAATAATGTGTTGTCAGTTTATTAAGTAAAATGTTATTTCCCTGATACTAGTGATTGTGGTGATAGAACTCTTTTTCCCGCCTTTACCCTGACGTCTCGGCCTGGGCTGGACGTCTCGAGCAAGCGTCTACAGGAACACAAATGTCAGAGCCGACCCCTTGGGCGACACCGGAGTTCTGCCGGTCCTGGCTGTGCGCTTTTGAGCAAGGTGCTTAGCCGCTGTGCGCCTTGGTTCTCCCGTCTGCGCAGCCCGTGTCCACCCATGTGAACTGCTGAGAGCGATGCCCGAGGGGAGTGAGGTGCTCAGACGCGTGTGAGCTGTCGGTGCCGGGCATTGTGTGCGGTTGGGATGCGTGTGTCCTGGGCCGTGGGCCAGCCTTCCGCAGGTCGCCTTTGGGCTTCCTTTGCATTTCCCCAGAGAGAGACCAGGGGTCAAGAGCGCCGTTCTCTACCTTCTCCTCCCACCGCGGAGCCCTCCCCAGACATGCGGGGGGCACCTCCCTCCAGACCAGCCCCTTCCGCAGGTCGCCTTTGGGCTTCCTTTGCATTTCCCCAGAGAGAGACCAGGGGTCAAGAGCGCCGTTCTCTACCTTCTCCTCCCACCGCGGAGCCCTCCCCAGACATGCGGGGGGCACCTCCCTCCAGACCAGCCCCCTTGTGCTCCTTCGCGTCTCAGCCCCGAAGGCCAGCGTGTGCCTCGGAGCCGACTGCGTGTTCCAGCGTCGCATCGTGGGTGTTTCTCTCCGTCCGTCACGTGCTCCCTGCAGAGTGAGGTGGGAGCGCGGTGTGGTGTCCGCACTGGTGACCTGCAGGGAGACGCCCTCTCCCTGTCCTCGCACACCAGGCGCGCTCGCCCGGACCCCTCTTTAATCCGTGCCGCGGGCCTTCCTGGCTCGGGCATGGCCCTGACACTCAGTCCCCCTGTTCCTTCTCGGAAGTGATCCCCGCTGTCCCTGGAAGCATATGCCTTTTGGAACAGCCGTGTTAGATCTGTGGTTTCCTGCCATTTTATTAGGACCCACCAGCACACGTGGTTGCCGTGCCTGTTAGCTCCGTGGGGCTGAATTACTAACAAAACATGTAATTTCGGTTGCCGCTTTCCATGTAAGTCCTTCAAAAAGGCCAAAGGAGAAAAGCAAATGCTTTAGAATGTGACTTGTCCTACTTTGAAAAGTGTGGTGAACGGGTGACCCAAGGTGACCCGGGACGTGGTCACACGTTCAAATTCAGCTTCTGAAACCCAGTGACCCCTACCGGTGGGTCACGGTGCAGCCCCTCCCAAAGGAGATGCCGTTTTCTTGGAGGGTCCGAGTTGGAAACGACCTTAGCTGTCTTCCACATTTGTGGGTGGAGACCTGGGTCCTGAAGGGTAAAGGACTTGCCCAAGGTCACACCGCGGCTCCGGATCTTGAAGCCATCTATCTCAGTCCTTTTGGGGTCTGTGACAAAATACCACCGATTTACTTCTCACACGGGGGAGGCTGTGTGTGCGGGTAACGGTCCTGCAGCCTTGGTGTCTGGTCAGGGCCCCCTTCCCGTCTGAGCTGCCTTCCTGCCGTGTGCTCAGGAGAGAGAGAGGGCTCTGTCCCCCACCTCTTCTCGTGAGGGTACCTCTGCCACCGCAGGGCTCCGTCCTCATGGCCTCAACTGTACGTCGTCGCTCTGCAAGGCCCACCTCCCGACCCTCCCCCTAGCTGGCATTATCCTGTGGGTCTGGGGACACAGCATGCCGCCCGCCGTGTGTCTGGGGCACCAGGGGACTCCCCGCCAGCTTCACAGTGGCATTCTCATGACGACAGTGCCTCATCCCCTTCCTTTAAGGGCTGACTTTAACTTACGTGAAGTGTGTGTGTTTTGGTGCATGTACCCAGGAGCTTAGAGAAATGTGTATTTTAAATAAATCTAATAAATCAGTCAGTCAACCGGCAAAGGCAGGCTAGCCCGGAGTGTCCATTTTTAATGAGTGTTGGTGCCACGCCGTCTTGTGTCTTTCCTGGAGGGTGACATCTTGCAGTGGTCTCTGCTGCAGGTGGACAGGGCCTGTCGGAGAATCTGACCGCTGCCAGCCATGCCCCGAGTGGCGCCTGATGAAACGGGAGATCCGGAACGCAGAGCCGAGGCTTCGCATAGTCCGAGACGGTGGGGATCTGGGCGGGCGCCGTGCTGATGGCTGTCGTGCTGCCCGGTGGGGGACGAGAAGGACAGAGCGCCGGGGACCCACTGTGTGTGACGCCGCACCCCTGGGCTCCTGTTCCGTCTTGTCGGTCCTCAGCAGCCAGCACGCGACGGAGCGTGTGTGGGACGGCTCTCGTGGTCTGAGTCCGGACGGGCAGAGTTCCATTCGTGTCCGCCCAGATCGGTCCGGTCAGGAGTCTGACTCAGCCCGTTGGCTGAACAGGTGGGTTAGGCCCCGTCTTTCTGAGGAGATTATGTTCTTGTGCAGGAGACCCCGATGTCTCTGCTCTGACTCACGTGCCCTCGGACAGCGTGAGGAAGCGGCCTCCGGTGTCCGGTTGGGAAGACCCAGCAGGCCCCGGGTCCCTGGTCAGATGAGTGCGGCTCAGTCCCGTTTAACCAAGCTTGGGAGTACTCAGTACTCATCAGTACTCTGTGCTAAGGCGGGACAGTGTCCTGGGAGGTATTGCTTCGTACTAAGTGCGGACCGCTGCATGGGGGTGCTCAGTACTCAGAAGTGCTTCTCATGGAGAACAAAGTGAAGCCCGCTCTCTGTGAAGGGACCCGGCCTGCGGGTGTTTGTACTCTCCACACGGGCCTCTTGGGGCTCCTCAGCTAGACCCCGAGGCCTCCACGGCGGGGTATGGCCGGGGTGGTGTCCTGGGCCTGCAGGATGACCCTGAAACACGGGAAACGAACTCTCTACTGAGCTTTTCTCTCATGAAGCCAGAGAAATGCCTACAATTCTTTGTTCTCTCACTACAGGGGCTTTAAACCAGACTGTGCAGGGTGTCGGACCCATAAGGGAACCCTTTTTACAGAGATGAGCAAGAAAGCACGTTGAGATGGGCTGGGGTGAGCAGCGAGACGGTTTGCCCTTCGTGCTGTAATTTCGAGAAGGGGGAGACTATCTTTGCTGCTTTGAATCGGATCTGAGAGCCCAGAGCTTGGCTGATGTGCTCAGTTCTAATTAGAGGCCGAGTCCGGTTAGAGCTGTCCGTGGTTTGCAGCCAGAACGTGCAGAAAGTCCATCACCAGCCTCCTGGGCCAGCGTGTTTCGTTTCCTAGAAGGAGTTGAACCTGCATTTCTCCCTCGCTCCCGGCCATTGAGCTGAGCGTGTTGATGAGACTGTCATCTGCCGAATCTCCGTTCCCGATGTCTGGGTCTGTGATCGAGCCGGAGGGACCCTGGGCTGACGGGGGGCGTCTGTGCACCGGCGGACAGAGGCTGGGGCTCAGTGCAGCTGCTGGAAATCTGTGTGTGAAAGAGATGCGGAGCGAGGCCGGGAGAGGTAGGCAGGGTGTCTGGACAGAGGCTCTGTGGGCAGCCCTGCCCTTCACCGGCTGCGTGGTCACAGGCTGGGGGATCCCCTAGGCTGGTCAGGAGCCATGAGGGTGCGATCTTGGTCAAGTTAGATTCAATTAAGATTTTAAAACAAACAGCAGCAAAAGCAGCCTCTTCGCGAGAACGCGGATGCCGTGTGGAGACCTCTCGTGCCACACCTGGGATGAGACACGTGAGGTTTCAGCATTGCTAGAGCTCCGCGGCCTCCCCTTTCTCAGCTCAATGTGCATTTCCAGGAACCCTGAAGCCATATGCATCATTCCCTTGACTTTAAAAAAATGTCCCCCGTTATTTCCTGACTCAGTAAGCTTTAGGGGAGGAGCTCGGCAGGGTGACATGTCATCAGGAGGCTGTAGGAGGTTAATTTAAAGTCAGGTGCAAGATTAGGGTAGGATATGAGAGATGGAGGCAGACCAGAGCCAGAGGGAGTAAACGTTTCAGGACGCGAGCTCGTTATGGCTGAGTGCGGGCCGGATGATTTGTACTTTGAAGTCTGTATCAGGGGAAGTGGAAGATTTTAATTTAAACGTAAAGTTTGGGGCGCCTGGGGGGCTCCGTGGGTGAAGCCTCTGCCTTCGGCTCAGGTCATGATCTCGGGGTCCTGGGACCGAGCCCCTCATCGGACTCCCTGCTCAGTGCGGAGCCTGCTTCCTCCTCTCTCTTTGCCTACTTGTGATCTCTGTCTGTGAAATGAATGAAAAAAATCTTTAAAAAAGATAAATAAATGTAAAGCGTGTCAACAAGTCCATTACGGAAGGAATTATGACTAAAGCTGGGGCTAGGGGGTAGAATCGACCCAGCACTGGAAGGATTTAGACAAGGTCACAGTTGGGGAAGCTTTGAAGGCCGTCCCGGGGCACTTGCCGGTGCTCGGCCTGGAGGCCCGGGTCCCCTGGGGTCTCTGGGCGCGAAGGGCGCGTGCTCCGAGGCTGTGCCCTGCCAGCAGCATGGTCTGCTTGCGTCCCGGCGCGCTTCCTGGGGTCTGGCCAGGCCTCTGCTGGGACACGAGGCCTCAGCCTGCCCTCCGCTCTCCCGTTTACGAGCGGCGGAGAGTAAGGACAGATGTCCGGAATCATGGGCTCTTTCTCCTTTGCCGTCGGACGGTTGTGCCCCCGGCTGGGTGGGTGCTGGTGGAGCGAGGACCCCGGGTGCGGAGTCGGAGGAGACGGGTTTCGCCCTCGGTCGCGGCCGCCGTTCCCACACGGTGGCTCTCCGCCTCCGCTTGGAGTTTATTTGGTCACATCGAACCCCTTTCCTTTTCCCACTTTCTCTATCTCCTTATCCTCGTTAAAGGACCGACCTGCTGGTGTTGTGTGCTTTCCCCCGTCTCTCTTATGCTCCGCACCATCTGACCATGGCCTGTGGCTAGGAGAGGCCGGCCTCCGCCGGAGATGGACACAGCCTTCTTACGACAGGACAACGCCGTTCAAGCCACCAGAGGCATGTGGCACCAGCCAGGCCTGTCGGGCCTTGTGTTTGCAGCCAGTGATTTCTCTCTCGCCTGGAACCAGTAGGGATCGCTGCGCTTCCTTCTCGGGGCGCCGGGGACTGCGGACGGCGGCCTCAGTGGCCCCGGGGCCCCCGGCTCTGGCCGCACCGCTCAGGGCCTGTCCCCACCGCCTCCAGGCCCGCAGCCCCCGTGCCGGCCCGGGGCCCGTGAGAGCGGCCACGGCACGGGGCAGCTGGCGGAGAACTAGGGCCCGTTTTCCTCACTCTGGGGCCTGGCGGGCTCCTCCTCCCAGCCGCGTGCAGAGGTCGGGGAGGCAGCAGCTTGATACGCGACTCTGACTGCACAGGACGGCCCAGGCGGGCCGGCGGCCGTCACTAGGAGAAGCGTGTGAAATGACGCGGACACCGTCGACATGTCCTCGAGCTCTGGAGATGGCACTGGGAGATGGAACGAGTGTGCAGCAGGCGACGGCAGCAGCCTCCAAAAGATGGTCACGTCCCGGTGTGGACCCGGGGCTGAGCTTGGGGCAGAAGGCCTATCGCACGCCCTCCGACCCGTCCTGACGGCGAAGGGAGGCGTCAGCGATGTGCGGCGCAGGTGTGAGGGGCTGGAGTGCTGCTCCGTGAGGGGCTCCCGGCTTCTGGCCTGAAGTACAGCCCCGAGCACTGAGAGGAGAGAAGAGTCCCCCAGCTCCCGAGAGTCTGGGAAAACAGGGCGCCCCATGTCCTTCCAGGACAGTAGACTCGCTCACGCTTCTCTGGTCGGGCATATGGCAAGCCCAGGGGGACTGGGCCGTGCTTTTTTCCATCCGGAGGTGTCTGCACCATCCTGCTATCAGGCCACGACGCAGGAGGACCCCCGCTTTGTGACAGAACCTGGAGAAGGTCCTGAGTCCTGCGACACTGTGTCAGCACAGACAGTGGCTCAGCATGCGTGAGCGGAGCCCACCCAGGCTGACCGAGGCCTCGAGGGCCAGCCCAGCCTGGGACGTCAGCCTGGCACCCCGTCCCTGCTCCCTCGAAGCCCCCCAGGGTCTCTGAGCTCACGCGCACCTCCTGCCCCCTCTCCTTCAGGAGAGACCCGTCAGCAGAAGGTGCTGCTTCTGGTGTCACACCTGGCCCCTGTCTTCGTCCTGCAGCCCAAGGCCCTGACTCCCGGATTCTGTCGCTCTTCAGATGACCTTCCTTACTAAGACCTGCACGGGGGTCCCTCTCTCTGGACACGCCAGGCCAGCTGAGCCCACGCCTGTCACTAGACTGTGGGCACAGCTCCCCCCTTGCTCCCACCTGGCAGCGTAGTCCTGGGCACGTTCTCATTTAGGAGCTGAAAGAAAGAGGTCTCGGGGTGATGGCGAAGACCCGGGGTGTAAAATAAACCAGGTTCCGGCCAGCAGGCCTTCCTAGGGCGCAGAGGCTGAGTGGGTCAGGTCAGGAGGGACAGGGCCTGGGGCAGACAGAAAGCACGCCGGGTGGGTGGTCGGGACGTACGGGCTCCAGGGGCCGCGACCTTCTTACTGCGGCCGCGTGCTGCCTCGCCTAGAAGATGCCCGAGGCCCCTGCCCGTCTCTCCGCTCCTGGGCCTGGGATCACCAGACCCCCTGCTGCTCAGCCCCAAACCTGGAAGCCGCCCCTGTGTCTCCCTCCTCAGGCTCACCACTGGTCCCCTGACTGCGGGGTCCAGCTTCTCACAGCCCACCCCCGGTAGCAGCCAGCGTCTCTCGGCTGTCCCCTCTGGCCACCCCTGCTGACCTCCCTCCATTCCGTGCATCCCAGGGTGTTACCACGGGCCCCACGTTTCCCGCCTGAAATGTCAACCCCTTCCCATGCACTAGACCTGCCCCCGGCCCCCCTTTTGCCCCAGTGCTTGGCCCGGCTCCCTTCCGCCTCGAAGTCCCGCCCTGGCTGCTCCCCCCCTGCACACTTCCAGCCTTTCCTGCTCTTCTTCATGAGTCCCGTCCGCCGCGCTCCCCCGTCCTCCGCGCTCCCCCGTCCTCTGCTGCTGCCCATCTCTCTTCACCCATCACAGGTTTGCTTTCCTCACAGCACTTCCCACAGACCAGCGTTTTATTTAATTGTGAATTCGTGCTTACTGTGTCCTCGTCTGTGGGAACGTACATCCCTTAGCGGGAGCAGGAACGCATCTGCCCTCCCTCGCGTCCTCACAGGTCAGGACACTGAACGGCGGGTCTGTTCCTGACTCCCACTTTATCGTTTTTTTCCCCAAATATTCAGCAAATCCCGATCATACAAAGTTCTGTGTTTGTACGCCCCTGGGAGCCCACGGGTGCGAGCGGGCGTCCGCGTCCCTCGCAGGAGAATGTGGCGCGTGGCAAGCGTAGAGTCTCCCTTGCACACGTGTGTGCAGGACACTCACACTCACGCACCAGATGGAGATGGGGTCAGATGCTCTGGGCTCTGGCCCAGTTCTTCCTTGTTAGTGAAGCTTCTGCTCCAGCACCGGCTGGGAACGCGGACAGCATTTGCTCCGCGGCCGAAAGGCATCACCACGGTCTGCGTTGTTGGTGTTCTCTCCGCATCTTAAGCGAAGCGGCGGCCGGCGGAAGTGTTCCGGTGGCATCCCCTCGGCAGTGACGAACGGGTTCCCGTTGTGCTCCGTTAACGGTCAGGCTGGCACAGGGTGAAGCGTCTGTAAACGGCACATCGTGCACCGGGCGGGTCAGTGCGTCCTCCCGTCTGCTGCTGAGTGGGTGGACTCCGGGTGTGGCCGCCCCTGTTGTGGTCTTGCTTCTTGCAAAGTGCACCTTAGGGCGCCGTGGGCACGCTGGACACGGAATCCATCAATTAATTAATTTTTAAAAAGATTTTATTTATTTGCGAGTGATCACGAGGGGGGGAGGGCAGAGCGAGAGGGACACACAGACCCCCCCGCCGGGCAGGGGCCAGAGCGGGGCTCGATCCCAGGACAGCATGACCTGAGCCGAAGGCAGACGCCCAACTTGCTGAGCCCCCGGGCGGCCCCTCCCCGGACACTTTAAACAAACACACCAGCATGTGAAATGCATCAGTGTAAAATACACTTTTCAAAGAATTCGCCCTGGAAAGAGGCCTCTTCCTGCGGAGACCACTCACGGCCGTTCCTTGGGCTCTTCCCCCCACGGGCGGGCGTCCGAGCGCGGCCGGTGCCGGGGTCTTCGGCCGGCAGGTCTGTGGAGGCATAAAGTTACTCGGTGCCAAGTGGGACCAAAGTTGGTCATGACCAAGTCAGCAAATTAAGTTGACGGTCACACTGCTTTCAGCCGGAATATCCCTGGGAAAATGTACAAACCAGACTGATTTCTTGCAGTTTGTAAACCGCCTCTGAGAAGGTTTTCCAGAGAGACAGAGAGAACCATCCCGGAGAGTGACGCCATCCTTGAAAGTCTTGGATGTAGAGGATCCTGTGTGACTTTCCAACAGTCTTCCTGCCTCCTTGGGATGCTTCAGCTGCTCCTCGGGCTGTGAGCACCTGAGCAGACCCGCCTCCGACCCAGCCTGGCACTGGCACTCCCTGGTCTCACGCCAGGCTCACGGGCTGGACCGCACGGCCACCTTCCTGCTCGTGAGGGGCAGCCCTGCTGACCGCCCCGGTCCCCACCGCACACCGTCCTGTTGAGAAGACGTTCTCTCTCTACCTCGGGTCCTCCCTGGTGCTGCTCACCAGGTCCCTCCTTGCCGGAGGGGAGAGAAGGCACTAGCTCACCGGTGTCGCTCTGTGATTTTAAGTCGTGTCTTCCCTGGACCCTGCAGACAGGCTAGGCCCGTATCTGCCCCATCCCCTCCTTCAACCTGATCGCTCACGCTCTGCGACGGACCCCAGGGCTGGGTCCCTCGTGGAATAAAACGCCCCCTGATTTCATTTCTGATTCCGGGCTCTGATTTCTCTCTGGATGTTACCCGGTTTGAAACAAGTCCTCTCCCACTCCCCGGGGACAGTCTCCTCCTGGCTGTCTCCACCCCGCACGGCTTTCCTCCCCTGGCAGAGCCCTCTGGATCCTTGTCCCAAAACTGACAGAGGAACACCCGTGCCTCTTTCCTTGGGCGGATTCTCCCCTCTCCGTCCCATTCCCTGCTGGCTGGTCTCCCAGACTCCCGTTTCTCTGCACGCCACGCGCAGTGGGAGGGACACTTGGGACGGCTGCCGGTGGGGCCGGCTTTCCGGCACTTGCTCGGGGCAGGGGACGCCTCCCGGAAGTTCTTAGCAGAACTTAGCAGAGCCACGAAAACCCTTCCAGGGCTGTCATTCACCCGGCTCTGCTCCTCTGCTCCTCGGCCTGGCACGGTCCCTCCAAACAGGCCTGCCGCTGGCAGGAGTATTTTCGGCCACGGGAGTCCGAGGGTGTCACGGGAAGTCGTAAGAAGTGGAGTGGCACCGAGGGAAGAGGACAAGGTGGGACAGGCTGCGTGTGGAGCGCGCACACGGTTGGGGTGAGTGGTATTTTGTCTCCTGGCCAGATGCGTGCCTTCTCTGGACACGACGGGCCCAGGGACCGCAGGCGGCTGTCTCGCTTTCCCCTGGGCGTCTCGAACTTCCTTGTTTGGGATTTGGTTTGCCGTTGGCTGACTCATTGCTTAGAAGCAGGGTCCACGGCGCCTTCTACCATCTCCTCACCGGCTGTGTTTTCCAGCTTCGCTCCCAGCCCTGTCTACGCACCTGCCACCTTCTCTGTGTCCGCTGCCTCCGTCCCCAGATTCATCCTGTTGGAAAACAAACACGGGCCCTGCCCCCAGGCTCGTGTGCTCCCTCCGTCCCCCTCCTCTGGGATCGCCTGTTTCCAGCGGGCAGGCCAGTACACCTGGCTGCCAACCTTGACCTTGACCCCTGCACCGCGACCCCCGGGTATAGCTGATAATCCTGCTTCCGGTCCCGCTTCTGAAAACTCGTGAGCCGTCCCATTGCCAGTGTCTGCGTTGTAGCCTCGTACCCCCGGGCGGGCTGTGTGTGCACCTGTTGCGTTTTGTCTGCTGCCTTCAGTCCGTGTCACAGAGCAGGAGGAGTAAAACAGGAAGCACTGAGAACAGGGCTCGGTCTGGCCCATGGTTAAGGCTCAGTAGGTAGATACTGTTAATTTTATAATTTTTATTATGTTCATATTGTTATTTTTGTCATATTTGCAAGACACGTTGGATGTTTATGTTGAAAGTTTTCATGGCTCCGCAGTGAATGCAAAGCACCAGCCCTTCTGAGCTGGGATCCAAGGGGTCCTGGGACCGCACGCTGTCCCCTGACCCCTCTTCCGCCCCTGCACAGACTCACAGCCTTCCCGGGCCGTGCGCTGTCCTCGGGGCACAGCACGTGACTGCACCACCTTCACGTCTTTCTCACTCTCTCCTGCCCTCTGTCAGACTTCTAGCTGTCCTTCCTGCCCTGGTTCAGAGACCACTTTTCTCTTCGAAGCTTTTCCTAGTTCTCCACCCCAAATGAACCTCTTACCTTCTCTATTCCTATAACCGTTTGTTTATAACTTTATAATGTACTCGTCACACCCTGGCTTGGATCTTAGCTGATGATGTGCCCTTCCGGGTCAGCGCTAGGCTGTGACTGGTAAAAGTCACGGGTCGTGTCCGTTCTCAGGTGTCCTGTGCCTGATTGAGAACAGCGGAGTAGGTGATGTATGAGGGAAGTCACGCGGCGTGTGACCTCTTTGGACTGGCTCTTTTCATTCGGTGCCGTGTTCTGGGGACCCGCCCGGGTTGTGGTGGTGTTGGCAGCTCAGCCCTCGGTCTTGCTGCCGAGGACCACCGCACGGGGTGCCGGGCTGTAGTCTGTTGGACACGTGCCCCCGGAAGGACCTCTGGCCTTGCTTCGAACATTTGTGTGCAGGTGTTTATGTGAACATTTCTTTGGGATAAGTGGCGAACGGTCAGTTGTTGCTCTGTATGAAGTGTGCTTGTTTAGTTTTTAGGAAACTGCCCACGATCTGTGTCGTTTCACAGTCGCCTGCAAATGCAGAAGTGAGCCAGATGCTCACGCGCTCGCCGGAACTCGGGGCTGTGGCGTTTCCTGCTTAGCCCTCCTGGGGGGTGGTGCGGCGTCTCCCTGCGGGTTTTGTCTTGCGTTTCCCTGACGGCTGACCACGCTGGACGACCTTTCGTGAGCTTGTTTGTCATCTGTACATCCTGTTTGAGGAAATGTCCCTCTGTGTCTTTGAGCCTTTCTCTAACTGGACGTTTTTAATCTTTGCGTTTGAGAGTTGCACGTTCCAGGCGCTGGTCCCTTCTTGGCCGTGTGGCCTTTCCTTGTCTTCCCGAGAGTGTCAGCGAGGTCCAGTCGGCCATCCCTCTGCGGGGCGTTTGGTGCTGAGTCAAAGGTGTTTTGCGTAGCCCTGGGTCCCATAGATTGTCTTTTTTGTTGTTCCCAAGATGTTGGTTGTTTTACATTTTACATTTAGATCCACGATCTACTTGGTTGTTTTTGTGTGTAAACCATGAGACTGATGGTGAAGGCTCTGGTTTTGCTTCTGGCTGTCCAGTAGCTCCTGCACGTTTGGTGAAAGGCAGGTTTTCAAGCATTAAGCTGCTTCTGCACCTTTGTCAAAACCCACCGGGCACATTTGTATGGGTCTATTTCTGGGGTCTCTTCTGTTTTATTGACCTGTTTGCTCTGCTGATACTACGCGGTCTTGATTACGGTGCTTACGTCCTAAGACTCGGAATGCGGTCGCCTGGTTTCTCCTGCTTTCTTCTTCTTTCCCCGGTCTTTCCAGCTCCTGCGACTCGACCGCTCTGTGTAAACGGCTTGTCTGTATCTGCAAAGCGCCTTGCTGGGACTTTGACAGGAATTGTGTGGGACCCGTACACCAGTCTTCACTGTTGTGTTCAGACCTCTGACTCATGAACGTGGCATGACCGTCATTCTTTCGGTCTTTGATTTCTCTCATCCACGCTGTGTGGTTTTCAGCACACAAGCCCGGCGCGCGTCACATTTGCACCTAAGCATTTAATGTCTTGAGGGGCTGTAGATAGTATTTCATTTTAATTTCAGTGTCAATGTGTTCATGGCTGGTTTATAGAAAAACAACTTATTCATTCTAGAAGTATGTTGAAGACTCATCAGGATTTTCCACGTAGAAATCACCTCACCTGGAAATAGGTAATTTTGTTTCTTCCTTTCTGATCTGCTTGCCTTTTTCTCTTTATCTTGTCCTATTGCGCTGGGTGGAGCTTCGAGCTCTGTTGAACGAGAGTGCTGAAGGGGAGGCGTCCTGGACTTTTCTAGATTGTAAATGGAAGTCCAGTTTCTCGCCATTAGCTACGATGTCAAGTGTAGGCTTCCGTGGATATTCGTTATCAAGTTGATGAATTTCCCCTCAATTCCCATTCGTCTCAGATAAGTTTTCATCACAAATGGGTGCTGAGCGTCTTCAAATACTTTTTCTGCATTGATAAGATCATGTGATTTTTTTCTAGCTTATTACTGTGTTGGATTACATTGATTTATTTTGGAATTTTGAACCAGCTTTGCTTATCTGGAATAAACCCATGACATAATTGTTTTTATGTATCGCTGGCTATTATGTACTGATATCTTTCTTAAGAATTTTTATGTCTATATTCATGAGGGATATTGTCCTATTGGTTTCTCTTTGGTCTTTGTTTTTAGTATTAGGTTAGTCTTAGCTACATAAAGTTAATTGGGAATTATTTCCTCTTCCGTATTCTGGAAGGGATCGCCCACAATTCGTGTTAATTGTTCCTTAAATATTTGGTAAAATTCTCCAGTGACGTCATCTGGGTCTGTACATTTCTTTTTGGGGAAGTTTTAAATTATGAATTCAATTTCCTTAATAGTGATAGGGCTGTGAAATGGTCTATTTTATATTGGGTGAGATGTGGTAGTTTGTGTTTTTTGGGGACTTGGTCCAGTTCATGGAAGTTGCCACGTTTATGTGTGTAGACCTGTTTTTTCCCTTATGAGGTCTTGCAGGGTCTATATTGATATCATCTGTTTTGTTGCTGATACTGGTAATTTGTGACTGCTTTCTTTTCTCCTTTGCCAGTCTCGCTAGAAGTTTGTCAATTTTGCTGATATTTTGGGGGAACTGGCTTTTGTTTTCACTGACTTCTGTTTTTCTTTTTTCTGATTTCAATGATACTGATTTCCAGTCTTTATTATTGCCTTCCTTCCACTTTCTTTGAGTTTATTTTGCTCTCCTTTTTCTACCTTCTTGATATGTACATTTACATGATTGATTTGAGACTTAATTAAAAAAAATGTGAACATTTAGTGCTAAAAATTTCACTCTTAGCCCAGCTTTAACTGTATCTCACAAAATTTTCTTGTTGCATTTTCCTTTTCATTCAGTATTTTTCCCTTGGATTTTCTTTGACCCATGGGTTATTGAGAAGCTTGTTTAATTTCTAAGTGTTTGGAGATTTTCTTATTCTAGATATGTTATTAGTTTCTAGTCTGACTCCGTTGTGGCTGAAGAATTCACTTCAGATGATTCTGATTCTTTTAATTGTGCCGTGATTTGTTTCTTTGTCCAGGCTGTCATCTCAGTCCGTGTTTGTGGGTGCTTGAGAAGAGTGTGTGCTCTGCTCTTCTTGGGAGGAGTGTTCTATAAATGCTGATTGGAACTGCTGATTGATGACCATTTTCTTCTCCAGCTTTGCCGATTTTCTCTCTATTTGTTCAGTTGCTAAAAAAGTGATGTTGAAGTCTCCAACTATAATGGTGGGTTTGTCTGTTTCTCCTTTCAGTTCTGCCAGTTTCTGCTTCACGTATTTGCAGCTCTGTTGTTTGGTGCATATATATTTAGGATTCCTAGGTCTTCTTGGGGATTTGCTCTTTTATCATTATATAGTATCTCTCTGTCCGTGGTAATTTTGTTTGTTTTAATGAGTCATTTATCTGTTATTACTGTAACCACTGCTACTTCCTTTGATTGATGCTTGAGTGATAATCTCTTTTGTAGCATTATATTTGAACTGAGCCTCATATAAGCAATGTATAGTTGGATCATGCTCTTTTAATCCACGTAGTCAATGTCTTTTCACTGAGATATTTGGCCCTTTTACATTTAATGTAATTATTGATATGTTAATTTTACTATTTATTTTCTGTTCTTTTTTTTCTCTCTTCTTTTTTCTGCATTCCTTTAGGGTTATGTAAACACTTGGTAGAAATCCCTGTTGATTTGTCTTATAGGGTTTTGAGTGTATCTCTTGATAGTCCTTTTAGTGGTTGGTCAAGATATCACATTATATATACAGAACTAATCCCAGTATATAGTTGTTATTTTACCAGTTAGAGTAGGGTGTAGACAACTTACCTCCCTTTATGGCTCTTCCCCTCTCTTTATTGTAATTATCTTGAATGTTTCCTCCACACACATTTAGAAGTACAACAGACAGTGTTGTCGTGTCTGCCTCAACAGTCAAACGCAACTGACAAGACTCCAGAGAAGGAAAACTAGTCGCCTTTACTTTCCACATTCTTTCCTCCTTCCTGATCCTTCAAAGTTCCTTCTTCCATCTTTGCCTTCTGTTTAAGTAAATTTGTTTAGCAGTTGTTTTAGGGCACATTTGCTGTGAGCAGTAGTCTCATTTTTCCGTTTTTGAGAATGTCCTAATTTCCCTGTCATTCTCAAAGGATTTTTTTTATTAAAGATTTTTATTTCTGTATTTGTCAGGGGGAATACACAAGCAGGGGGAGTGGCAGGCAGAGGGAGAAACAGGCTCCTCGCTGAGCAAAGAACCCAATGTGGGACTCGATCCCAGGACCCTGGGATCATGACCTGAGCCAAAGGCAGATGCTTAGCTGACTGAGCCCCCTAGGAGTCCCCTTGAAGGATATTTTTGATGGGTATCTGGATTGGTAGATGTTCAGGATTCAGGGCTGGTTCAGGATGGTTCCTTTCTTCCAGCACTTGAAAAATGTTGTGTGATTTCCTTGTGGCCTCTTTGGTTTCTGTTGGAAAATCCTTTGTCATTGGGTTGTGATTCTCTCATAGGTGAGGTGTCATTTTTCTCTGGCTGCTGTCAAGATTTTTTCTTTGCATTTAGTTTTCAGAAGTTTAAGTGTGTGTCTTGGAGGAGATTGGGTTTACCCTGTTCGGGTGCTCAGCTTTGTGAATCTTTAGGTTTCTATCTCTTGCCAAAGTTGAGTTTTCAGCCATCATGTTTCCAAATGCCCTTTCAGCCCTGCCTTCCTTGTCTCCCCTTCTGATGATATGGATGTTAGATCTCTTATTATAGTCCCACACTCCCTGAGGCTCTGTCCATGCTTTTCCCCCTCCCAGACTATTTTCTCTCTGATGTTGGAATTGGGTGATTTCTGTTTTTTTCCTGGTTTGTGAATTTTTCCCTCCGTCCCTCATCCTCCCATTTAGTGCACCTACTTGAGCTGCTTATTTTGGTTACTGTCTTTTTCATTTATAATATTTCCATTTCGTTCTTTCTATATTTATTTGCTGAGACTTCTTACTCCTTTGCTAAGCCTTCTAGTTTTTCATTTCTTTCAAGTATGCTCATAACTGTTCATTGAAACAGTTTTATTAAGGCTGCTGTACAATCCTTGGCGGGCAATGCTGGCATCTTCCAGCCTTGGTGTTAGTGGCTGCAGACTGAGGTCATCCCAGTTCTGGTGTGACAACGGATTTTCTGTCGAAACCTGAGCGTTTTAGTCTTCTATTCTGCAACTCTGGATCCATTTAAGCCTCGTGGTTCACAGCTTTTTTGGACACTCTACCAGCCACTCCGGCAGACTGGAGTTAGAACAAATTCCCAAGACGTGGTGGTGAGCAGGCAGGCTGGCGGCCGAGCGGTGGGGAAATGTGTGTATGGGGGGTCTCTCTTACTAACCTGGAGGTGGAAGTCCAGGTTCCCCACTAGATTTATGCTGGTATCTGAGGGAAGGGGTCTTGTCCAAATGCTGGGCAGGATGGATGGGGGAGTTTGAACTCCCCATGTGTTCTCCCTGCGGGGTCTGACATGGGGTGTGCCACCCACTCGCTACTTGACTGCTCCGCTGACCCTGACAGGGTCAGGGGAGGTCAGGGGCCTCATTCTGGCTTCATAAAAGAGGATGCAGGGGCCCCCTTGGTCTTTGTGAGCATGGGCATGGGTGGGCTCTGCTTTTTTTTGGTGGCTTCTGACAGGAGGAAAGCTGTTAGCGTCTGAAATGTGCTGAGTCAGTCCTTTCCTGGCCCTCTGGCTGGGGACAGGTGACCTCAGGGTTTCACCTGCCCTTGGTGCTCCCAGGTCGCTGCCTCAGTTCGTTTGAGGTGCACAGGCCAGAGGACAGCCCCGGGAACCCCGCGTGTGTCGCTCCTCTGATTCCCTGGGAGCACAGCAGCCTGTGTCCTGTCCTCCCTTCACAGCCTCCCGTACACATCATCTCCAGGGTTTTCCTTGTGCCTGGTGGGAAGGGCAGGGGAAAGTACCTGTTCTCCATCGTCCTGGAAGCAGGTCTTCTCTTCCCAGGGCTTAGCTCCTCCAAGAGGCCTTCGAGAGGCGTTCAGAGAGGACATCTGACCCCCAGTGTATGCGTTGCTTTGGTTTCTATATCCAAGAGCCCAGTTTCTTCCTGTTCCCAGGAAAGCTTCGAAGCCAGTCTAGGGGCTCAGGGTCCCTCCCAGACGGCCTGTATATGACACCTTTGTCAGTTGGCCAACTGTTGTGACTGCATCCTCCTCACGGACCCCAGAATCGACATAGCTCAGACTTTTCTGCTCTTTAGGTAAAAAATACCATTGATGTTTTATTATTTTAAATTTTACAGAAGAAAGTTTTTTTTATAGGAACTTCCTTTTGTGCTCTTGATTTTTCTGTTTCCTGATAGGTATTAAGACCCCCCCCCTTCTGGAATGGCGTGTTTAAACTGTGCATATTTCTAAAATCTGCAGAGCTGGGTATTTCGCTAACACTGCGACTGTGCTTTTGGCTGAGAAGACTTCCTGGGTCTTCAACCAGGGGGTGACAGTCCCACAAGCTCACACTTCATATGGGTGGTTTTTTTAGTTGCTCTTGGCAAATGGAAGAGTTGTGCGTATTACGACGTACAGTTAACGCTAAGCGAGGGTAACAGTGACTGTGGGGTGCGTCTCCTGCTGCGACCCGTTCTCTAAATGTTATATTCAAGCAGAGCAGCGTAGAACAAATTGCCACAGGAGGCCAGCCTGTTTGGTGAGTTTTCCCGTCAGCTTCCCTTTAGGGTAGTGCCTTTCGAGTTTTAGAAATGTTCCAACTGTTTGAATTTTGCCATTTGTAAGTGTGAAAAAAAAAAGTTAGATTTGCATTTGAAGAAAGAATTCAAGTGTGTTCACGAAGGCAGCTCGTATCAGCTGAGCTCTTCTTTTCATGTGGTTCTCGCAGCAAGTTCTGGACCCCCTCTCCCACACGCACACACGCACACAAACAGGCACAGAGCCATCCTGATTTGAAGATTTTGGTAATGTGTTTTTGAACAGGGCATAAAAATATATCTCTGTAATTACATGATATTTAGTGATTAGATAATTATGGATAATTGCATGGGGTAGTTCTAAGTGCTAAAGTGTTACCATAAGATCTAAAATGTACAAATTGCATAATAATTATTCTTGGGAGTTATTTGGTAATTCTGAGCATAATTATCATGTGATCTGCAGTGCATGTAATTAATGCATAATCGCATGGATTTTGCCTTCGTAACTACTTCGCTCTTGTTATAAAGCTCTTTGTCATAACATTTGAGGATAAATATAATGTAATTGGCTCCCAGATACAGCACATTAAGCCCCGTGATAATTGCCTTCACAATAACAATACCCTTATTTCATTACAACTGTGTGGCTCTCCGGCAGGCTGGGGCTAGCACGGGTTCCCGAGACGTGGTGGGGAGCAGGCAGGCTCGGGGCCCACTGGTGGGGGAATGAGCACACGTCTGGGTCAGGTGACCAGAGCCTTTCCGCGAGAAAGTCTGCGTCCCTCACGGGGACACCTCCCTCTTCCAAGTGAAGTGTGCCCCGGGCGACAGCTCCTAGCGTCCGGCCAGGGCACCCCGTGCCTCGTGCTTCTCATCTGGCAAAACTCCCCTCCTATTTCTGGTCTCGTTTTCTCGGAGACGGCGACTTGTGTAAGGAGAAGACCTTAGTAACACCGCAGTGAGGGAGACATGGGGGGCTGACGGCGTCGAGGGCAGACTTTGAAATGGCAGCAGCTTATCCGGAGACGGAAGTAAGGGCTTTAGCTCAGCTTCCGGGTTGATAACGCAGCTCCCGACTTCCCCCAGGCTTCACGTGGCAGGACGACTACACCCAGCGTGTGATGGCCCAGGAGCTCTCGGACCTGCCCTACGCCTACCCGCGGCATCTGGAGGCCTCCGACACAGCCAGGTAAGCAGGTCGCTCTCTGGCCGCAGCCCGGCCCCGTCGAGCTTGTGTCTGTCTGGACCTGTTGTCTTTGTGGCGTGGATGGTCCGGAGGGTGGGAAAGTGCAGGAGGAGCGGGCGGTGCTGCCTCTCCCGCGGGTCCTGGCCCGGGTGCACAAGGCGCATCGGCACGACCCTCGAGCCGGGAGCCGTCCTCACGACGGACGTCCCCGCGGCCCTTCCCCTCCCTTTCCCAAGAACGCTGGAAAGCCCTGCCTCTTCAGAGCCTTGGCTGGAGGCAGAAAAGTCAAGATTTCTCATTTCCCGGTAAGAATTTATGTTCAATTTAGTGCAAAAATCAGAATTTAGTCATGACGGTTTTCCTGTTGCCAAAACATAGCAACCTATACTGAGCTGCGACACCTCATTTCATCCCCACTGCACGCTCTGAAGGGTCCCTAATGCCCGTCCTGGCCTTGGAGGGAGGGGAACGGAGACGGGCAAGGTGGAAACTTAGTCCGAAGACTGACCACAGGGAGCCCCGGGGTTGTGTCACGCCTCAGCCGTGGTGCTAGATTCTTCGAGGCCTTCTGCAAAGGCTTCGGGAAGTTTGGAAGGTCTGGTTTCCCCCCGAGAGAGACTGTTCTGAAACTTGGGCTAGAAAAACCTCAGTAGCACAGAAACGTGAGTATCTGCCTGAAGCTGGTGTTCCTCCGCCGAGGGAAGCAGCGAAGCCACCGAGAGGCTCATTGCCAAGTGCAGGGACCGCGAGCGACCACACCTAAGGGACGTGGACACGCTGAGAGCACATTTTCCGCGTCAGCCTTCCGGGCAGCCGCACCGAGTTTTCTGGGGGCCGGAGACGTGTGCTGCCGCTCCGTGCGCCCGGCCTGTCTCCCTCCGGGGCCTCCTGCGGCAGAGGACGTCCGTGCCAGTCGCGAGCGAGTGTGAGACTCTCTGTGGGGAGGAACGACCCAGACCAAAGTCCGGCTGCCTCGCGCTTCCGCGATTGTCCGGGCGATTGCGCGCTGCTTGTACTGGTCTTTCCACCTGGGCGTGTCCGGGCTGCCCGCGGCTCCCTCCGACGGAGGAAGATCTAACTTCACTACCCCTGAGGCGCACCAGCCCAGACGAGCTGGAACCCACGGTGAGCAGAGAACGGGCTCCTTGTGCGGCCAGGCAGAGACACCAGAGCGTGGTGTCCCCCAAGACCAGCCTTTGCAGGCGAGGTCAGGCCGTCGAACAGACCCCAGACGACTACCTTCTTACCAGCACCAATACTGTCATTTCTAAAAGTTGCCGGTTTTATTATGAAAAATGATACCTTATCTTTGCTGTTTTTTTAAGAAGTGAGATTAAAAGTTTAAAAATATCTATATTTTAGGTTGGAATTTTCTTCATGTTTTAGATATGAATTTTTTATGCATGATCTTTGCTCACGTGAAAAGTATTTTTGTATTTTTCTGTTTTATTTCAGTTTAGAGCCTTTATATTTAAGGCAAGTAAGTTTTCATTTATCCTATTTTGTAGAAATATTTTTGGGGTCTGTAGCATGGAAGGCAGTTGCTGATGAAGACAGTTCTCCTAGCCGTCTCTGGGCCGGGTTTTTAATTTATGTCTTTGACAGGGTTGAGCCTAAGTAAACCAGCCGTCCCAGCTCTGAAAGCAGAGCCCGTCTCGGGAGACTTGATGGGGTATCCCCAGGTTCCTGTCCATCCTACTCCTGGCTCTGTCCCTGAGGGACGGGTCTTCCTCGGCCGCATGAGAAGGTCCCTGTGTCCTCAGGCTGAGGCTGGCGTTGTCCAGTGGGATTCACCCCGGCTTAGAGGGCAGGCGGAGGGGGTTAGGATGGTAGTGGGACCTGGCGGAGGGTCTGATCCCACAACCCCCCTCTGCTCCGTCCTGTTGCGCTGGTGGCTCTCCACGGTTATCCCTGTCGCTCCTCTCAGTGCTGTGCGCCTCTGTCACGTACTCAGACCTCCAGATTTCGGGTGTTTCCTGTTGGCACTCTGCCTGATGGACCATCTCGGCAGCCAGGATGGGGGCACATGGCCCTGCTGTCGTCCTGGCTTTGTCCCTCCCTGCAGCTGTGGTCACGGTTAGAGTGTCGTCATGGTACGGATAGTGGTTTTCCCTCTTTTCACAACATTTCTGCAGAACTTTCTTTAGCACTGAAATTATCTGTTTCCTTGTGTACGTATTTTTTATACTCCTCCTTTGAGGTATGTCTCCTAACACTCTCATTGTCTTCCAAGGCTGTTGGTAAAACGTTTTTATTGCGTGAAATTGAGGCATTTGTATTTTTGTAGAGAACAATCATCCTTTTCATAGGGATCTCCAAATTTATTAACTTGGTATGATATTTAGAATTGTATTAAAATTTAAAAAACCATTCAATGTACATATGTTTGTCACATTTGTCTTTATTAATTTCTTTTGCTTTTTTAAAAATTATTTTTATTAACATATAACATTTTATTTGCCCCAGGAGTACAGGTCTGTGAATCGTCAGGCTTACACACTTCACAGGACTCACCATAGCACATTCCCTCCCCAGTGTCCGTAACCCCACCACCCTCTCCCTACTCCCCTCCCCCCAGCAACCCTCAGTTTGTTTCCTGAGATTAAGAATCTCTTATGGTTTGTCTCCCTCCCAATCCCATCTTGTTTCATTTATTCCTTTCCTACCCCCCAGAACCCCGACTTTGCCTCTCAGCTTCCTCGTATCAGAGAGATCATATGATAATTGTCTTTCTCTGATTGACTTATTTCACTCCACATAATACTCTCTATTTCCATCCATGTCATTGCAAATGGCAAGCTTTCATTTCTTTTGATGGCTGCATAGTATTCCATTGTGTGTTTGTGTGTGTGTGTGTATACATACATACACACATATATATGTATACACACACACACACACACACACACATATATGTGTGTATATAGACACACATACCACATCTTCTTTATCCATTCATCTGTTGATGGACATCTAGGTTCTTTCCATAGTTTGGCTATTGTGGACTTTGCTGCTATGAACATTGGGGTGCAGGTGCCCCTTCGGATCACTACATTTGTATCTTTAGGGTAAATACCCAGTAGTGCGATTGCTGGGTCATAGGGTAGCTCCATTTTCAGTTTTTTGAAGAACCTCCACACTGTTTTCCAGAGTGGCTGCACCAGCTTGCATTCCCACCAGCAGTGTAGGAGGGTTCCCCTCTCTCCGCATCCTCGCCAGCATCTGTCATTTCTTGACTTGTTAATTTTAGCCATTCTGACTGGTGTGAGGTGGTATCTCATTGTGGTTTTGATTTGTCTTTCCCTGATGCTGAGTGATGTGGAGCACTTTTTCATGTGTCTGTTGGCCATTTGGATGTCTTTGCAGAAATGTTCATGCCCTCTGCCCATTTCTTGATTGGATTATTTGTTGTTTGGGTGTTGAGTTTGATAAGTTCTTTATAGATTTTGGATGCTAGCCCTTTATCTGATATGTCATTTGCGAATATCTTCTCCCATTCTGTCAGTTGTCTTTTGGTTTTGTTGCCTGTTTCTTTTGCTGTGCAAAAGCTTTTGATATTGATGAAATCCCAATAGTTCATTTTCGCCCTTGCTTCCCTTGCCTTTGGCGATGTTTCTAGGAAGAAGTTGCTGCGGCCAACGTCGAAGAGGTTGCTGCCTGTGTTCTTCTCAAGGATTTTGATGGATTCCTGTCTCACACTGAGGTCTTTTATCCATTTTGAGTCTATTTTTGTGTGTGGTGTAAGGAAATGGTCCAGGTTTGTTCTTCTGTGTGTGGCTGTCCCATGTTCCCAACACTGTTTGTTGAAGAGACTCTCTTTTTCCATTGGACATTGTTTCCTGCTTTGTCGAAATGGGGTTCGGGGTCCATTTCTGGGCTCTCTATTCTGTTCCATTGATCTATGTGTCTGTTTTTGTGCCAGTACCATACTGTCTTGATGATGACAGCTTTGTAATAGAGCTTAAAGTCTGGAACTGTGATGCCACCAACTTTGGCTTTCTTTTTCAACATTCCTCTGGCTATTCGGGGTCTTTTCTGCTTCCGTATAAATTTTAGGATTATTTGTTCCATTTCTTTGAAAAAAATTGATGGTATTTTGATAAGGATTGCATTAAATGTGTAGATTGCTTTAGGTAGCACAGACATTTTCACCATGTTTGTCCTTCCAATCCATGAGCATGGAACGTTTTTCCATTTCTTTGTGTCTCTCCTCAATTTCTTTCATGAGTACTTTATAGTTTTCTGAGTACAGATTCTTTGCCTCTTTGGTTAGGTTTATTCCTAGGTATCTTATGGTTTGGTGCAATTGTAAATGGGATTGACTCCTTAATTTCTCTTTCTTCTGTCTTCTTGTTGGTGTATAGAAATGCAACTGACTTCTGTGTATTTTATATCCTGAGACTTTACTGAATTTCTCTACAAGTTCCAGCAGTTTTGGAGTGGAGTCTTTGGGTTTTCCACAAAAAGTATCATATCATCTGCGAAGAGTGATAGTTTGACTTCTTTGCCGATTTGGATGCCTTTAATTTCTTTTTGTTGTCTGATTGCTGAGGCTAGGAATTCTAGCACTATGTTGAATAGCAGTGGTGATGGTGGACAGCCCTGCTGTGTTCCTGATCTCAGTGGAAAAGCTCTAGTTTTTCTCCATTGAGAATAATATTTGTGGTGGGTTTTTCATAGATGGCTTTGATGATATTGAGGTGTGTACCCTCTATCCCTACACTTTGAAGAGTTTTGATCAAGAAAGGATACTGTACTTTGTCAAATGCTTTTTCAGCATCTATTGAGAGTATCATATGGTTCTTATTCTTTCTTTTACTAATGTATCACATTGATTGATTTGCAGATGTTGAACCAAACTTGCAGCCCAGGAATAAATCCCACGTGGTCGTGGTGAATAATCCTTTTAATGTACTGTTGGATCTTATTAGCTAGTATTTTGATGAGAATTTTTGCATCTGTGTTCATCAAGGATATTGGTCTGTAATTCTCTTTTTTGATGGGGTCTTTGTCTGGTTTTGGGATCAAGGTAATGCTGGCTTCATAAAATGAGTTTGGAAGTTTTCCTTCCATTTCTTTTTTTGGAACAGTTTCAGGAGAATAGGAAATATTTCTTCTTTAAATGTTTGGTGGAATTCCCGTGGGAAGCTGTCAGGCCCTGGGCTCTTGTTTTTTGGGAGATTTTTGATGACTGCTTCAATCTCCATACTGGTTATGGGTCTGCTCAGGTTTTCTATTTCTTCCTGGTTCAGTTTTGGTAGTTTATATTGCTCTAGGAATGTATCCATTTCTTCCAGATTGTCACATTGGCTGGCGTATAGTTGCTTATAATATGTTCTTATAATTGTTTGTATTTCTTTGCTATTGGTCGTGATCTCTCCTCTTTCGTTCATGATTTTATTTATTTGGGTCCTTTCTCTTTTCTTTTTGATAAGTCTGGCCAGGGGTTTACCAATCTTATTAATTCTTTCAAAGAATCTGTTCCTGGTTTGGTTGATTTGTTCTACTGTTCTTTTTGTTTCTATTTCATTGATTTCTGCTCTGATCTTTATGATTTCTCTTCTCCTGCTGGGTTTAGGCTTTCTTGCTGTTCTTTCTCCAGCTCCTTTAGGTGTAGGGTTAGGTTGTGTATTTGAGACCTTTCTTGTTTCTGGAGAAAGGCTTGTATCACTATATATTTTCCTCCCAGGACTGCCTTTGCTGTGTCCCACAGATTCTGAACTGTTGTATTTTCATTTTCATTTGTTTCCATGATTTTTTCAATTTTTCTTTAATTTCCTGGTTGACCCATTCATTCTTTAGTAGGATGCTGTTTGGCCTCCATGTATTTGAGTTCTTTCCAACTTTCCTCTTGTGATTGAGTTCTAGCTTCAGAGCATTGTGGTCTGATAATATGCAGGGAATGAACCCAATCTTTTGGTGCCAGTTGAGACCTGATTTATGACCCAGGATGTGGTCTATTCTGGAGAATGTTCCATGTGCACTAGAGAAGAATGTGTATTCTGTTGCTTTGGGATGGAATGTTCTGAATATATCTGTGATGTCCATCTGGTCCAGTGTGTCATTTAAGGCCTTTATTTCCTTGTTGACCTTTTGCTTGGATGATCTGTCCATTTCAGTGAGGGGGGTGTTAAAGTCCCCTGCTATTATTGTATTATTGTTGACGTGTTTCTTTGATTTTGTTATTAATTGGTTTATATAGTTGGCTGCTGCCATGTTAGGGGCATAGATATTTAAATTTGTTAGATCTTCTTGTTGGACAGACCCTTTGAATTTGATGTAGTGTCCTTCCTCATCTCTTATTATAGTCTTTGGCTTAAAATCTAATTGATTTGATATAAGGATTGCCGCCCCAGCTTTCTTCTGATGTCCATTAGCATGGTACATTGTTTTCCACCCCCTCACTTTAAATCTGGAGGTGTCTTTGGGTCTAAAATGAGTTTCTTGTAGACAGCATATGGATGGGTTTTGTTTTTTTATCCATTCTGATACCCTATGTCTTTTCATTGGGGCATTTAGCCCATTTACATTCAGGGTAACTATTGAAAGATAACAATTTAGTGCCATTGTATTGCCTGTAAGTTGACTGTTACTGTATATTGTCTCTGTTCCTTTCTGATCTACTACTTTTAGGATCTCTCTTTGCTTAGAGGACCCCTTTCAATATTTCCTGTAGGGCTGGTTTGGTGTTTGCAAATTCTTTTAATTTGTGTTTGTCCTGGAAGCTTTTTATCTCTCCTTCTATTTTCAGTGATAGCCTGTCTGGATATAGTATTCTTGGCTGCATATTTTTCTCATTAATGCTCTGAATATATTATGCCAGTTCTTTCTGGCCTGCCAGGTCTCTGTGGATAGGTCTGCTGTCAACCTAATATTTCTACCATTGTATGTTACAGACTTCTTGTCCCGAGCTGCTTTCAGGATTTTGTCTGTCACTCAGACTAGTAAGTTTTACTATTAGATGACAGGGTGTGGACCTATTTTTATTGATTTTGCGGGGGGGTTTCTCTGTGCCTCCTGGATTTTGATGCTTGTTCCCTTTGCCATATTAGGGAAATTCTCATTATAATTTGCTCCAATATACCTTCTGTCCCCTTCTCTCTTTCTTCTTCTTCTGGAATCCCAATTATCCCAATATTGTTTCATGTTATGGTATCACTTATCTCTTGAATTCTACCCTCGTGGTCCAGTAGTTGTTTGTCTCTCTTTTGCTCAGCTTCTTTATTGTCCATCATTTGGTCTTCTATATCACTAATTCTCTCTTCTGCCTCATTTATCCTAGCAGTAAGAACCTCCATTCTTGATTGCACCTCATTAATACCTTTTTTGATTTCAGCTTCGTTAGGTTTTATTTCTTTTATTTCTCCAGGAAGGAATTTTATTTCTCCAGACAGGGTTTCTCCAATATCTTCCATGCCTTTTTCAAGCCCAGCTCACACCTTGAGAATCGTCATTCTGAACTCTAGATCTGACATATTACCGATGTCTGTATTGATTAAGTCCCTGGCCATTGGTACTGCCTCTTGTTCTTTTTTTTTTTTTTTATGGTGAGTTTTTCTGCCTTGTCATCTTATCCAGATGAGAATATATGAACAATAATAAAATACTAAAATGGTGCAAAAACCCTTTGGGTGTATTTTGGTCTCTTAGAAGAAACTACCTCCCAAAATTTTAAAGAAAGAAAACATATATATAGAAAAAAAAGGGTAAACACGATGAAGGGATGGAATATGACTGTAAAAATGAAAATTTAAAAAAATTCTAAAAAGAAATTGATAAGATAAGTTGGTTGGAGAAAGAAAGAAGACCAAAAAAAAAAGGGGAGAGAATGTGCTCAGGCTGGATACTAGATCAAAGCTCTGTGCTAGATTTAGGGTATATTTTGATCTATTAGAAGAAATTGTATCCCAAAAATTTTTAGGAAAAAAAACCCCTATGTGATTACAAAAAATAAGGTTAAATACAATGAAGGATAAAATATGACTATAATAATGAAGGTTTAAAACGATTTTTTTTAGAAAGGTACTGTTAAGATAAACTAGTTAAAAAATGTTAAAAGAGGAAAGAGGAAAAGTTAAAAAAATTAGAATAAGAAAAAAAAATTTAAAAATTTAATTTAACTTTGCAAGACTAAAGGATCATGGGGAGAAAGCCATGAATTCCATGCATTGTTTTCCCCGGGCTCTGGAGTTCTGCCGTTCCCGTTGATCGGTGACTCAGTCTTGGCTGGATGTTCTTGCTGATGTTCCAGGGGAGGGGCTACCGCAGTGATTCTCAAATGTCTTTGCGCGAGGGGGAACTGCACTGCCCTTGCCGGGGGCCGGGCTAAGCAATCTGCTCTGGTTCGCTCTGGGGAGTTTTTGTTCCCTGAACGCTCTCTGTAGAGCTATTTTAGAAAGTGGTTGATTTTCGGTTCCTAGAGTTGCTGCTCTTATCCCGGATCACCTCCTGAGTTTGTAGGTGTTCAGAGTGGTTTGATGACCCGCTGACCTCCTGTGACCTGATGTCATCTCAGTCTGCTACTTCTCCGTCATCTTGCCTGTCTCCACCTTTGTCATTTTCAATGTCTGTATTTATTTTTAAGTGAGGCACTATTCACTTTTATTTTTAAGCTTTAAGTGGAATTTAGTAATTCATCAGTTGCATACAAACCCCAGGGCTCATTCCTCACGTGCCCTCCCTCATGCCCATCAGCCAGTTTCTCCATCCCCCACCCAGCTTCCCTCCAGCGACCCTCCATTTGTGTGCCCTATGTTTACCATGATTTTTAAAATTAATTATCTTTTGGAATTCTTATTTCTGCTATCCTTATACCTGTTGTTTTTTAGGTTTTTTAGACCTATTGTTTTTGTTTTTATTTCTTTAAAGATTTTATATATTTATTTGAGAGAGAGACAGAGAGCATGCAGGAGGAGGGGGGGAGGGACAGAGGCAGATTCAGGCCCCCCACTGAGCAGAGAGCTCGATGTGGGGCTCGATCCCAGGAGCCTGGGATCATGACCTGAGCCGAAGGCAGACACTTCACGGACTAAGCCACCCAGCACCTTGAACCTATTGTTTTTTAGATAAACCTTCTTGAACATTTTGTTCACGTTTTTATTTATTCTTTTTTTTTAAAGATTTTATTTATTTATTTCATAGACAGAGATCACAAGTCAGACAGAGATCACAAGTAGGCAGAGAGGCAGGCAGAGAGAGGGGGGGAAGCAGGCTCCCTGCCGAGCAGAGAGCCCGATGCGGGGCTCGATCCCAGGACCCTGGGATCATGACCTGAGCCGAAGGCAGAGGCTTTAACCCACTGAGCCACCCAGGCGCCCCTTATTCATTAATTTTTTATATATATTATATTTTGACTTGTTGAAATTTCTCAGACAGAAACTGTTTCTGTAAATTTTCCTTTTGTTGTTAATATATTTTGCCTTAAACCCTTGAAGGCTCAGACATGGGGCATGTAAGGGTTGCTGGGCCACATCGTCCTTGGTGACGGCTGTATCCATGGTCACTTCCGGAGGGTGCCTTGGTGGCCTTAATGCTTTTTGTCTTGGATTCTGTTTTTCTAAAATTAGTACTGTGATTCCTGTTTTCTCTCTTAATTTGTTGCCTAATGAATCTGGTTGTCCTTTAAAATTCACCCCTTGGACGCTCTCTATTTTCTGTGCCACTTTCCCGAGCCATGTCTGCACAGCTTTCCTGAGCAGGCCTGGGCTACTCGGTGAGGCCCGGGTGTCTCTGGCCCCTGGAATGTGACTGTCTGACGTTCTGACGCTTCTGCCTTCTATCCCCTGGCACTGGTCCACGTGCTGCTTCTGGCCCGGAGAATGCCAGCACCTAGCACGTGCCTTTCACGAGGTTGACATTTGGCCAATATTTGTGGAGTCAGTGAAGGAAGGACGGAGTGAATGACCTGCTGATGCTTCGAATTATTACATGGGCAGCCGCACCAGCTGAGAACTCGTCCTCGCCTCCGTCAGTCCACAGGGAGTGCATTCCATATACTGGGCTCTAGAGCCTTCTGTTCTTGATGGATTCGCGCGGACCCACAACTGGCCGGAGATACACTTGGCGTGCTTCACGCAGGACAGCTGACCTGTACAGAGATTAACCGGCCCGGATGAGGTTGGGATTGTGCGGGGTGCCCGGCCCCACCCTTCTCCTGACCAGAGTGAGCGCCGTGTGTGAAAGCAGCAGGGGGCCCAGCACGGATCACAAATCCCAGACATGAGGAACAGAGGGAAACGGGAGGGGTCCCTGAGAGCCAAAGCCTGCCGTTTGCCGATGCTCTGAGAGCAGGAGGCCAGCAGTGTGTCTGGGGCTCCCGCCAGTTCACACGGGACTGTGCCCGGGAGCATCGCAGCAGGTGTCTTTGAAGGGTGTATGTGGAGAGTCAACTGTTGTCCAGTTACCGTTCCTGGGAGAGGAGTGAGACCGGTTCATCGTGTGCTCTCTAAAGACTGTCTTCCTAGTCTGGGTTGTTTTCTCTAGCAAACTGGGGCCTCTCGTGTTGTCTGGAGCCAGAAGATCAGTCACGCAACTGGAAAAGGGAGAAGTTGGACGCGTAAAACAGTTTTAGTGTTTTTGAGGTGGAAAATACATACTTACCAGGTTTTGACCTACTTGGAGCAGAACGAAGGGCGAAAGCCCATCTGCAAGTTAACTGGTCCAGGACCGCCCGGCGAAGTGAGAGCCACGGCCGTCCCTCCAACACCTTACAGTGTGGCAAACCGACCCACCCGCCATAGACCTGCTGGGAAATGAACGACACTTTAGAGGCACTTTTATGAGCTTAGCAGTTGGTGCTGAGAAAAGACAGACTACCAGCGACGTAAACCGACTTCAGTTAAGATACACCCTGACCCCACACAGCACGGGTTCCATCCGCTCAGTGATGGTCCGGGAAACTCTAGCCGTGGTTTGAGTCAAGGAACCATGAGGTCCTCCTCATTGGCCCATGTGTGAGGTCCAATTCGGTATAGCCTGAAAAACCGGGCAACTTTATCCATGAGATGATTAAATACAAGAAGAGTATTTTCTGTAAGTCCCAGCTTTTATGAAATACATACAAACACCACACCTAACAGCAGTGATCCGTTCTTGAAAACCAGACTTCCTACGTGAGAAAGCTAGCCAGGATCCTGGTCCCATTACTGTAGTTGGGAAATCTCTGATGAGTTACAGACCACCTAACCCTCAGGAATGTCCTGAAGGGGGTCACATCCACGCTAGAGACCCACGTGTAAGTCACAAACTACCGTGTTTGTAGGAAGAACTGAACGTACTGTTTCCTGGTCCCTAAAAGTAGAAATGATTATTACCAAATTGGGCATTTTATTTGCAGTAACACAGCCTAACTCAGAGTACAAGACGTGTACACAGACGGAACACAAATACAGATACACAGACACACACACAGACATATCCAGAAACATGCATACACATATGGGCACGCACACACCCAGACAAGTAGACACATATGTAGACACACGCATGGGACTGAGAGTGGGGAAACTCCATGTCCCCACTTTTCCTGCATTTATGGCTTTTTCTAAGGCCTCCACTGTGCTTGGGGAACTGAGGGCCGTCCTGACAGCGCATCAAAACACCTCACTTCTGGAATTCTCATGAGACTTTATCATAGTTGGTATACTTGTAAGTAAAAGTGAAAATCGAATGATTGCTTAAAAATGAAGTGCCTCCAAACGCAAAGGTCAGGTCAGAAAGGGTGGGAAGAGCTGAAAACAGCAGATGCGTCCGTGACCCCCGTGTGCGCCGTGTTTCTAGACCTCATTCTGACATTGGGTGAGCTGTGCCATGTTTCTAACAGTCTGGGATATTTTTGTTCAACGTCAAGGGCACTTCTGGCAGATAATTAAAAAAATACAAATTTTGAAACTGAGTATTTACTTACATGAAGGTCAAATGCATTTAGTATGCGAAAAAACCCACTTACATATATTGCTATGTAAATGTCAGAGCTATAATCGCTTACAATTATTTATTATTCAGAAATCAGCTGCCACAGTGATGAACACCCACAACGGAGAGCACCATCTGAGGTTAGAGTTGCTGTAGGAAACATGTCCCGTTCTTTCTGCACGAGCAGTATTCGTGGCTGTCGAAGAGGCCAAACAGAGACGGGGAGAATCGTGTTTTATATAACTTGAAAACTCATTTTCCTTAAAAAAAAGGGGGGGGGAATAAGACTTTTTTTTTCAAATTAGCCCATGATTTGATCACCCCATCACACCAGAATGATCAGTTTCGGACCCTGAACTCACTTTCACTGGTAACAGCCCCAAACACTAGCATTTCACATCATTAACCTGTGAAGTGACACTTGAAAACTGCATTAACTCGGGATGTCGTGGGTGTGTGCGCGTTCACTCACTCAGCCCGCACGGCTGCCTTCAGGGGAGGCTGGAAGTCCTGGGGCCGGTGCAGGGGCGAGGAGCAGAGAGGAACGTGAGCCCTTCTCTCGGGCGGCGTACGTTCCTGTGAGAGGAGACCTGGCAACAGAAGCGCGTGGTCAAGGAGGCCGCTTCTGCTGGGAGCGAGCGCTGTGGGGCCCACGTTCCGGGGCGCTCTGGGGAGCAGTGACGAGAGCCTGCCTCCAGCCGGATGCTGGGGACGCGTCCCTGAGCACGAAGTGACCGAACGATCGGGGAAGTGGGATGCAGCTGGAGGTTTCAACCGTGAGCGATGGGACCCGGGGTCCTCTCCCCAGAGGCCCCCGTGGTTCCGAGCAGCAGCGGCGAGAGGCAGAGGCTCAGGCTCCTGCCACCCCGGCCGCCCAGGCCTGACTGCACGTGTCCCAGACGAGCCGTGGTGCAGGGGGAGACGTGGACGGATGGGGGGCGTATTTCTGGGTCAGCCTGAGGGAGTGCGTGGACGTGCGGCTACGGAGGAGCGCAAAGACGGACAGCGGTGAAGCCTGTGGTCTACGGCCAGAGCGGCGTTGTCACCTGCCGAGATGGGTGGTCAGCGGGCGTAGCAGGGCCAGCCGCGGGCGGCACAGCGAAGCAGAGAAGGGGGCGGGGAGAAGAACTTGGGAGGAGACGGTCTGGGGAGCTGCCGGCCGCTCCAGATTGCACGGCTGTCGGGACCAGGAATTCGCCGTCAGGCTGCCCTTCTCGGGGACCCGAGGTCAGAGTGTGTGACAGAGGCTCTCTGCACAGAGCGTCTAGCTGTGTGGTTTCCTGCCCCATTTAGGATGCATCTTGGCCCTTGGGGACAGGTGACATGCACACAGCAGAGGTGTCTGCGGACGGGGATGCCCTGGTCACTGCGTCTGGGCTGCGAGAGGGGTGGCCCCAGAGGTCAGCTCTTCAGTCAGGGCGATGGGCGGAAGGGAGCCGATCCGGACAGGAGGCCACTGAGGGACAGTGTGAGTTCCCATGTCCGTGTCCTGGCACCTGTTCAGACTGTGGCCCTGACCGTCTGCAGGTGGCAGGCCACCAGCTGCCCCATCTGTGCCCCTAGTTAGGGCCAAACATGCGGCTTCACAGCCATGTCCATCTCACCACCATTTGACAGACAAACAGCCGGCATCCGTGTGTCATCCGGCCTCCGGCCCGTCTGCCCAGCATGGCCCATGCCCACACGTGGCTTTTTGGTGGCGACAGTTCCATGACTGGAAACATCTGGCCCCGCCTTCGTCTCCCGCTGTGACCCGTCACAGACCCGGCGGCTCCGTGGGTCAGACGCTCCGCCTGGGCCCCACTGAGCGGAAGCCCGGGCACGGCGGGGCCCTTCTCACGGGCCAGGCTGGGAGCGTGTCCCCCTTTTGCGTTCTCTGGCTGGAGGCCCAGCCTCCCTCGGGGCTGGGAGTCTTCCTCCGAGACGTCGCTCTCACGCCACCCTCCACCTCCTCGTCCTCTTTTAAGGGCCTGTGATCACGCTGGGCCCCGGGGGACGCAGATCGTCTCTCTGCCTCAGGGTCGGCCGACTGTGGACCTCCCGCTGCCCCGCGGCCCCCTGCCCGGGAACCCAGCACGTTCACAGGCCGTGGGGGTCGGGAGTGGCGTCTCAGGGTCACTGTAAACCACGCGCGGGAGTTTCCCTGCTTCCTTGCTGTGTTGCCTCTGGGCAGCTGTGCATGTGCAGTGTCTGGAGGTTTTGGGAGGTGGCGGGACGCAGGAGGGCCCGGTTTTCTTACCCCTCCTGGGCACTGGGCCTCCGTGACCGGGAGACACGCCCCTGCCCGGCTCAGTTCTGCGGCCTCCATCTGCGCCCCGGCCGCGAGGCTCGGTGCCGGCCTGCCCTCTCTCAGACCTCACACCTGCTCTCAGCTCTTTGTTTCGCTTTTGTCTCCTCTGCTGTCCCCCACCCCCCAGCCAGTCCCCTTCCCTAGACCTCAGACCCCCCTCCGTGTAGACCCCCGGCTCCCGGGCCGCTGCGTAGCCCACTCTCTGCTTCTCAGATGCTGGCGGACTTGCAGGAAGTCCGTCTGTAGCTGGTCTCCCATCCCCGGGGCTCAGAGTGGCCAGGCTGGGAGCACACTCCAAGCCTGACCCTCTCCGGGGTCACTCATCAAGGTGACAAGGGTGCATCAGAGCACCAGGCTCCGGGGGTGCATGAGAGCCTCAAGCCCGTGGCTGACGTGCGCCGGGGGCAGGATCTCACCATCTGGCCACGAGGCCCGTGTCCTCGCTCGGCACCGAGGCTGTCCCGTGTGCGTTCATCTTGCGTGAAGCAGATGCCTGGACGGCTAAACCATGTGGACAAATGTGGGACTGGCTCACGGTTCTCTTGGCTTTTCAGGAGCTTGGAGCGGAGTGCAGAGAAGGAGCCGAGGCCCAGTCTGCGGGAAGCCGGTGCCCTGGCCAGGGCTGTCCAGCGCTACTTGCCATACCTAGAGGCCCTGTCGCAGGCCGCGGCTCTGAACGCTCATCCCACGACCGGACAGGACAGACCAGCAGCTCAGGTGACCGTCATCACTCGCCCTGTGGCCGGGCACGTCTCTTACCTGCCGCGGGCTGTTTTCTCTGTGTGCACACCAGGCCTGACCTCGAAGTCCTGGGCATTCACTGGTTTCTCTCCTGTGCCGTGCGGGTCGGGGCACACGCAGAGAATGGCCCTGGACCCTTTTACAGTTGCACACGCGTGCTCACGAGTCCGGCAGTGGCCGCCCACCCACCGTCTGCACTGAGCACTCAGTGGTCTGGGTCGCTTAGGGGTGAGGGTCTTTGGGGCATCCCGGGACGGGAGCCCTAGAAAGCCCACCATCAAACACAGACATGACACCTGGAGGCAGCAGAGAGGGTGTGGAAGGGCCCACCCTCGCCCCCAGGACCTAGGACAGCAGTGGACACGTAGCTGGGAAGGAGCACGAGGGGACCCCGAATTTGGCTGGAATTCGGTGGACAGAGGGTGGCCGGCCGTCCCGGTGGGCAGGGACGCGCTGGGGTCCCGCTGCTAGTCTCACCTCTCAGGAAGCCTGTCGGTGCCGGGTGCACCTGCCCAGACGGGCATCCCACACGCGCGGTGTCTGGGGCAGAGGTCATTGACACCAGCGCCGGCAGGGCCGTCCAGCCATCGCAGGTTGTTCAAAAGAACATTGTAGAGAAACAGAACTGTTAATCTCCATCAGCCTCTGAGACAGAAGAGAACGGCTGCTTGTTAAACAGGGGTTGCCAGGTTTCGGCTCCCCTGGAAGGAGCAGGCCCAGGGCCTAGTGACGTCAGAGCCGGGGGCCCTCACCATCCCAAGAATGGCGTTTGGACGAAGCGTTAAAGTCCAGGGTGACCGTGGGCGTGTTGGCTACGTGGCAGCGGGGGACACGCGTCTTTCTTAGTCGTGTCCCCTGGGATTGGCCCCAGGTTCCTCTCCACGACGGAGGCGTGGCTGGCGGAGGTCCTGTTCCCTGGAGCCCTGCCGGGGCTTCGTTGGAGGACGGCCGTGGCTCCGGGGGATGTGGGGGAAGCAATGTGGGTCCTTCTTTGATTATTTTCCTGTCAAGAAGCCACTGAGATCCTTGAAGCCCGCTCTGGGCTGGGGGTCTGGTCGCGCCCCCCACGCTCCTTCGGAGGCCTCGCCGCCGGGGGCGCTCAGAGTGGCCTTCGCCCGGGCCTGGCCTCCGAGGAGGTGCAGAGCCAGGCGCGTTGCCGGGTGCCGCGAGCCTGCGCGGGAGGGGTGGGGAGGTTGGCGGGGGCGGGGAGCTCCCCACAAGCACGTTTCTGCTCTGGGTCGTGGAATGTGTCTGCCCGGCTCGTGGCGTCCGCCTGACGGCGCAGCTCTTCCTTCCGGCCTCACAGGCCAGCCTGGTGGGAGGGAGCCCGGGCGCGCCGGGAGGGCCCACACCACGCGCTGCGCTCGGCCCAGGCCCGCTGTGGCCTGGACCCTTGGCCGGCTTCGCAGTGCGGACCCTGCCCGGGGGGAGCTGCGTCCGCTTCACACTAGTTTCTTGGTGTGACGATGTTTTACTCATTTGCTGATTCTGACTGAGCACTTCCTACGAGCCAGACGCTCGGCGGGCCCCGGGGGGCGGGAGATGGGGTTGGCACGGACTCTGCCTGGGGGAGCTGGCAGCGGGCGGACGTGGTGGGCACGATGCCGGACTCCCTGGAGCGGGTTCAGAACCCGTCCCCCCAGTGCCGTGTGGACTTGGCGACGCTGCTCAGCCTCTCTGGCCCGGGGCGCTGGCCGTGAAGGTGCGCATGATGGCCCTCCGGTCATTGTGAGGCTGAAGGAGGACAGTGCACGTCCAGCTTTCAGGGAAGGCCTCACTTCACAGTCGTCGTTACTCCTCGTCATGAACAGTCTTCAGAGACGCAGTGAAAGTAGGTCAGGAGGCTGGAAACCAGCTGCTAGTTCTTGCTGGTGTCGCCGTCTCCTGAGCAGGACCGAGGCCGCGGCTGTGCTGGACGACGTGGGCTCCGTCCGCGCTCCAGCACCGCACGGCCCCGCGGCCCCGGTCCCGCGGCTGTGCCTACTGCCCGGCACACCGGAACGCCAGCATCTCCCGCAGTCCTGAAGACGGGTGACGGAAGCGCGTGCGAACCCAACAGCATCGCGGCGTCTGCCTGCTTTGTCCGCTGATGTGTCCTTGTCACACAAAGCTTCACGCTCAGCCTTGGCTTTGGCTGTGGGTTTCTGGGCGTCTGCAAGGGAGACGTCGCCTCGTGATCCCGCGTGTTGGACCCAGCGATGGTTGTGGAGGGGGGAAGGGCAAGAGAGTCGTTAAAAGTCCTGTAGACTCGGAAGACCCAGAAGATGCCCGAGTGAAGGAAACTGAAATTTCTCAGTGGAGTGGCTCACCACGTTCCCTTAGCCTAACTCTAGGGTCTTCTCCGTGGGCGGCACAAACTGAAGGAAGGTGGCGGGCTCCAGGGCCGCCGCTCGCCTCCGTCCCACAGGGCGCTCGCGAAGCCTCCTCGGCTGTCCCCGCTGGTGTGGGGAGCCCCAGCCTTCATTCTGAAGCCGGCACGTGTTTTCCCTTCAGCGTGGTCCTCACGCACTTAGCCTCGCACTAGAACGGGAGAGTCAAGTTCGGATAGAGTCTGCTCCCTGGACGCGGAGAGGGCAGGGAGGGCACCCGGGTTCTCCGCCATATCGCCGTGCTGTCCGCGCCCTGCTCCGAGGAAGCCGACGGCACGGCGTCAGAGTCAGAAATCAGCGGCAGCTGACGGTGGGGCCTCGTGCAGGGGGACCTCGGGGACTCCGGGGCTGGGAGTGCGGGGAGGGACGGTGGCCACACCATGGGACAACTCCTGGGGGCTCTGGGTTGGTCCCAGGGCATGACCTCCCGAGCGGAGAACGACTCTGCCGGACTGGCCTCCATGGGTCCGGTGAGGCCCGCATTGGTGCCGGGGCGCGTGACTGTAGCTTCCTCACGCCAGCCAGTAGGATTTGCTGCCGTGTCTTTGCAGCCCTGGTTCCCGTGCGCCGCAGTTCTGCCACGGGCCGTCTGGACGTCCATCCTGCACAGCTCTTGGTGCGGCCTTCCCGTTCCAGAAGGAAGTGGGGCTGGTGTCTTTCACGGACCCCGGTTCCTTCGAGCGCCTGTGTCTGAGAGGCGGGGCTGCCGCCCCTGACTCCACCCTGGGGCCGCCGGAGGCACGGGGAGAGGGACGCCCGTCCCTGCCTGCACTCCGTGTCAGCAGAGAGAGACGGGAGCGGGGCCGGCGCTGGTCCCACCGCGCATGCCGTCCGTCGACACGGCCAGGGTTGGCTTCCGTAGTCCTTCAACGTCCGGCGGGAGGGCCACCCACCGGAGTTTGTCCGGGCACTGCACTCTCCCTCACAGATGCCCCCGTGTAGTCAAGGACTCTGCGATCATCCTGCCACGTGGCCGTTTCAGGTTATTCCGGAGACGAGCACGCGGGGGAGGAGAGCGACTGAGCACGTGGTGGCGCTTCCGGCTTAGGCTCTTTCTTCTGTGTTGAGACGGATGCTTCTCAGTGTTAAAAAATGCATTGAAAACCTAGAACTTGTTATTTTCTCTGTCCAGTGTCATCTCTCTGATGAACAAAGACTGGACAGAGCAGAAGTCCGTGACCGGACGTTACCAAAGCCGCCTAGCAGACTTCTTCGCCGCAGAAGTACGGCCAGGCGGGGCTGGGAGCAGGGTTTTCTCATCTCCGGCCCCTCGAGTGATGAAAGTCTACACTGGAAATTTAAGCTTTATACACCCATGATCTTTCAAGGTGCAACCAATTTCTAGCGAATTATTTTATAAATAATCTTTCTCTATGTATCTTCAAAAATCTAACTCTAGCATAGGGTCAGAGATACCTTGTGAAGTTACTACCTTTAGAGGCTTTAATACAAATTACGTTCTAACCGAAGCCTGAGGGGGTCAGAGGGCACCGCTGTCCTCATGCACCATGTGTTGTTGGGGCCGGAGGCAGCTGCTGCTTGTACTTACCTCGGCAGCACTGGCTGAGTGTCCTTGTTCCTGCGGAGAACACAGTAATTCTCAATTTACAGTACGCTGTGGGGAAGTTTAAAACCCAAATTCATCACTCGGAAATGCTGTGAATTAACTGATTTATTTTGGAAACATTGTCTCGGCATGAGCATTCTCATGTTCTACAGGCTGCGCTATGTGCCGGGTGAGACAGGGAAACCCTAGTCCTGCTGCTGGGACCTCCCAAGTCCTCCCCGGGGGGAAGATGTGCGCACACAGTCAAGGATAGAGCGGCTCTGTGGGGAAGGCTCCAAATAAAGGAGGCCTGTGAACCAGAGGGCAGGTGGGCCTGTGAGGGCTCCTCGGGACGGGTACTGGAGGAGCAGCAGGAGGTCAGCATGTGGACTCGAGTGCAGAATGTTGGGAGACCGTCCCAGTCCCAACCGAACAGCATGGACAGGGCCAGGTGAGCTACCAGTCCTAGCTTGTAGAAACCCCTTGGATTGCTGATGATACAAAGAAACTCAAATGGATAGAATTCCAAAAACTAATGAGGTCATTCTAGGGGAGAAGAGGCCCCACTCCTTTCATACAGGCTGCAGCAGTAGGAGAGGAATCAGCTGTAGGAAGGATGGGAAGAGTGCGGCCCCAACCTTAAGGAACCATGGACAGTGTATGGGGGCTGGTGTGGGAACAGGGGCCCCAGCCGCAGCTGCACAGAGCACTGAGTGTGTGAGAAGGCAGTATGCCATGGGGGGAGACGGGGGCGCCAGACCCTCTGAGCACTCCTTAGCAGCCCTCCGGAGGCTTGGGACAAGGCAGAGCGTTGGGAGAAGATCTACCCTGTGGGGAGCAGAGAGGTGGGGCCCACACACTGGTATTGGCTGTAAATCAGAGATAGCACCCGGGCTCCGAGAAGTGGCAGCTGTCTGCAGAGCATGAAGCCATCCTCAGAGTCATGCTAGGGCTTAGACCCCAGCACTGCGGAAGAAAAGACTTGATCCCACCCTCAACATCACTGTAGCCGGGAGTTACTGAGTCTGATTCTGCAACAAAACCAAAGCCCATTTCCAGTACAGCTCACATGAGTTCAGCCCCACAGTAGCAGACTGAGGGAGAAGGACTCGCCATTTCCCAGGCATAAATATTACTTCCACTTCTGCTGTTCTTCATATAAAACCTAGTTTACCATCAAGAACCGGGAGACACGTGAAGGGACAAGAAGAGGTGACTCATGGTTGAGAGGAAAGAGGTAATAGAAGAATGAAGGATACCCAGATGTGACTCAGGTGGTGTAGTGACGAGGAAGGGACGCTTTAATAAGGAAATACATTAAAGGATTGAGTGGGAAAGGTGAGAAACACACATGAACAAATAGAAAACTGCAGCAGAGAGACAGAGGCAATAAAGGAACACCAAATGGAAATACTAGAATTGAAAGCGATAAGATCAGAGATAAAGCATCATTTGATGAGTTTAGTAACAGACCAGACACAGCAGAGGAAAGAATCTGTGAATTTCAACTAAGGTCAACAGGAACGATTAAAAACGAAGCCTAAAGAACATAAAAGAAGTACAAAAAGTGGAACAAGATGTCCGAGATACAGGAGGCACTAGTAGATGCTCCAACACGTGTGTAAATGTCATCCCAGAAGGGAACGCGAGAAAGATGGGGTAGAAGTCGTATTTGAAGAAATAATGCCTGGGATTTGCCCAGAATTGATAAAAGACATCAACACGTAGATGTAAGAAGCTTAATGAACCCCAAGGAGGATAAATAGAAAACAAAATCTGGGCGTATCGTAATCAAACCAAGGAAAACCCAAGATAAAGAGAAAATCTTAAAGGTGTACTGAGGAGAAGAAAGACATCGTATCTTGGGGAATAATTGTGAGAAGGAGTCTCACTTCTCATTAGGAGACTAGAAGACAGTAGAATATAGAGTACTGAAAGAAAAGGGAAAAAGCCCATCAATTTAGAATTAGGTGTTGTTCAAAACTGTAGAAGAAACAGGGAAAAATCCGTGTCTGGAAGACCCCCGCTACAGAAATCATAAACGAAGTGCTTTGGCTTAAAGAAAAATGACGCCATAGAGAAATCCATATCTAAAAAACAGAATGAAATGACTGAGAATGGTAAATTTGCAAGTAAATATAAAAGATACATACACATAAGAGGTCTAAGATTTTGATAAAGACTATTGCATATTTAAAAGAAAATAATAAAAATGTATTTTGGGGTTTGGGGCGTGTGGGTGGCTCAGTTGGTTAAGCATCTGCCTTTGGCACACACAGGTAGTGACCCCGGGGTCCTGGGCTGGAGTCCGACGTGTGCTTGTCCCTCTCCCTCTGCTGCTCCCGGCTCCTCGTGTGCGCTCTCGTGTGCACGCACTCTCTCAAATGCATAAATAAAACCTTTTAAAAAAAAGGTATTGTGGGGGTTATAGCTTATGTGGAAGAAAAGTAAATGGCAACAGGCACACAAGAGTGATTTTGAAGTTTTGTAATATTACATGAAAGTGCACTATAATAAATTAAATATAAACATTTTAACTTACACAGCATCCATCTTAATAAGTAAACAAAAATAGGTATAACTAAAAGTCAATTCAGGGATAAAATGAAATGCTGAAAATGCTTTATTTATCCATATGAAGGAAAGAAAGGAGGTAAGGGAGGAATAGAGACCTCGTGGGCTGAATATAAAACAAATATCAAGAAAGCAGACTTAAGTCCTCCCGTATTGGTGATTGTGTCATACAAATGGGCCGAGCCCTCCACGTGAAAAGTAGGGATATTCAATTTTAATAAAAGCAGAGAACAATTAACTATATTCTACTAAAGCCAAATCACATGAAATTAGAAAGACCTATGTCATTTGGAATTGAAAGTGTGGAAAATATACACAAAGGAAACTCTGGATAGAGCCGCTGCGGCTCTGTTGTTGCTGAAGGGCATGTCAAGACCCATGGCTCTGCAAGACATGCGCGTGTAAGAATGACCCAATGATCAGTTCGTTACAGGACGCAAATCTGTTTTATGAACCTAACGTCAGCACTTCAAATACATAAAACAAAACTATGAGAATACTAAGAAGAGAATTATACAAGTCTGCAGTCATTTTTAGATATTTTAACTCTCCTTTTTCAAGAACTTCTTATACAAATAGATAAAATATCGTTAAGGATATAGAAGATTTGAACAACACCATCAGAATCTTAACGTAATGGATATTAATAGAATGATAATATCCATAAAAACTGCTGAATACACATTATTTTTAAGTGTATTTTTAAGAGTATTTCCCAATATAGATCATGCCCTGGGCCATACAATAAGCCAATAAATATCAGATGATTAAAATAATAAAGGAAAAGAAAACTTCAGATCATTATCCCTCAGAAATATAGAAGCAAAAATTCTAAATAAATTTTAGCAGATCAAATCCAATTATATAAAAAAGGATAATATGTGATGATACAGAGAAATTTTCTATGTTTGAAAATAATTAAGTATAATTCACCACATTGACAAGAAAATGGAAAACTATACAATAGTTGTAAAAGATGCAGAAAAAGTATTTGACAAACGTCATCAATAATTCAGGATAGAAATCCACAACTAGCATCGCACTGAATGAAGACTGAACGTTTTCTACTTGAAATCTGGAATTAGAGTAGGAGGGTTGCTCGTGCCTCTTCTGCACTGGAGCATTTAGTCAGTGCAATAAAACAAGAGAAGGAAATAAATGACATCCAGATTATATGACCAGCTTTGTGGAAAATTCAGAGGAATCTACAAAAAAAAAAAAACTACTAAAACTAATAAGTGAGCACGGAACTGCCTCAGAATGCCAAGTAAATGTGCAGAAATCAGTTATATTTCTATACGCTAACCGCAAACAGAAGAAGTCATTTATAGTAGCATCAAGACTACGAAACAAGAGAAAGACAACAGAATGTGTAACGCTTTCTACACTGAGAATTAAAAAAAAACATGAGAGTAACTAGAGAAAGTCCAAATTAGTGGAGATACGATCACGTGTCACAAGTCTTAGGTGTTGAGGTTCCCCAAACTGATGTACAATTGTGACAGCAAGTGAAGTCCAGGAGAGAAGAACTTGTACATTGGACTGCATGAAAATTAACAAGTCTCTTCTGTGAAAGGTCCTGATAAGAGAATGAAAAGACAAGTCACAGGCTGGGAAACAAAATTTGCAGATAATACACCTGAAAAAGTACTTTTCTCTATGTTGTATAAAGAGCTCTCAAAACTCATGAAAATGGAAAAAGATGTGGCGAGTAAAGAATCTAGCACAGGGTCTGAAGACACTTCACCAAAGAAAGTAAATGGTGGCAAATAGTCAGGTGCGATGGTCCGTGTGGTTCGTCGGGGAAATAAAACGCACCCGCAGGGGCTGCCGTCTTGCGCCTACAAGTGCGGCTGAAACTTGAAAGACCGCCCACGTGTTGGCAAAGGGGTGGGGAAACGACCTGTCACCCGCTGCTGGTGGGAACACGCCCACCCGTGATCCAGCCGGCACACTCCTGTCCGGGATCCTGCAGACCTTAGTCCGCTCGAAGACTGTCCACGAATATTCACGGCAGCTGTCCTCGTCATTCCCACCAACCGGAAAAACTCAACGCCTGTTCACAAGTGACAAGACAAGCGGATGCTACTCGGCGGCAGAGCAATGGGTTATTGATGCGTGCCGTATCTCGATGCCTTTCCAAGTCGTCATGCTGATGGATGGACGGACGATGCGTGCCGATAGCATTTTATTTACACGAAGTATGAGAAAATACAAAGCAGTGCATGAGTGACCGAGGGAAATGAGTGCTCGCCTGAGGGTGTGGGAGTGGGAAGCTGTGCGATGGGAGTGTTGAGAAGGAGGACAGACAAGCACACTTTTGGGGTGAGAGTTCCGTTCGTTGCTTTAACTCCGGTGATGCTGCTCCTAGGTGCGGGGTTGTGTCAGAACAAGCGTGTGCTCTTTGTTGTGTGTCAAGTACACCTTAATAAAGACGAACAGGAAAGACAGCTGAGCGGGCTGACACAAAATGTGTGAGCGGTTTGAACAGGCCCTTTATAAGAAAAAGAGCTGTAAACAGCCAATTAGGGCCTTAGAGGTGCCGAACATCATTATTCGCTGGGGAGATGCGGCGTAGCTCCAACAGCTTAGCTCCACAAAGGACCACTCCTTCCTGTCCACCAGACTGGCCAGAACAGAAATGAAGTGGCTGTGGTGCCCACTGCCGGGGAGCGTGTAAAGGAGTTGGTGGGACCTAAACGTACAGCCACGGTGTTGGTGGTCCTTGCAGTCGACACTTCGTCTGTCTGGCGACACGCTCGAGACGGCACGGTGCGTCCACAAGAAGGCCTCACCAGGTGTCCACGGCTGCCGTCTCCTCACAGCCGTGGGCTGGAAACCAGCCGGGCATCCTCTGTTTCTGAAGAGGTGCTGCCTTAGGGAATCCAGTCCGGGGGCTCAGGGTTCCCTCCGGCCCCTACTTAGCGGCGCCGCTGGGAGGAGTGTGTGCCCAGGTGCGGCTGCGAGACCAGGGCCACGATGTGGTGTCTGAGCCGCAGCCGTGACGGTCCTTTGATTTAGATCTATTTTCTCAAGCTGTTACTCCTACTGACCTGCGGGGGAAGCTGGGTTCTCGTGGTAGAGCTGTTCTCAGGGTTGTGTCTAATCTGTAGGAAGGGATTAATCGTAGTTACTCCGAGTACCATCCCCCGTCCCCTGCTCAGTAAAGTCCTACCTGCAGAGACAGGCCACCCCCTTCCAGAAAGCCCCAGGTTCCAGTCGGCTCGGAATGGAGCTCTGTGGGCAAACGTTTACGTGTTCATCTGCTTACCCCACAGGTGGAGGGTCTGAGGTGTCACAGTCCTGGGCGCTGGGGGTAGTGTGTGACCTCATGCGGTGGGATCGCACATGCAGCATCTCTCCCAAGCCCTGCCCCCTTCTCCTCCTGGCTCATGTTCCGCCTTCCTCCCGCTGGGCCCCAGGCCCGATCCTGCGGCTACAGAGCCGGCAGCCGGCCCTGCCCTCCGACAGCTGACTTGCTGGGAGGAGAGAGGGTTGAACAAACACACAGGAAGCCACAGAGAAACTTTGTGAGAAGTCCTTATTTCTTGTTTGTTTTTTTTTTTTAATTTAAATTCAATTAGCCAAGGGATCACACATCATTGGTTCTTAATATAATGTTCAGTGACTCATCAGTTCAGTGTAACACCCAGAGCTCATCACATCACGTCTTGTGTTGGATCTGTGCGGGCCGACGACAGCCTCTGCTTTTGATCTAACTTCTCACGGGTGAGAAGCTACGTGGGGAGTCTTCGACAGTTGTCCCCTTCCCCCTCTGGACTCTTCCGAGCTGATCGGACAGGGAGAAGGAAAGCCACGGCCTTATCCTTTCTGTGGCCTCATGCTCTACAAGGACGAGACGTTCCCCGAGACCTTCAGGGGTCTACGGAGAGGGACAGAGGCCGAGAAGGTGGAGTGAGGTGTCCGCTCTCCAACCGGGGACTCCGCCACCAGCGGAGTCAGAACCCTGAGTTCTTGCCCAGTGTTTTCATGTTTTTTTTTTTTTTTAAGATTTTATTTATTTATTTGACAGAGAGAGATCACAAGTAGGCAGAGAGGCAGGCAGAGAGAGAGGGGAAACAGTCTCCCTGCTGAGCAGAGAGCCCGATGCGGGACTCGATCCCAGGACCCTGAGATCATGACCTGAGCCAAAGGCAGCGGCTTAACCCACTGAGCCACCCAGGCACCCCTTCATGTTTATTTTTAAGCCAAAAACAAGGTCAGCAAGTTTCCGCCTCCCAACTCTGCCACTCTCCTCCAGACAGACCGCAGGGTGAGCTTGCTTCCTTCTGCAATGCAGCCTGAGGCCAGACGCGCGGGGCCGTGTCCAAAGCCTGGTCCTCACTTGCCAGTAGACGCTGCAGTTGTGTCCACACCGTGGGGTTGTTGAAAGGGTCAGAAAGAATCAAACACAGAAATCGAAAGAAGAGCCTGGCACCGGCACTCAGAAAGCAGGACCCACTGAGGTGAGTGTTAAGGTCGCTGTCCTGTCACTCCGAGCTTCGTGCTGATCCCGGGTGGGCGGAGGATGGACTCTGTGGCGGTCGTTCCGTTGAACCGGTTCCGTGCTGAGTCCGAGGCCGTGGGTGCCGGTGCCGGTGCCGGGAAGGACGAGATGCGAAGCAGGACAGCCGACGAAGCAGAAATGGCAGGAGGACAGGTCATGTGGATGTGTAGAGAGGAGGAGCCGGGCTGCTGGCTTTGCCCCGCCAGCCCCCTCTGGAACCATTCCCAGCGACCGTAAGGCAGCGTCGCCGCGGACGTCTGTAACGTAAAATCCACAGCGCGCATCACGGTCAACTTTCTGCAAAATTCATTGATCCCGAGTTTCGAACTTCACATTTCTTCAACCACGTAGATTTTGTGAACTCTGTAAAAAGTGTTTGGAGACTCATTTTTCTAACCGAAAGCTGTCTCAGCCGCAGAGAAAGGCAGACCAGTGTGAGGCTCCCCTAAAGGCGGACGTGTCTTTTGTCCTGGCAGCGGTGCTGTCGTAGGAACGACCCTTCCGGTGTGCTCCCTGCGTGCGGGCAGGCTGGCTGCGTCGGGCCTGGCCACCTTGGCAGGATGGCCTTCTCTCTGTGTGGGAGGGCGCGAGGGAAGGGAAGGGAAGGGGGGAGGGAGAGAGGGAGAGGAAGAGAGTTCACGACGCACCAGGGTCATCCGCGTGTCCTGAGCACGGGGAGACACGGCAGAGTCACCCCTGCTCCACATGAGTGAATTGCGGGTGAGGGCTTCCCGAGACCCCGTAGGGGGAGCCCAGTCTTGCCACGTCCACTGGAACCATGGAGCCCCCTCGCCAGGAGGCCCGTGGACAGTGCGACTGCTGCGCAGTGTCTCCAGCAGCACGCGTGTCTGGAGCGACGTGCTTGTCAAGGCTGCCTTCAGGCCGTGAGGCGAACGGGAGAAAATGTTCTGTGTTCAAGAGATGGCCCGGTGTGAGTCTCCTAATGTGCTTTGGGTCCTTGGCATCATAGGACACCTGAAGAGCTTTGGTGGCCCGTGTGTAGACCTAGGTGTCACCACTCAATGCTCGCGTGTGGGACCCCAAGGGCCTCCGGGCCCTCCCGGCAGCCTGATGTCCTAACTGCATCTGGGACTGGGGCGGGCGGATTCTCACGAGAGGAAGGAAACCTGACTTCCCGCTCCGGGCCCTGGGTCAGGGTGAGGCTGGCGGGAAGAGGAGAGTCCACGCCGGACTCGTGGTCGGGCGGACAGGCCGCGGCTCTAGGAGTGTCGGCAACGAGCTGACCTTCCCCTTCCCTCCACAGCAGGGTCACCGAACGCCCGTCTGCGTAAAACACACTTTCACGAAGAGTCCTAGGGGGCCGTGAGCTAACCCCGTTTTCACCGGCGCTGTGCCGCAGCCCCATGTGCGACACCTTCTTCCCGCAGACGTCGGCCAGAGCGCGGCACGCCTGCCTCTAGCGCGCGTGACGCTGCCGGGGCGCTGGCGGCGGCGAGGAAGCTGCCGGCGGCGGCCTGGTGCTGCTGCTGGGGGCGCGGTCACGGCGGGGTCATGGTCACAGAGGTGATGGCTCCTGGGGGGGCGGCGGTCAGAGCTGGGTCGTGGTCACAGAGGTGGTGATTGTGCCCCCCATTTATCCAACACCTCCTCTGAGCTGTGTGCTGTGTCTTGGAACCAACTTTTTCATTCTCCCCCGGCCTTATACCTGTTAAGGAAAAAGGAAGTATTTTCCTAATTTGAAGGCAGTGAAGAGAGAAGCTCGACGTCCTCCAGGTGCCCCGGAGCTACGCTAGCGGGATCAGGCCCACCTCCCACAGAGTCGACTTCCCTGCTTTGTTCAACAGCGTGGACGGTGGGGGCTGGTGGGGTCCACTCCTTCGTCTGTGGCCGCCTCATGGGAAAGGACCTCAGGGTCAGGTTCAGCAACCTCTGGGGCTGTTCCCAGACGCTCCGAACAAACTGTACCGTGTCAAGGACGCGCCGGCCAGAGTCCTCTGGCGAACGGTGTGAAGAACTAATGTGCCACGCGTGGCCGTGCCGTGGGCGGGGAGGTGGCCGATTTGGGTACTCTCAGGTGCTCACCATGGTTGCCCAGGTTGGTCCCAACAGTCGTTCAGCGTTATTTTAGGGAACCTGACGTCATTGGTTCGTTGAATTCAGGCTTAAAACCTTCAGAGTGGGGAGCGGTTTCTGCGCGGTTCGTGGGAGGACATCCCACCACGTCGAGGACAGGGAATGTCCAAGAAGGCCGAGTGAGTGACCGCGGTGGGAGCGGCGGGGGCCCCGGCGGAAGCGCCCGTGCCAGCCTGCTCGCCATTCCCGGTGGACGGCGTAGAGGCTACACACCTCGTCAGAGCGACGCTCTCGGGGACTGTGAGGTCGGAGTTGGGATTCAGACCCAGAATCCAGCCTCGTCCTCCAGCTCAGTCCTCCAAGACGTGATGCCGCGAACAGGAAGCCACCGCGAGATCCGTGTGGTCTCCCAGCGGCCTGGCTCCGAGTTGCTAGCCGGCCCCTTCCCTGGGCCCCAGCGAGCTCCCCGGAGGCCCCCTTGTGCTGGCCATCATTTACAGAGGACCTGGTGTGACTTGTAAAAACCGATGCTTTCTATTATTTCTACGGTTTGCCCACTGAAATGCTATTTTCCCCTCTTCACCTTGATTCGGTTTACAGGAGAAACAGACCCCAAAGAGACCGTTGATCACCGTCTTCGGCGCAGGTGACGTTCAGCGGGGATGTCCTGCGTGCTGTGTTCAGCCGGGTTTGTCCCGGAGCTCTCCAGTTCAGCCGCAACTAAAGCCCTTTGAGTAGAAGCTCTGTTAGGCTGAATTCGTAGCCAAGAGAGCAGAGGTGCTGCCGGGCACACGAATGAGGCACGGGGACGCTCGCCGCCGCCCCAGCACTGTGGCCTGACCGGGTTTTCGGGGACGGTCTTTCCGAGCCGGAGTTTGGACTGAGCTTAACCTTGACCCTTCGGCCTAGTTTGTGGGAACCCGCGGGGGGCTCTTTGCCTGGTAGCATTGTATTTTTCTGCTCCTTTGTCTAATGAATCTTATTTTTTCCTAAAGGAGAAACCGTTGATTTCAGCTAGTACTTGGACAGCATGACACAACTGGGATGACAGCTAAAATGACACCGTTTTAGAAATAAAGACAATCTTAGAGACAATGTCCCATGTCCTCCTTTGACAGAAAATTGAGTCTCAAAACGTCAACAGATTTGCCCAAGTTCATATGTGAGAACAATAACTAGAACCCATACTAACCCCAGTTTTCTCACTTCTAACTCGCCACACCACAGTATATCCTGGAAGGCTGAACCCCGGTATTTTTGAAAATAGCCAAGCTTGGGAGTCTGAGCCAGTTGTCTTCAGTTCAGGGACGCTCACGTCTTACCTAGATCCCAAGGTCTACTCCCCACTGACTCAACACTAACCCTGTGCCCCAAGCGAGATGCATTTAGAAAACATGATGGGCAAGATTTAAAGAATTTATGGTTCATGCACCTGTTGCATACCATAAAGGCAGCTCTGAATGAGCCTCCAGGACAGGTGAAGTTTTCTGGGAACCTCCATGTTGGAAATTTCCGTGAAAGTTTGATGGTCCCACAATCAGAAGTAGAACATTGAACTTCTCAACCTTTTTGTAACTGTTCCGGGCGGAGGACAGCTGGGCCTTCACTTGTCCAGAGGCAGAACGGTCTGATGAGAGCGCACGCTCCTGGGAAGATGGACCGAGAGAGTGGGGAGGGGGCTCAGGGACCTGGTGTGACCTAGAAGGGTTAGAAGAGTGACCCCGGCAGCTTTGCTGTTGCAGAATGTTGCTGTTAAAGGAATAGGAGAGAAATGGATTTCAGCATTCGGTAGAGGTAGGAGCTGCAGTGAAACGACCATGAGACGGAGCAGGAGGTGCTTCTGCTGGCCAGAGTGTTGCGGCCGCAGAGCGTCCTCGCGCACCGATAAGCTCCAGGGCGGGTGACGGAACCGGAGAGACGGTTCTCCACGTCGTTGACCAGCGGGGAAGTGCACGTCGTGGCCTCAGTGAGCTGCCGCCGGCCCGGTGGCTGGAGGGAAACAGCCGGCGAAGAGGAGGAAGAGAAATGGGGTCCTCTCCCCGGCGGGGGGAGCGCGAGCGGTGCAGCCGCGTTGGACAGCGTCCCGGCAGCGCCCGGCAAGTCGCGAGCACGGGTCCCCATCCCCGGCGCTGTCCCGGACGGCGCCCGAGGGAACTGGAAACGCGGCTCCAAGAAACTTGCCCACGACTGTTCCTCGCGGCCTAACGGCCCCCAAGGTCCACTGACCAAGGAACCCAATGTGGGCGCTCGTCAGGGCGAGGTGTTCCGGCGGCTGAGGGAGGCAGCCTCGCAGGTGCTGCGGCCGCGCTCCTCGAGCACAGGGCGCTCTGGCAGGAGGCACGTGGCCATGTGCTCAACGAGTCCCCTGATGGGTCTCGTCCTGGACAGGCGACTCCACGGAGAGGGGAGTGGACCGGCGGCGGCGAGGGCTGGGGGAGGGGCTGAGCGCGAGGTCTGTTCGGGGGGAGCCCGGTGTGCCCGACAGAGGGACGGCGGGGATGTTCGTGCGGCTCTGGACGTGTGGGAACCGTGGGCCGGTGTTCGCAGTGTGTGACTCCTGTCCGGGAAAGCGGCGGCTCGAGCGTGGGGTGCCCGCGGACCGAGTGTGGTCTGTTGGGGCCCGGAAATTCGGGTGCGCCCGTGGGAGATGGCGGGCACTGCGGTCCTTGAGCGCCGGGAGCCGGTGCCCTTCCGAGTGGTTGATGTGGACGCTCACCTGCTGTGTTTGCTCCCGGCCCCTGCAGGGTGAGGACCCCCGCACCGACGGCGTGCTGACCTTCACCACGCAGACAGCCGCTCTGACCTACGCTCCTGGGCCCTGGGCTGAGCACCCCGGGAGCCGCCCTTTGGGGACCCGCGGCTGGCTGCAGCCTGACGAGCTCAGCCCCAAGGTGGATGGCGGTGCCGAAAGGCAGAGCCCGGTCGCAGCGCTGGTCACCGCTGTGGCTCGGAAGCCCCCCCGGCCCCACAGGGAGGACGACCCAGGGCCTCGAAACCGGCTGCGCGGACCTTGGAAAACAGCAAGGGTCCTCTCGGCCCCAGCAGCCCTCCGGAAATGGTCTCTGCCTCCAGGAGACCCTGAGGACCCCCCAGCCTTGGGTGATGGTAAGTCAGCCCCCCCGACAGTCCCCCTGGTCTTGTTGCTTCTGTCTTTCCGGCCCCTGCCCAGGGCCAACCCCTAGCACTCTGCCCATCCTGAGTGGTTGGTGGCCGGTAGTGCTGCCCCTGAGTCAAGGCCCCAGCGGTGCGGCGTGAGGAATGGCCCCCGGCACCCTCCTGGCCCCCCAACACTGTGGGAGAGAAGCAGGTCGTCGTCAGGCCTCTCAGCAAAGGGCCCTTCTGGGGCTGGCGAGAGCCGAGGGTGTGTGGGCCCCACCCACAGCGTCTGTCGCGTTACATCATTGATGAAGGCGCTGAACCAGGCTGGGGACGTTAGCAGATCTGGCCCCCAAGTCGTGCCAACCACGGAACACTTGGAAAATAGAACGCGAAGGCTTTTGCTTTCGGTGTGTGTCCCCCTCAGCACTCCAAACCCGGGGCCGCCTCACGGAGTTACGGCGGCTGGCCTCTCCCCAAATCCCAGTGACACCAACGCCACACAGTGCCGTGAGGGTGCCTGTGTGCCTCGAAGTGACTGGCTCTCACGCTGCTCCTTCAGGGTCTCCCGCAGGTCGCGGCCCTGCTGTGGCCGCCCCAGGGAGACGGGGTACGGACGGCCCCTCCTCTGTTGGGTGCAGGGGCTCTGGGGCGTCTGTCTTCTAAGACAGCAAGTATCAAGGGAGACTCTGATAAAATGTGACTTCTTCCTTGAAGATACACAAATAATAAAATTGAGCAGATAGCGGGTTTCTACAAAAACGGACCAAGAATCACATTAACATCCCCGTCTTTCTGTGAGTGACGCCTTAATTGGATTTGCTCTGACAGTCTTCTTTTCTCCGTGCTGCCGCTTTTCAGCTAAGTGGGTCTCTGCTCTCGCTCTCTCTCGGCCCACAAAGCCATTATGGCACCTTCTAAATGGAAGGAAGAGAAGTTATAATTAGCGGGAGGCCCGGCGCTTTCTTCTCCCTCCTGGCTCGGGGGGAAGCCGTGAGAGAGCAGACTGTGCACTTGCCTACGGATTGTTTGCCCATAAATACACCATTGTGCGCCGGCCCTCCCCACGGGCGGCTACTGTGGCAGGAGCGCCGCGCCCTCCTCCGGGGGCCTCTCTCCCCTGCTTCAGGCCGCGCGGCGCTCTCAGAAACCCCTCTTGCTGGCCCGTAATTACAGACTCCGTCAGAGGCCTTTGTCTGCTGATGGGGCTTTCACGTCGTCCTCCACTTCCCGTCTCCCGTGGCTCCGTGTCCCCCACCCCTGGGCAGTAAACGCACCGCGGACGGCCGCGCCCGCCATCGAGCCCCGGAGCAGGGGCCTCTGCTCCCTCCACCGGCCCCTCTCCGTGGCGCTGAGCACCCACGAGCATGTGCTCTGGTCACGCGATGGCTGGTGTCCCCTCTCTGCGACACAGCTTCCCTGCTGCTGTTCTCCTCTCCCACAACTTAAAAAATCCCACCTGTCAACATCTATCAACGGCTTCCGCCCTAGTCACTGGACATAGGAAGCCCCTACCGGAGGGACGTCTCAGCCATCAGGGAGCCAGGTGTGTTGCAGAAAGTGACGCACTCGGGGGTCTGCTCCCGCTCGGAAGGGCTTCCTGCCTCCCCCTCCCTTGGGACCGGCCCTTCCTCCCGACACCCCGAGGTGCAGATCCCGGGGAACATCCTCTTTGAAGAAGCTCTTCCCTCTCCAACGACCCTTATCAACTGTGCGCTTTGTCTGGCGTTTTCTCCTGTGCTAACTTGCCATGTCGGTATCTTCTCACACATGCCGTCCTCCCAGCTGCACGCACGTGAGATGTCAGCCACAGGACAGACCGGGTGCCGCAGGGGACCTTTGTGTGCTGCGTCACGGGCCTTCGGCGAAAGGCGGCTCCGGGTCTCCCCCTGCTTCCTGCACCTGCCCCTCCCGTCCTCGAGGGCGCCGTCCGTCTAGTGTCAGAGCCGTGTCGCTGCAGGACGGGGACACCTGTGTACCCGGACCTCAACGGTCTCACCCGTGGGAGAATTAATGTAACGTCTCGATACATCTATCTGATCAGTGATCGCCTCTCCTAGTGGTCACAGTCTTTCCTTACGATTTCTTTTTTTTTTTTTTTAAAGATTTTATTTATTTATTTGACAGAGAGAGATCACAAGTAGGCAGAGAGGCAGGCAGAGAGAGAGGGGGAAGCAGGCTGCCTGCTGAGCAGAGAGCCCGATGCGGGGCTCGATCCCAGGACCCTGGGATCATGACCTGAGCCAAAGGCAGAGGCTTTAACCCACTGAGCCACCCAGGCACCCCACGATTTCTTTTCTTTTAAGCAGGATCCAAAGAGGAGCCCTTGAAGGGGCGGCTCTGTCTGCGTAAACTCGCATAAGCGCTTGCCCCTTCTTTTTCCTTTCCTCACAACATTTCAGAAAATGAATTCACTTGTAACGGTTTTCACATTCTGGATTTTGCTGATTATGTCCCGAAGATAACATGTAATTTGTTCCTTTGCTTCGTACTTTCTGTAAACCTGGAGCTATAGGACCTAGACCAAGACTGGACTGTGCAGCTCATGCTCCGGAAGAAGGTTTCCGTCACCGAGACAGAGTCGGGTCACCCCAGAGTCGGGTCACCGAGACAGAGTCGGGTCACCCCACAGGTGGGTCACCGAGACAGAGTCGGGTCACCCCACAGTCGGGTCACCGAGACAGAGTCGGGTCACCCCACAGTCGGGTCACCGAGACAGAGTCGGGTCACCCCACAGTCGGGTCACCGAGACAGAGTCGGGTCACCCCACAGTCGGGTCACCGAGACAGAGTCGGGTCACCCCACAGTCGGGTCACCGAGACAGAGTCGGGTCACCCCACAGTCGGGTCACCGAGACAGAGTCGGGTCACCCCACAGTCGGGTCACCGAGACAGAGTCGGGTCACCCCACAGTCGGGTCACCGAGACAGAGTCGGGTCACCCCACAGTCGGGTCACTGAGACAGTTTTTGGGTCACCGTAGCGTCAGGGCTGAAGACAGAGTGGGGGCTCCTGGAAGGCAAATGTAAGCCGTGTAGACGGGAGGGAACTTACTTGGTTCCTCTGGCTGCTCCTGGACTCTGAAGGCTTGACAGTCTTTCAGCTGCAAAGTGTCGCTTTCTCTCTTCATTGTGTGCAGAAGTGCGTGCCCAGTCTCGAGGGCGCAGAGCAGCCAAGGTCACTGGGGGGCAGGGGTGTCAGGCAGGGTAGGAGGGGTAAAGATTTCTCTTCTTACGTTTTAATGAAAAAGAACGAGAGAAGACCAACTTTCCTCTCAATTTGCAGGCCAGGGCTTCCTGAAAATAACTTTTCGACTCTGCACTACTGGGGTTCAATTAGGGTTCGATAGCCGCCGACACCAGGTGGGCCATTTCCAGCCCTGCCCGAGAGCTGCCCGTGGCATTGGCCTCGCCCCCTGCGGCCCGTGAGGCAGGTGCAGCGCGCCGTGAGCATGGAGTCTCTGGGCCGTCGTCCGCATAAACCAGGTTCATCGTGGAGGCCACAGGACGGAAGTCCAAGGGAGGCCCGGAGGTCTCAGGGTGGTGCGGCCTGAACTGTGGGGATCTCGTGGGTCCAGCGCGCTGCTGCCGGGAAGGGGGACTCCGGGGCCCTGCAGAGCGCCCGGGCCTCCCGTGCGACTCGGCTCAGGGACCGTCCTCGTGCAGCACGGGCAAGTGCGATGTGTGACGCCGCATTCAGGTTTCACGCACAACCGCAAGAGACCCAGCCGCACGCAGCCCCCGAGACTGGTGAGGAAGTCGACCTAACGGGGCTGGCAGGCATGGATTTGGCGAAAACCGGTCATCGCAAAGAGCCCCTCTTCTTCCTTTCTCGCTGATCGACAGCGTCTCCCCTCAGCGCGCTCTGAGGCCGTGTGTGAGGGCGGCTCGCGGGGAGGCCGGCGCTCGGCAGCCCGTAGGCGGGGAGTTCAAGCTTCGCCGCCCGGCTCTCCGGCTCAGGGACAGTGGCTGCTTGCTGCCCACGCGGGACCTCCTCCGGCGACGGTCGCTCCGTACTTTCTGGCTTGGTTTGTGTGCTGTGGGAATCGGTCCGTGGACGGTTGTTTGCTTTTTGCCGGTTACGGGAAAAGCAATGGTCACTGTGCAGAGCTTGGACGTTAGGTGTGGAGAAAGAAGACCTGTCAGGTCGGGCTCCCGTCCTGAGGCGACGCACGTGCGTGTCCTGTCGGCACTCGAGGCCTCGTCCGACCAGGCCTCTCACGCCGTGGTGCTTCTTGTCCCTCAGCGCACTCGCCAGGCCTCGGGCTCCCTCTCCCCGGAGACTCGACCTCGGGCAAGTCCTGGGAGCGCTGGTATTCTACGTAATAGAGTTCCATGTCCACTTTTTACATTTAAATTTTTAGAAGTTGTGGTAAGATACTCATGACCCAAAACTGACCACCTTCAACACTTTAAGTGTACGGTTCAGCGGTGTTAATTGACATTGTTGTACAACTGTCACCGCCATCTGACCCCAGGACGTTTTCCTCACCCCAGACTGCGACTCTGTCCCCATGACACACTGAGTCCCTGTGTCCCTCCCCGGCCCTGGCCTGCAGCCTCTCCCTTCTGTTTCTGTGGGATGGATGGCTCCAGGGACCTCTCGGGAGTGGACCCGCAGAGCATGTGTTCTTTGTGACAGCCTTTTCTCGCTCGGTGTGGTGTTGCCGGGTTCCTCCATGCTGAAGCGGCCGTGAGACTTGCCTCCGTTTTCAGGGCTGAATGAAATGCTTTCGTACAGATAACACCACACTTTGTCCATCTGGGGATGGACGCTTGGGTGCTTCTAGCTTTCTGCTAGTGGGGACGCTGCTGCTATGATATATTTAAATTTCTAAGTTAACTTTTGCATTATCCAACTATGAAATGTGTGTTTTAGAAAGATCTGAATAGTCCAGCATGTACAAAGGGAAAGGCCAGAGCTGGTCCTTCGGTGACGGCTCCACACGTGGACGTGAGCGGCCTCGCCGCCTCTGTGTCCTTCAGATCTCCCGGCCACAACCAGTGATCCACGCACCCGGACATCCTGTTCTCACAGATGGACCCGGGGTACAAAGATGCTGGTGCTTTCCCATTGAGCTTCGGGGGTCTGGGGGTCCCTCTGAGGTCCCTCTGCACCTGCGTCCTTGTTGGAAGACCCAGTGTCCTTCTCGTCGCTGCCCCATCGTCCAGTTAATGAACCTGGAGCTTGTCTCGTTGCACATGTTGTTAGTACTTTGCCGCGTCATTCAGTGCATTTCCGTTACATTTTTGTGGGGGGCGTGATAGTCTGTATCTGTGCAGACCATTACACACTCAAGTCATTTCTCTGTGCAGTAGATCAGTGTGGACACTCGGGGTGCCAGCCCTCCGAGGGGCTGAAAATCCTCACATAACTTTTGACTCCCCAAAACCTTAACTGCTGCTAAGAGCTTTCTATCGCCCAGAAGCCTTACTGTCAGCATAAACAGCTGGTCACATATTTTGTATGTTCTGTGCATCACATACTTATTTTTACAATAAAGTTTTTCTATTTTACAGCAGAAGAAAGGAAATGTGGTTTAAGAACACCGTAAGTGAGAGAAGACACATGCACAGCACCTGTGCTAGAAACAGCCCGAGGGCAGCGGGTCTGCACCGTCCTCAGCTGTGCGGGTTGTGGGTCGGCCTCGCGCCAGTTCGTCTCCGCTCCTCGCTCATTTTCGCTCTTCCCAGACGACCATGACTGATATTGTCATGTGTGAATCTTTCCAGACCGTAGAACCTTGACCGTAGTTTTCCCCAGACTCAGTGGTCACTGAGTTTTAACCACACCTAAAGTCACTCTTTTTCCTTTTTTTTTTTTTAAATAAACTAATATTTAGAACGGTTTTAAATTCACAGCAAAATTAAGAGGAATGCGTAGAGATTTCCCAAATACTTTCTGCCCTCACACATGCAAAGCCTCCCCCATAAACAGCATCCCCACCGGCATGTTACACTCGTTCCAGCTGAAGAGCCGGCCTTGACACATCATTATCGCCACAATTCAGGGTTTAGTTAGGGTTCATTCTTGGTGTTTTACATTCTGTGGGTTTGCACAAACGTACACGGACATGTGTCTATCATGACAGGGTCGTACGAAGTAGCTTCACTGCTCTGAAAGTCCTTCATGCTCCTCCGTTCATCCGTCCCCTCCGACCCTCCAACCACCGATCTCCATGGTTTTCCCTTTTCCAGAATGTCTTAGAGTTGGAATCACACAGTGTGTATTTTCATACTTGTCTCTTTCACTTAGCGGTATGCATTTAAGGTGCTTCCGTGTCTTTTCATGGCTTGACAGCTCATTTCTTTTTTGCACTGAATAATGTTCCATACCTGGATGTACAAGAGTTTAATTTATCCATTCACCTGCTGAAGGACATCTTGGTTGCCTCCGACTTTTGGCAGTTTTGAATAAAGCTGCTAGAATATAAACATCCACATTCAGGGGTTTGTGTGGACATACGTTTTCAGCTCTTTTGGGTAAATGCCGAAGAGTGTGGTTGCTGGAATTAGGAGTTTGATGTTTGTGTTATACAGTCAGGCTTGTGATACATTTTGAGTTAATTTTTGTGAAGCATGAAGGTCTGTGTCTAGATTTACTTTCTTGCATGTGGATGTCCTGTTGTTCCAGCAACATTTGCTGGAAAGACTGTCTTTGCTCTGTTCTGTTGCCTTTCCGCCTTTGCAAAAGGTCAGTCGATTATTCTTATGGTGGGTCCAGATCTATATGTCTGTCCGTTTACCGGTACCATACTGTCTTGATTTCTGTAGCTTTATAGTAACTCTTGAAATTGAGTAGTGTCTGTCCTCCAACCTTTTTCTTCTCCTTCAATATCGGGTTGGCTCTTCTGGGTCTTTTTCTTCTCCATATAAACTTTAGAATCAGCTTGTCAATATCCACAGAATAACTTGCTGGGATTTTGATTGGGATTGTGTTCAGTTATAGATCTCAAGTTGGGCGGGACTGACGTCTTGACAATATTGAGTTTTCCTATCCATGAACATGGGCTGTCTCTCCATTTATTTAGTTCTTTGATTTCTATTGTTAGAGTTTTGTACTTTTCTTCATATAGATATTGTAAATATTTTGGCCAAAGTCATGTGATGACAAGTAAATCATATGGAAGCCACCTGAGGGGATGGTCCCTCATGCACAGTTTTCTAAACCGTTACCCAGAACTAATGGCAAATAACATGCAGTGTGTCCACCGGTAGAAGCTCCCAGTCTAATTCTTGCTCACTGATAACTCTCAAGACCAAACCAGACAGGAAACAAAACCTCTAGCCAGTGTGTTGGAACTCCTTTTTTATCATCTTGATTTCACACCTTGTGGAGTCTGGACTAGGAAGTAGGAGAACTTAATTCATGTTACTGCTCTGCTAAATTTGGTCTAGATATCCCATATGCCGGCTTCTTCCCCAACATACCTTGTTGTTTTTCCTGTTCAGGTATCTTGCTGTTTTATAGGTTGGACGGCCGAGGTAATGATGTTCTCCACACACCCCTCCCCCCACCATCTGTACTAAAATGGATTCTGTTGCACCGATATGGAATGTTTCCTGGGATGGGAGTCTGAGCACTTTCTTTACTAGCTGTGCCATTTTCTGTGTGACTCTTAGGAAGTTTACTCATGAATTCGCTCATTTATAGAACACCTGCTGAGCACCAGCCAGTCGAGAGCCTTTCTTACTCTCTTCCCTCAATCAAGATGAGAGTGTTGTGATGAGCGTGTTTGGGGCCTCTTCCCGTTTGAACCTCCCGTGATGATGAAGTCCTGCCTTTGCCGGCCGTGTTGTTTACTTTCCTATTTATGTTGTGGTGGGAGTCCCAGCCTGGAAATTCATATGGCGCCAAGAGTATACCCTGTAACCCCAATCTCAGGAGGGCACCAAACCAGGACTTTTCATCGCCACAATGATAGATTTTATTATTGAAAAACCAGATTCAGGTGCTTCTGTCATCCTGGAGAATATATGCCCACATTCGGGGGTCATTTTCACTTGAAAGGAAGCACTTGCTGCTTTTTTTGTTTTGAAAAAAAAAAAATCCATTCACATTTGAGGGAAGGCCAGTGTTGCTCTAAACCCTTTGGTTAAACAAACAAACAAACAGGACCAAATCGACCACATAGTCACTAGAGGAAAGAGGCTCCCTCTCAGAGCCTGCCCCATGAGGAGCTGTCGATAAATTCTTCATCCTGGCTTTATGCCCTTTCTGGGGTTTATGAGCACCTTCTAGAACACAAGGAAGAAGACAGCCATGTTATCAAAGTACCTCTTCTTTCAGTGAAATTTAGTCCCACATTTGGTGTAAAATGCCTAAAGCCTTTTATTGTAGCTCATCACATGCTGTGGGGTCAGCAAGTAGTCTACTCTTTCCCAAGGTGGAGGAGAGGAAGGAGCAGGGCAGGGGAATCTCTGGGTATCAGTCTGTGACTTAACACAGCAGGAAAATGGCTCCTCTTGTCTTGCCTTCTGATCCCACCCCACCTGTCCAGCATCCATGAAGTGGACTCACCTGAATGGGTTGCTCAGCTGTATAGGGAGAGTAGCTGTATGTGACCAGGATCCTAACTCTGCATTGCCCCAGTCCCATGCCTTCCTCCTTGCCTCAGAGATGGCTGTCCTTGACTTCTGTACCAGCAAAGAGTCACTGTTCAGATTTCAAAGGAACCTGCAGAGTCATCCACTCTGCCCCCACATGACAAGTATGTTTAACAACATCTTGGGCAGATGAACTTTCAGCCTTCCCTTAAGTACCTGTGACCTCATGCTTCCCTGGGAGGTCTATTCCACAAGAAGCTTCATGTGTTTTCTAGGAAGTTCTTTACATAGAGTAGTAATGAGTTGAAATCTGCCTCTTTTAGATGGAGGGCGGGTAGGGCACCTAAAGATAACTTACTGCGACCATAGTTCCTGTCACTTTCCACCAGGAAGGCCTCCTGGAACAACACAGAACAAGTGCACTCTCCTTGATGCCTGCCACCCTGACATACAATGTCATCTTCCTGCCTGCCACATTTCCAACCCAAAAACTTTGGGTTAGTGGAGACCACTGAATCTGGTAATTTGTGTCTTCCAAAGGCATAGAGTGGGTCTCAGGAAAGAGTTGAAGGGTCAGAGGCCTCTTTTCCTGTGAGATGTGAGGATGTCAGTGGCCCCCACACCATGGAGCTGGGATCTTGAGTCCCCAGGGCTCTGTGGGCAGTGATTGGTTTGCATGTGAGCATAAGCTGAGTTCTTAGCTGCAGCTAAATATTAACCATGCACACCTAGTCCTCCACCAGATGGAACTTGGCTACTAAGAGGGAGTTCAAAAGCTCGGGCCATTCAGAGAGTATTTCTGTGACTGGGATCCAAATGCTTCACTGGTTTAGCCTATTTGGCTGATGTAGAAAAAAATTCAGTTAATATTCTTGGCCATCTCTGGAAAGTTTTATGTTCTAGGCTGGCATTTGCCCTCTAGCACATGTCCAGGCCACCTCCCCTTGTCATAAGTTGGTCAGTTAACATTATGAGTGTGAGGATTCATGTTAATGGGAATTTCAACGAAACATCCTTTAGAAAGCAGTTTGTCAACCCTGCCACCAACTGGAGTGACAGAATTAATGCCACACCTAATTTGACTTTTTTTGTTATTGTTCTTTTTCTCAATATTACATGTACTAGAGAGACTAGGTGATGGTGATGTGATGACAATGATGATGGTGATTGTGATGATGATGGTGATGGTGATTATGATAATGGTGATGGTGATGGTGGTGATTGTGATGGTGATGATGATGATGGTGATGGTGATGATGGTGGTGGTGATGGTGTGATGGTTGTGGTGATGATGGTGATGGTGACTGTGATGATGGTGATGGTGATGATGTTGATGGTGATGGTGGTGATGGTGATGATGGTGATGGTGGTGATGGTGGTGATGGTGGTGATGGTGATTGTGGTGATGGTGGTGATGGTGATGGTGATGATGGTGATGATGCTGATGGTGATGGTGGTGATGGTGATGGTGGTGATGGTGATGGTGATGATGGTGGCAATGGTGATGATGGTGTTGGTGATGATGTGATGGTGATGATGGTGATGGTGGTGATGGTGATTGTGGTGATGGTGGTGATGGTGATTGTGATGATGGTGATGGTGGTGATGCTGATTGTGATGGTGATGTTGGTGATGATGTGATGGTGATGATGGTGATGGTGATTGTGGTGATGGTGGTGATGGTGATGGTGGTGATGGTGATTGTGATGATGGTGATGATGGTGATGCTGATTGTGATGGTGATGATGGTGATGATGTGATGGTGATGATGGTGATGGTGATGGTGATGATGGTTTTGGTGATGATAATGGTGATGATGATGGTGTTGAGGTGATGATGATAGTGATGATGGTGATGATGTGTGTTTCGACATGACTAAATTGTGTACTTTCATACACTCATGGTGATAAAGACATTTAAGAGCAAGAGCTGTTACACGTGAACCACATCTTCCTTGTTAAAGCAGTTTCGTAGTGAGGTTATCTGTACAACACTGCATGTCCTCTAAAGCTTAGAACGTTTTGTCTGGGGGACCCTAGTAAGACATATAATTTTGGTCGGTCGTTTGCAGCAGTTGTGCTCGTGAGTTGATCTCCTACTCCAGGCCTTACATATTTGACGTCCTGACATTTGTGTAATTGCTCTGCTAGAGTCCACTTAGAGCACTGAAAGCTGCTTAAAATGTCATTATAAGCTGCCCGGGTCTCCGAATTATATGGTACTGTTGATGGAACAAAAGAATGTTCCACTTTGATGCACGTGGTATTTGATTGTGCTCTGAGCTGTGGTCCCTCTTCAACCCACCAGGGCTAGTTGGGCTTTTTAAAAAGGATCTCTTGATTCGTGTTCATCTTCACATGATTGACAGTGGGTGCCTTTGAGATAACTCGGTGTGGTTTACGGTGGTGGCATGGGAGATGATTTCTGACATGTGTTAATTGTTCTCATTGTCAGCGGGGCAGTCACTTTGAATCTGCCATTGCGTGCTGAAGGTTTGTTGTGGTGGTGAAAATAATAATTTTTTTTTAGTTATTTTTTTTACTAATGAAACCTGAAAGTTTCTTTTTTTGATGAAAGGAGATAATTTTAGGAATTATATTTTATTATTCTGTTTTGAAGGTAGGTATTTCTTATTAGAGGCATTTTAAGAGACCCAAGGAAAGTCTCTCCTGTGCTCTGATCTTTATCTTAAAGAACTTATAGTTTTATCATGTGGTGATCCGTTCCTATTCTCCAGATAATGAGAGCAGACTGAAGGAAGCTGAAGAAAAAAGACGTATGGTGACAATAAGAATTTATCTGAGTTCTTAAATGTTGGAACAGATTATTGGAAGAGGGGCACAATTTTGCATTCACTGTATTGATTATTAGAAATACGGTAGAATATCTACACACTATTTTGTTTTCATAATAAACCCTTCAAGTGGGAATTATTGGGTTCCCACCTCCCCCATCTTCCATACCCTCATTATTTATCTGTAGCCCCTATCAGCACCAGTCTACGTGTTTTCAGTTGCTTATTTTCTTTCTCTTCCGATACGGATGAATGCTTCGTGAAAGCCAGGGCTTTGTTAACGGCATTATTGCTGCACCTGGAAAGTAACTATGCATAGAAAATGTGCAGGGAAGGAAGGAAAGAATGGAGAGGAGGTGGGAGGGAGGAAAGAGGGGATCTCCTGAACTCTTCTGTTTAAATTCAAGGGCCTCTGGGAGGCATAAATCACTCACTGATTATCAATCACCTTAATGAGACCTGGAATGAGCCTCCCATACCGTGAGCAGCACAGAGAGACTCCCTGAAGAGCGACCTGGGGGGCAGGGGGCAGGGGTGAGTGGGGCCGAAGGGAGGGGGCTTTCGGGCACGTGGGGACAGGACTCAACCCTGGACTCCTACACAGAAGACGGTACAAGGGAGGGAGGGATACAAGCGTTGCCACACACAGGCAGGGACGTGAGACTCTAGCTTGCCCCATAGCTTCATCCAAGGCCGATGTGCTGCGAACCAGGACCTCAGTAACCACCGTGATCATTCGTGATCATTCTTGCGGCCCCTTTGCACGGCCGTTCCAGCAGCATAGCCCTCGGGTTGCGTTGCTGCATCTGGAGACAGGGGGAGGCTGGAGCCTGGGGCTTCAAGAGGAAACTTTCTGGTGGGGTAGGCAGTAAGCCTTGACCCAAGGGCTTAACGTAGGCTGAAATGTCACGGGGAGGTAAGTGACATCCTGTGCCCACTGAGTAGGGTGGGGCAGGGATTCCAGCTTGTGAAGCCCCGTTAGGACGGATGCCTCAGCTCTGCAAGACGGACCTGGGCGCAAATCCTTGGTTAGCCCAGGTGCTTAGGAATGCAGAGTTTTTGTCCAGTGACTTTTCTGGTGAAGTTTGCGTTCACCAGAAATACGTTTTTGATTCAACGCTCGTTAAACGTTTCTCATAAATGTCTCAATACATTCTCTGCCTTGGTGAATGTCTGAGGACATTGTGGCCCCCCAAGGGGACCATGCATTTAGGGCACAGCACCATGCTGTGACAGGCCTTGGCCAGCCACAGCATGACTTCTACTTTTAGGTGCCTTTTTTCACATTCTATGCCATCATTGCAATGATGCAGGGCACTGAAGTGGATGTGTTTATACTGCTAGACATGAGAGACATGAGATGTATTTTATTGATTTTCTATTTGAAATATATTCTTGAAATTTTTATTTTTTTATTTTTTAAAGATTTATTTTATTTATTTGACAGACAGAGATCACAAGTAGGCAGAGAGGCAGGCAGAGAGAGAGGAGGAGGCAGGCTCCCTGCTGAGCAGGGAGCCGGATGCGGGGCTCGATCCCAGGACCTTGAGATCATGACCTGAGTCGAAGGCAGAGGCTTTAACCCACTGAGCCACCCAGGCGCCCCAATTCTTGAAATTTTTAATGAAAAAATTTTGCTCAGGGTAATTCAGAACCCAGAATTACATGGTAAGATTTTTTTAAAGGACATAATTTGGGTTTATCTTTCTAAAAAAATTAGTAAAGCCGTAAATTAATTGGGTTGCCTTCATTAGAAATTATAAACAATGAGAATTTTTAAAACATCTTTAGAAAAAGTTAAGCTTTATATTTTTATATTTTATAAGTTTTATAAGTGACATTTGTCAGATCTAAGTTTGTCAATGTAATTGTTAGTTTCTGAGGGTAAAATCTAGGGAGTAATTTACAAGTAGATTTTTTTAATGGTATGAGTATCATTTATTTACAAGTAAATTCAAAGTTTGGAGGTTGGTTGAATTTCAGGAAAGACATTTGCCTAAGATAGGGTAATAAGTGACAGTTTGAAAAGCATGTCAGCTCAAATACTTGCCTGTTTCTGGAAGAAAATGAAGTGGCTTCTTGCGTCATGCTGTCGTTTGATGTTCTTGCGGGGTCTCTATGGTTGGTCTGTCCCAGATGTCGAGTTTGCCTAACACTACCCAGTAGTCAAGTCTCTCTGGCTTCTAAAACATTTTGATATGTTTGCATCAATCCTATTGTAGCTCTGCAGCAAACCATGCCTTTAATTCTATATCCTTGTACCAGTTAGTGAAGCGAACAGATGAGTGGGTGGGTGAATGGGAGAGTGGATGGGTGGGTAGGTGGGTGGATGGATAAAGGGTGGGCAGGTGTTTGGGTAGGTGGATGGATGTGTGGATGGGTGGGTGGGTGGATGGGTGGGTGGATGGATGGACGGGGGGGTGGGTGAGTGGATGGGTAGATGGGTGTGTGGATGGGTAAGAGGATTGGTGGGTGGGTATGTGGGTAGATGGGTGGACAGGTGGACGGGTGGATGGATGCCTGGATGATTGATGGGTAGGTGGGTGGATGGGTGAGTGGGTGAGTGGATGGGTGGATAGATGGGTAGGTGGATGTGTAGACGGGTAGAAGGATGTGTGGGTGGATGGATGATGGTTGGATGGATTTGTGGATGGAGAATTGGTGGTGGGTAGGTGAGTGGATGTGTGGATGGATGCTTGGATGATTGACGGGTAGGTGGGTGGGTGGATGGGTGGGTGGAGGGATGGATGGATGGTGGATGGGTAGCTGGGTGGGTGGAGTCTGAGGTCAGCCTTTAGTAACTGAGGTTAACATTTTTTTAAATGAGGCTTCATACTTTGGCAAGGAACCATCTCAGAAAGCAAATGTTGAACAAACTGGGAGGCGGGAGTCACCTGGAGCCACCAAGCGTGCTGATGGGTCAGGCGGCGTGTTCTCTGCTCTTCACTTACAGATTATGCGGAACTGTAGCCAGAGCTCACCATGGAAATTTAAGCCTGTGTATTTATGGTGGATTATAAGGGATTAAAAAACAATGGAGGGTAAATGATTCCTGACCATCATCTCACCCTCGTGACAATAGTTACAGTTGTTAAGCTCTTCGGGTGTGCTTGCCACTGGATAAGTGATGCACATGCCTGTCTCCCTTGTCCCCATAACACAGGAGGGACTGAGCACCAGGGAGGTTAAGGGGCTCGCCCAAGGCCACATCCGGGGAGGACTAGCAGGGAGACGAGTCCGTAACCGTGTGGGCCCAGCTGTGTGCCCGCAGCCCCCTGGGCTCTTGGCTCCCTGAAGCAGCGTCCGGGAGGCACCGTAGTACGCTTTCTCCTCCGTGACAGCAGTGCACGCCCCACTGGGGGGAAGTCCACGTTTCTTCATGGGAATTCGGCCTCACAGCTCAACTGGCATAGTGACTGATGAGAATTTTAAATGTGTCTTTGGAAACCAAAGTCTCAGCCACAGTTATAGCCAGTAAAGGAGAAACCCTCTCTGGATCCTAGAATTATGTGGTATGAGAACATGGACAAGAAGCCACTGCCCACAGCCGTGGGGTTCGTGGCTGACGCCAGGCAGCTCCTGGGCTAACGGGTCCGCACAGAGAGCAGACTCGGCCGGGCCCCGTCCTCCATCTGCCTCAGCGGGCGAAGTCTCTGCTCACTGTCTCCTCCCTTCTGGCCCAGCCGCTGTGCCCCTCGGTCCCACAGCACCGTGTTCCCCGTATCCTTCTGTCCCTGTGTCCCGCGGAGGGTCAGGTGTGTGTGCGGTGAGTGAGCGGGTATGTGTGACACGATTTCTGTTGGGATTGGTCCTCATCGTCACTGTGGTGAGAGGGAAGGCTGCTGGGGTGCATTTGGCGTGTGTGGGTCCCCGTGGACCTTCTTCTTCGTGAAGGTTCGGGGCACTCACTCCACGTGTGCTGCCGCGAGGGTAGGTGGGCCCTGCTTTGTCCCGAGGCCGGAGGCTCGGCGTCTGGACGTTTCCTGCGCATCCTCCGGGTGCAGCGGCCGCTCCGAACCGAACGCCCCCGCGCCCGTGCGGTCTGTTTCCGGCGCCGAGCGAGAGCTCTGTGGCCGGCGGGCGGGCCGGCGGAGGGGGTGGTGACGTGAGACCTGGCTGAGTTATGGGCCGAAGAGAAGCGGTGCCTGGTGGGGAGGCACTGGCGGGAATCAAACCCGGAACGTCGTGCTTGGCGTGCCGCCTGCTGACCCGTTGCGGCTGGGGAGAGCCCTGCCCACCGTGACGGCTGCGGCGACAGTACGTTTGTTCGGGACAGCCGCGAGGGCCGGGACGCGCGTGCACCCTCCATCCCGGGCGCATCTCGGTCTTCCCCGTGGAACAGTGCGCGCCGTACGTCCGCCGGCATCTGATGCTCTTTGTATGGGATCGCGCCGATCTCCAGCCTCCTGTCCCTTCTGCATCGGGCGAGCTTTTCTGCATTCTTAAGTGTGTTTTGTTTATGGGGAAGTGAAGTCAGGCATTCCGTCGTTGACCGTCTGGGGTTGTGCGAGGCTCTGGGGACGCAGGGGAGCGGGACAGGCTTCTGTCGGCCTTCTCTTTGATGGCAAGCGGTTTCTGTTAGTCGGGTCAATGAGGCCACAAACGTCAGAGCGTGAGGAACCCGTGGCTGATGCCGGAGCTGAGGCCGGGGCGGTGCAGAGACGTCCTGGCCTGTGTTAGTGCCGCCCAGCTTCTGTGTGGGCCTCACTGGGCCCCGCCCCTGCTGTGGGAGCAGTTACAGTCCGGTCCCCGACCGCAGGGTCGACGGCATGCACGACACACTTAGTGCCCTCCCAGTTTCAGGCGCCCCTTCTGACTGTGGTGCCAGTCGCTCCTGCAGCCTCGTCTCAGAAACAACGACCGTGGACACCCCGGCCCCGTCGACCCAGAAGGGATTCGAGGCGCCCAGGGAAGTCTGGAGTGGACACCGACAGAAAAGGTCTTCGAAGAGCAAAACCAAAATGATGGCGGTGACGCTTGCCTGGCAAGAAGGAGACTGTGGGGGAACGTGGGGCGCCGCACGGGACGTTTGGAAACGATCACTTCCTTAGGGCCATGGGGCTGGAGTCCCCTGGAAAAGCGAGGTTGGTTGGAGGTGAGCGTGACTGTACGTTTTCTCCCATGGTGGGCTTGACCTGCTCATCCGGAAAAGTCGGTGAGTCTGGGGCTCAGGACCCTCCTATCATGCTTTTGTCACCGACGAACTCGCTGTGACCGGGCGAGGCTGTCTCCTCCGTCGGCACGACTCTGAGGCAGAACCCTGGGGGTGGCGGGGGCTGCTGTGGCACAGTGTTCCGGGAGCTTCCGCACACAGCTCGGACTTCACGGCCATGGCCAGGTGGCCTGGATGTCAGCACCTCCGGCGAGCGGCGGGTTTGGTGGGGTTTGCCATGCAGCCTGGCTGGCCTGGTCTGCCTTCTCCTGCTGGCTCCTGGCTTGGAGCGACCGTGACCCACTCTCTCTGGACGGGCGTCAGCGCGAAGCACCTGCCGGCCGGGCCCGCCGAGCCGTGGGTGCTGAGAACTTCTCGTGCCTGTTGGTTGGCAAGAGCTCCCAAAGGTGGACGCATTAAAAAACCTGAAAAGCCTCAATTTCTTAATTTACAAGGAGCAGAAAAGAGCCCACAGCCCACTCAGTTCAGAGCACGGCCTCCGTGAGGCCATGGAAAGAGTGAACTCTCCCTGTGCCCATGACCTTGGGGAGCAAAGCCACGACAGTGACCGTCCTGCCTAAACCCGCACTTGGGAACCGGATGCATCAGCATTGGATACTCAAGAAGCAGCGGTCAGGGCTCCCCAGGGTCAGAGGCGGGACTCCGTCGGACGGTGCTGTTGCCGAGGGAGACCTCGCCATCAGGAGGCACTGGATGCCGAGTGCCCAGACGGCCCAGACAAGCAAGGGCGGATGTGTGGTACCCGCGACGATCACGCTGGCAGTGCCCCTCACCCCGGGCAGGGATGCGGCAGCAAGCCTGCTCACAGTGGTCAGCACAGCCCCAGGAAAATGTACATAAAGCGTAGCGGCAACCCGTTCCAGTGACCCTGTGGTGCCACGCGGTTGACCCCGACGTCCGTTAACGCGCTTACTTCTCCCCGTCAGCGGTCACGGCCCTGTAGTGGCGTTAAGAGGAGGACAAGGACCTCTGTCCCGGGACACCCACAGAGTTGCCCCTTGGGAGCTTCTCGGTGCTCCCACAGGCCTGCGTTTCCCGCCGCTGTCACTCGGGGGTGCCTGTCGTGCAGTCTGTTGGCGGCCGGTGGGCTTAGCTCCTCGGGTGACCCGACACGTCTCTCCCTCACCCTCCGGCCTGGAGGGTCTTTCCACTGGACATAGACTTCTGAATGAAAGGTTTTTTCTTTTAACTCTTCAAATATGCCATTCGATGTGTGTTATCAAATCTACAATTACCCACTGAGTCAAAGACCTCCTTGTCACAAGGCACGCGGTGTCACTCGGGCCCTCTTCGGCCTGAGGCCCGCCACGGCTGCGTCCCGCCACGTCACGCCTCATGCGTGTCCTCACGCGTGGCTGTGGCAAGTGGCCTCAGCCTCTCCTCTTCCCCCGGAGGTGCCACCGCGCGGCTCTGTCTGTGTCCGCTCTTCTTGGGGTCTGTCTGGTGTCTTGGCTTTCAAAGTTCATGCGATTTGGGGGAACTGCTGGGGGTCTTTCCCCTTCAGCGTCGTGGTCCCTCTCCGTCCCTCTCCTTCTTGCTTCCACTTGGAGTCTCGTGTGCCTGAGGTGGTGCCGCAGGGTGCCCAGCTTCACTCGGCCTTTCTCAATTCTTTTTTTAATTTTAAAGTAAAAATTTCATTTATTTATTGAAGAGACAGAGAGAGCAAGAAAGTACGAGCAGGGGAGCGGCAGAGGCAGAGGGAGCAGGCTCCCCGCCGAGCAGGGAGCCCGACGCGGGGCCCGGTCCCAGGACCCCGAGATCATGACCTGAGCCGAAGGCAGAGGCTTCACCGACCGGGACACCAGGCGCCCCCTTTTACCTGTCATTGAGATAATAATAGTTTCTGTTACGCATCTTGAAATTCATTAGCCCGTTGCTCTCCGTGGCCCAGTCTGCAGCCCGTCCAGTGAGTTTGTAAATCGTGAGTGCCGTGCTCCCCACCGACCGAACTTGCGCTGCTCCTTGTTCAATCCCAGGTCTCTGCTGAGCTTGCCGGGGGCCCGCTCTGCCCGCTTGGGTCATTGCTTACCTCCTTGCCACCTCGTTCTGGCGGTGACTGTCTCTCCTTGGTGTCATCTGTGCTTGCCTTTGTGTGTGTCCCCCAGAAACACTCATCCGGAGCCTCCTGAAGGACCTGGGAAGGCAGCCGGCGCCGGCGGAGGACCCGAGCCCCCTGGAGCTCGGCGGGATGGCCCACGTGGTTGCCGCCGCCGTGCAGGGAGCGGGTGCAGACGGGGAGCTGCAAGGAGCCGAGAAAGGAGCCGCAGGAAAGCTGAGAGAGGCCAGCGTCGGCAAGCAGGCTGGGGACAGCGGGGCAGGTGAGCCTCCCAGCCCCGGGGCCACGTACGCCTGCGGTTTCGCGGCGCAATGAGGCTGCAGAGGCCTGGCTCGCCGGGCTGGTCCGCCTTCCTTCTGCAGGGGAGACGCCGACGCGGAGCAACGGTTTTTATCTGTTTGAACTTTGCCTCTAAAAGCTTTCTTAGCAGGCTCAGGCTAGCCGAGCAATTATGTTGAAAGGCAAATTGCTCTCAGTGCTGAGGTTCAGAGTTAGAAAAAAACAGGAGTGATAGAAAGTGTTTTTGTTTGGATTGTGCCCATGAATAGAGTCAAATATTTGAATAACACAGTGAAAAGGCTTCATTCTGCTTGAGGCTCACATCCGCCCTCCCAGGCTTCTCCAGGGAGAGCCGAGAGCCCCCCCGACGCTCCAGTGTGTGTGCGTGTGCGTGCACACACACAGACACACACACAGACACACAGCAGCTCCCCTGGTGACTGGACATACCCACGCCTGCTTCTCAGGGTCGCTGGAACCACACGGAAGCATCTGATTTCCATGCCTTGCACACAGTAGGCACACAAAACACATGTGCCAGAAACAGGCCTGAGGAGACGGTGTCTCGTCCTCTGTGGACTGGGACCCAGGCTGGCTCGGAAGCTGGCAGCGGGGCGCCCGGAGCTGAGGGAACCAGGGCTCCGCGGGACGGGGTTCTGTGTTAGGCGGTCCTGAATAAGAGGTGGGGGCCTCTCGCGGGGGAGGAGGGTCTGGAAGGGGCCTGGGCACGGGGCTTCACGAGTTCACGAGTTCGGGGCTGTCGGTATTGCTGGTAGGATATTTAGGAAAGTCATGAACTCTGGAGACAGCTTACCTTGAGGTGGTTGGTGTAGACGCTTTCCTTTGCTTTTCCGTCACTGGTAACTGCTGCTGGCACTGTGGGATTTTCTTGCTGTGGGGGGACTCTGAGGATGACGCACAGGTCCCCGGGGCTGGGGATGCGGTTCATGACCGAACTCACGCCCGTCTCTTAGCTGGTGAGCCCCCCCTTCCATGTTCCACGGAGCTTAGGGAACACCGATCCCGTGCTCCGGACAGAAAAGGGTTACCTTCTAGGCGAAACCAGGCTGATGTCATCCTGCCTGACCCCCTGTGAAGGACGCTCTGGTCCTCTGTGTGCTGAGCGCGTCTGACGGGGTCCGGCCGAGGGTTCTGACGATGCTTGTGTCTTTCACAGATGCCCGCGGGCCGGACGGCGGAGGCGGAGTTGACGAGGAGGTACGGTGAGGCCTCTCTGCCTGTTCAGTTCACCTTCGCTCTAGAGCTGTGCTGGGCGTCTTTCTGGTCATGGCTTGAGAATGTAGACAAAAGACAGAGTTTCGTTGTTCTGTTTGTTAAATCTCTGCTAATCCCCAATTTGGGAGAAAGTACAAAGAGGGCATAAAAAGTTGTGTATATTTTGATACGTACTAATGTCTACTTTCAGATCATACAGTAACATTTATGGGAAACACGGTTAATACAAACTAACGAATGAATATTCCTTAGAATTTTCCTACCTGGGGCTATGGACTGGATCCTTGGGCCATCCCATGTGTGATTCCCGGGCTTCATTCAACACGGACCTCCACAGGCCCTGGTCCGTCGGCCCTGCCCTGTCCGATACGGGAGCCACTGGCCCCAGGTGTCCCTTCACACTGAAGCTCGTTAAGACGAAGTAGATAAAAATTCCGTCTCTCAGTTGCGCTGGCCCCAACGCCCGTGTTCCTTTGTGAACCGCGGGCCAGTGGTTCGGAGAATGTGCGGGTCGTGGCTGGAGGGTCTCTCGACCGCGCTGGTGGGAAAGGCCGTCTGAGAAGGGCTCAGTCATGGGTGACAGCCCTCACGGTGGTTTGCCGGCCTCTCCAGCTGAAGAACCTTCACTCGTTAGTGCAAGTCTCACGGATGCAGAAAATCGGTGTGGAAGCCATGGCGATGGCTTTAGGTGGTTCTATGGAACCCTTTTCTGTAGAGTGGAAAAAATCATTTTGGTTAGTACTTCTGTTTCCATTTTATTTTCGTGAGTTTGGTTCAATGCGTGTTAGCAAGCAGCAAAAGAAAACATCCACAATTCTCTTAAATGTCCATCAGAAATGCGGTGGGGGCGGGGGGGAGTCGTGGCTCTAAGAACGCACCTTGGCAGTGGAGGCACGTGGACGGCGGGGGCGAGTGCAGCCAGAGCCGGGCCGCGGGGTCTGGGCCGCGCACACCTCAGCCCCCGGGGATCCTCTCAAGACCCCAGTGTTCTCCGGCTCCCACCTTTCCTTCCTGAACAAGCCGAATTTTGATTCATTCCTCCTACTCGGGGTACATCTTCAAGCAATTTTTTATTTTTCTTTTTCAAGATTTATTTGAGAGAGAGAGAGCGAGAGAGCACAGACGGAGAGGGGGAAGCAGGTTCCCCGCTAGCAGGGAGCCCGATGCAGGACTTGATCTTAGGACCACAGGATCATGACCTGAGCGGAAGGCAGACTCCCAACGCCTGGGCCCCCCCGGTGCCCCTCAAGCAGTTTTTTCCCAATGGGCATCTGAGTGTTGTGTTCTCTGAGCTCTGACTCGGAGACATCTGTTTCCTCCTCTCAGAGAGCATAGCTCGCCTGAGAACACCATTCTCTTTCGTTCTAAAGCTGGGGACAGGGCTCCAGCCCTCCGTGGTCACTGAAATGCTGTGTACTGTCACCATTCAGGATCCAAACTTCAGCAGATGTTTTTTAACAAAATACTATTTTTGTAACTATTTCAAAACACAAAGGAAAGCTTCTGTACAGTTTCTAGTCAACAATGGAATAAGTATTTTCCTTTATAGTCCTACCTTAGTTTCCTAAAAAGCTTGAGTTTGATACGTGTGAAGGAGATCCACTTTTCGTCCTTCTGTCTGGTACAACACGAGCTCTCACGGTGATTTCACGGTGAAGCAGGAAATCCCTTGCCCACCAGGAGGTGCTCTGGGGTGCGCCCTCCCTTCTTGGGCACCAACAGAAGCGCCGGGAGGGACCACTGGCTTCCGTGGGAAGCCAGACTGGGGTCCCAGAAGGCCGTGTGGCCCAGTGGCGGCATCTCTGACGTCAGCGGGAACGGCACTCAAATTCTTGACCGGCCGATCCCTGCCTTGTGGGCGTCGGGCACGTGATTAACCTCTGTGAGCCCAAGTCCACCGACTGGAGATGAAACTAGGGCTGCGCTCCCGGGTTGAGGTGGCGATGAGAGAGAGCCTGAGCACAGCGCCTGGCGCATACTCAGGACTGAGCGTGTCAGATGACATCTGTCAGGATGTCACTTAACTGGCTCTTGTCCAGGAAATGGGGTCAGGATGGGCACGCCTCAGCTCTGAGCACCCAGGGTCCCCCAGAAGCTTTGAGGCTGAGGGGCACGTCCCCATGATGCTCGCGCCTGACGTCTCCCCTTCCCTGTGAAAGTGGGGGCAGGCAACGCCCCTGCACAGGCATCGCGAGGACCCGGGAGTCCGCGTGGGGCAGGGTCCGGCACAAGGATCAGTAAACACAGCAGCACGGCCGTCGCCAGGCACCAACTGCTCCAGAGCGGGGGCGGGGGGGGCTCAGAACCCGCACGTGCTGTTGGTTTGTGCTTTTGTTTTTGTTTTGTTCGTTTTTGAAGATGTTATTTATTTATTTGAGAGAGCGAGTGCACATGCGAGCGGCAGAGGGACAGAGAGAGCGTGTCCAGCTGACTCCCCTGAGCACAGAGCCCGACGCGGCCCTTGTCTCACCACCCTGAGACCATGACCTGAGACGGAATCAAGAGTCGGGCTCTCAGCGGACGGGGCGCCCCCGATGTCGGCTCTTTTTAAAAAGACAGACGCCAAACACGCACACCGATGCTGTAAAATCGGGCTCTTTAGGAAGGTGTCTGTGAGAGAGCGAGCGACCGACGGACAGGTGTGTGGCTGCGTGAGGCTGGTGTGTGAGGCGCTCGTCCTCCCCTGGTCTGGACATGTCCCGTCTGGATGGGATCCTGAACGTGGCCCCGAGGGCGCCACCCCGTCCCCGCCTGGCGCCGCCCGCCGGCTCTCCTGAACGCCATCTCACTAACCCTTCTGTCTACCAGGTCAGTCGTCTGGGCCTCCACCTCGGGGGCCACCGGCAGCGTCCTGGGTCCCGGCTCTTTCCTGCCGCCCCCTTTCTCACGGGGCCCTTCAAAACGGAGATGAAGAAATCGGAGACCCCCAAGATGCCCCCGACGTGGGAGGAGGAGAGCGTCGGGGTGGAGGACGTGAGGAGTCAGACCCACTCCAAGGACCGGCTGGAGAGGCCACATCCCGCAGAGCCCCGGGGGGGCGGCTTTGGCGAGCTCCAGGCCGGAGTGCCAGGGCCCTTGCAGGAAGATGCCGGCCTTGAAGCCAGAGCCCGGGGACGCCCCAGTGAGAGCCTGTGGCTGGCGGCCCGGCCTTCGCAGGAGGAAGAAGGCTACATTGTGACCGGGAATGAGTGAGTAGAGGCTCTGGTTCTTTCTCCTGGCGCCCGGCGGATGGGGGCGGGGGCGCATTTGTTCTTGTCCGTCTGCACCCAGAGACACAGGAGGAGGTGGGCTTCCTGGTGTCGCGGGGGCAGGAGGGCAGCCGGGAGCCTCCCCGTCCGTCACACGGTGCTGTGACCTGTGACCAAGGAGCCCGAGCTTCAGGGGGATTCTCCACGGAACAGAGCCCCTTCCGGCTCTCGGTTCCAGCCTTGTACCTGCGGCCCAGCCCGTGGGGCCCATGGACGCAGCAGCCCCGGGGCGTGGGGGCTGGGGTCTGCCCGGGGTCGCCTCCCTGCCGGCAGAGACTCCAGCCGTTTGAAGGTATTGGGACCCGAGTCATCCTTCAGAGGGAGACATGGTCATGGTAGCAGGACACTCTTCTCACTCTGATCTGCACGAATCATGGGGCCTCGTTCCCACCGTGTGTGCCCAGATGGTGATGGGGTCGGCCCCAAGCTCCAGTGCTCGCCCTGATGACTCTGGCTTTGGACACGATGCTGTAGAAATGTGCTTTCCTCAGGGTCTGAAGGGCTTCAATGGGGAGAGCACAGCCGGCCGTCCACATGCGTGTGTTGCGTGCATGTGCACGTGTGCTGATGTGCGTGTGTGTGCACGGATGTGCGTGCACAGGTGTGGATAAGTGTGTGCACACGAGTGTGTGCACGCATGTGTGCACAGGCATGCGTGCACCTATAGGTGTGTGCAGTTGTGCATGTGTAAGTGCGTGTGTGCAGATTGTGTGCGTGCACGTGTGTGCCCACACACGCACCGGTATGTGCAGGTGTGTGTGTGTGCAGAGGTGCAAGCGTGTGTGCAAGTGTGCGCAGCTGTGCAGGTGTGCGTGGACAGGCCCACACACGGTTCCGCTGTCGCCAGCATGTTAGTGCTCACTGTCTGGGCGTCCCTCACGGGTAGCTCAGAAGCTGCCTGGTTTCGGTGACGACGCGCCGTGTGGAAGGGGCTGCGCCATTTCTTATGCCGGACGTGCTCGCCTTCTTTCTGCGCAGCCCCCCGAGCGCACGCTCGGCCAGCGGGCCGTAGTTGCTGGCGCATGGCAGACGGCACGTTGCCGTAGTCGGCAGCAGCTGGCACCACGGCGGGGCAGGCATCATCGCGTTCTGAGCCCACACGCTGACCGCCATCGAAGCCAGCTTGAATGTAAGAGTCTCGCGTTGTTGGTGGTGTTTTCACTCATGTTTTTAAAGAAGTGTCAGTGCTGGGGCACCTGGGTGGCTCAGTGGGTTAAGCCTCTGCCCTCCGCTCAGGTCATGATCCCGGGGTCCTGGGATCGAGCCCCGTGTCAGGCTCTCTTCTCAGCAGGGAGCCTGCTTCCCTCTCTCTCTCTGCCTGCCTCTGCCTACTTGTGATCTCTGTCTGTCAAATAAATAAAATCTTCAAAAAAAAAAAAAAAAAAGAAGAAGTGTCAGTGCTGACGCTACAAGCTCGCACGGAGACACCGACTCCATTTCCTCAAGTGCTTTTTGCTGAGCCGTGTCCTCCCGTGTCAGACCTCTTTGCCCGGGAGCTGAGCTCCCCAGACCCAGGTGTGCCGTCAGGCTCCGGTTCTCAGGTCGGGGACTCCCAGGGTGAGTGTCTTCAGATTCGCGCCCTACAGAGCAGCGCGAACGGGGGTGTGAACAGCACCAGTGCCGAGGCACAGCTCTGCACCCTCGCAGCGAAGGCAGGACTCGGCCTCCGCTCCTCTAGGACAAGGACCGTTCTCACAGTGTTCCTTCTTCTGAGTTGTTGAAAGCCCTTGTGTGGATTTTCCGTCCTTGGGAAATATTGCTATGTTGTGTGTGCATGTATGTGTCTCTGTGTGTGCCCATGTCAGTATGTGTTGTATGCACGCATCTGTGTGTGGTACATGTGTGCACGTGTGTGTCTGCGTGCACATGTGTGTTCATGTGTCTCTGTGTGAATGTGTGTATCCATGTATGCATGCTGTCTGCATGCATCCGTGTGGTGTGTGTGCACATGTGTATGCACGTGCACACATGTGTTAATGTGTCTATGTGTGTGCATGTGTATCCGTGTATACATAATATCTGCATGCATCTCTGTGCATGTATGTGCACACATCTGTGTGCACACGTGTGTTCACGTGTATATCTGCATGTGTGCACGTGTGTATATGTGTGCACACATGTGCATATCCGTGTGTATATACATGTACACACACGTTTGCACATGGGTGTGCACATGAGTGCACGTGTGTGCATGTGTGTGTGCTGCACAGCTGCTCTGGGAGCCTTCCTTCTTGCCACCAGGACATCAACGGTACACAGCCCCGACACGCAAAGGCTCGTCCCCAGAGTGCGGGGAGAGTCCACTGTTGCTCTTCCTTCGGGGGTCTGGGGTCTCGGCAGCAGCACGAGGCGGGGGGTGGGTGCCCCACAACAGGGCCGGGAAAGGGGTTCCCATTGTTTGAAAGGCTCTTCCAAGTGGCAGCTTCGTATCACCATGAACAACGGGGCATGCTTCCTTTAGAGCAGGACAGTCCGTCTGACATCCTGCACCTTGGGGTGACTCTCAGAGGGAAATGACCAGGTTGGGGAGAGGCCTGTCCCATCGGGCATTTCCGCTGACTTTCCGGGAGAAAATGAGGCTCCTGTTGGGGTCGGGCTTCTCTTTGCCTTCAGAGTTTATTTTCCTGTAGCCAGGAAATAATCCAGAGTTTATCTCCCGGGCCAGAACTTTGGGACTTGAATATTTGCTACAAGCATGGGTTGGAGGAAAAAAATCACTATTGTGCCTCATTTCCCTTTTTCTTCTGCTGCCCGAACTGGATGAAATATACACGATACAGATGATAGGGCTTCGTGTGGGTAATTCTTATCTTTGTCGCCACGAGACGAGGCCTCCTTCCTCTGTGGAGAGCGGTTGAGGTTTCCGCCTGCTGTCAGATTCAGCGGGAACTTGGGATTCCCTAGGGCAAGTCTTCACCGGATCTCAGCCTTAGCAGATCAGCTGTTGGCAAGAATCTGGTGCCATTCTTTTAAAAAAACCATCTGTGTCCCTGCTTGTCCCCTAAGAAGGGGAAGCCGTGGCACCTGTGCCCCGTGTGGTCTCCTCGCTGACACCCATCCTCCCCGTGGGGCTCAGCTTTGCACGCGTCTGTCTCTCACGCTTGCGGACGGACGGGGCACTGCCTCGGGCTCTGTCTACGTTCTCCCCCTTTCCACCCCGGACGGACCCTCCGAGGCCGGAGGGTCCGGCAGCAGGTCAGGACGGCCGTCCCCGTCCCCAAGGGCGATTTTAGAAGTGTTTTGGGTTCAGGAGAGACAGCCCAGGAAAGGGAATTTGAATCCAAGGGAGCCGTTTGCATTTTGGCAAAGGAGAAGCTGCGTCTTACGTCTGACGAGGAAATGCGGAAGAGCTGGGGCTCTCCGGGCGCCTCCGACCGACGCCCTTGCGTTTGGGGTGTCTTCCTGGGGAAGGACGTGTGCATGACGAGATGGGGGAGAAGAGCGGCTACCAGGCCGATGTGGGAGACGGGGAGGCCTCTGTCCCCATGGGCCGCGGGCAGCTTGTGCGCAGGCCGGTGAGAGCCCTACCATCCCACATGGGGGCCCTGGAAGGCCAGCTTCTGTGCCGAAGCTTTGGTCCCCTGTGCTCTCGGCCCTGGAGAGGTGAAGGTGGCCGCGGCCCGGGCTGTCGGGGGCGGGGTGCTGCACACCAGCGGCACCCGGGCGGCCCTGCGACAGAGCAGGTGGGAGGTGACGTTGGCCCGGGAGCTGTGAACGGAGCCGTGGAAACCCAGAATGGGAATCGAGGGAGAAGCTTGCAGGGCTGGGGCACCGAGACCTCGCCGGGGTCGGGGGGAATGTGCGGCAAGGAGAGCGGGCCTCCCACGGCCCCCGTGTTCTGAGACGGACAGGCTGGCCCTGAGTTTTCTGCAGTGTTTTCTTCCCGTAAAGCTCTTGCCTGGGACACGCCCACCAGCGATGTCACAGACGGGTCTCTGCTGGCCGACGTGTCTCCTGTGTCACGGCCTGAGTCGCGGGCAGTTCGGTGCGGCCACCGCTCCAGGCACAGCCCTCATGGGGACTCAGCCCGATGGCCGTCAAGGGGAGGGCACCCGCACGGCAGGCGTGGTCCTGCCGTCTCCTCACTGGCCAGCCGTTAGGGTTTGCGGAATCCGAGTCTGGAAGAAGGCTCGGCCATCCGTCTTCTGAAGGCGCTCCGGCTCCTGGGGGTCGTGCGCGAGCAAAGGGAGGCCTCATGCGTGGGCAGACGACCGCCCCTTCTGTGACACTCGTCTCTCCCAGTCAGGTGTCCAAAGCGAGAACCAGGTGCTTTCAGAGCTGCCATGGCGGGGAGACGGCTTTTCCCATCACGAACTTGAAAACGTACAAACCCACACGCTCAGGAGTGACATGCTGTTCGCCGGGGGTCAGCGTGCTGGGAGGGAAGCGTCACCGTGAGCCACAGGGGCAGTCCCGTCGTCCTCCCGCACCTGCACGCACACCCCTGGCTGCCCGCGGAGCCCCTCAGAGCTGCGCCGGGGCCGCGGGGCCCATGCTGGTCGCCGGGAAGACCGACGGGGACGCGGGGCCGGAGCTGGGCCCGAGTCGTTGCCGGTTTTCCCTTCCTTGTGGGAGCAAAGGAATCACAGTGGGATTGTGGACGGTCTGTGGTCGTGGCGTCTGCAGGTTTACTCGGTCCGACTCTCAGGCCATGTCTCGGACGATGTGGTCGAACTTTCTGTCAGAAAGCGTGGCTGCCGTCTTCTAGGGGTTCTTCCTGAAGGCGACGAGTCGCCGCGACGTCACCACTCATCTCCTCCGTTTGTGTCAAGAGACCCCGCGCGGTGCGTGGGTCCGAGAGTCGGGTGTGGGGCCACAGCCGGTGAGGAAAGTGTCGCAGCTGCTCATGTGGCTCGGGAGACGAAGGGAAACCGCGTGGTTCCAAATCTGCGGTCCCGCCGGCGGAGCTGGGAGCTGTGGGCGTGTCGGCGACAGGAATGGTGAACCGCGGCCCCAGCCGCCGCCGAGCTCCGGCCTGGCCCGTCTCCGGGCGCCCCCGCCTGGGACCTCGGCTCAGACTCGCTGGGCCCTGCCTTGTGGTCCCCGAAGAAGGGAGGAGATTCCAGACCCGCCCGGGGTGGTCCCCCATGGAAGTCACGCGCCGTCAGTTTCCCGGGCGGGTTGTTTGCCGGCGAGAGACGCGCGGCTCGGCGCGCGGCCAGACTCCCGGAGCCGCGAGGCCCCGCTCCGTCCGGAGGGAGCGCAGACGGCGTTAACCGAGTGGGCCTCCGAGCCCGTGAGCTCCGACTCTCAGAGCATCGTGACCCGAACAAGGCTTTTCCTGTAAACGTCCCGTCCTGACTCCCTGCTCACTGCCTCCTCCTGGGAGCCACAAAATTCCATCCCCCCAGACTCGGCAGCTCCTGGCCCCCCGCCCTCCCTCCGGGAACTCTGCCCGGCGCTGCTCGAAGCTAGCGACCTTCCCCGTCCAGCTCGAAGCTCGTGACCTTCCCCGTCCAGCGGCTGCAGCAGTGGCCTGAGGCCGCTCCCTTCTCCCAGGGCACTCCCAGGCGTCTCATCCTCCACGACGCCGCCCGGCCCGTGCTCCGGCGCCGCCTCCCTGGTGCCCATTGCCTTGGGAAGGAGGCCTGGAGATCTGTCAGCAGCTTCGCCGTTCCGGGGGCCCCAGGACCATGCTTCCTCCTCCAGGGCTCATGCCGGGGGCATACCAGACCAGACCACCTTCCCCGCCTCCCCCAGCTGGGAGCCCTCCCGACCTGGCCAGTCCTCGCGGCTGCCCCCGTCCTGCTCGTGGCAGTCGACCGTGTGGGCAGCTGCCGGGACCTCTCTCGCTGGAGGCCCTGCACCCTCCGCTGTTCGCCAGTCTGGTACGCACCCGGAACCCCAGCAGATTTCTCCGTCACCTCAGTCTTCTCTGCAGACCTGGTGGTTTCACTGCTCTTGGGGTGGAGGCCCCAGCTGGGGGCTCTGCGGACTCGCCCTCTCCCTGCCTGCACAGGCTGCCTCCCCTCCCCGCTCCACACCTGCCTCCTTCCCGCTCCTGCCCTACGCGGGGCTGTCACGGCCTCGGGGGTGTTCATCCCACTCGGGAGTGCTGCCCCGCACGCACTGGGAACTCCTCCTCCTCCCTGTCTGCGGGGAGCCCCCAATGCCCCAGGCTGAGTCAGGGCCCCTCAAAAGTGAGCCCCGCCCCTCCTTCCTGAAGCCTTCTCTCTGGCCACCGGGAAACCGCTGAGGTCGCAGGGTCGTACCCCCTCCCGCACGCAGATGGACGCTCCTCGCAGGAGGCCTGCTCTGGTCCTTGGCCTCCCCTTCCAGGGCTGCCAGAGGACGTCCAGGACCTGAGAGCAAGGGAGGCGGGTTCTGGGACCGTCACGACATCAGCGAGTTGAAGGAGCGCCACAAAGCGGCTTATGGTAAATTCTAAGAAACTGGATATAATGACGTGAACATTGTTCCCAGGCAGTTTGAGAGTCCGATTGTCGCAGTTTTCAGAAGTTCTGACAACACGGCTCCCCCCACATCGGTGTCGGGGGCACCGTCACCCCAAGAAGGAGGCACCGGTACGAAGTCCTCTAGGTGCCCAGGCCCCTGTCTTGGGACCTGCGCCCCGTGTCCCCGAGGCCTTGGGCTCACAGCCGGTTTGTCCCCAGCTTCCTGGTCCCACGGGCTTCCCTGACTGTTCCGTCTCATGTCCTCTGTGAGGCAGCGGCTGGTCTGGAGCAGGTACAAGGTAATGGCCAGGCCCAGCCTCGCCCCATCCACCCCCCCGTCTGCTCCCACCTCTCCTGCTGCTTTCGGAAGCCCCACTCTCTCGGGACCGTGTTGTGAAGTGCGAGGGTCCTCCTTTCTCACAGCGCCCAAGCGGCACCAGGAGTCGAGCCTGCGTCCGCCCTGCCGTCGCATACCAGGGCTGCGTTCGCGGGTGTCGTCTCGGGACCCACACGAGGCGCACCTGGCGCCGGCTGCCGGCCTTTGATGCCTGACTCCGCAGCACCCTTCTGTCTCATCGGTTGGTTTTAGAGTGAGGGGTTGGATTGTGATGTCTGTTACTGGCTGGGATTCTAGGAAATTTCGACCTTGTCTGACCTCTAACTGTGGTGGTGGACAACGTGGAAAACACCGTGGTGGAGCGGATGTGGGGGCCTCAAAGACCCTTGCGGGGCCTCCTTGACCAGCGGGCTTGGCCACGTCCAGCCAGTCGGAAGATGCCGGGAGAGATGACGCTAGCCAGGGAGGGGCTCTTCCGTGGTCTCGGATGGTGGTGAGCCCCCTTGCCTGCATCTGATGCTCTCTGTTGTGGCAAAGGGTGAAAGGGGTGGGGGCCGGCAGGGAGGAAAAGGGGACATTGGAACAGCCCCGTGCATCGGACCGAGGCTGGCGCCTGGGCTTCTAACACCGTCCACTCCGTGCGTGCTTGTTGTGCAGGTCGGTTCCGCAGCTCAGCCTGGATGCCTGAAATGCAAGCGGGTCTCAGAAGGTTCTGACCATGGTGGGACTCGTCGGGCCACAGCGACCTCTGAGGCAGCCAGGGGTCACCATCAGTGCCCCTCTCTACATCTGTGTCTATACCTGCATCTCCCCACGCACACGTGCCTCTACACCCATGTACACTGTCTACCACGTCTGTGCCGGCTCTGTCTCCATCAGCATCCCTGCGTCTACACCGGCCTCGGCGTGTCTGCCTATGCCTCTGCAGTGCATTTGCTCATCCGCCTGGGTCCGTATCCGTCCACGTCCGTCGTAGCAGTGTTCACGTGTCTGTGCCGTGTCACCGTCGGGTCAATACCGGTGCACCCGCGTCTGCACCTCACCCACATTCAAACGTGTGCTCGTCTCATCACGCGCGTCCGTCTGCACGACATGCACACGTGTGTCTCCACGTCCACACCTGCATCTGCCCCCGTCTGCGCTCAGCCTTCACGCCTGCCTGTTGGTTTCTGCTGTGTGCTCTCGTCTCCGTCTGTGCCCACGTGCCTGCTTCCTCACCTTCTGTGTCCCTTACGTCTGTACCTCTCTGTCATCGTGGCTGCCAGCCCGATTTGGTGTCGGACTTCTGTAATTGTTGGGGAAGCTTTGCTTTTCCTCTTTGGGAAAAAAGTCCAGAGCAGACCTCTCCAGGGGCCTCCAGAGCCCGCCCACGGCAATTGATTTTTGAAGAGTGTCATCTGCTTTGTAAGTCGACCTCCAATTAAATCTGTCTGAGTTAAGCCGTTTAGATATCACTGCTACATGCTGCATGGGAGGGAGTGAGAACAAAGGAGAAAAGTGTGAGAAGAAGAGACTTGCTGGACTGTCAACGTAGAAGTAAACCGCGGATGACGAGCGAAGGAGAATGAGGGAAAGTCGTGCCCTGACGCAGCGCAGCTCGGACCCCCGGCTACTTGAGACGGGGACATGGTCTTACCAGAAGAGCTGGCCACAGGCCACGGAGTTCCAGCACAGCGTCCTGGATTCTGGTGGCGCAGACGCCCCTTGCAAGCTTCAGATCAACTTCGCGGCTGTTACTTCGAGCTCCGTGGTGGGCTGGTGGGCGGGAAGGAAATCACCTTCCAGAGAGAACCGCACTTGCGCGGGGCCTGCCCCAGCAGGAGCCCGGACGTTTGAGGAGCTGGAGTAAGGCCTGGGAGGCCGGGGCAGTCAGCGGGGGAGAGGCTGGTGAGGCCTCGGGGCCCAGCAGGGATCGGGTCCTTGCCCCTAGCAGACATGGGACACCACCAGGGGACAAGCAGGCAAGTGGTGTGGCCGCGGTCCCACTCTCTGAGATCCCTCTGCTGCTGAGTGGAGAAGGGATGCTGAGAGGTGCGTACAGTGACGGGGGGGGACACCGGTCAGTAGGAGTGCCGCTCACCGAGCCATTTCCTCAGCTCTGTTACCCGCCTTGCTGTCTCTGCCCTGTGAGGCTGACCTGCAGAATGTCATCCGGGCTATGAACTGGCCTGGACAGTTCGCTACAGTTCCAGACTGTTCTACCCACGGGGCTTCTGGCAAGGTCCAGTGGGCTGCACTGCTGTACCCACTCTGCACACTCCGTGGACTTTTTATCGTGAGTGGATGTTGCGCTTCATCACGCGCTTTTCCCGCCCCTGCTGGGGCGATCACGAGCTGTTACCCCGCGCCGTGTGAACGCGGCGCGGCACGCGGATCGATCCACAGGTGCGGAACCGCCGTTGCGGCGTTGGAATAAATCCCACTTGATCGCGGTGTGTGGTCCTCTTAACGTCGTGTTGAATTTGTTTGGCTCGTATTTTATTGATGGATTCTGCGTCTACGTTTCATCAGGGAAATCGTCCTGTAGCTTTCTTGCCTTGCGGCCTCCCCGTCTGACTGGTGCCAGGACCACGCCAGCCTTGTGAGAGGAGCTGGGCAGTGTTCCCTCCGCTGCCGTGTCTTGGAAGAGTTGGAGAAGGGTTGGTTCTGATTCTGCTTAGGGTGGTTGGTAGAGCTCATCTGCGGAGCCTTCTGCTCCGGACTGTCTTTCCTGGGAGGCGTCTGTTCACTGGTCCCGTCTCCGTGCTTGTCTGCGTCTTCAGACTTTCTCTTTCTTCACAGTTCAAGCTCGGTGGGTTGCTGTTTCCAGGAACTTACCCTTCCTTCCCGGTAGTCGGTTTGACAGCGTGTGATTGTTTGTGGCTTTTTTTATGACCTATTGTATTTCGGTGGCATCAGAAATACTTCATTCCTGATTTTATTTATTTGAGTTCTTCTTTTCCTTGGTAAGTCTAGCCAAAGATTTATCTATTTTATTCATCTTTTCAAAAAAAAAAAAAACCAAAACCCGTTCTTAGCTTCAATTATCTTTTCTATTGTCTTTCAGTCTCGGTTTCGTCTGTTTCTTCTGTTTCTTCTTCTGCCGACTTTGGTCTTCCTTTGTGCCTCTTCTTCCAGTCTCTTGAGCTGGACGGTCAGACGGGTCTTTCGAGGTCCCTCCTTTTCCTCGATGCGGGCCGTCATCACCGTGAGCCTTCCTCTTAGAGCTCTGCTCTGCATCCCACACACTTGGGTGTGTTACGTTGCCAGTTTCACTTGTCTCAGGTATTTTTTATTTCTTCTTTGATCCATTGGTTGTTCAGGAGTATATCATTTATCTCCATATATCTGTGAATGCTCCAGTTTTCTTCTTATAATTGATTTCTTGTTTCATGTCATTGTGACCAGAAAAGATGCGTGATATGATCTCAATCTTCTTAAATTGGTTAAGACTTGCACGTGGCCTGTCACGTGATCCATCCTGGAGAACGTTCCATGTGCACTTGAGAAAAACGCCTGTCCTGCGGCTGCTGGGTGGGAAATCCTTCACGTACCTGTTCAGTCCTCTTGGTCCCTGCTGTCACTGTACCGCCTCTCGTCCTCCCTTCAGACACTTGTTTATGTATTCAGGGACTGCGACGTTAGACGCATAAATATCTACAGATGTATCTTCTTGTTGAACTGACTTATTCATTATTGTATGATAATTTTTTCCCTCTCATTAACAATCTTTGGCTTAAAGTCTGTTTTGTCTAACATAAGGTTTCCACCCCTGCTCTCCTCTGGTTTCCCTTTTTATGGACTTTCTCCATCACTTCATTTTAAGTCTGTTGGTGTCCTCAGTGCTGAAGTGAGTCTCTTGTAGGCTGCGTGGAGCTGGGCTTTGTTGGGGTTTTTTCCTATCCATTCAGCCACCTGTGGCTTCTGATTGGAGATTTTAGTCCATTTACATTTAAAGTAATTACTGATAAGTGTGGGCTTCATTTTCCATTTAGTAAATCATTCTCCGGCCGTTTGGCGATGCCTTTGTTCCTTTCCCTTTCTTTCCCCCTCTGTGATTTGATGATTTTCCGGGGCGGTGTGCCTCCCTTTCTTTCTCTTTCACTGTTGTGTATGCATTATAGGTTTTTGCTTTGTGGTTACTGTAGGTTTACATGGAGGACCATATGTTTAGAACAGCCTGTTTCAAGCTGATAACAACTTTGAATGTGTGCGAATGCTCTACATGTTTGTATTGTCTTCCTTATTTTATCTTGTTGACGTCAATACACTTTCCGTAAAACTAACTCTAAGACATTGTGTACTTAGATTTGTATTAAGCTGTTGGCAAATATTATTTCCAAAAATTTAGAGAAATAAATATACTTACGGTGAGAAGTATAGTCTCACCTTGAAGTGGTTGGAATACAGCAGTTTTTCACCAATTGATTTTTTACCTGTGAAAAACTGGTGGCTGCCAACAACTCTAGTAGCCCGAGTAATTCAGGGCTGCTGGGGGCTCTGGGTGAGCTTGCATGAGCTCCAGAAGCCGGTGGCCTCAGCAGTCAGAAGAATCAGTTTGGTTGCACAAATTACCATGAGCTCACTCTCTCGTTCTGCAGAAAACTGGGTTGTATTTCCCTGCAGGAGAGAAAGGTGGTACTGAATCAAAGTTGGGATTTGAATCATGGCAGCTCCTCTCTGGTCGGGTGGCTCTCCGCAGCTCCGTCACCAGCTAACAGAACCGGTTTTCTACCTTTTCATCTCTCGTCATTCCCATGAGGACTTTAGGACACCGTGAAAGTCCGCACATCTGTGTGAAGCCTTGAGGCCATCGTGGAAAGCGGGTACTGTCGCTCATCCTGTGGGCTTCCCGCCGAGCGAGTGTATGAATGCTTCGGACTTTCTCCGCTGGGTCCCGAGGGGCACCTGACTTCACAGCGGTTCCGCAGACGGAGTCACATGTTGCTGAGCCTCAGCGTGAAAACACGTGAGAGCGGATGGCCTGGAGCTTTGGCGAAGCCTCTCGGCCACTAGGTGTCGAGGCAGGCGGTGGGACCGAGCCGCAGGCACGCTTGTGCCCCTCCCGCCACGGCAACGCCAGGCGTCCAGGCAATCAAGGGGACAGCTGTCACAGCCCCACAGATGCAATTGCGTGCGCCATATCCGTCCATTGATTTTTGAGATTAACTCCAACTGCTCTCTAAGGAAGTTCAGACCATGAAATGACAGGTGATGGCCCCGTATTGTAGCAATAAGATAGAAATAGCTGCATGCCCATTTTGAGCACGATCGGCACCCTCTTACTGGTCTGACTGCTGACCGGACCCGCTGCTGTCGGGAGGCACCTCCGTTCCACGCTGCCGCCCGGACAGCCAGCTGCGGTGGCCGCGGGATGGGCTGGGGCGCTCGTCAGGCGGCTGGTGTGGTCAGGGCTCTCCTGCGGGGGCAGGCGGGGTCGCACACATATTCTGGGGATTTCATCGTTATCTTAAGGCCGTTATAAATAATGTCGTTACGGATCCAAGTGTTAGTGGTGCGCGTTACGGGCTGACGAGTGCAGGGTCAGTAGACACTAGAGAGGCTCCGGTGGGGCTGGGACTGATGAGAAAGCCTCTGAGGTCACCCTTGGGTCTACAATAGGCTCGAGCACGGAAACCTGGAATCTGCTCGCAGACGTGGTTGGGAAGCTGGTTTATGCTCGGCGCGGGGCCGTGGGCTCTGCAGGTACAAAGGGGAAGACGTGTCTGTGCCGTCACCGAGTCTGCAGTGGAGCCTGGAATAGGGTTAAAACCTGTGAAGCAGTTACGAGACTTTCCGTCACAGGGGGTGGCCTGAGTGCTTCTGCCTCAAAGCACAGGGAGTTTTAGGAAAAGGAGGGAGCCTCACGGGCCAGCTGGTGAGAATGGGTGAGGCCTGGCCGGTGGTCCGCACGAGGGGAGGAAGCGCTTTGTGGCATCATGGTTGTGGGGCGTACAAGGTGGGTGTCTGGGCCGGCTGGAGCCGAGGGTCCCTGGGAGGAGGGGGCGTCACGGCGCAGACAGGCCCCCATAGTGTCGGTGCGGGAGCACGTGTCATCGCCACGACCGTGACGAGTTCTCGGGCCAGTGCTCCTCTCAGTATGCTTGTCTGCACGGGAACGTGCACCTGCTCTCTTCTCTCAAGCACACGCGGGGGTGTGTGCACCAGAAGCTCTTGTGTCTGCGTGTGTGCGTGTGCACGCCCGCGTCGGTGGTGTGTGTGCGGACCCGGGGAGCCCTCGGTGTCTCCGGAGCCTCCTCTCCCAGGCCACGTGCGGGCACCTCCCGGGACTTCAGCTCCCGAGTCTGTTCCGGAGCACCGGCTTGGGAAGGAGCCATCAGTGTCGTGGCCTCACGGTCCCGGGGAGGTCCCTGCGCATCTCCCACTGGCAGCGTCCTCAGCGGGACGCAGACACATTTGCAGGCCAAGCAGGTCCTGCGTGACGACAGGCTCCGACCATCCAGCCTGGCCTGCCGACCCTCACGTGGGCGGCGTGTCATGAAGGAGCGGGGTAGCAAGCTGGCGGGGCCACGGGGGCCACCATCATAGCAGGTAGCATCAAACCGAGCTTCCTCTCTCCTACTCCTCTCCGAGTAACTGTCACCTGGTGGCCCATTTTCCTGGATTCAACCGTCACTGCACTCTGGGCTGCGGGGCTGCAGCCGCCCTTGAAATGAAGCCCCTCTCCCGGCCACACGCGTGTGCTCCTATAACCCGGTCTAATTTCGGAGGTAGTGGGGCGCAGGGCTGAGGCCTGGTGGTCGACCGTGCTCAGATGTGGAAGGGATCTTGCTTCACTTCTGCCCCGAGGATTTGCAGGGGTGCTCTGGGGTCACACAGAGACGTTCAAGGCTGGGGTGGGAAAGGAGTAAGGGGGGTGCGGGCAGTCACCTGTTGCTGGGGTCAGGACCCAAGTGCATTTCCAGAGTGTCTGCCCAGTGCCCTGGGACCCCCGTGCAAGGGCAGGATTTCTCCGGGCGGCCCCTCGAGCTGTTCCGTCAGGCGTGTTTGCTTGCTCAACCCTGGGTGGACACCACTGGCTCCTCTCCTCACGGGAACGCAGCCCAGCGGCTCTTGGCTTCCTCTCCGGGGCCCTACCGTCTGGTGGGCTAGACGTGCTCTGTCCTACTTCCTGGGGTTCTGGTGTTCTGAGCCTGTGGCTCTATGAGCAGGTCGTATTCACCCCATGAGCCCTCCGACAGGTAGGAGGTGGCTTCCTTGGTCCCACCTTGGAGAGACCGGGTGTACCCGCTCGTCGTCTACACGGGCCGAGCCACTCTGGCTCTGGGCTCCAGCTGTGGTGTCCCCCCGGCTCCCGCAAGTGACCCGAGCAAGTGACCCGAGCCCTGGTTCAAGGGCAAGTGATTGTTTCTTGATCCTGGACTCACAGGAAGACGACCTTGAGAAGCCGGTGAAAGGCGCACAGCCGGCCCCTCCCTTGAGAGAGGGGTGAAGAGGGGCGTGTTCTTGGGGGCTTGGGGAGGAGCCTGGAGCAGTTGCTCCCTGCAGCCCCGGCAGGAGAGGTGCTGCCGGCGGCCAGGCTCAGGCTGGTGGTCACACAGAGTCGGGGCTGGAGAGCCGGTTAGGTTTCGAGAGCTTCCTCGATTTACGCGGTGACTCTTGTCAGCCCCGTGGGACTGCTTTGAGAACGTGCATTCCGGTGATCTCCAGCGTTCGACGTTTTGAAACTTTCCTGTGTCTTCACACATTTGTGCCGCCAACCCTGCATCACACCTGCTCGTGTCCGAGTGCAGGGCGGCGTGGTGCCGGGACCGCAGCCCAGACCCCACACGCTGGGAGCCTGCTGCTTGGGGTGCTTTGGGCGCTGGCGGGGGCGGCTGGGCTCCCGCGTCCGGGCCTCGCTGGGCTGCGGTCATCGGCCTGGCCTGGGAGGTCGCTAGGGAGGCACCGAGTGGGTGCTGTGGTGGTGGGTGGGCACAGGCAACGGGCTCCGCTGGCCTGAGGAGGCTGGGGTCTGGCCCAGGGGATGTGGGCTCCATACGTCAGGGTGGCCCTGGCGCGCTGTAGGCCTCGTTACACCTCATCATTCGCTTCTGCAGACGCTGGTGGTCCACCCGCCCTGCACTGGTTCTGGGGGAGCCTGGTTCCTGGAGTATTGGCCCCCCGGGAGTCACGGTGAGCAGGGGCACCAGAGCTGTGCCACGAGGGCCTTGCCACGAGGGCCTCGCCAGCAGGCCTCTAAGCACTGCTATGAGGCCGGGGCCCACGTCATGGGCCAGGGCTTGGTGCGGCTCTGGTTCTCTCCAGATCTGACTTGTAAGGAGCACACCTTTCTGGCATCGCTGCCCTCCTCTTCCTGAGTCTGCACACCCCACCGTGGCCTTTCCCCAGTGTGGCTCAAGGTCCCCACAGACTTTCTTTACACGCAGGCCTCCTTGGGGCTCTGGGCCAGCTGAGGAAGGGCGGGCTGCCGCCTGCAGTTCCGAGTGGACAGGCAGGGAGAGATGATGAAGACACAAAGGTTCCGGGTGGACCCCTTCCCCTGTCGGGGTCTGACCTCCTGGGGGCCACGAGTGTGGGCTCTGCATGATGGCCGGAGGGTTTCTAAGTCGGGTCGGGTGACATGGTCAAAGGGTACACTTCCACACCACGTGCCTATGCTCACCTGAAAATGTCTTCCAGTTTTCCAGTGTGATGGGGAAAGCCCCCGTGTTAGGAGGCTTGGAGGACTTGTCTGTCCTTCTTGGAAGGGTCCCCGGCCCTGGGGATCCTGCTCTTTCCTGGGAAGCGGATGGGGGGCAGAGGCTCTGATCACAGACCTGCATCGGGTCTCTCCCTTCTCACTTTAGGGCAGAACAGCACCCCGCAGGTTGGCAGATCTAGAGCAAGCCCGTGGGGTACGGGGAGCAGGTCGGGCTGTGGGTAACTAGCCTCCTGCAGAAACCGGCGTCCCCGGGCAGAAGCCCCGTCCTATCCCCGTTGAGAGAAGGCGGTGGGGGTGGCCAGGTGCCATGGCTTATGACCAGCCTCTCCTTGGAGGACGGGCATGTCCGTCCCACTATGGCTACACGTGCATGGGACTCCCCGGGAGGGTTGCAGGGCCGGCCGGCAGCCTCTGACCCCAGCCCACGTCTCCGTCTCTTCCTGGGGCCTCCAAGGGCCCTCGACTCCTCGTTGCTGGCTCCGTCCCCAGGGACTCCTGCTGTGGCCGCCCCTGTGGGCCGCCCTCCGCCTGCTCCCGGCTCAGGTGCTCCGTGCGGGCTCTGTCCATTCGGATGTGTCCCCTGGAGAAGTCCCGACTTCCTTCCCACTGCTTCTCTGTCTCGCAGGCTCCCAGGTCACCTCCTGGGGCCATCACACACCTGTCACTTCTCCCAAGCCCACAGGCCCTGCTGCCCCCTCCTTCCCAGGGCCCGGGTTGCTGGGGCCTGGTTGGCTCCTTGCACCCTGTACCCCAATGGTTCTTGGAGCCGCAGTGACCCTGGACCCTTCCCAGCTCACCCCGTGCCTGTCCTTCCCCTCTGAGGACTCTGGGGACACTGGATTAGGAACCGCCCTATGATCTCATCTCAGCATGATGGTCCACAGTGACCTCTCTGTACATGAGGTCACATTCTGAGGTTCCGGATTTGGGACTCGAACACGTGGCGCTTGGGTGACAGGGTTAAAACCACAGCCACACGTGGCCTTGCTGCCCGGGTACGGCTGGTGCGCAGGCCCAGGGAGGCAGGCCCGTCTGTTTGCAGCTGCACCGAGCTCGTCCCCTCACACGCCGGCTGAGAGAGCGAGAGGCCAGCTGGGAGGACTGTGGTGGCCGCGCCCAGGTTTTATATGACGACAAACCGGAATATTCCCCGAAAGGCGAGGCATGATGTACACAGCTGTGTGCTGGGACTCGGGACTTGTCCCTGGAACTCGGGTCTGCACAGAGACTGCGGGGCCGTCCCTCCCGTGGGCCTGGGGCTCATCGCTCCCGAGCACCCCGGCCCCTCCTGGGGGTTGCTGTGGATCTGGGCCCCATGCTGACCTTCTGACGTGTCCCGTTCACCTCTTTCTCACCAGCCCATGAGAAACAAACCCATTTAAAAACCCCTCCCCTTTGTGCATTTGACGCCCATCCTGAAACCCGATTTTCAGCATCTGCTTCCCCTCCGACTCCCATCTTTTCTCCCTCCTTCCCGGCAGCCCTCCCCGCCCACCTCCTTATTCTGTTTTTTATTGAAGGCTGAGCTGAGCCGTCGCTGCATCACGGGCCCATCACGCTTCTAACAATTCCATTTGCACCGTATTGTTTGTCTCATTGCTGGGAAATTCAGGTGATTCATCATGCCCGAGGAAGCACCTGATCCCCGCTGCCCCGGGAGCCCGGTCACTATGTGACAGGAATGCCACAGGCGCCGCGGGGGGGCACGCGGGGGGACGCGCGGCTTCTCAAGTGTTGATGAGTTCCATTTGGTAACGCTGCCCCCATCCCCCACTCTCCTCAACAGCCCCCTGAGTCCAGAGAAGGGGAAGGAGCTGATGGAGAGCGTCGCGCGTCTCCTGGAGGTGCCGATGAGTGTCTTCGCAGAGATCGCGTGAGTGCCGGTGCGGGGTCTCGGGGTTGGCGTCTCTGCTCACATCGGGTTCCGTGTCATAAATTGGTCTGCGAGGAAGAGACCTGTGCGCCTGGGGTTCTCGTTGATTATGTCAGAGAAACAGTTCAGGAGGGAAACGGAAGGAAAATTCCCGGTGGGCTTGGTGCGCTGTTTAAGTGCGGATGACACGGGAGTGTGATCATAAGAATTCTGATCTCCTGCACGGACGGGGCCCGCTGGGGCCGTGGCACTCAGCCCTGTGCGCTCCAGAACATTCTGGTGCCGGGGCCCCACCTGCGGTAGATGAGCGTGAGCCCGGGGACGGCGCGGATCCGTGAGAAGTCAGCACTTCCCAAGTGGCCCTGGTGTGTGGACCCCACCACGTGCTCGCTACCCCACGTCACCTGAGAACCGTGAGCCCTCTCATCGCCCGGGGACAGGCTGTGGGCAGTCTTGGGGGCTGTGGAGACCGGGGCGCGGGCCTGGGTCGAGTCTGCGATGAGGGCTGCTGCCTCTGCGTTTCTGGAGGCTGCACAGATCGGGGCCGCATACCTGAGCAGGAGCAGGTGGACATAGTGTGACTCGTAAGTGAGGGCAGGAGCGGACAGACCGGCACGTCCCGCTGCTGGGGGGTCGGTCCGGACGTGGAGGACAGGCCAGAACCTGTGTCAGGACGGACCGACGCGTGTGTTGTGAGCTGCTCGGGCCTGGAAGTCAGAGGCTCGGGCAAGCTCTGTTGGTGCCAACGGCCGGCCTGGGGCCTTCAGTCCTGCAAATACGGTTTGAGCGTCCGCAAGTCTTGCCACTCCGTGGGGCTGTCCGAGCTCTTTTCCTGCTGCTGTTAGCTCATTTGGAAGTTCACCGCCCTTTATTTTGGGTGGGAAGGAGCTGGAAGTTGGGAGAGAGGGGCCAAGGCCAAGTCCTGGTCTCAACAGGACACCCAGGTACACCCCCCCGGGCTCCGTGCACCTGACGACTGTCCAGTCTGTCTCTCCAGCTCGTGAGGGCTCTTGTGTCGTCTGTGCCCCAGCAAGCACGCTCGCCTACAAGATGCAGCTTTTCTCTGCTTCTCCTTTTTGAAAAGATTTTATTTATTCATTTAACAGAGAGAGAGAGCCAGGAAGCATGCGCAGGGGAGCAGCAGGCAGAGGGAGAGGGAGAAGCAGGCTCCCCGCTGAGCAGGGAGTCCAGTGTGGGGCTCGATCCCAGGACCCCGGGATCATGACCTGAGCTGAAGGCAGATGTTTAATGACTGAGCCACCCAGGCACCCCAAGACACAGCTTTTCATTCCACAAACGTTATAAAGCGTTGTGCCGGGTGCCAGTGTGGAGCGGGGGCGTTCCGGCAGGCATAGGTACAGAGCAGGAGGGTCCAGCAGCCTCGTTCACGTGGAAACAAGGGGCCCGAGGCTGTGAGGTCTGGAGAGCCAGTTCCCGGCTGCCACGAGGCAGGAGGGACGACGTGCTGCGTGGGAGCAGGCAGCACAGTTCAGGTGGGCCCTGAGGTCCTCGTGAGGAGTGCGGGATTCCTTCTGTGGGCTGCCGGCCACCGGGGACTACATCCGGCGAGCATTTCCAGCTGTGAAGAACGAATTACAAGGGACACAGGTGGAGGCCTGAGTGACCTGGGGCTGCAGAGGCTTCTAGGTGAGTGTTGGTGGTCCTGACACTGCACCGGGTGGGGCTGGAGAGGAGATCACGAGTGTGGGCAGGAGCCGCGAGACTGGGAGACACCTGCTTGTGACTACGCCTTTCCCCGCTCAGCTGAGCCCCGTGCCGGTCCCCTGGGCTTTCAGTCCCGCCTGTCATCTCAGACGCCCTTGAGAACCACCCTTTGTCCGAGTGCATTCCCTCCCGTGCAGGATTCCACTGCCGGTCTACACGGCATCTCTGCCCGTCCCTCTGCAACCCTGCGGAAGGGGGCATGGCTGCTGGGCTCGGGAACGCAGCGTGCCCTCAGGAGATCCACCGGGCCCTTTGCCCAGGGCACAGTCTCTACGGGTGCAGTTGAACAGATCACACAGGAGAGCCACGGCTGACCTGGAGGTGCTGACCGTTCCCTTCAGGGAAGCAGAGGGAAGTTTCCTGAGCTCCCCACATGTGGCTCGCCGTCTGTGGTCTTCACCGGTGACCCCAAGGCCAGGGGTCCCAGCAGTCCCTGACACGCTCATGTCAGGCACCCAGCACAGGGCCTGCACCAACATGACCCCCTCAGCCACGGCGGGGCGGTCCTCACCCCTCCGCCCACAAGCAGGAGACGCTGAATCTGGCCCCCGAGACTCAGCGGCCGGTGCCGCGGACACGTCGCTGTGGGGACAGTGGATGAACGAGTACCCGCCGCCTTCATTAGAGGCGAGAGTGTCCCGGAATGACGGGAAGGCAACAAGCAACCAGACTTTGCATCTCCGGGAGGAGCTCCAGGAGTGGCCAGGGCGGACTGAGCCTTTGGAGAACGTCACCGCAGCTCAGGCCCCCTTATCGAGAGCTTCAGACAACAGAGAACCCCCACGGACAGGCTTCAGGGTGAAACTGGGTCTGGCCCCGCTGGGGCCTGCACTTACTGCATTTTCATGATTTCCCTTCGAGCTCTGGTGAGTGTGCACCAGGCGAAGGCAGAGGTCCCCGCCTCGGGGGAGACTCGGCCCCCCGCCAGTGCTTGCTGGTCGGGAGTGGAGGTGTGTGAGCCTCGTGGGCTGGGCCGAGAGAGTGCGGTCTGGGAGGACGGCCGCACTCAGGACGGGTGGGAGCTCGGTGGGCTGGGAGCCTCAGCAGTAGCCGTGGCGCCTTCCGGCCAGAGGTGGCTCAGGTGGCTGTGACCCAGAGCCCGCCACCGAGGAGGGGAGCTGTGCTTGGGCCAGGCCGGAAGCCCCCCGGGGCAGGCCCCGCAGAGGAGCCTGCTGAACGCAGTGGGACTGAGTCGACCACGAGGCCGGCGACTGCCGAACACCTGTTCACGGCTTTTCTAGCAGCGAGAGTGTGACGTTTCCTGCCGAAGGAAGGTGATGCCCAGAGAGAACGTGACCTGAGTGTCCGAGGTCAACACGCATGTCTGGCTGGTCTTCTGCCCTGCCCCACGGTTCCTGTGCTGCCCTCCGGTCACCCCCCTTCCTCCCTCAGCCGGGCTCCCAGGCCCCTAACGGAGTCTCAGGGCAGCGGCAGGAGGGTCAGAGGCCAGCGTGAGGCAGGGCAAGCTTTGGGACTGAGGGGCTTCTGGTGCGGGCTGGACGGGGGGGGGGTCTCAGGACTGCAGGGGCTTTTGGTCTGGGGGAGGGTCATCTTCTGGAGAGGGGTGTCCAGTGGGGGGACATCTGGTGGGGGAAGGGGTGTCCAGTGTAGGGGGGGTGTCTGGTGGGGGGTGTCTGGTGTGGGGAGGGGTGTCTAGTGGGCAGACCAGTATCCAGTGGGGGGGTGTCCAGTGGGGAGGCATCTGGTGGGAGGTGTCCAGTGGGAGGGGAGCCCAGGGGCAGGGGCGTCCTGTGGGGATGTCCGGTGGGAGCTGGCTGCCCTTGCTCCGTCCCTGGCCTCCGCCTGGGATCTGCGCTCACATGCCTCAGCCCTTCCCACTGCACCCCCGTTGGATCTGAGGACAACCGGGGCACAGGGGGTTTCCAGGGAGCACTTTCTGGCTGAGCTGTGGCCGTACCAAAGTTTTTGTGAATTTCTTGCCTCAGTCTCTTCCCTGGTCAGAAAACTGGGGCTTCCGATGTCCCGTGGAGCCAAAGGTGACACCGCCGCCACGTCTTGAAGCTGGCGAGAGGCTGGTCCGTCCGTAGCTCTCCTGGGGCCCAGCACTCCAGAGGGTCTCCCGGCCGCCGCGCCCGGCTGGAGGCGTCCCCGGTCTGCCCTGCTCTGAATATGGCTCCGGCTTCCAGTCTAGGGCTGGTCCGCCCGGTGCCACAGTCACTGTCGGCCCCGCACATTGGGGTCCTTGGTTACCGCATGTGTGCCCGAGCGTGTGCTGTGGTGTACAAGTGTGCACTCGCTGTCGCTCCCAGGGCCCCGCACGACGCTGAGCTCAGGCACCCGCCGGACAGACAGACGTGGGCAGTGGAGGCCACAGCAGGGGGCGGCTGGGGGGCAGCTCTTGGCACCTAGGAGCACGTTCTCAGGGTTGCGCACTGCTCGAGGAGAGCGGGGGAGGCGGCCGCAAAGGCCGGAGCTGCCAGAGATTTTGTACTTAATATGTTTTGTTAATGGTTATGTAGCTGTCAAGTAAATTCCATTATTTCTTATTACATCATTAGAGACCATTAAAACGGCATTAGCATGCTGATGGAATTACGGCAGCAGACACACCACGACCTCGGTGAGGGCTTGGTAATCTAATCACGGCTGTTCACAGCGGCACTGACGGATGTGTGGCCGCTCCCTCCGGTACCATCTGGGGGCGGTGCTGCGGGGACCGCCTGGTCCAGCGGGGGCCGTGTCCGTGTCCCCGCTGCTCCTGAGGGCGGCGGCCGAGGCTTCCGCTCCGCCCCGGGAAGGCTGGGCTCAGTGGAGGACGCTGCGGGAGGACGGCCTCGTTCTGTGATCGATCTCGCCGCCTTCTCCTGATGCAAGAGGCAGTTTAGTTTCCCCTCTGTGTGATTTACGGGACTGAGGAAGACACAGCGTTCTTGATTCTCGAAACGGCTGCTGAAGGTGCGGTGGTGGGGACTCGCAGCCCGGACACTTCCCGTTAGGGCCTTCGTGCAGGGGGCCGGGGTGGTGGTGCCCGGCCCGGTCGGTCCCGTGAGTCTTAGGGATGTGAGGCCCGTGTCCCCCCTTCCCACGCCTGACACCCCCGCCCACCCCCGCCCCTCCCTCCACAGCGGAGGAACCCGTGGGAGTTTGTTTCCTAGGGCAGAACCGGGATTATTTGGCTCCTGTCTTGTCTCTCTGATTCACGAGGACAGGAAAGAGGAGGTTGAAGGGGGACACAGGGTCGGAACCTGGTCACGACAAACTGTGGATGATCTGGGGAATGTGCCAGGGCGTCGCAGATCCGCGGTGACAATGTGCCAGGCGTCGCAGATCCGCGGTGACAGAGACTGTGCTGGGACCGTACAAGCATGACTCGGCCAGGAGCCCTCCACAGTGAGACCCAGAGCCTGTGGGGGCCCCGGGAGACCGTGACTGTACCCCAGCTTGGTGTGTCCTCCGCCCACAAGCTCTGGGGTTCACAGGCAGATGCTGTCTCCTTGCACCACCTGGACCCGGGATGCCTCCATGAAAGGATGGAGAAGGAAGGGGCCCCGTCCTCCTGGAGCAGGAGCACTGGCCGTGGCCTGGGTACACGCTGCCAGGTTGCCAGGATCCCCCGGGGTGGCTGGAGACAGCGACACGTTGCCTTCAAGGAGACATCGCCACGTGGCGACAGCCCCAGCCCTGTGTTCAGACGGACGAGGAGCCCACGGGGTGGGGGGCGCTGGGGGTGTGCTGGCGAGTGACAGTTCTGCGTGAGTGGCAGACGGCCCTTTCTCATTCGGGCAAGTCCCTGTGCAGTGGGTGAAGAGATTCATTCTCCAAGTACCGGTTGGGCCCCTCCCTACTGAGAAAGGGTGTCGGAGCTTAGGGGCAGAGTGAAAACACAGCCTTTCTCGGCCTCAGTCTCCCTGCCTGTACAACATGGGTGGTCGGGAGTGCTGTGGGCTGGGTCGTGGGATCCTGCTCTGAGGAGACCCCACAGATGGCGTAACTGGCTCCGAGGCCGAGGGGCTCTCCGTGAAGGTCCGTAGCCTGTGCGCCATGTCCGCCTCCGGCCCGGCCAGCCTGTCCCGCGAGGCCGTTACTTCTGTTGTTACTAATCTGCTCTAACACCGAACCACGGGTAGGCTCATGGTCAAGAGTGACACACTCGGGTCCTCTGCCCAGGCTCGCACGGACCCTGTGAGTGCCGGGCGCTGGGGAGACAGTGGGATTGCGTGTAGGACGGGACGTCTCCGTATTTAGGGCTTCGTTGCAGAGTCTGTGGTTCCCGTAATGATTCTTGGATCGGGAAGAGCGGCGCCTCCCTCTCTTCCCGGAGACGACGCCCTCCTTGGCGGTAGAGCTTGGGCTTCTTTCCCTGTGATGTGTCTTCAGTGCCTAGGACGGCGTCAGGCACGTGGCCGGAGCCCAGTGTTTGCTCAGTGGCGGGGTGGGTGAGGGAGTGAGTGAATCGATCCACGTGGCTTGGGTTTGTGGTGTCTTTTCGAGGCCCTCAACGTCGGGCAGACTGCTGAAGCTCGCCTCGCCTCGCCTGTGCGTGCTCCGGTGAGTTGGGCGTCCCGGTGCCCGTGCCGGAGACCTTGGGGGGCTCAGTGCTAAGTGTGCAGCTACTCAGCCCTCCGTGGGGTCCCTACATGATATGCTATGAAAATAATAAAATGTTATGTAAACCAAGAAATACCGAAACACGTGAATAAAGTTACACTTACACTGAAATAAAACCGAATGGGTGGTGAAGTACACGTTGTATTTCTTGCCCGTGAAGACCGCTTGTCTCTGCTCGGCTCCGTCCTCATCTTCCCGGGAGAATCAAGCACGACTCATTTTCACTCTCCAGCCGCTCTCTGCATCAGAGGCTGCGCGAGCTCACGTCCGCGGGACTGTGGTGTAGACAAGCGGGGACACCTCACCCAGGAGCCGCCCTACGAGAAAGCTGGGAGCCCCGGCGGGAGGCCTTCCCCCCTCGCACGTGGGCACTACGATCTGTGAGGAAGGGCAGGGACAAATAACGTGGCCTCAGCGGGGGGTGCCGTGGAAACCAGCCCCCACGTGTCGTGGTGGCACGCTGTGGGCTACGACACGCGGTGGTGTGACGTCCAGAGAAACCAAACGGAGGGAGCCTCCGCGTCAGGAGACTAAGGGCCAGGCTGGAGTGCAGCCGGCCGGGAACTCGGCGGGGAGGCTCCTGTCAGTGCTCTCGGCACCGAAAAGCCGTCGGCCTGGCTCTCTGAGGCTTCAAGACGGAGCCTTCGTCCAGAATTCCAGGGGCTGCCTTTGTTTCTGTTTGTCACCAGCAACTCAGTCATTCCACCGTTTGTTTCGTTCCGGAGGCCTTCAGCCCCGCGGGAGGCCGGCCGCAACGGCGGATGCACCTCCGGTGGTCCCTCCAGGCAGCTCTGGTCCCTACGGTGGTCCCTAAGGCCCCGTCTGCCCCCCGGGCACCCCTGCTGGTGGGGCACAGGCCTCCTGTGACCAAACACATCATCTCTTGGTTCCAACTGGAAAACAGTAAGTTGTCCGGGAGCTCTTCACTAAGCAAATGCTTTCAACGTGCAAAGTCAAGGCTTAAACACGGGATCATCGGTTTCCTTCCAAATGTTCCATGGAGGAGGAGGAGGAGGGCTTCCCCTAATGAGAGAGAGGATGACCACACAGTAACTGCAAATAAGAGACGATCCATACAGTAAAGCAGTTGCCCAACCCTTTACCAAGAGAGAGCATCGGGGCGCCTGCGGGGGCTCAGTGGGTTAAGCCTCTGCCTTCGCTCAGGTCATGGTCTCAGGGTCCTGGGATCGAGCCCCGTGTCGGGCTCTCTGCTCAGCGGGGAGCCTGCTTCTCCCTCTGTGTTTCCTCTCTCGCTGTGTGTCTCTCTGTCAAATAAATAAATAAAATCTTAAAAAAAAAAAATGAGGCGCATCACCTATGCTGCGTCTCGGCGAAGGCTTATGCTCACTCAGCAACTTCGTAAGCCGTGTCCTCACCCAGATACGAAACGACGCGTTCTCTGTCCGTCTCCTCTGTCTCCTCAAATCAGGTGTTGTGGAAAGTTACGGCCTGATGTAACTTTTGTGCAGGAAATGTGGTAAGGGACCGGATGCCTTAGGAATGTGTGTGCACGATTTTGCTGTTTCATGGGATTCTAGGATTTGGTGGTTTGACACAGATGGGATGAGGCATGCAGAGGTGCCTCTGTAGCGCCCAGACTAGACTTGCTTCCCTGCGGGTTTTCCCGTGGCGGCTTGGGTGAGTCCAGTAGCGAACTGCACGCGTCCCAGAGTGAGGGGCAGCTTAGGAAGACCGCCAGCAGGGAGCCGGGGGTCCTCAGAAATGGGCGGCGGGGGTCGCCGTTCTCTGGAGAGACGGCGTGCACACTTGGCCCGGGCCCCGTGGCCGAGCGGGGACGCGCCGGGGGGAGCAGCCTGCCGGTGGCCTCCTCCCTGGTGGCCCTCTGCAAGCTGTCCCGGAACGCCCCAGATCCCTTTTCCAGTCACGGCCTCTCTATTAAAACCGGACATTTGGGGGCTGGTCCTTAAAACTCCGAGGGTCTTCCCCATCCATCTGTGGAAGGAGGGCACTGCCGGAGGCGCGGCTGTGACGTTCAGCTCTGCAACAGCTCGCCGTCCGCGTTTGCTGTCCCGGGGCCAGCTGGGGCGCAGGCGTCTGTCCGGTGCCTCAGCCGGGGCCAGCTGGGCGGCCGGTCTCAGAAGCCCCCAAGCCTCGTAGCGAAGAAAAGTCTTGCTCTCGCCTGGCCCCAGCGTGTTCAGACACAGCAAGTCCCCAGAACGGCGGATTTTGTTGGGCAACTTTGGGTCCTTTATGAGCATTTTAGTTTTTTTTAAATTAATAAGGAGTAAGGTACAGAACGAGCAGTTCACCAAATGCATAGCCCCTAGGTGAGAAAAGTTAATGTAGAAAGATGCTTAAGCCGTAGTTAGGATTTCGAGAAGAAGTCTTAGTGCTTGCATTGACACAGGCTCTTTCTGTACGACCCCCGTCACCTATACGTCGTCCGTTGTCCGTGACGCTCCATCCCTCCGTCCCCCCGTCCCCCCTTTCCTCCACCCTGTCCTTCCGTGGTGTGGGTTTTACCCCGATCCAGGATCAAACAGACCAAGTGCAGGTCACCGCGTTAAGCCAAGACAAGCCTGTGCTAGTAGAAAACATTTGATTAAATATCCTATCAGAAGTATTTTATTTTAACTTTCTAAACAACTCCCAGGAGCGTGAGTCATTTAAAAGTGTAGCGTTCACGTCTGTGTTAGTTGTAAAAGCCCCAACACTAACTTTACCACTGTCTGTTGCTGCCAAATATGCTTGCAGTCTTCTTTTTTAAAAAAAGATTTTATTAGAGAGAGACAGCGACAGAGAGAGCAGGAGAGCACAAGCCAGGGGGGCAGAGGGCGAGGGGGGAGCAGGCAGCCCGACGTGGGACCCGATCCAGGACCCTGGGATCATGACCTGAGCCGAAGGCAGACGCCCAACGACTGAGGCCCCCAGGCGCCCACTTTGTGATCTTATTATCCCCCAGAGTCGAGAGACATAGTCGCTGAGGCTTGTGTCTGTTTAAGGACAGTGGGCTGCTTAGCCGGGGTTTATACAGAAAATCACAGTCGTGTCTGCTGTTTTCTCTGTGGGCTGTCCGGGTTGGCCTGATAGACGCACTCCTGTGTCTTGTGTGATCTCTTAGGAAGCAGGAGAGACGCCACCCAGATCACGTCCACCACGTGGCGTGCTCCGTCGACAGACTTTTCCTCTTCTGTGTTTTGGGCCTGGTGCTAGGTAGTAAGAGAGACAGGATCTAATCAGGGAATGTCTTCCTTCCTCATCCTCCGCGAGGGGCCGGGCTGAGAGGGCAGCGTTCTGTGTCTCGTAACCGGTGGGATTAGAGAGCCGTGCGACGGCAGTTAGCAAGTGGAAGGTCGCCTTGAGTCACGTGACGGCGTCGCCGCCTCGTCTGTCACTCCCCGATGTTACAGACACGGAACGGGACGTTGCTGTAAAACGACTTCAACGATAAAGGGAGGTTAAGGGATTTCTCGAGGGTCGTGGGCAGAGATCTCGTCCCCAGCAGGTTAGGAACCATGGGGCTGTGTTCCACCAACTACAGGTGATCAGTGGGGAAATTCCAGAAAACCAGCAATATGTCAACATAAAATGGGAGAAGTTACCTTTGTTCTTTGTTAGCCTGTCCTGGGACTGAAAAGGAGAGAGTATAGTATCTCAGTAAAGTGAGGGATTATCACGTGTGTCATAAGCACGTAAGCGCATGTTACTTTATAAATACACAAACATCGCCTAGAATCAGATGGAATTAATAGTAATTGCCAAGTAGAAACGTTTTACGGGGCTCAGGACCGCTTGGACTTGTCTTTAAGACAGAGACGACCCCGGCTGGAACGATGGTGCTGAGACACCCCGTTTATCTGTGTGCACACATACGGTTTGCTGAAAGTGGTTAAAGGAAATTTAAAATCCGTGAATGCTGCAAGATCTCAGGGAAGTCTCTTTTTGTATTTGGCTGTTGGAAGCGGCCCCCACGCACGCGTCGAGCGTCTGGTGTTCCCACGCGCAAGAAGGCTGGGCTCTACCTTCGCAGAAGTGTCCTCGTCGGCACGCTGCCGCTCTAGAAGCGGTGAGTTCGGTGTTCACGAGGCAGCAAGGTCTGTCCACACGGTGCACACGTCGGACAAGCTGTACACAGACTGGGTGGTGAAGACATGAGCGGAGGCTGGCAGAGCCCAGCCCTGCGCTCCCCCTGGAGCCAGGGTCCAGCATCCTCAAATCCACAGGTGCGTTGACCCTACAAGACATCAGTCGGCAAATAGCAAAAATGTACCGTAGCGTGTTTCCGACGATGACGGGTGGAATCCGGACGAGAACTGAAAGAGAAAGAACAGAATCCGTGTCGCTGTCGCGGCGAGGCACAGGTGTCCCTGGAACACGGCGAGGCACGGGTGTCCCTGGAGCGCGGCGAGGCACGGGTGTCCCTGGAACGCGGCGAGGCACGGGTGTCCCTGGAACGCGGCGAGGCACGGGTGTCCCTGGAGCGCGGCGAGGCACGGGTGTCCCTGGAACACGGGTCTCCTCTTTCTCTGTGTCTGTGTTCTGGTCATTTCTTCCTCATCTAAACACCAGTTTTTTGTATCCATAAAGTGGGAGTGTTGGGCTCTGCACCAGAGACTCTCGTTATCTATTAACGAGTGACTTTCTCAGGGGAGAGCAAGGCTTCTCCCGCCGACCCGGGTGGTAGATGCTGTGTCTGCTTCTCACACTTCGCAAGGCTGCAGGCGTCTAGTTTCTGACTAACATAGACACTCCCCCTTTCCGTGCCAGCTTGATGCCTGTGGGACGGTTCTCCCCAGGTATTTGAAGATGCAGAGCAAACGGGACGGCAAGGACAGCCCAGGCCACGTGGTCCAGGGGGAAGTCGGTAGTGGCCCCCGGCACCCTGTCCTCCCCGCCCCCGTCACCCGTCTGCGTCCCACACGGCCTGAGCTGTTGAAGCACGGGGAGCGCTGCTGGCTGGGGTGGACGGCGGGCACCCCCCCCCCCCATAGCCGAAGTCCCAGCCGGGCCCGGGGCCAGCCTCGCACATAGGCTTCCTGCGACGGCTGTGGCAGGCCCGCAGGGCTCCTCCTTATGCCCAGGGCCTGGGGGGAGACTTCGCCCCTGAGGTAAGACTGAGACGCTGGTGAGTGAGATGAGACGGTCTCGGGAGGGCCTTGCTGGCCTCCTCCCCGTCCGGCTGTCCACACGGGAGTGCAGTCCCGACTGGGCCCCGACGGACCCCAGGGAAGGGTCTAGGGCACACCTTCCCAGTGGAGGACACGGGACAGCACGATGGTCCCCGCCTCCCGGGAGCCCCAGCACGGAGCAGGCACCAGCGTGTCTGTGGCACTGATGTGCCACGGACAGAAGCCAGCAGGAGGCGAATGTCTGGGGCGTTCCCTTAGGGGACCCACAAGGAAGCCGGGCTGAGCCAGGCCGGGAGCACGGGAGCCACAGCAGCTCGTCGCGGTGTGGACCTGCGCGTCCTTCCGAGGCCACGTCTGTGAGCTGCGCGTGCTTGGGTGCCCGCGGGCGGGGTGCAGGGGCTTCCGTTCCTGCGGCTCCAGGCTCTCCGGAGGACGCCGCACCCGTTGGGTCTGTCCCGCTGGGAGGGGCCCGGGGTCCACGCCGTCGCCGAGTGGCTGCCGCTGCTGACGGCGAGGTTCTAGGAGGCGGCCGTTTGCTTCGGAGTTCATCCTTCTTCTTTCTCTTTTTTAAGATTTTATTTATCAGAAAGAGAGAGACCGCCGGCAAGGAGAGGGAAGAGGGAGGAGCAGGCTCCCCGCAGAGCAGGGAGCCTGATGCAGGGTTGATTCGGCGACCCTGGGGATCACAATCCGAGCTGGAGCGGACACCCAACCGACAGAGCCACCCAGGTGCCCCCAGTGTTCATGCTCCCCAACACGCTCTAGGAGCTTGCGCTGAAAACGCCACCGAACACCTTCCCCAGGGAACCGGACTCAGTCCTTGAGGTGGCAGCGGCAGCATCGGTACCTGTTCCCCCGAAACCACTCCCCGACTCACTGCAGGGCCTTATCCCTTCTGGGCTCCAGCCACTCTCCTCCTTTCTCTCCCATTGTGGATCTGTCTTTGGCTTTTACTGGAGCGTCTGCTTTGTGCAGGCCTGGGCCACGGGGTGGCCCGGGACCGGACACTGAACCGGCTTCAGGCGGCCCCTGCTCCCGGAATCCCTCCACCGGGGTGTCAGGGAGGCAGCACCTGCCCCTCGGCTGCCCGCCCGCGGCATACGGGAAGCCTGAAAGCCCAGGGAGGAGCGTGCCATGGGGCTCCCAGCGGGAGACGTGGGTCCGGACGTTTCCATGCCCTCGTGCCTGCCCACAGCCCTGAAGCAGGTACAGCCAGGCCTATCAACCTCACCTTGTCACTCTCTGTACGAAACTTCCGTCCGGAAGGGAGAGGCCGCTGTCTGTTGGTCTGTCCACCGCAGTGATGGCCCTTTGTTCCAAGGGCAGGGTGGCAAGGCATCGCTTCACCCACCGGCCAGCAAGTCATTCCTGCACAGATCTGGGAAGGGCCTCATCCCTGTACACAGAGCCGGAGAGACGGGACAGTTTGCTCTGTGTCGCTCTGTGGGGCTGAGAGCAAAGTGATGCGCGTGGACAGCAGGAGCGGCAGCGCCCAGCAGGGAGCTTCGTCTGCAGACTCCTAGTGGCTGCGGACCGAGAGGGCACGTTCTGCCCGGACGGCCTCCCCCGTACTGCAGAAGGCCCCACAGAGTGAGGGGAGCAGCCGGGGCACGTCCCCGTGCGGCGCTAAATGTACCCTCGTATCTAATACTAACATTTTCCAACGCAGCAGCCCGTCCGTCCGTCGTCAGCCTCTGGCTCCCCTGGGCCGCCAGCCCGCGTGTCCCTGGAAGGGAGGAAGCATCCAACGGCCGGAGCGCCCAGGGCCTGGATGAAGCCATTTGTGTCCACCTGTGACTGGCAAACAGCCTGGGCCGGAAGCACTAGTGTTAGTACAAGTAACTGCGAGAGGCTGACGTGAGTTCCGAGAGTGACCAAGCAGAAAGGGGAGACAGGCTCTCGGGCTGGTGTCTCGAGGGACCTGCATTTTGAGGGGTTCCTGCAGGTTCCTCTGGGTGGTACTTCAGCTCTAGGTGACCTGGTGCCCGCGCAAACGTTTGTCCGAGAAATCCTGGTGTGGTTGGGGGTCTGACGCATTCCGAGTGGAGGCCCAGGGCACACCGCAGCCGCCGGGGCCCAGCTGTGCTCGGTGAAGGAGCTTCTGATTTTAGACGCCCTTGGTGGGAGCTCAGGGAGCTTCTGGTGGTCCCGGGTGTGCAGCCAGGCACCCAGGGCCGGCAGGACACCCTGCGCCCCTGCCCACCTGCCCGCCGTTCCCTTCCTCGTGTCCCAGGACGCTGCCCAGAGCCCTCAGGCATTGGCTTCACACAGGAGCTGCGACGGGGAAGGAAGTCAGAGCCTCGGCCAGAACAGGTCTCCCCACCGTCAGCCGAGTGAATGGAGGCCGGCGAGGCTGAAGGGTTAGCAGAGAGGACGACACGTAGGGTCGCCGCTGCGAGGCCTGCGTGCAGACTTCCACGTCGCGCGTCGGGGCAGGCGTTGGGGAAGAGCAGGCCCGAGTCCCCGTCGTGGCACTGGCTTGGGCAGCTGACCCTCTCTGACTCTGCTCTGTGGGTCGGTTTCCCTTCCTTCACGAGACTCTTGCGAGCCCAAGAGGTGATGGGCTGGGTGCCTGGGCCAGGGTTGGGCAGCGCCTGCCCTCCCTGCCTTCTACAGTCCCTGCGATGGCGAAGCCGGCGCTCAGGAGTGCTTTCCGGGTCACGGGCGCGTTCCCAGGTCCGGCGTGTCCCCTGCTGGCCAGGTTTGGTCACGGGCGCGTTCCCAGGTCAGACGTGTCCCTGCTGGCCGGGCTGGGTCACGGGCACGTTCCCAGGTCCGACGTGTCCCTGCTGGCCGGGTTGGGTCACACAGCATCTCTCGCTGGCTCCACAGGGCACGGCGGCGGATGAGCTGTAGGCTTCTCTGTGACCCGGCAAGCAAGGAACTAGGAAGGCCTGCAGTGTCTTTAGAGAAAACGCTGGGCACCTGAGGGAGGAGTCCATCTGCCTGTGAGTTCTTGGATGTTTAGATTCAGTGAGAAACGTTACAAAACCACACAGAGACCAGAAGTCCTGGTGCCCTTTCGACGGCAGGTGAAGCCTGTTGTGTTAACGAGGACCTCCTCTCGGCGTGGAGGACAGCGGCACGCCGTGTCACGACTCCGTCCCAGCCGTGACTCTGCCGCCCGCTGCGTGTGTGCGGCGCTGGCAAACAGCCTATACGCCCTCCCTGAGCCGGCTGCCCTCGGGAAGCCGTGGACATCCTGCAGGACCATCAGCGTGCTGCGTGCCACGTGCTCCTGGCCCCGCCCAAGGTCCACTTTGGGGAGGGTCCGCTGTGGTCAGAGTGCGAGTGGTGGGGTCAGCCCGAGAGAGACCCTGAGAGGCGGTAGAGCCAGGGGTGTGAGCGGCAGGAAAACCCACCTGTGTGAGGTAGAGACAGCCATCGCTCTGGGGACAGAGCCTCCAGCAGGAGCGGAAGGGGGGCCGTCCGGCGGGCGGCGTCACACACAGGCCTGCAGAGCCAGCTGGCGCCCTTAGCCTTGGAGGGCAGGGGGCGTGGGCGGGCCTGGAGGGAACCCCTGGGGACGTGTCGGGCCAGGACGTGGCTCCGGGCACAGGCAGCAGGAACCCAGACGGAGGTGAACGTGGTGGCATTTTCAGGGAGTTTCAGCGGAACTTTAGGGCCATGTGGACATTTCTTGTACAAAGAAATGGAACGGGAAGCCCCTGGGCCGTGTGTGGCTGCTGCACAGAGCTGTGGGTGCAGGGCCAGGGGCTGCCTGGAGGAGGTGTCCTCGGGCCTGAGGTGGTGCTGAGGCTTCTGCAGGAAACATCTGACAACGATGGTAGGGTCCGCAGGGACCGGGGATCGAACCCGGCGGGGCCTCGTGCGGCAGCGAGCCCACAGGGAGGTGAGCCTGCACTCCAGGAGACACCAACCAGAGTGGGGACCCCGGGTCCTGTCTGAGCGCCCCAGAGGTCACAAGGCCCAGAGCAGACCCGGCGGAGATCATAGGGCATCCGGGAGCCTCAGCTCGGCTCTGCGTGGACGACTGGGGGAGGCGGGGGCACGAGCAGGGACGTGGGGAGAGGCAGGGCAGTTCACCCCGGCTGGGTTCTCCCAGGTGTCGGGGGTCCTCTCCCTCTTCACGTGGCTCTCGCTGACCGCGGCCTTGCTTTTTGCTCGTCCCCGGGCTTACGTACTGCTCCCGGCACCTTTCTCGCTCTCGGCGCCTTTACAAACAGCTCCCGCGAGCGCTGAGACGGTGGTAGACCAGGTGGGAGGACTGGCCCTCGGGGTGGGGCCGGGTTAGGACCGCGGGCAGCTGGCATCCTGCAGGGCGGGTGGGCAACTTGAGAGAGGGCGGGCGGGTGGCCGTCCCTGGGGGGCGACTGCGGACGGCCCAGCCGTCCCGAGTTTCCTCGGCGCTGGAATGTAGCAGGTGCACACGCTAGGCGACGTCCCCGCCCGCACAGGAGGGGTCCAACAGGTGACCCACGGTGGTTCTGCTCTCGGCGTTGAATCCGTGCGTCGTGATAAGGTCCTGGGCCGAGGGACGACGATGGGAGGCAAGCCTGCTGCAGATAACGGCGGGAGCCCCCAGTGACCGCCGGGAAGGGCGTCTCTCCAGCCTGCGGCACCCGGTTCCTCTGGGACCCGAGAGGCACAGCAGCATCCGTGCGGGGGGGCAAGGACACAGCCCTCCCTGCGAGCTGCGTGGCGTTCTGTGCCCTCTGTGGCGCCGGCTCCGGACTGTGCACCTTGTGCGCAGGAGGGAGAGGGAGAAACTAATGGGGGGTGGCTCTTTCCGCGGGGAGTCCCGGCAGCAGGAGCCGGGGCCGAGCAGCTAGGAGACGAGCCCTCCCCCTCCTGCCCTCCCCCTCCTCCTGTCCCTCTTCCCTGTCCCCCTGCTCCCTCCGCTCCCCCTCCCTCTTCTCCCCTCCCGCTTTCCCGCTTTCCCATCCAGTTCCTTCTCCCCTGTCCCCACCCCCATCTTAGTCTCCTCTCCCCCTGCTGTCCCCCTTCCCTGTCACCCTCCCTCCCTGATCTCCCCTCCCCCTCCCCCCTCCTCCCTCCTCCTTCCCTCTCCTCTTTAGATGAATAAAATTATTTAAGAAGTGATGTATTTTTTCAAATTTATATTTAACGTAGTATTTAAAAAGCTTTGAAAATTTTAATCGTTCCTGTCTGGCAATTCCCCGCTAGTTATTTTCATACTAAATAGTTTTTAGTGAGTTTGGTAAGTTTTTTAAATGGTTCCTGTCAAGAGCGGTTTCAAAATACCGTCTCTTCTCTTTCTGCCTTGATTCCTGGTGCCCCCGTAGGAGCCAAATGCTAAACTCCGTCTCCCTGACAGTTTCCTTTGCGAGCACCTCCACTCGTCCTTGTTGGTGGGTTGGGGTCGATTGGACTCGTTGCACGCACTGCGGCTCAGCCCCGAGAGCACAGCGGGTTGGTGGGATGACCGACCGAGGGGCGAAGTCCGCCGAGGGCCGGAGGTCCCCCCCGCCACGGGCAGCGGCCTCACACGCGTTCTAAGCATGTCCGTGTTTTCCGCGTGGCCGCAGAGCAGCCGCTCGGTGTGCTGGGGCGGTTCTGAGCTCTCTCTCGTCTCTTCCAGTGTCCTGGGACCGGCCGTGACCTTCAGAGTGAGCGCCAGTGTCCGGAACCTGACGGCCGCGGACGTGGTGCAGGCTACAGGTAAGGCCGTGCCAACACAGCCCCGCGTGGACACACACACACCGGGTGGAGGAGAGGCACAGTCTCCCCAGCACCCCAACATCTAACGGGAAGACGGGGCAGCCGGGGCGGCGGGCACGGCTGAGGCCTCGTGGTCGCCACGTGGCCCGCCCACGGCCGGCGGAGGACGGGGATCACACGGCTCCCTCGGAGACAGAGGCTCGTGCCCGGCGAGCAAGGGTCTCGGGTCTGCGGCAGCCCCCGGCCCCGAGTGGACAGAATGACCACCTGTTGCTCCTGGTGTCCCCGGCGTCCTGGGCAGTGTGTGCTTCTGTCTGTCAGAGACCAAGACTGTGCCAGAGGGAGCGTTTAACAAAAACAGGGACTTCGTCACAGCTCTGGTTTTAGAGCCCCGGTTACTCCCGCCTGGCTGGAGCCCCGGGAGCCGTCTCCCTGCCGGCGTTGTGTGCCCCGGGTGGGGTGGCTCCGGCACTCAGCCCCCAGATCAGCCGCTGGTCTCCCATTTTTGTTGTTGCTCAGCGTTGCCCGTAGGATATCGTGGCACCAGTAGTAACTCTTCCTGGGAAAGTGATGATTCCAGGGGCCAGTAATTTTGGTTACGGGTGAATTCCTTGCAATGTTGTACCTCCAGCAGGCTGACCTGTTTCCGCTCGGAGGAGAGCCCTGGGCTTCGCTTCGGTGCCCTGCATCATGGTAAGGCCAGAGAGCCTGGTGTAACTGGGCAAGGCTGGGCGGTGTCGTCCCCCAGCTCGGAGGCCCCAGCAGGGCCTACAGACTCGGTCACAAGCGCTCTGCCTCTGGAAACAGGACGGGACTGTGTCGGTGGCTCAGACCGCCCGCCTCCCCTCCCGTCTGCTCTTCCGTCCGAGCTGCTCAGCACAAGGGGTTATTGGCCGTATTTAAGCCCCAGTCGGGTACGGGGTTTTTCAGGCAGGAACTGTCGCAGCTGTTCTCCAAGGGGCCGTTCATCCCAGGGCTGGGAAGGCACGTTTTCCAGGTGGGATCGCTGCGGCTTCAGGGTGCGGTAGTGAACGAGTGAGGCGGAGGGCAGCCGTGCCTTGGGGACAGTCTGCACCGCACACTCCCTGACAGTAGCCTTCGTTTCTTTCATTGCTTCCTTGGGAAAACGAGGTCGATTCCCCGAAATCCAGCTTCTTGGGCATTTTAAACGTGTTCGTGTTGTTACCAAAGTGCCGTATGCCAAGGAGGGACTGCTGCCAGGTGGACGCTTGGGTGTCCCAGCCTCACCTTCTGAAGACCTGGCTCTGTGGCACGACGATCTCGTGCTTGAGCTCGCGCGGTGCGAGCCGAGGTTGCTGATGGGCACCACACGGGCACAGTCCCAGAAAATCAGTTCTTTTACGCTGTGAGTCGTTTTAGGCTGTTCTGGATGCACTTGAGCTGCGTAGGAAAAAGAGGATGAAAAGTAACTTCGTGACCGTTAGGGTTCAGTGGTCGCACAGCGGCCCTGCTCCGTGTATGGGGCCATGAGGGCGCTGGTGCCAGGAAGAGACATGAGGTCACCGAGCGTGTTCCGGGAAAGGAACTCTTTGTGGTTTCCTGTTTCCCGGTGACACGGAGGCCTTGTCCCAAGCTACCGAGTGGCCCGGTCGGGGAGGCCCTGCTCGGGGGCGGGGGGGGCCATGGGTGCCCGGCACCTGCTGGGGTCGCTGCCTGCAGACCCTGTCGCTGCGGTGTGCTCCCTCGGGGCCTCCTGGCACCACGCTCGAGGCCCTCGTGGGTTCCCGACTAGTGAAGGGGACACAGGCCACTGATGGGGCTTCAAGGGGCTTTGCTCGCTGACCTCACACACGTGGTACAAAACCTCACGACCAGGCTTGCCGTGAGCACCGTGTTGGTTCTAACCACACGTCCATTGTGCCCGTCCTGACGGCAGCATGCAGCCCCTTCTCCTCGTTGGGAGCCTCTTCCTCGTGTCCCGTGATTCTTTCCTGGACGTCCTGCTGAATGCATGACCTCGGCGTTAACACAAGGCACCAGTGAACGTGGGAGGTAAGTGGGCACTGCACCGCCAGGAGCTTCTGTGTCCCTGGGTGCCGAGAAGCCGCTGGCGGGATGTGTTACTGGTGAGCGTTCCCTGCCCGGGTTCACAGTTGTACCTGCACACGCTGCAGGGTGCCCGCGGCCGGGAGTCTGGTTCCTGTCCGTCTTACTGGCCGCGGCCTCTGATCGAATCGGGCAGAACAGAGAAATCCTTCACTTCCTTGGTACGTTTTTCTTGAGTAGCATGTTTCTAATCAATTTTTGCGTTTCTCCTTTCGGAGAACGCACAGTAGCGTCATCTTTTAGAAAGCATGCTTGCCGTCCCCTCTGCACCTGCCCACGCCCCAAACCCGGGCTCCCGCAGCTCACTGGGGGAGCGCCCTAGTATGCGGCCCTGCCCCCGAGATCACCTGTTCCGGCGCGGACCGCCCTCTCCCGGTGCCCGGGCGCTGGGTTTTCGGGGCCGGGCTTCTGCCGGGTGGCAGCTCGACTTATTCGCTGACCGTGTCGCTGCTGATTGGCTGTATTGGCCGCGGTCTCCCTCCGGCCTTCGGATCAGCCCGCTTACTCTTGTCCAAACGGAGCCTCTAAGACTTGCCCTTTGGGCACCATTCTTCCTTTCATCTTGCTGGGGAGACAGCTCGTGCTATTTCACAAATAGCATCTCCTTATTCAAGGACGTGCTGACGTTCCCTGAGCCCTTGTGGCCGCAGCCTGGCTCCGTCCTCCTTTACCTGCCCGGCGTCTGTAGGAGTTGGCGCGTCTCCTCTCTGCTGTGTTGCTTCCTGCTTGTGGTTTACGCAGAGTCTGCATGCAGGAGAGCGAGGCCATCCCTTCTGGACACCGTCGTGGATGCCCACGCGGGGCTCATTCCTGGACCCCGAGGCCTCAGGGGCGGGTTTCGGGGGTTGGAACGCAGACTGCGGAGTAAGAGGTCGGGACAACTGTGCTCTGTACACACGACGTTTGACCCCAGAGCCCCCGCGACAGGGCGTGCTGCCCGGCCTCCTGGAGTCTGCGTCAGGCGGGCACCGTGTTCATTTCGGGAAGCACAACGGAGCCCAGCCTGGCTCCGTGAGACGAGCCCGTCCGGGACACACACGCGGTCCAGCCGTCCGAGCTGCCGCTCTCGCACGAGCGTCGGTGCTTCCGGCCTCCTCGGGTTCTCTGCCGGGCACGGCACCGCGCAGGCCGTGGGCTGACGTCAGCGCCGCGGGACAGCAGCCTGCCCGCGGAGCCCAGCCGGTCTTTCAGACATGGCCCTGCGCCAGGTCCCTCTCCAGATAAGGCCGTATGGAGTGGCTGGCCTTGGGTGGGTCTTAGCTGGGCTGGAAGGGGAGGGGAGGTTGGTCACAGGAGGGCCGTCTAGGAGGAGGGCCGAGGCACAGAGCCCGCATAGCAGGGACAGAGGGTGGGAACGGGCTGGGAGCTGGAATCCAAAATCAGTCCCAAATCAGGCTTTGCGTGTGGGACTGTGTCTTCGGTGTCTGCACGGAGCTCTCAGGCTTGGCCTTCCTGTGGCTGAGGTGGGAATCAGCTTGCCTTCCCGGGGTCCCCACAGCCACACCTACGGCAGGGATCTGAAACCTGGAGGCCCCCGGTCTCGGCAGGGGGAGGGGAGACCTCGCTGCGGCACGAGTGGCACGCTCCCGCCGTGTGCCGTCCACCCTGGGCCACCCGCTGGGGGACACGCCCCTGGGGCCAGCAACCGTCCAGGGGACTATGTGTGTGTGTCACGGGCCACATGTGGCCCAGAACCTGCTTGTGGTCACTGCTTTCTTGCTCAGGGTGAGACAGGCTTGTGGACCTCGTGTGGAAAGATGTACTTTTTTGTGGAAAAATAAGCAGGGTGCCCTGGATATGTTAGAAAGGGCCCACTTGGTAGGAAAGTTTGTGTTCATGTGTGGGGGAATGAGACACCTGTAAGAAATGAATAGAGTTGGAGAGTCACGAGGTCCCACGCGCTTCCCTGAAATGTAGAGTCAGAGCGTCAGACGCAGGCCGGTGTCGCTCTTGGAGCCCTCACCACCCGGATGGGGAGGCCCCGGCCCGAGTAGCCGGTGGGCTGTGTGGTGAGGGGGCACAGCTGGGGCGCTCCCGACGGTGCAGGGGCTCGCCGACCCACCCATGGCGGGAGGGAGGGCACGGGCTCGTCGGTCGTTTCTGGCCAAGCTGGCCGCTGCCCGCACCCCAGCCTTGCTGAGGGTCCAGTGCGCGGCCCGGGTGCTGGTTCTGCTGTTGGCCTAGTGGCTTCGGACAGGTGCCAGGTGGACGGGTCGCCAGGCGGACGGGTCGCCAGGCGTGGCCGGCCTGTAGGGCCCCAGTGGACGGGCAAGGGCCTGCCCCGAGGTCAGTAGGGAGTGTGCGGGCAGTGGACGGCACGGGAGGGCGAGGCGGCTGCCTCAGCATCCACCAGGCCTGTGGAACACCAGAACAAGGCGCGCGGGAGAAGCTACCCCGGGCGGGGGACAAAGGCGTGGAAGCAAGAGTGGGGGCTACAGGCGTCCCACGCGGGACAGGGTGGCCGGTCGGAGGTCGGAGGCCGGAGATGGTGCGTTCAGCGTGAAGTGGAGCTCAGGACGGTTGCTGCTGAACGAAGACGGCTTGTCCTCCGGTCCCACCGCTCTGTGTCCCGCGTCCATGATGGCTTGTGACGGGAGAGCTGAGCTTGTCTGACGGGACTGAGATGATGCTTCAAAAGCAAAGGGTAGAAAGAGGCCTCGGACCCCTTTGAACATCCTGAGAAACGTTCCATCCTGTGCAGCCCGGAGACCACGAAATCACCCCCTTCGAGGCATCAGTGCGGTTAGCAGTGGAAAGCTCTGTCTCTGGGGCAGACTCAGCTCTGATGTGCTTGGCTGTAACGCGCCTTTCTCACTTTCTCGGGGGCGAGAAGAGCTCTGTCCGGTCAGAGCCGCGGTCCTCGTTCCTGCTGGGTGGAAAGCCAGGGTGGGTTGGGAGGTCTCGTCCGGAACTGACACAGCAGCCCAGCGGCGGGATGCACGGTGGGTACAAAGACGCGGTTCCTGCAACTGAAGAAAATGAGTCTGCCGTCAGCCAGCACACACTGCCTTTTGGGGGACATTCTGCATTTTGGAGATGTCAGGAACTTCATGCGGTGAGGTTTGGGCACACACTCCTCTCCGCACTGCGGCGGGGTGACCTTCGCTTCCGTCTGTCCTCCTGCCGTCTGCGCTGAGCGGGGCGTCTGTGCTGCTCAGCCGCCGGTGGGTGTGGATCGGGGCTCGCTGCGGGGCCAGGGCCGGCTCCCCTCCTGACACCCACCAGCCCACGTGGAGTTGGGATGAGCCCGGAGTCTGGAGTCCTGCATGAGCACAAGTACATGCGGTCCCCTCCCGTCTAGATGCACCAGCACACGTCGCCCATCAGATGCCAAGGAGGCAAGGGGACAAACCGTAGGACAGGACTCAGAAACGAGGCTGCTGGGGTCGGAGTGCAGTGGACACAGTTGTGGGGTCTGGAGCTCAAGGGCCCGGGGTCGGGGGTGGGCGCCCCGGGGAGCAACCCGGCATGGACGTGCCAGTGCTCCTGGCCTGAGCCAAGGTCCTGGACAAGTTCCAGGCCAGGCCTGCTTCCCCCCAGGCCGCGGGCTCACATGGGACCTGGGGTAGGAGGGCACGGCGCTGTTGGTGAGGAAGCCACACCCAGGGTCAGCGAGTCCTGTGGCCCCTGACGATCAGTGGATTCTCCTCGTCGGCTCCGTGGTTGAGCCCGGAATCATTCACCTGGTGCCTGCCGGTACCGCCTCGGGCCGGGCGCCGCTCCAGAGCCCAGATGCTGTCCAAGCCAGTGAGACACCAGCCCGCGGGGGACATACCGTGGCATCGCAGAGTGTCGCCAGGCCGAGTGTCGCAGGCGGCACTGCGGCCGGCACAGCGCATACCTGACCTGGTACTGCAGGACGCGGCGCAGCGGAGGTGCGGTAACGTGCCGTGTGCGTGGACGGAAACCGCCCCTTGTCTGTGACCTGCACCATTGCCCTCAGTAGCCCGTGCTCTGAAGAGACAGCGGCTGAGCGGGCGGGCGCGGGAGCTGTCCGCAGCCGCGCTCTGACAGGGCCCGGCGACCTTGCAGCAGACCCCGGGGCGTGAGGCAGCCCGCCGTCCGAGCCGGGGAGGGTGCGAGGGGACGGGCGTGTGCCGGGGCTGCCTGGAGGGCAGCGACGGTGAGGCTGGCCCCCGGCGGGCCGGTGTGGCCCGTGAGGCAGGTGGACGGAGGTTTCGACGGCCCCGGAATGAGGGCCTGGTGGCCGCTGCCTCCCAGAGCCGCGGAGGGTGACGGGAAAGGAAGGGCGCTGGCCCCGTCTGTCCACGGTCGACAGCCAGGTGAGTGCCCCTGGCGTGTGACGCGTGTCTGCTGGGTGCAGGGCAGCGTGCGGAGCCGTGCTAGTCGGCCCAGCTGGGGTAGACTCCGGAGCCGTGTTTCTGTAGTTAGAACCCGTGCAGGCCAGGGCTCATCGTGGCCTCACCCGAGCGTAATGAGTCGATGCCACGGGGGGTGTCGTGTGTGCTAACTGACTGGGTTACCGGTGTGCGGGTGCATGCACGGTGCTCGGGGCGCAGTGGGGTTGGCGTGTCGACTGGACACCAGAACCCGTGTCATATCACCGTCGCCGTTCCCCGTGCTGCTAGACTGAGGGAGGCCGCGTGGGACGGACGCCTCCACGGAGGGGCAGGTCTCCCTCCTGCTGCTGACAGCGTCAGTCACTCTGTGCTCCCTGGGACCCCAGGGGTCACCGGGGCTCCTGGTCCGCATCCTGCCATCCCTCAGGCTTCCGTGGGCTCAGCGGCTTCTGTTGGGGGCTGGACAGGAGCCGGAGCCCCACACCTTCGGCGCCTGCGGGAGGGGCCTAGACCGCCTGCCAGGTGGCCTCCTGTCTGCTCCGGCCGCGTGTAAGACGTACCTGGTGGGGGCGTTCCGAGGCTGGAGGGTCGGCTGCGCTGTGCGGGCCACGGGCCCCGAGCTGTCCATCTCGCTCCGCTGCCTGACCGCGCTGCTGACCGCATGTTGCCGAGTCCGTCCTTGGTCTCGCACGGCAGGCAGAATCGCCTCGTTTCTTCGGCAGGCGGGCGGCACGTGGGCACCAGTGTCTCGTGTGGACCGCTGTGGTGGAATTAGTGCTTTCTCCTGCCTGCACAACGGGGCACAGACCCCTCCAAGCGGGATGGACGCGGGGCCAGAGAAGCTGCCTGTCGCCAGGAGTGGGGTCCTGAGGCAAGGTGCCCAGGCGCACGCGGTCACCCCCAGGCTGTGGGGACTTGGAGAGTCCTAACTTCCAGGTCCGTGTCGGTGAGATGGGGAACCTCACCGGTTTCATAGGCTCTGGCAGGTCAGACGGGGCAGCCTTGCCTGCTGACGGCTCCCGGCACGGCCGGTTGCTGCTGCCACCGTTTTCCCGCCATGGGTGTTGGAACCAAGCAGCCGCTCCTGGGACGTGACGGAGGCGTGTCATCGCGGATGAGCACGACTGCCCGTACGTGAGCACTTGATTGCGAGTCTGCCTCATGTGCGCTGTGTGCGGCCAGTCAGCTCTCCGAGCACAGCCCTCTCTCGGTGGCCGATGTCCCACGGTGTCCCCTCACTGCCCGCAGCTCTCCGTGTCCCCCCGAAGAAAACCCTCGTCCAGATCAGCATCTGGGGGAGCCGCGTCGGTGGACCTTTACTTCGAACGGGTGGAGAAGCCGCCAGCGTGGCACGATCTGACACTGCACCGTGTGTCGGCTGCGGAAGCGGCCAGGCCGGCTGGGGGGCAGGGAGGCCACCACCCCGGAGACGGCCGCGTGGGTCTGAGGCGGTGTCGGCTCCCACAGTGTGACGGGGCACGGATGCCCGGGTCCACCCCCAGCCCACAGCTCTGAGAGGCTCCACCCGCAGGAGACGGGGTGCGGGAGAGGGAAAGCGAGGAAAGGGGGCGGCCCGAGCGCCCGGAAGCTGCTCCGGGGGGGTCGGGGAGGAGGTTGTGCGGGTCAAGGTGCCCCTGGAACACGACGTGCGGATCGGGGCTGCTGCAGGCCGGTCGCTGTCGGTTCAGGCGCGCCCCGGCTGGAAGCTCAGGTCGCAGACTGGGCGGCGTGACCGCTCGGGTGGTGTCTGTCTCCCGGCCGCGTAGGTTTCCCACGTCTTCACATGGAACTGTTAGCTCACGCCCACGCAGGAGGTGTCTTGGGGCTACAGGAAGCTTGTAAGGACGTCGTTCAAGCCAATCTCCCGGGTGAGGAGACGGGGAGGGGTCTGGGGTGGCCCCCGGACTGCGTGCAGGGAGCGGCTCGTGGGACCTGTCGTCGGGGCACAAGCCTCCCGGCTCAGGTCCGTCAGCCACTCCGCTGGCCTGGGCCTCCCGGCAGGCGGTCTCCGGCACCTGTTCGAAGCCCCTTCCCAGCTGTTCTTTGACAAACCGCAGTCCCCATGGCAACAGGGACAGCTGAGCAGAGGTGGCCCTAGTTCAGGGTGGGCTGCCCGTCCACGCCTGGCCCCAGCACGCCTGCGCCCGAGTCCCTGCGAGTCCCCGCGAGTCCCCGCGAGTCCCCGGCGTGCCCGCACCCGAGGCTTCAGCAGCAGCTGGGTGCCTGGCTTCCTCGTGGCCCCTCCGGGTCCGGTTACTCCCTGCGCAGCCCTCAGTGCCTGTCCCTCAGCGGCTCCCGGTGGGGCGGCAGGAGGGCCTCTTGGTGCAGGGGGCTGTCCCCACCAGCGCACAGGTGCACTCAGCCCCCGGATCGCCCCCGTGTTTGCTTTAGGAGGCTCAGTGATTGATGTGTTCCCTGCACGGCGGGCGTGCGGCGCGCTGGCCCTCCAGCTGTGGTGTCCATCAGCACGTGGCTGCCGCGCAGGGTGCTCGGGCTGGCGGACTGTCACTGGCCGGCCCCTGGGCAGGTCCTGCCGATGCCGGGACTCGGACTCGGGAGAGGACCTCTCGCTAGAAGGGCAGAGGGTCCGGAAGGTGTGAGAGCCCAGAGCTGCCTGGGGCGAGGGGAAACGGGCCCTGGCATTGGGGACCAGCCTGAGTCTATTTGGCACTTGGACGAGAAGCCCTTCGGCCTGAGACGCGTCACTGACCCATCGTGCCGGCCAGCACCCCCGCAGAGGCCGGCCCCGTGCCCTTAGGGCATGTTCCCGTCCATCAGCCACCTCATCTTCTTGCCTGGGGTGCTCGCCTCTGAGGGCTCTTTCTTGAAAACGAACCTGCGAGTGGACCCAGCAAAGCCGGCACCCACGTTGGCCCTGGGACACCTCCCCACAGGAAGACATGGTGACGTGCAGCAGGGCACCTTTCCCTCCTGTGACGGGCACGGAGGTCGTGGGCCATCAGCGGGTCAGCCATGGGGACAGAACGGGCTCAGCTGGGGGACGTGGGACCCCTCCACGGCGGAGGTATCCAGTGGAGCTGAGGGCCGTGCGGCTTCTTTACCTCAGCCCCGTGCCTCCGCGCTGGGTGTTTGGCTGTAGGGCACCCTCCGGTGTGAGTTGGGGAGAGCCCGTTCCAGGGCCCTCGGCTCCGGCTGCTCTCCCGTGACTGTGACGGCTGGGAGGGAGGACCGTGAAGGACGGGGGCAGGCGTCCAGGGCCCGGGTCCCGGTCCCTATTCTGCTCTCCTGCTCTGAGACTTTGGACGGTCGTTGGGTCTTGGCAAGCTCTGGGCTTCTTCGTCAGATACGGGGCCAGCAATTACACAGTGGGGTTGCGACAGCCGCAAACAAGGTAGGACGGATTTGGTGGGAAACGAGATTCAAGCTGAGGGGATTGTTAGTTGCTGTTGTCTTTGTGTGGCTGGACTGCATGGAGGCAGAGACATTGTACCCACGGGTGGTGACACAGTGTCATCCAGGGGCGTTCTCCTTTTGGCCAGGAGCCGACAGCGGTGTCTCGTGGCATTGGACGGTCACGGCATACTGTGTAAAGAACGTGGCAGCGTGGTGACCGGGTCCTACGTCCCGGTGGTGCACCAGAACATGCAACCGCAGCTCTTCCTGCCGCAGGGGACGCGTGGGCCGCCGTGGCTCTCTGGACGTCTACATGAGGGTGGGGAGAAGGAAGGGAGCCCGGGCGGCTGACGGTCACCGGGGGCCAGCAGTGGCTCACGGCGTTCACATCACAGGAGGGCAGCATGGGAGGGAGGCCCCACCTCGGTGGCGGCACCTCCCCCTGCGTGGACGCGCCCAGTACGGTGCTGCCTGCTGCACGTAAACACAGTTTGCGCCGGGTCAGCACAGTCATCCAAAGCCCAGGAGAGCAAACAGGAAAGCACAGAAGACAATCTTCAGCAGGTGTGTTGCTATGACCCCTCTTGGGCCCGAAACGGTGCATCGGGAAGCCTCGCCGACCTCACAACCACGCCGACGTCGCCAGGGAACCCGGCTCAGCTGACACTTGCTGGAGGAGACCGTATAGGATGAAGCTGGGTTTGACCCGGTTGGGAGGTGGTGGCTGGAGCTGAGCCTTCACGGCCGAGAGTCCCCACGTCCCGAGTTTCTTGACTTTTGGACCCTTTCCTCCCGAGCCCAGCCGTCGCTGCCCAACAGACGCTTTCCCGCGGGGGTGGGGTTTCCCTTCTCTGGGCCAGAGAGCTGGCAGCAGAGACGCCCTGTGCTGGGCTTCCGATGGCCCTGGGGACCTGGGCCGAGGGGCGGGCCTGCATGGACAGCACCGGAGCAGCCCGTGGGCCCCCGCCCCACCAGGACCGTCGCCTCCCTGCTCTCTTGGTCCCCAGCATTGCAGGGGAAGGCAGGGGAGCCAGAGCCCAGGGCCGCTGCTGCGCAGAGGCCTTCTGTCCAGCAGAGCCCTGCCGGCATCGCCCCTGCCGGCACCACCCCTGCCCATACCTCTGCACACCGGCTGCCTGCCCCGTTCTGCCCTCACACCTAAGCCCTGTCTCTCCTCCCACTTCTGGGGAGAGATTAGAGCGCCGATGCTGGCGGCTCTTCAGGGCTCCAGCCCTCGCCCAGCGCCGGTCTGTCCCTGCCCCGTGAGCCACGCCCTGCCTCACCCCTTCCCAGGGGCGGCCAGCTGCGGCCCTCAGCCCCCTGGTCTCCTGGCCCTCAGCTGCGTCATCTGCTCTGTGGTTGCCTCAGCTCTCGGCTGTGGCTTTTTCCAGAGAACATTTGCTGACCCCAGTTCCACGACACGGGTTCTCGGGGTCCCAGCTTGTTACCCAGTAGTGCTCCGCGCTCTGGAGTGGGGCCCAGCGGGGGTCAGGCCCTCCCGCCTGGCGGGGTCAACGTCTGCCATCCCCACCGCCGTGCACAGACAACCCTGGAGACAGAGCCACGTCTCACACGTCGTTAGACCTGCCCGCCCAGCCTGGCTCTCTGCCCACGGCACGGAACGCCGTCCGTGTTTGGGTTTGGTGCAGCAGCGATGTGGAGAGAAGAAAAACGTGCATTTGCACTGCTTTTCCCTGGTTTCGTGAGACTCCCCAAATGGAGGTCTTAACTGAAAAGCAAGTTGATGGCATTTTCGTCTGTGGAGATAAAACCTCATCCTGACCCTACCTGCCCCTGTAACACCCCCCAGACTTCCGACCCTGCACCGGCACCGGCAGCCGCCCGCTTCTCTGTGGGCTGCAGGGAGAGGAGCTCCAGGACAGAGGGAAGTGCGGCCTGACTCCCTCTAATTTGTGATTCTGGTCCGGGACGATGGCTGCTCACCCCGTAACGCTCTAGTGCGTGGAGACGGAGAACGGGCTGGAAGTCGGCTCAGTCTCTGCTGCTTGCCCACCGGCCTCGGACCCGAAAGCACTCCGTTTCAGGGCTGTGGGTCCGTGGTCGCCAGGCTGCCCCAGGGGTCTGCCGGGTCCTGGGGCTATGCCCAGATGGGGCAGGACCTCCAGGAGGGCCGGTCACGTGAGGCTGGGACAACTCAAGGGAACTGTTTCCAGAAGTAATCCTGACTTTGACATTTTATGAGAGAAAATCATTCTTGGTGTCGGGACAGCGTTTTGTGGACGTCCCATGATGCCCACTTACAACTGGTCTGCCTGCTCACTGAAGGGTCGGGAGCCATTCAGAGGTGCCTCCGAAGGCAGAAGCACCGTGTGCGGGTGCTAGATGAGCCCCAGGGGGACACTGGCCCTGCGTCGGGGACATCTCTGCACCCTGGAGCCAGAGACTCAGCCGCTCACGGAGGGCAGCCCGAGCAAGAGGTGCACCTGCCGTGGGCGCTTGCCCACTGCCTGCGGTGCCGGAGCGCAGCCCTCTGCCGCTGAGTCCATCTGCAGCGGACCTTCCTGACCACTGCCTGCTTGCAGACGGGCGGACGGCTCTGTCCGGCGGTCCTTGGAGAAGGTAAATGGAAGCACGAGTTGATGTCGGAAGGGGCTTTGAACGCAGAATGTCCTGTAGCCCCACAGGGGAAATCGGGGCCTGCCTTGGGTTAGAGAGTGAGCGGTCTCCATCCCAGACGGGGTTACCCTACCAGCCCGGCTGCGCATGCCCCCTCGTCTCTCTTTTAAGGAACCTGTTCAAGAACCAAACACCCATGTGATTTTCTTATTCTGAAAGAGTACAGAGAGGGACAGGAACATTCTCATGCTCCAGGGTGATTTCTGTGTTAAATATGCCATCTATCATCTCTTAATAGAAGTCACATTTCTTTTATCTGTAATTAAATCTAGAATGTGTAGAATTTTTTGAAGGCCCTCATGGATTTTTGACTTTATTCTAAAAACTGAATGAGTGAAAGAATTTCCAGCTTCCGTTTGGTGAATTGTCCCACTTACAATCCCCTTGCCTTGAAAACATGAACTCTCAAGCACCCGTGACCTGGCTGGTGGGCGGTGTGGCTGCCCTCACCCTCCCTCCAGCCTGGCACAGCCCTGGCTGGCTCTCTGTCCTCCCCGGCCCCATGGCCCCCAGCCTCCGGGCCCCTGCTGTGCTGAGCTGACACATACCTTGCACCCAAGAACTGTGGGCGCCGGAGGCCTGTGAGCCCAGGGCTGGTTCGAGTCATCATTCCTGCCGGTGGGCCCTCTGTAGACGGTTCTGGGGCTCCACCATGACCTCCTGTCCTTGGTTCTGTGATGGAGAAATGCTTGTGGGAACACACCTGCGGCTGACTAGGGTGATTCTCCTGGTCTTCCATCCAGAAGACCCCATCCTGGCTCTTGGGGCTGGAGGCAGGATAGAGGCTGGTGCCCTGTGGAACCGTGGACTCTGCCACTAGAGGGTAGGAATGGCCTACCTGCCGTGCATTCCTTTTCACCCAGGCTGCCAGGAGGCTCGTTCCTATACTGTGGGCCCCTCAGGAGCATCTCTCCCCCAGGAGGATGTGTCAGGTGGTACCGTGTCCTCTGTCACATCCTGTCCTGTGCCTGTCATGCGGACCCTGTCATCCGTCACACCGTGTTGTATCCTGTCCCTGCTCCCCTTCCCTCCCAGTGCTTTCTACTCTAGCCCCTGCTCTTGGTGAAGCAAAGTCTCTGTGTCACCACATGTGAGTTCCTGGGTGAGCTGCTCTGTGCCCCCATCTCCACTCTGTGACCCCGTGTTCTCAGGGACACCAGATAACCGGATGGGTCTGTGATACATTTATGTGTAGTGTACAGAGAGCGGATGAAAGTTCCCTTCCAGCACAAGTTGGGGGACAGTGTGATTGAGCCGGTGGTCCATCTGGTCATCAGGAGAGTGGGCCTTTCTCTTCCAACCCCTACCAGCAGCAAGTGTCCCAATGTCCCTCACAGATGAACTTCCAGAAGTGGCTCAAATCAAGAATTCCAGGTCATGTAGAAGAAGACAGGACACTGAAAATGAACAGGGGTTGTTCCTAGAAAGACGAAGCCATTGGCACCCTTCAAATACAGTGTCTCTCTCAGTGTAGACAGTTCTGTCTGTGTAGACCGCGCGCTCTCTCTGTGGATGGTGCTCTCTCTGTGTAGACAGGTAACTCTCTGTGTGGACGGCTCTCTCTGTGTAGACAGCGAGCTCTCTGTGTAGACGGCTCTCTCTCTGATGCTTTACAGACAGAAGCGTGGTGTTCGTTCATCCTGAGACAGTCCTGGCAGTACCAGTCACCATGGATTAGTGCCTTCCTGCCCCCTGGTCCTCCAGAAGGTGCTGTCTCCTCCCTCTCCTGGAGCACAGAGGTGTAGGGCCACTAGGCCCGGACAGGAGCGCACAAGGCCACGTTAAGGCAGAGGCCCCCACTCCTGCCCTTCCAGGTCTGCTGGGCCTCTTGCCCTGTGGTTGGGGAGGGAGCATGGGAGGGGATGAGGACGCGAACCACTGGCAGGTGCTGGGCCCACGCCGTCCTGTTGGGGTGCAGGGAGCGTGGGGGAGCTTGGTCGGGAGCACCCACTGCTTGTTCCTGTGAGTCCGGGGCAGAAGGAGGACGGAGCCCATTGCCTGTGGTCCCACCACTGCCCCCAGCCCGTGGCCTCAGCTTCTCAGCTTTCTTTCAGGAACCTTGTCTGGTCACTGGGATGGCCCGGGCTCAGGTGCCTGGGCTCCGAGCTCTCCACGTGTCTTCAGATTGGGTGTGAGGTGAGCCAGGTTAAACTGAACTTTCTCTGCGCGTCTGGCTGTTTTCCACTGGACTGTGCAGAACTGACCCCATGTTCTACCTTCCTGCGCTGTGAGGGGGCTCGCGCTCTGCTTGGATGCAGGGGCCTGCCTGTGGCCGGCGTGCACACACATTTGCAATGCCACTGTCCCCGGAGACACTGCCTGTCGGTGGTCCTGGGAATGCAGAGCACAGGGACTGAGACACAGGAGCTGCTCCCAAGGGCCCGGCGTGTGCGCCCAGAGCTGCAGGTGCGGCACGTCGGGCTGCGGTGAACAGTGGCCCGCAGGGAATCCGCACAGACGGGGCACTCGTTCGCGGAGGGCGGCAGGTGGAGTGTGTTTTAGGTTTGTGCCTAACCCGCCCCAGAGGGCCTGCAGGGTCTTAGCCTGAGCAGCGGAGCTGAGTGTGCATGTGTGCAGATGTGTGGGCGTGTGTGTGGTACATGGACAGGTGTGCAAGCGTGTTTGATGTGTGCTTGTGCGTGAATGTATGTCACGTGTCTATACAGGTGTGTGGTGTGTATGTGATGTGTTTAATGTGTCTTGTGTGTATAGGTAAGTGCGTGTAGTGTGTGTGTGTGGGTGGTGTGTGCAGTCACGTGTGTGTGTGCGTGTGCTGGGTGTATGTGTGTGCAGGTGTGCGTGGTGCATGTCCGAGGATGCAGATCAGCTGTTAGCTAACTAGGTGCTAAGTGACGTTGTGCTGACCCTGGGAGCAGCCTGGGTGCCCCCGTCCCTGACAGGTCGCAACAGTGCCTGAGGAGGCAGCGGCCTCCGTCTGCGCGTCATGCTGCGTCCTGGCACCAAGGAACCTGTGGCCGTGGCCCAGGCTGAGTCAGGTGGCGACTCTGATCCCTATTCTGGTTCTCCTAGAGTGTCTTTCGGAAACCCCACTTTCCCCATGCACAAGGTCGGGTCAGCACCCCTCCCTGGAAGGGTGAGGTTGCCGTTGCTCCCGGGCTGCTCTGGTGCTGGAAACCGGTTCAGGGCCTGAATTTCCGCAGCTGGACCAGGCGCTCAGGCTCTGTGGACTCTGGCTTTCTCGCTGAAGCAGGGACGGTGTTCTGGGTGTTTCTGAGCTCACGGTTGCTGCACGAAGGGCCACATCCCTGGCTCTTTGGCACTTGCTGTGGTCCAGCAGTTGGACACTTCCTGGGAGCAGACAGGCCTGCCCCGTTAGCCACTTGCACTCAGAGAGGCTCGGGTGACGGTGACTTCAGTGTTTCAGTGGGAGAACAGCCTCTTTCGGACACGGTGCCGGGTCCTTCCCGCACTGCCCCAAGCAGCCCTGGGTGTTTGTGGCTAGAGGTCACGGTGCCGGTGAGGAAGGAGCCCTTGGCCACAGTGCCGTCCACCACTCTTCTAACCATATGCAGTGGCTCCGACCACAGAAACCTCCCCTCCACGGCTTTCTCTGGGTCCACAGCCAAAACGTTCTCTGGAAACCGCAGATGGGGGCTGTGAGCTCCCACTGTGGCATGGCAGCCGTGGCGTGGTCGGCCCTCCCCTTGAAATGGCTTCAGACTGGAGGAGATTAGCTCCGTGGGCCGCCTCTCTGCACAGGCTCACACGTGGCAGCCCACTCCCACAGGACACGAGGTGGCCACAGTGAGTGTGTGGAGAGCCACCCTTGGCTTCGTCCCGTGGTGACTCAGGTCCCCCCTTGTTTCTCAGCATCTCGGTAACTGTGCGTGAGCCGTGGCAGAGGCGGGTGCACGTCTCTAAGCGGAGCTGGGGGCTGGTTCTGTCCTTTCACTTTGCGATGTGGCTGTAGTCGGGCACGGCGGCCTGTCCCGGCTTAGGCGAGCCCGTGTCAGCTCACGCTGCACGGATGTGGGCTTTGTCCCCCAGTGACGTCAGGAACGTTGGGGCCACAGAGGCCATGAGGCGGTGTGGTTTAGAAGCACGAGGCTGGAGCACAGGTCCCAGTGTCCCTTCGTCGCAAGGCTGACACAGCCTCTCCCCACGCCGCTCACACGGATGTGATGGTGATGCTCGTGCCATGTCCAGCAGCTGGGCTCGCGGGAGTGACCACTGGGGTTACTGCCTGTTGTGGATGGAATGCTGTCCCCAGAGCCATGTCCAGGTCCCAACCCCAGGACTAGAGACACCGCCGTATTTGGAAAGAAGGACTCTGTAGATGTCCACATCAAGGTGGGTCGTACGGGCTTGGGGTGGGTCCTGGTCATGGAGAGGGAGCTGCCACGTGAGGACAGGGACGCACGGGCTAAGCCTGCATCACGAGGGGGCAGAGAAGGGGGAAGGCTGGCCGGCAGACTCCAGGAGCCACGCGGCAGGAGGGTCCCCCCGAGCTCCCGAGGGAGCGTAGCCCGGCGCACGCGCGTTGCGGGAGTGTGTGTGTCCGGAGCCGCGCGGGCTGTGTGCTCGCTGAGACCATCCGCAGCAACAATGGCTCCCGGATGAGCACGGCCAGCCTGAAGCAGAGAAGCAGAGCCGCCCAGCACAGTGGGTTGTGGCCTCATCCCTGTAACCGGCTCCTGGTTGGTTATTGAGAAAACCCTGACGTGCCGCGCCATAGGTTTGCAAGACTGAAGCTTTCTGCTGAGAAAGGCTCACTGCTTAGTTGTGGACGAGGCCAGCGGGGCCCACGGGAGCCGTAGGAGACCTTGGGGCATGTCCTGCCCACAAGGAGCGGGACCACAGCCCCTCCGCGGGCCGCCAGAGAGACGTCCGTCTGCCCTGCCCGGCACTGCTCCCACGTCAGCTGAGCTCGGCGTTGGGGTTTCCTGCCGTCGGTCACAGGGAGCGCTCACACGTGTACTAACTTGGCAGGGATGCCGCGTGGACAGAAGTCTCCCCGAGCTGCCCGGTCAGGGGTACCGAGCAGGGCGGGCCGCGTGTCGGTTCATAGGCAGCATGGCTGGGACGAGCCCCAGACCCCACCTCCGCCCCAGGTCCGCTCTGCTGCACCACGGTGACTGCCCTTGGCAGCTGCCTTTCTTGTCTGGCCTCCATTTTCAACACCACTCTTCCCGGAACTCCAGAGAGCGGGGAAGGGGTGACCCGCTGGCTCTGGCTGCACCACGTCGAGCCTGGAGCCTGGCCGCCGTCACCGTGTGGGGCCGGGCAGGGAAACCCTCCCGCTCATCTCTTTCTCGTGCCCCGGGCACGCGCACGGGCAGCAGGACTCCCGAGGTGTGGGAACCGTGAAGCTACTGCAGGCCTGGCCTGGTCCGTGCTGCTGTGTGGTCTTGGGCAAGTGACAGCCACTCTGGGCCGCAGGGCGAGTGAGAAGCCGGCCTCCGGGACGCGTGAGAAGTGAGTGAATGAGGAGTCGGGGGCTCGGTGCCAGGCCCCATGGCCGTGAGAATGTGGAACCTGGCTACTGCTGTCACCCCATCCCCGGCCACCCTGCCCCCTCCTGGGCCCTGTCCGTCCCCTCAGCAGATGTTTACTGAGCCCCCGCTTTGGGACAGACGTCGTGTGAGCTGCAGGCAACCTGCCACCTGCCGGGCCTGCCCTTCTGGGCCCAGGGTCTCGGGGATGTCCATGCGCGCACGCGTGTAACGAGCAGGGGTGGGGGGCAGGGCAGGCCTGGGACCCAGTGAGGGATGCGGGAACACACCGTCGACAGCACAAAGGCCGTGCCCAGCGGGAGGGGTGCGGGCACCGTGCAGCTGCACTATAGCCTGGGGGACGGACGCAGCAGGAGGGTCCGTGACTGTTTCTTGTTCTTCACCAAAGTTAGGAGCTACAGCGGCGAACGGGGGGCAGTGGCGGCAATTCCTGTGCCCACAGGCACCAGCGGGAGCAGACGGACCCCGGCTAGAGCCCGCTGCGAGGTGGTGGGCACGGAGAGGGTCTCCGGGGAGGCAGCCGTCCCGTCGTGGCCACTGCGTCCGTCTGTGGCTTGCCTTTGCTTGTGTGGTTTACGAACTGTAAGGATGCTCCGTGTCAGATACGTGTGCCATTCCTGACTGTCGAGCTGGCACTCAGCAGAGGCCTGTGACCCCAGCGTCTTTCCCAGCAGACACTCCTGTCCCTGGTTCTGTGCAAGTCAGGCAAGTGCCCTTCTCTTCACTTGAGAAAACACTGACCTGTGAACAATTCGAGGGGAAACTCCGTGATGATCCAGGCGTGTTAGTGAAGTGACAACCGCCCGCTGAATTCTCGGTTCGATCACAATCGGGCACACTGAGAGCCCCTTCACATTACAAATACAGCGGGCAGAGTACAAGCGGGTGAGCAGGGTCACCGCAGAATCGGGCACGCAGGAGGCCCATGAGGCAGAACCTTCCCCAGGAGGAGGTAGCTGTGTGAGAACTGACCTGAGATTCGGCCAGTAAAGGGTTAGTTGGAAATGTCCCCTAGCTGACCCCAGAGACCCTTAGAAGGGTTCAAACACTGACCCAGCCCTGGGCACATGGCAAAAACTTGGTTCTGTTGAAAATGAGCACAAGAGTGACTTACAAAGCGGTTCTTCGAGCGCGCCGTGTGGCTGGATGGTGGACGGGATGAGCACCTGCTTCCCAGGACCCCGGGGCACAGGCGAGGTCCTCTGTCTGGCGGTGGGACAGACATCACGCCGTCACACACTGAAGTGGTGGTTGGTTGGGTGTGACGTGTCTTACAGAGCGTCTGTTAAGGAGACCTCCGGGGGTCTGGGGAGCGTGACTGCCTTCCGGGCTGTGATTAGCAGGTTGAGGGAGCCGACAAAGCCGTGTGGGGTGGGAAGACGTTCCCGCCGAAGCAGGCACGGCCAGAGTGTGGCGCAAAGCGGGTGTTGGAAAGCTGGGCTGGCGGTGGCCATCCTCCGTGGGCAGCCAGAGAGCGGACGGGGTGGAGAAACCAGGGAGAATGAGTGCTGGGCCGTGGGGCTCGGAGCATGAACGCAGGCAGGAGGTGACAGTGATGGGGTTTGGTGATCGATGGGGTGGAGGGGAGGACGGTGAGCGCAAAGTCAGGAACGAGTGGCTACCAGACCCCCGGCTCCGTCCACATGGAGACAAGGAAGCAACGACGGCCCCGTCGGGTGGGGCGGGACGGGGCCGTGGTGTCCGCCGCAGAGCCTGGTCTGGGGCAGAGAGTGTGGAGCCCGGTGCCGCCTGTGGACACACCCGACGGTCCAGGAGGTGTGGGGCCCACCCCACAGCCGGGCCTGCTCGGGGGCCATGGAAGGCATCGGAAGCATTTGCTGGACGAACACTGCATTGTGGAAGAGAATGTGTGTTTGCCCTGGACCGCCCTCCCCTGCGAAGGCAAGTCCGGTGGTGGTTCCTCCTCCCTCCCTTCCGTCGTCCCCCACTCCCGGCGGAGGTGACCCAGTCCCTCTCAGGGTACGGGTCCGTGCTGGCTTCCTTTGTAGGAGCAACGCCCGCCCTGTCATGTGCCCAGGAAAGATCCAGGGGGATGCCTGAGAGCAGCGCCACGTCGTCCATTGTGGCCACCCCCACGTCACGGGTCCCCCGCAGCCGCATTCCGAAGGGAGGCGCACAGGCTTCCACACCGGCTCTGGGGTGTCCCTCGATCTTCCTCGGCCGAAACACTACTCACGCGACCAGAAGCTACGGGCAGCCTTCTGGAACACGCTGTTACGTTTAAACGCTTTTCTCTTACCACATTAATCCGAGCGTCTTGAGCGACTTAGGACAAGATACACTAAGACAGTTTGTTTCCCGCCACGACCTCCTGCTCGTCCCCCACAGAGCTCCCGTGTGCGGCGGCCCCGAGCCCGCCCTGTCCCGCCCTCTCTGCACACATCCCACAGCAGAGCTTCCGCACTGACGCGGCGCCGAGAGGAGAGGCAGGGCCTCCCCGGCTCCCAAGCTCGTCCAGCGGAGCCGCTCTGAGCCCGGGGGCACCTTTCGGTCGGTTCCTCGTGGGGCGTCTGCCCCCGCCGCAAGCTTTTCCAAACTGTCGCTGCTGTGAAGCCCGTCTCACACCCTCGTGCTCTCTGAGATTCCCACACAGGCCACCACACCTCTCCCCAGCCACAAACCCCTGCCTGGGTCAGTTTATGAAAATCACTTCCGCTGGCCTCGTTCGTGGTTGAAAGAGGAACCCGCCCCCAAGACGGTGGCAGCGAAAGGACAGAGCTGGGTTTGTGACGGGTGACGCGCCCCGGGCGTGCTCAGAGGCAGGTGTGGGTGGGGCCGGATGGCAAAGGGGGCAGGGGTGTGAGTCAGGCGGACACAGGGGCGTCTCAGGCCCTCTCGGCCCACACCCTGTGTCCTTGCTGGCAGCAGCCCGGGGAAGTGTGGCCCCACGGGGACATGGTGGCTCGAGAGGGCAGCGTGGCTGGCCGACTGCGCTGCTGCGGCATGTTCCCTGCAGGAGGCCCCTGCGTGTGGCCGAGAAGGGACGACGCCCACCCCCGGGATGACGACGACCCAGACTCCCCCCAGGAAGCATTTCTGGCCGAAAATGTCTGAACCAAATGTCACAAAATTCGTTATTGAGAAAACTGTCGCCCAAATCAACCACAAACCCCAGGGTCGTTGCTTTTAGAGGACTTCAGGGACGCCTTCCCGCCAGCGCCCACCGTCTCGCCTGCACCCTGGTTTTGCTCCCTCCTGAAAAGAATGCCGGAAGCCAGCGAGCAAATGAACGGGCATCAAAAGAGATCGCTTACGATAAGAAAATGTTATGCATAATAAACATTAGCACATGTTTAACAAAAAAATTTCCTCCAGTAGAAGTCATTCCCATGTTAATTCAATCCTGCTGTCTAAGATAATACAATCTCTTTGAAACAGTCTCGGCTTTAGTGCCCAGGGACCTTTCCCGGATCAGAGGCCGAATTTCCGTCACCTGATGAGCTCATCGGATGTGACAGCCCCGGCGCGGACGGGGAGTCTCCTGTCAGGAGCTTTTCGTCAGAGACAAAGAGGCGAACGTCTATATCCGCTCCCCCCCCACGCAGGAGTTACACCAGCTCCTTCCCGGCCTCCGCGTCTACCTGGTAATCCTCGCAAATTCAGACGCGCGCGGTTCTGTTCCGAGCTGGCTTTGCCTGCAAAGCTGCGTGCGGACGCCTGGCAGCCTGATCTGTCTGTTTAAGTTCGGCGTGTTTTGACATGTAAATTTACATGAGGCATATTTAATCAGTCACAATGATATGCTAATTGGATTCATCTGTGAACTGAATAAAAAGCACATTTGGAGAGAAATGAAGTGCACTTATTACCAGCTGAGGCACTTTGTGACCAGCATGGTGCACCATCGAAATGCCAGAGGATGAAGGGGCCAGGTACGCCGTGGGGGAGACACGACGGCCCTCGTGCCAGGGAGCTCTTCTAGTTCCACGCTCTGCGTGTGCGTAGCTACTGCAACGGGCCTATCCTCGTTCTCTTTGGGCCGACCCTCGAGTCCCTCGGGACACCGCACACCAGAGAAGCGGTAAATCCATGAAGAGTGTGTGAGTGTGCACGCGTGAGCACACATGAGTGTGAGCACGGACATGTGTAAGGGTGTGAATGCGTGTGTGTGTGCAGAGGCACGTGTGTGAGCACACCCGAGTGTACAAGCATGCGCGTCTGCATGAGCCTGGGGTGTGCGCAGGTGTACGGCTGTGCAGTCTGAGTGCAGGCGTGTGTGAGTGTGAGCACAGCGTGGACATGTGACGGTGAGTAGAGGCGTATGCGAGTGTGGAGGCATGTGTGACTGTGTGAGCACGCGTGCGTGTGAGCGTGTGGAAGCCTGCAGAGTGCAGGAGTGAGTGAGCCTGGAGTGACGCGTGCAAGCGTGCGAGCTGCTGTGTGAGCGCTCGCGGGTGTGAGTGTGTGTGTGCAGGTGCCAAGGACGGGCTTCCTTCCGGCCAGCCCTGAGTCAGTCACAGCTTAGGGCCTCCGTGGGAGTGGAACTCGGACCGGGCAGTCCGGCGCCCCTCCTGCGTGCTGTCCCGTGGGCGCAGACGCCCGGGCTCCAGGATCTCCACCGGGCTAAGCCTCCGGGTCGGCTGCTGCGGGGCCGGAGTCTGGGGGCTCCCTGCCCCCCCACACCCTCCATGCATGTGGCAGCTGCCCTGGTTCTCTGCTTGGCACACCTCGCCTTCATGGTCTGGAGTCAGAAACCAGCAAAGGGAGGCAAAGCGCGAGCTCGTCTGGGTCCGTGGCCCCCGCGGCCCCACCGGCGTCCCGGGGTGCTTCGGCCCTTCTCGTCACACATTTGCTCATTTGTGCTCTGTGTGTGGCCCAGGCAGTGTCTTCCTGTGTTCTTGTGGTTGGGGACAGACTTGGGAAGTCCGGCAGCCACTCCGCGTGAGGCCGTGGGTGTGAGTGGCCGGTCCAGCGCAGCCGCGTGGGGACAGGGCTGTTCGCAGCCTCCGTGTCTCCGGTGTCCTCCTGTGGGAACCTGACGGGCAGGGGTGGGTAGATTTTCCTCTTCAGGACACAGGCCTGTGGGGAGCCGGGGGGCAGGATCTGCAAGGCAGGGGAAGGGGGGGGTGGTGGACCCGCCCCAGCCCTCGGGGGAGGGTCCCGTCATAGGACGCCCCCCTGGCATGGCAGTGCCGCCTGCGCGTGCGGAAGGCTGGGAACCGCACAGAGAGCCTGCGGCATGTGGCTCGCAGAGCCCTCAGGCGGGAGGAGTCAGGATGGTTGCTGGCAACTTCTGGGTTCTCCGTGAATTACTGGAGGACTTCCTGGAGGCGGCTGACTTGGGCCCTGAGGTCACAGTCGCCACCAACTTGCGGCTGCTGGTTAGGCTGCAAGACGCTGAGCTCAGGAGATGGTAACGAAAATGGCGTCCCCAAGTGCTCATGACTCCTGACTTAGTAAAGGGCGTATTCTGTGAATTACGGGTATTTTTGGTCCTAAGAGAATGGAGAAATCAAAGACTCATTGCTTTTAAAACAGCCCGTGAGAGTCTGCATCTATCGAACGGTTGTGCTCTTTTCAACGTGATTCTGTCAACAGTGTTTTACGTGGGACCTGTCTTAGGCCGCGTCGGGAGTGGTTTGGCTTGGGCACATCTTTCCAAAATACGCTTGGTTTAGGAGGCGGGTGCTCACTGCTCTGCTCTTTATTTTTGGCCTGACAAGAGGGGATGGTTAACAACGGGTGACGTGAGCCCGCGCACCCCCCCCTTTAAGCCCTGCCGGCACAATGGTAGCCAAGCCGTGATTGCTGAGTACCCAGCGTCTACCGGGCAGCGTTCTTTGTGATGAGCCAAGGGTCAGCCTCCAGCTTGCGGTGGGAACCACGACGTTGGCCGAGCTCTGCGGGGAGCTTCAGAGTCACCGAGGGTCCGAGGGGGCGAGTCCTGGCTTCGGGCCTGTGGAGTCTGGAGGAGAGAGTAGGAGACAGGGCGGGGGCAGGCAGGCTGGAAGCAGGATCCACTGAGAGTGGGCGGCGAGGGCGGCGAGGGCAGCGCAGGGATCCCCCACCACGGTGGCCGGAGACGGCAGGGACGGCGGCCGGCAGGTGGAGGGGCTCGGGGGAGGCGGTGGGGGGGAGGGCAGAGCAGCTCCGTTCTCTGGAGGAGCGTAGTGATGTCGACGGCAGGCAGGGAGAAAAGGCTGCTGGAGGGGATGGTGGGATGCGGCGGGTCTGGAAGGCCGGGCGAAGGGGTCAGTGGTGCTTTGCCTTCCGAGACCTGAGCGGGTGACCGTCTACCCCTCTTGGCGCGCAGTAGGAACGGTGGCCCCCAGGCACGGCGCCTGCCGTGCGACACAGCTCGGACACGTCGGCTGCCCATATCAGCACAAGCAGACGAACACCTCATTCACATGGTTCCCCAGAAATGGAGGAGCGACCGCCCAGCCCCGTGCAGAGCGAAGCACAGAGGTTTCCATCCAGGGACCCAGCCTCAGAGGGCGGAGGCGAGGGTGCTGTTCTCGTCACTCCCGTGTGACTCACGTGCCTACGAATGAACGTTCGAGGCTGTAGAGCCCTGGCACGCTGCCCGCCACTACAAGAACGTGGGTGTGAGGAAACAAGGACAGGCCCGGGAGACGTGCAGAGGGACCCGGGGACGTGCAGGAGAGACCCGGGACGTGCAGAGGGAGAGGTGCTGTCCTCCTGCAGGTCCGTGCGGCCACGAGAGGACGGGTCCACAGCCACAGGCTCGCACGCTACGGGGTCGGACAGGCGTGGCATCCCCAGCACTCTGCCACGCGTCCAAACAGAAAAGCCAAAGAACGGAGCCTAACCGTGTGTGTGTGTGTGTGTGTGTGTGCATGTGTGTCCGTGCGTGTGTGCGGGCATGTGCGTGTGTGTGTACATGCCCACATACGGGGGCACGCACGTGTACAGTGTCATTAGTCTTTACACGTGTGTTTTTAGGAGGAAAATGCCCTCGTGAGAGAGGGCTGTGTGCTACTCTGGCTGCCGTCCACGTCCGTCCTCTCTGTCCCTGTCACTGCCCTGTCCTGCCACCCCACCTCAGACCCGGCGAGGGTCTGCCCCACCTGTGTCCCAACACCAGGTCTCTGTGCACAGCCCCAGCCTGACTTTCCAAAGTGCCACTTGGGACAGGAAACTCCAGGTCACCCCACTGCGGAGCCTTGACCGTCCGTCTGTCCGTCCGGTCCCAGGCACCAGCTACATGCTTCCCGACCACAGCAACGTGCTGTTGGGTCTGTAGTTCTGTCACGGCGCCCACGCTACTGTGCCCGTAGAGGGGCCCTGCCAGCCCTTCCCCGAGCCTGCGATGTCACCTCCGCCTTCTCTTGGAGTTGCTGCCATCTGTTTCGGACGTTGTCATGTGTGTCCCTCCTTTTCTTCCTTGATCAAAGCCCACTTGTGGGAGGGAAAGGAAACTAACCAATTGCCTGGGCTCATTTTGTTAGTAAATGTGTGTGCTTGCCTGCTCAGGTCTGACTCCCATGGCTCTGACTGTGTCACAGCTAAGCCATGTCTCAGGGATGACGTCCCTCTGTGTCCCTTGGAGAAGGTGCCCACGTGTGTGAGGTACACTCTGTGTGGGGTAGGCACCCAGCTGACACTGGGGAACAGGTGCATTCTCGTGGGACGGTAACGCACCCAGAGGCTCCAGGCAGCAGGGCGAGAGCAGGCCTCCCTTGTGTGTCAGAAGCTCCCTTCCTTGTCACTGGTCTGCCTCCCGCCCCTCCACTCGGATCTGGAAGGATTAAGGTTAAATTAAAACAAAGCATGTGATGGACCTCTTGGCAAGCATGTGGGGCTGGCACGGACCTAGGGGCACAGCCTGGGAGGGAGGAGGAGGGCTCGGCTCTCAAGTGGCGGCTGAGGGATTACGGCTGCGAAGGGCATTCCCACAGTCCCGAGGTGGGGATCCAGGAAACGTGCTGTAAGAGACCAGGAGCATCTCCACATATCTTCCCTCTGTGCCGACCGAGGTTGCTCCGGCAGCCCCTGGATGCCCTCCACCCTGGAGTGTCGGCTGCGACACTCTGCTGGGAGAGCGTGCCGCAGGAGGAGGTCACGGACCGGCACGAGGTCCCCAAGGGCAGCGCGCCGGGACAGACAGTGCCAGGGCTCCAGGACCTGGCACTTCCTCCGGGGGGTCACCGGCCAGCCGGCAGCTGCTCGCGAGCCCTTTGCTCTCCTGAGTGCTCGGGCTCAAAACGATGCGACGGAAGATTTCACCGCGTAATCTCTGAAGTGTCTTCCCGTCAGCGGAGCCTCGGGTGCACTGGCCGGGCCGCAAGCTGCCTCCCCCTGCTCCCCCTGGTCGTGCGCTCCGTGTATCTTCTCACCAATGTGAGTCCCTGGAACACGGCGCCGGCCAGCTGCCCGCGGAGCCGGGATGCTGCCAGCGGCCTTGCCCCGGGAGCCATGAGCTTTACACGGGAGAGTGAAGATCTGCAAACCTCACGAACGTAAACATCTTTCCAGTTCTCATTTTTATGATAAAAAGAACTTCATTCTCCAGCCACTTGGAGCCTCCTGGCATAGGGACGAGCTAAGCTTTCCTTTCTCACGACTGTCTCTGCCAGAAACAAACGTAGCGACACTGCACGTGGTGGACGTTTCCCCGAAGCCGCGGCCTCTTCTGGCCGAAGCAGCCCCAGGTCTCCACTGTGCATGGCCTTCGGCGGGTTGAGGCGTAAGCCCCTGGTCAGTGTGGGACACACACACACACACACACAGACACACACACACACAGGTGAGCTCAGTGCCAGTTTGATGGGTAGAACCCAGTTTTGTACTTAAAGTACAGGAAGTTACTTAAAGACACATAAGAGCGGGGAGCAGTCTGGATCCCAGGTCTGTCCCAGGCAGTCGCCCGTGTCCCGCACCACACGCTCGTGGCCACCGTTCGCTGCTTACGGTCGTTCCGGCTCTGAAGCATCTCAGAGTGGCTTCCAGGCGCCCTTCTGGGGAGCTGTCGTCCATGAGGTTCGCCCCTCGGGCTGCCTCGTGGTTAGGCTGAACGTCTCGGGGCTCGTGTGCCGGAGAGCACATCTCATCCAAGCCGCCCCGACGCCCCTGCTGGGGCACTCGTGTGGTCATCTCGGGGGTGGCCCCTGTCCCGGCGCCACGCCCTCCTTCCCTGCTGCTGTCCCCGGCACACCGGCTCGCGGCTGGATTTGGTGTGCCGGCAGTGTCACCGGGACTCGGGGTCCGGAGCCCCTGCTCTGTGCACGGCTCTGAGCCGTGTCTTTGCTCCTCCTGTGTGGCCGCCCTGTCTGATCCCCTCACAGGGGTTCTTTCTTTGGGGGGGCAAGTAATTTAGAACGGGGCCCCAGAGTAGTCCGTGCTGAGTAGGCACAGGAAGGACAAGCGCGTCGGATGCTGCTTTTTGTTTTTAATGTCTGCAGAGGCGAGGAGCCTGAAGGGAGAGAGGGAGCAGGAGTCAGACGGGGACGGAGTCGGTGAGAAGAATGCCCCGCTCTGTCCAGGCCTCCCGCCCCTCTGTCCCCCGCGTCGTCCCGTTCTCAGCCCCCGTCTCCCTGCGTCCTGCGTTCGCTGCCCGTCCGTCCCCTTTCAGACAGCCGCAGGCTGCTGTGCGCAGGGCAGAGTCAGAAAACCACGCAGTCAGGTCGGGTTGGCTTCAGTTCCCTGATGCTGGGGCCTACGGGGTTACTTGGACGGCGAACTCCTCTTTGAAGATGGTGGTGCCATGATGAACTATAAAACGTGAGCTTGGGCTTCGCTGGCCGGTGCTTCATTGCCCTGGTGCTGCGACCGCGTTCTGGCTTCTGCGCTCGCTCCGCTGAGTCCGTCCCGGGGCCTTTCGGGATCGTCCGCAGCCGCAGGAGGGCTCGCTCTGGCTCCCTGGGGTTCGGGACAGGGTTTCGTGAGCGGGTCTGTGAACGTCACGTTTCGTTTCCTGGCCACCCTGTCCCTGCTCAGAAACGGGTCTCCTCGCAGCTGACCTTCGAGGAGGGGGCCAGACCCTCTCCCACTGGGCGCCTTCTGCTGCCGACACCCGGCTGCTCCCGCAGGGAGTCCACGTGGGGACACGGTTTTGCCCGTGAGTGTTTTTGTTGAAAAACTCAGCATCCCTTTCACGTCGGGCGACAGGCATGAAGTCCGTGCTGGTGTCCCCTCGCCGGCCTGGCGAGTCCCGCAAAGCTGGACACGGAATCAGCGCGCAGGAACAGAGGCGACAGCCCCGTCCGCACGGGGTGTGGGATCCGTGCGTTTCCCGTAGATCCGAGGAGCACTTTCCCCTCGCGCCGTGTGTGATCTCACCAGCCCCCCCCCCCACCCCCGCCGGGACCTTGACTTCAACGTCCCTGCCGTCCCCCGCTGTCTTCCACTTCCCTCGACGGCCGCGCAATGGCCAGACGGGTCCCACACCTTCCAGAAACACCATGTTTGTGCGTATGTGTTTGGCGTTCACAGGTGAGGACGCTGCAAGCTTTCCCCCCGGTGGGGTCACGCAGCATAATATCGGATAGTCCCAGGCGCTTCCTTAACCTCTGTTTTCCAGCATGCATGGGCCACAGAGTCGCATGCGGGCGCGCGGACCGCGGGCATCCCCTACCACAACCCGAGGCGTCAGCGTGACCCTGCCCGGGGTTCCCGACCAGCCGTGTTTTGTCGAGTGTGGCTGGGTGCTCGGACCCGCGGCGTCCCTGTTCTCCACGGTCTTCACTGAGGAGCGAGGGAAACCGACCAGGAACAAGTCGGCAGCACACACTCGACCATGAAGGGATGTGATGAAGATACTGAGAGCAACGGGTGCAAATGGAAATATTGTATCCATTACATTCGGTATTAGTTACAGTACATGGCTCTTTCCTTTCTTTCTGAATTTGTCATTCCTGCGGTTGGAAGGGCCTGACCTCCGAGGCCCAGCAGCCGCCCGGAGAGCGCGGGCGGAGTCGCGCCTCTGCTTTCCCAGCGCTCGCACGGCTCTTAGGGGCCTGCTGCTCTGCTCCGGCGCGGCTTCTCGCCGACTGCAGTACTTGACCGGAACCGCCCTCCGTCGCCCGTGTGCTGCGCTCCCCGAGCTAACCACGAGGCGTCTGATCTGTTCCCCGGCCTCGACGTTTCTGGCCCCTGGCTTCTCTGGGCTGTAAGTTTGGAAATTCACTCATTCATCCGTTCGGATGTGAGGTCTACACGTGATTTAGGTGCTTTGGGGCGTGTACTCCCTGGTGTGTCCTGCCACCAAATGGAGGAGCATCCCAGCACGGCTCGCAGGTGAAAGCGCGTGTCCTCCAGAATCTCTTGGCGTCTTTAATTACGTCCTCTCTTAATACAGGACGTCTCTCTGTCGACGTTGAGCTCCTTGAAGGCTTAATACAGGTAACACCTGTACACAGAGAACTCAGAACCATGAGATTAGTACGTGCTGTGCAAGGTACAAGCATTCATAGAGGAGCTAGACATGGCTTGAAGGGAGTCTGTCTTTTCAAACACAGACTTAATCGTTCGCAAGAGGTGAAGAAGTACAGGAGAGTCGCGCGGCAGGTAGCCGTTAGCAGAGACTGACACGGACCTTCAAGAACCAAACCCACGTGAACTTAGTTCCTTTTCTCTGCACCTCAGTAAGTGTTCATGTGTCTCTTTGGCTGTAGGTTTCCCAAGAGGAAAAATATTGAGTATTTGTAGTTCTCAATTATTTCTTTATGTCAGCCGTCTTAAGAACTACTTGGGGAAAGATAAAATTTTATACAAATAAGTTTTTTTATACAAATTTTATACAAATTTTATATTTTATACAAATAAGTATTCTTATTCTTACTTTTAACTTCCTCTAATAATGACTGGGTCTTTTTCAAGTGCCTCCGCTTTTCTGCTGTTCCTGCAACAGTCCCAGCTTCCCCCTGCCCCAGGGTCTTTGCACTGCCCTTCCCAAGGCCTGGAATGTTTCCCCTTAGGTATTTGCGTAGCTCTGTGCATACATCTGATTCTCACCTACACTATTTTCCGTCTCTCTGAAGAGTTTCTTTTAACCTTTCTTTCAAGGCAGACCAACTGTTGATAGAATCCCTCAATTTTTGTTTATCTGTAAAAGAATTTCACCTTTACTTTTGAGGAATAATTTCACTGGATACAGGATTGCTGGGTCAGTGTGTGTTTTGTAACATCTTAGGTGTCTAATTTCATTCTCTTCTTGCTTGCGTGGCCTCTGAAACAAAGTCCTATAAGTCCACCTTGGCTTCTTGGCAGGTTAGGTGTTTTTTCTTTGGCTTATTCAAGATTTTCTCTTTGTCTTTGATTCTCTGCAGTTTGAATATAATATGCCAAAGTGTGGGTGGGGTGGATTAATAATGATCGGTGCTCTCTGAGCTTCCTGGATCTGTGGTTTAGTGTCTGTCATTAATTTTGAAATTTCTAAGCCATTATTATTTGAAATCTTTCTTCTGCTCCTTTCTTTCTTGTTCTTCTGGCCATCCCGCTACATATGCGGTGAACCTCTTGTAACGTGTCCCGTAGTTCGTGGATATTCTGTCCCATCTTGTCATTTTTCTTCTCTTTGCGAGGCCGTTTTAGGAGTTTCTGTTGACGTATCTTCAAGCTCGCTGGCTCTTCTGTTGGCCCCGCGTAGGTTTACCCATGAGCGCATCAAAGGTATTCATTGTTTCTATTACATGTTTTTGATTTCTAGCATTTTCTCAGATTTTCCATTTCTCTGCTTGCATTACTCACTGTTACTGCACGTTGCCCACTTTTTCTGATGGAGCTCTTAGCCTATGAATCACGGTTATTTAAATTTTTGGTCTGATGATTCCAAACTCTCTACAATGTCAGAGTCTGATTCTAATGCTTGCTTTGTCTCTTCACACTGTCTTTGTGGTTTTGCCTTTTATCTTGCCTTGTAGTTTTAGTTTAAAGCCAGCCATGACCTACCAGACAAAAGGAACAAGCAAATGGGCCTTTGGTGTGGGGTTTATGTTTTTCTGTCCGTGACTGGGCTCTGTTGACTGTGTGGCATGGCTGTAGGTGGCCGAGGCTGGAATTTCCTCTAGGGACCTTGTTTTGTTCCCTCCATTTACTTTAGGTTTCCCTAGAGACTTTAAAGATAAGGTCTAAGCCGTGCAGTTCTTGTAGCTCTAATTCCCCAGAAGGGTGACTGATGTGGTGCGGGGTGGAGGGACGGGAAGTTCATAGTCCTGTGATCATGTCTCGTAGTCTTTGAGTGACCAGTGGCCTGAGGCTGTGACCTTCACATGTACCTCTCAGCCCTCTTTCTCCCTGAGAGATATGGGTGGGATGGAGGGGCTGGAATGGGCTCTGTGTGCATAGCATTTATAAGGTTATAAATGATAAGACATTATATTTGTGTCTTTGAGGTGTTACAAATGTTATGTATTAATATACACTATACTTTATAGGGAAACACTTTGTGTTACATATGTTGTAAGATTTTGTCACATAATATGTAGTATTATATTTGAGTACTAATCCTTTGTCAGTAAATTCTATATGCTACAAAAATAAAGATACTGCTTATCTTTTATCTTTCTATATGGTATCTTTTGCACAGAATCTTCTAGAAGTCAGGCTTATCAAATTGATCGATACTTGCTTTACAGTTTGGGCTTTTTGGATCTCTGTTGTGGTGTCTTTCTTTATAGTGATGTCACAAAAATATTTACTGGTATCTCTTCCAGAATTTTAGGCTTTCATCCATCTGCAATTTTTTGCTGTTGTTGAGAGATAGAATTTTTAAATTTTTTTTAATTTTTTATTAACATATAATGTATTATTAGCCACAGGGGTACAGGTCTGTGAATCACCAGGTTTACACACTTCACAGCACTCACCATAGCACATACCCTCCCCAATGTCCATATCCTCACCACCCTCTCCCATCCCCCCTCCCCCCAGCAACCCTCAGTCTGTTTTTTGAGATTGAGTCTTTTATGGTTTGTCTCCCTCCCGATCCCATCTTTTCATTTTTTCTTTTCCTACCTCCCCCCAACCACCCCCCGCCTTGCATCTCCACTTCCTCATATCAAAGAGATCATATGATAGTTGTCTTTGTCCGACTGACTTATTTCGCTAAGCATAATACCCTCTAGTTCCATCCACGTCGTCGCAAATGGCAAAATTTCATTTCTTTTGATGGCTGCATAGTATTCCATTGTGTATATATACCACCTCTTCTTTATCCATTCATCTGTTGATGGACATCTAGGTTCTTTCCATAGTTTGGCTGTGGTGGGCATTGCTGCTATAAACATTTGGGTGCATGTGCCCCTTCGGATCACTACGTTTGTATCTTTAGGGTAAATACCCAGTAGTGCAATTGCTGGGTCATAGGGAAGCTCTATTTTCAACTTTTTGAGGAATCTCCATGCTGTTTTCCAGAGTGGCTGCACCAGCTTGCATTCCCACCAACAGCGTAGGAGGGTTCCCCTTTCTCCCCATCCTGCAAGATAGAATTTTATCTCTGTCCCCTTAGTCAACTGTCCTAGTACCTTTTACTAGGTGGTTTAAATATCCTTTCTTCCTCTGACTGGTGATATCACATCTGTTCTGTGACATCACATCTGTTGTATACCCCACTCCCACATGCAGATACTATCTTCCTAGCTTCTGAGTTTTGCTCTGTTGATTGTATTTGTCCATCTTTCCAAGACGGTGCTTATCAAGTTCCCAAGAAAGACTGATTAGATTTTTCAATCAGAGTTCTGTTTATCACATAGCTTAGTTTGGACAGAATCGACACATATCCAATCGTGGGTCTTCCCATCCACATAACATGTTGAATTTAGGTTTTTATTATCATTTATTGAGTTATTCCTTTGTCGTATTAGTTTTCCTTTAAAGTTCTTAAAATATTTTGTAAAGTTTTTTGAAGTTCTGTAACATGTGAGTGGATTATTTTTAAATTAATTTCTATTCATTTAAAAATGTTTAAAATTATTATGGTACAGCAATTATAGAAAACAATATGAATGCTCTTCAAGATTTTAAAAATAGAGCTACCTTGTGATCCAGCAATTTCACTTCTGGGTATTTATTTAAAAAAAAAAAAAAAACAAAAGAAAAACAAAATCACTATGTTGAAGAGATGGGTCGCCTGTGTTCAGTGAAGTGTTATTTACAATACATGGAAACAGACTGTCTGTTGATGAATGAACGGATAAAGAAAATTTGGCGCATGTGCATGCATGCGCACGCGTACACACACACACACACACACACACACACACACACACACACCATGGAATATTACTCAGCCGTAAAAAGGGAACTCTGCCATTGGCAACAACATACACGACGTTTGAAGGCATTATGCTAAGTTAAATAAACCAGGCAGAGAAAGACAAATGATGTATGATCTCACTAATAATGCGGAATCTAAAAAACCAACCTCATAAAACGGGAAAATTGTGGTTGCCAGGGGTGGGTGGGGAGAGGTTGGGAATGGAGAGATGTTGGCCAAAGGTTACAAACTTCCAATTACAAAATGAGTAAGTTTTGGGGATCTAATATCCAGCATGGAGACTATGTTAATAGTTAACAATGCTGTGTTGTGTGCTTGGAAGTTGCAAAGGGAGTAGGTCTTACAAGTTCTCCCAGCACAGAACAGTGATGAGAAGAGGGGGTGGATGTGTTCACCATCTTAGTGTGGCTGCATCTCAAGTGGACATTGTATCCAGTCCTCCCGTGTGTCTTAAGCTTACAAAGTGTTATGTTCCAGTCATATCTCCATAAAGGTAGAAAGATAACAAACAGTTTAACAGCTTAATATTTTAAAAAAGAAAAAGGTACAATTATTAATTTATTGATTGGTTGCTGATGTAGAGACACCTTGTTTTCTGCTCTGACCTTGTGTCTTGCATCTTTGAGGAAACTTCGTGTTAGTTTTACCTGCTTGATGGTAGATTCTATATGTGGGAAAATGTATTGCCAGCTTCGAATTGTTTTCTTCCCTTCAAATCCTATATATCATTTTTTTTAAAGTTACCTAGGATTCTCTATATCCTGTTAAGTAGAAGGAGTGATAGCAGGTGTCAGTGTTTGTGTCAGACTTGAAGAGAAGATTTTCCAGTAATCCATCCAGACAAAGGATGATCTTTGCTGAAAGACTTGGGTAGATAACCTTTACTGGATTAAGGAAATCATATTCCCTGTTTCTTAAAATTAAAAAAAAATTTTTGAATGGATGAAATGCTTATTCTTGAATCTCTGAAATGTAATTTGGGTTTTCCTCCCTTTAATCTCTCTCTTTCTAAAAAAAGAAAAGATTTTACTTATTTGACAGAGAGAGAGAGAGCAGCACAAGCAGGGGGAGCAGCAGAGGGAGAGGGAGAAGCAGGCTCCCCGCTGAGCAAGGAGTCCGACGTGGGGCTCGATCCTAGGACCCTGGGACCCTGACCTGAGCTGAAGGCAGATGCATAACCAACTGAGCCACCCGGGTGCCCCCCCTCCCTTTAAGCTCTTAATAAAGTGAATAACATATAGACTTTCTGATGCAGATTTTTGCCTTTTTGGGACAGACCCTTTTTGGTCATGAAGTTTTTTCCCTTTGGGAGACACCTGCCTGAGGCAGGGAGGGGCCGTTGCTCTGAGGCTGTCTGACACTGTGCCCACTGGCCCTGGGGTCCTCCATGGCACCAGGCTGTGAATGCTGGCATCCTGGTTCACAGCTATGAGTATAGTCAATTTTTTTCCTTTCAGTGCAATTTTGACATTTTTGGTGTTTTCCTCCTAAAAATTATGCATTTCATTTCTGTTCCCAATTACCTTTGTGTTGTTCGTGGCATTCTCTCAGTCTATAGATCCTTACTGTATTTGCTGTTATGCCCCTTCTTGGTTCCTAATGTTTCTTATTTCTACCTGTTTCCATTCATGAGAATCTTGGTAGCTGTTTCCCTGTTTTATTCGTCTTTCCAAATAACTAGCTTTTATGTGTGTGTTCATCAGTGTTCTTTATCATTTCTCATTTCATTACTTTTTGGTGTTACAGTCTTTTTCAGGTTACTACATCATCTTGATTTCTTATGGTGTTAATTCTCGTTTGCTTATTCTTTTGGATTTCGCTAAAACTTCATTTTGGGTTGTTTCTTATGTTGTTTATAATTTTTAACTGTAAGTTTGTATTTTTCTTACGGGACTCAGGTGGAAGTCCCAAGAACCCTCCTTATCAAGAACATTCTTTACTGCGGTTTTAGAGTGAGTCCAGCTGGAGTGTTAAGTATGTATTATCATGTTAGGGTGCGACACTCCCGGCGGATGCAGACTCTAGCTTTCTCTTTCTCACAGGAGACAATTGTGCTTCGACCCAGAGCCTGAAGCAGAGATGGTAGGGAGGGACAGGTTCTTCTGACCTGACCCGCCTTCCTCTTGAGGACGTGGTTGGGAGTCTGCCTCTGAGCCGACGTCAGCTCTGGGCACAGACGCACTCGGCCTGGGGCAGACACCGCCTGCTCCCCAGCCTGTCTCTGTGCACACCGCCCCCCCCCCCAGCCTTGCTTTCCTCTGCTCTGGGTGCAGAGGGACTTCCCTCCCTTCCTTTCCAGTTTACTTGTTTGTCGGCGTCTCTGTGGCGTTGTATTCGGTGTGTTTATGCATTTGACATCTTTATTGTTTTCTGTGTTTGCTCCAATCTGGGCTCCCTCCTGACTCTATAGTTTTACGGTTCAGAGGCCTGTTCCTTACAGCGCCAGAGTATTTCAGTGTGTGTGCCTTTGCCACACGGATGCTTACAAAGACAGCAACACGTGTCAGATCTTCCAGTCTGATCTCCAGCTTTTGGTTCTCCTGAGCTCAGACGTGTTAGGCAGGCTGCATGCTCTGAGTCAATCCAAAAGAAACGGTGATTAGTTTCAAGAAGAGTCACCAGATTGACCCCAGCTTTCCTTTACAGTGTTTTATTTAACACAGACCACAGAGAAGAGTTTCGTGTAGGATTTGGACCGCGTGTCACTGTGCAAGCTGGCTCTCAGAGAGATGAGCATCCACGTGGCTGAGCACTGACCAGTCTTATGTGGCCAAGCTGGCCTCTAGTGCCCAGGCCTCTGCTGTGACCCCAGACTCTGTTCAGCTTGTCACCGTTTGGGGGGGCGGTGAAGGGACTGGGGTGAGGAATCCAACCAGCTACCCTGCCCCTAGTCCCTGGGCCCTGCCTCTTGACCCGGGGCTCCTGTCAGTTACTCTGTGCCCCAGACACCACACGCTGGCGGCGGGCAGTCTGGCCCCAGCTGCCTGGAGCTGGGCAAGCTTCACAGGTGAGGGCACCAGCCCCCCAAGACCACCCTCACCAGACATCAGCTGCAAGCATGGGGTTCCCTGGGCCACCCAAAATCCCTGACAGACTGTAGAAATGTGGGGTTCCCATGTCCCCTTCAGGTCTGATAATTCGCTAGACTGACTCACAGAACTCAGGAAAGCTCCGTCTATGATCACAGTTTTGTTACCACACAAAAGGGTACAAACCAGGACCAGCTGAAAGAGAGACACATAAGGAGGGTCCCTGGGTGGGTCTTGGCCTGACACTCTTTTGTTCTCTCCCTGTGGAGCCCAGACGTACCATTTTCCCAGCATGTTGACCTGCGAGGGTTTGCGGGGTCCTGCCCACCAGGGAGGCTCACCTAAACCTGACGTCCGGAGTCCTTACTGGGGTTTCAGTCGGCGTGATCGAGGAACCCACGGCCAGGGAGTGAAAGCGGTGTCCAGCCCCCTCCCCAGGGGTCAGGCTGCCACCACGTGGCCTCTGTCCCATGGTTTGTCCCTCTGGTGTGGCACCTTCCACCCTGAGCCACGTCATTAGCACTGACCGGGAGGCTTGGGGCCTGTGCCAGGGGCCCACCAGGAGCAGCACGGACTTTCCTCGCACACAGGCATATCTGGGGCTTGAGAGGCTCCCCGTCCCAGTGGCTGGGACAGAACAGGACAGGTCACAAACCACACAAGAGAACTCGACTGCTTGTTGTTCCTACCGTCCCCCGGTTGGCATTTTCCGACCTCTCCTGTGTCTCTCCTTCCTCTGTCCCCAGAGGGGAACGCAGGTCTCCAGGCCCCGTGCAGCCTGCCGGGGACTGTGGGCTGCCTGGTGGCGGTGCCCGAAGCCAGTGAGTCCTGTTTTCAGCTGAAGAACTGCTCACTGTAGACTCTGCGCCGTTCACCTGACGTAGCTTTGCCTCCCCCAGACTCTGTTTCCCTGGGAGACACGCACTTGCACAGGCACAGATGCACGGGGCGGCCGATGGCATAGACAGACTGTACATGCCCGCGCTGGTTTGCTGCCCCGACTTGCTCGATGCCGCCGCGTCCCCCCGACAATGGAACTGACAACTCTGTCACCGCTTTTTTATGGAAATAGCTATGGCTCCTTAAATTAAATTTGGGGTGACCCCTGGCCGTGGAGACCCAAGGCTGTCGAGGGAAATGCAGAGCCGTGGGCTCACCCCTGCCTGAGGGACGCGGCTGGCCCTCCTGCTCTGTGGCCCAGGAAGCTGGTCCAACGTCCACATGACGGTCTCGGAAGAAATGTTTTGGTGAAGACTTTTAGCCCTCGGCACGTATGGAGCCATGTTCAAAAGATACAGTGTCGTGTACTTTGGTCAGCTGAGTCACAGACCTATGTTTGATTATGAGTGCGAATGAGTAAGTGTGTGCACGAGCAGATTACAGACGTTTGTTCACTTGCCCGGTGTTTCCTCCTCGGGAGCGCAGAAAAGTTGCCTGATATGTGGCCTCATCACTTCATGTGTACGTGACATGGGATTTCTTGCCCGAGCCTGGGCCGTGTCCAGTGAGAGCCACTTTCCCATGAATGGGGCGTAGTTGTGGGCTGTGACCACGTACAGGGAGCGGCACCAGGAGCTGTGGGTGATGTCCGCCATGCTGTGTCCTGGGGTCCCTCTGGATCCCCTGAGCCAGAGGAGGCCGTGCTTCCTGGGGGGGTCACCCCCACACTGTTCTGCCCTGAGCTATTAGAGCACAGCTGAGAGCAGCACCTCCTCCAGGAAGGATAGGCGATGCCTCCTCTGGGAAGGACAGGGACACCTCCCCCGGGGAGGACGGGGGAGGGGGCCATCACGGAAGCAGTCCCGGAGGGATGCACGGCTTCCTTCAGAGTGAGCCCCTCCTCTTCTTCCGGACAGGGTCGTGCTCATGCTCCCCAGTGGAGACAGGAGACTGACGGGACAGCAGTGCCCCTCGCGCAGCCGGAGCTGGGATGGGGAGCTCGTTCCAGAGCCTGGCGGGAGCAGAAAGGCCCCTTCCGCATGGGATCAGGAGCTGGGGGTGGGCGGGAAGGCTCCACACGGCCCGTCTCTCCAGAAACAGGAGAGCTTCCTGCGTATCCTCCTGCTGCAACAGCCAAAGGTCCCTGGAGAGTGAAAGCCCGGACGCTTGGAGCGTCCTCCTGAATCACGAGTGAGAAACGAAGGACGCGGACAGGCTTCAAAGGTCTCTGGGGCCTTCGGGGCTTCCAGCTTCAACGCACACTCTCTCTTTTGTAGTTTTACTGCAATGATAATTAATAATAATTAATAATTAATACCACAGCACGAGCAGCTCACCTTCTGATTTCTGTCCCCCGTCCCTCCCGCGCGACCCCCGACTGCCGTCCCCGTCCCTCCTGTGCGACTTCGGCCACTTCCGGCTTTATTTGCCACTTTATTTAGTGGTGCCTGACCTTTTCCTTTCCTTTTTCTTTTTTCTTTTTTTTTAAGCAAATGAATAGTAACATAGTGACGCGCACTGTAAAGTTCCCTTTGGGCAGCTCGCGTGAGAGCGTGGTTCCTAGAAAATATCCTTTCCCTCGCCCATCATTTATTTACTTTTTCTCAAGTCAGAAAAAAGCGTGAATTTCCCAATTCCTGAACGTGTCTCGCTTCTGTTTCTCCGTTTCAAGGATAAGCAACAGCCAAGGGGCTCCCCGGTGCCCGGACGGGGCTCCGTCCTGGGGCGGCGGCGGCGGCGCAAACGACCGTCTTATCAAGGCCGTTGCCACAGCTTCCCCGCTTGGGCCCGGCCGCTTGGCGAGAGCTGCCCTCACTTGAGAACAAAGGAGACCCCGCGGGTCACATGTAGGGATGAGGAGGTGCCGGGATGCCGGGAACAATCGTTTACTCCCCGCGCACCGGCATCTACAGGACCAAGGGGGTCTGTCACCAGGCAGAGTCTTCTAGAACGGACGCTCGGTTCTGAGAGTCCACTTTGGAACACCTGGAAGCTATAAGATAGCAGCGTCCCCTGCCCGGGCGGTGGTGACTCCACGGCCCCCATGCGGCCTGTTGAATCAGCGTGGTCCGCAGGGCTCGGCTCGGGCCGCGGGCCCCTGAACGCGAGAGTGAACGTGCCTCCTTCTCGTCCACCTCCCGGCTTGTGAGCGCAGGGTGGGGAAGCAAGGCTTCCAGCCGGAGAACACGGGAGGTCGTGGGCACCTCCGGGTGGTGCTCGTTGCGGGCCCCCAGCGCTGCGGCTCCTGATGGCTTAGATCTGGGCTGGGCGGCTCAGGGGCCCAAAAGCGCAGGGGCCTCGTGTCGCGCTTGCGGAGCCCACAGGTGCGGGGTGAGGGTGTCGGCGGGGCCCGGGCGAGGAGGCCTCCTGCGCCTCTCGGTGCTGCCACCACGTGGGTTCTCTGGAGCCACGTCCCCTCGGCCATCTCCCCCATGGGCCGCCCCTGTCCTCCGCCTTTATGTGGACACCACTCAGATCAGATTAGGCCCACCCCGATGACCTCATTTCCCCTGGATCCCCGCTGCAAGGATCCTGTTTCCAAATGCGGTGGCACCAGCAGGAGCCACGTGCCTTCTTGGAGGGACACCGTTCGGCCCCGAGTGGACGGCTTCAGCTCGGCGGTTACGGAAGGCTCGGGAGCGCTGGTCTGTCCCGTTCTTGTGACCTGCCTCTCTGGGGGGGTTCGTTTCCGTACTGCTCTGCCTTTAAAAAGTCGCTGGCCTCCATGGGAAGGTAAAATTTCACCGTGGAAGTTCCGCCTCTGAGCTCACCGTCGTGGGCTTTTCGTGCTCTTCCCTCCAACTGGAACCAGCATTGCTTCTGTTCAGGAAAATGTTTCGTCCCATCTGAGACACTGTTCTATCATTGTTCATAGCTCTACATGTCTGATAATATTTGAAATCGGTACGTTAATGCGGGTTTACATACATAACATCCCCCCAATTTTCCTCAGATACTTTCGCCTTTGTGGGGCGTGGGAGGAGGACTGCCTGGTCTGGTTATTGCTAACGGCGGGGCAGACCCGGGGCACCAGGGCTCCAGCCCCTGGGATCTCTGCTCGCTCTCCGGGCCTCGTCTGCTCGCGAGAGCGGCTGCAGAGAAGGGCACCTGCTCCCAGGCCTTCCCAAACGGCAGGCCCACGTGCGGTCTCCTCCTCAGACCGCACCGGTCTGGTGGCATCTTGTCCACGTACAAGTGACCCCGGTTCACTTCTGACCGTCACTACCTGGGGTTCACGCAGACCCCGTGGGTCAGGGGCTCTGTCCCACAAGACCGGCCCCCACCTCAGATGCCAGCCACAAGTCTGCGCTCCCCTCCTTCTGCCCAGCTGACTGTGATCCGGGCATTCTCGGCACCTGCGGGAGCAGCTCCCAGGCTCTGGGTCACGGTTTCCTTACGAGATGACCTGTTTACTACAGAGGCTGCTCCTCAGGAACCCCAGAGGGAGGAGATGCACAGAGCCAGGGATGGGGGTGCCCTCAGAGCTCCTGTGCTCTCTCCAGGTGCCCCGGCCCCCCGGCACCCCCATGCGCTCGCCGACCCGGAAGCTCTCTGAACTGGGGTTAGAGAGAGAGAGCGAGGGTGAGCAGGAGGGGCAGAGATCTCCCACAGACTCCACACCGAGCACGGGGTCTGCTGCAGGATTTGATCTCATGACCCTGAGATCGTGGCCTGAGCTGAAACCGGGAGCTGGAGACTCCACTGACTAAGCCTCCCAAGGGCCCCCACTCTGGGCTCTTTATGGAGGTTCTGTTCTAATGGCATGATTCATTGAATCATTGGCTATTGGTAATTAATTCGATCTCTGTCTCTCCCTGATCCCACCCCAACCCTGGAGTGGTGGGGGTTGAGACCGGACGTTCAAGGGTTCTGATCAAGGTGTGGTCTTCCTGGTGACCCGCTCTATCCTAAAGCCGTGCAGGGGTCCCCAAGGTCACCTTATGAGAACAGAGATGCCCTTGTCCCGCCTGCACTCAGGGAATCTGAGGGTTTCCAGCTCCGTGTCTGGTAAGAGGGACAGAGATCCAGTATCTTCCCGCGATGCCGAGTGGCCGTCACCGCTCGGAGGGCTGGTGTGAGAACGTGCGTGTTTGCTCCGGGTTCCCACGGGGACCGTCCTCAGGAGGCGAACCCCGTGACTGGCACAGAGAAGGACAGGAGGCAGCGGCGGTTTCCCTCCCGAGGAGTGGTGTGGGGCCGCGGGGGACGCCGAGCGCGTGCAGTCCGGCTCCCCCGTCCCCTCGCCGGGGCTTCTAATGCTCTGTCAAGGGCCGAGGACGGGCCAACGACTAGATTTAACGGCCCGATGCTCCGGCCTGGATGTCGGGGTAGCTGTGTTCTCCAGGTGGACCGGTTTTCCACGGACGAGCCTTGCCACGTCGGCCGGCCTGCGGCCCTCATGCCTTTCGGAGGCCCCGGTCACCAAACGGGGGAGGGCGCGGCTTTCTTCCTCGGCTCCGTGTTCGCGCCCCTTCGTGGGTTTTGGGTCCTCCCTTGTGAGGTGCTCACTCTACGCTGGGGTCTGCGGCTGCCCACTGCCCCTCGCTCCACGCAGGGCTGGAGCCGCCGCGGACGATGCCCCTTGGTCAGGACACCCGGTTCTGGGGGAGGAGCAGGCCATCGGTCGGTGTGTCACAGGTTTGGGGCCTTGCTCCTAAAGCAGCAAATGTTTAAACTAGTTTTTCCTTCCAAAACACCAGTCTTTTCTTCCCCTAATAAACGTCGGTCATTCTAACTCACTCTCTTTTTCTTGGTTTTCACTTCGATCCTCCCCTCACAGGCTTTGCTGTTGGGCGGTGCCGTTTCCGCGGGTCCCCGGTTCCTTGCCTGTTTTCCGCTCTCTCGTCTGACCGGCTGTTCCCAGCATCTGGGACAGGAGGGGGCTCAGGGGGTCCTGGAGCTGCTTCACCCTGAAGCCCCTCCCTTCACTTCACGTCTAAGTTTTCCACTTCTTAAGTCTTCTTTCTTTCTCCTCCTTCTTTCTCTCTCGAACAAGTTTTTCACCTGTTTTTGTTCACGTAGGTTTTTCAGGATCCTCTCCTTCAAAGTAGTGTACAGCGTAACCTGATCCCACAGATTTCAGGGAAAAAATCAAGTAATGACAGGTGTTTTCATGGGGTTTTTAGCCAGAGAAGCATCGAGAGAGTTTTAATCTGACCAGGAGAGTAGCAGCTGGGTGGGGACACCAGCTGGTACCCTGGGGACTCTATCACGGGGAGGAGTTAGCACTTGGTCCCATTGGCTGGTGGGATGGATATCTGGCACGGGAAGGAAGGAAGGAAGGATCTCCAGTTCACGTGGACTCTTTCATGTTTTTGTGATACACTGGTTATTTCTGAAAATGTTCTCTGCTAGAAGCTCAAATTGGATATGTTCTTTGTTTGCACTTTTCAAATAGAAGTGAAGCCTCGAATTTTATGACTATAGGAAAGTTAGAGCTTTTTAATGCTGCTTTGAATATAACCAACTCAGAAATGCTGCAGATCTCTTGTGTCTGAGTGAAACCACAACACCATGGGAGGTTTTCATCCTGATCGCGGCCACGACAACCTCCTCCTGACTTCACGGGTGCTGTCACGTCTGACTCTCTTGGCAAGTTTCCTACATGCCAGACATCCCTAGTAATTAGGACATCCCTAGGCTGTTAGGACAACCCTAGCGGTTAGTTCATCTTTAGTGGTTAGGACATCCGTGTGTGGTTAAGGTATCCCTGGGTGATTTGGATGTCCTAGCTTGTTGAGATATCCCTGGTGGTTAGGACATTCTAGATGGTTAGGACATCCCTGGTGGTTAGGCCATCCGTAGGGGGTTAGGACATCCCTAGGTAGTTAGGGTATCCCTAGGGGGTTAGGATATCCCTAAGGGGTTAGGACATCTCTAGGGGGTTAGGACATCCCAGGTGGTTAGGACATCCCTGGTAGTTAGAACATCCCGGGTGGTGAGGACATCCCTGGTGGTTAGGACATCCCAGGCGGTGAGAACACCATAGGACATCATCCCTGGTAGTTAGGACATACCTAGGTGGTTGAGACATCCCAGATGGTTATGACATCATAGGCAGTGAGGACATCCCAGGCGGTTAGGACTCATGGTAATTAGGACACCCCAGGTGGTTATCTTGTATTGGATTTATTTTCTCTGTGACAATGGAATTCTGGCTTTTGGGCTGTGATCACGCATGATGTCCCTGTTGTTCACAGGAACAACATTATTTGTTTTTTTGAAGAAATGCACCCCACAGCCTTGGCTTCAAAATGGTATTTTTTAAAAGTGTCGTTGACTAACACATCTAAGAAGTTTTAGGGAAGCACCAGAACCACTGCGAAACCGTGGGGTTAACCAAAGCGGAGGCCACGTGCATGATCATAGGCCATGCCAGGGTTCAAGTGGTGGTGAGGGTCTGTGTGTTTGGATCACAACTTTCTCGCTCATGTTTCTGACCCCGTTTCCTCACCTCTGACACCCAGAGTCTGACCAGGAATGGCAGCTCACATCGAGTCCTGGGAACCCCAGATGCCATTGACCTGGGGCCGGAGTGGGACAGAGCCAGGCAGCTGCGGAAGGCCCCACAGACTCTCTGCATCTGCTCCTTCCCACTCCTCTCGAAGTTTAATGAACACCGGCCTTTCGTGTTTTACTTGCTGAAAGAGTGCCGTGTGAGGTCATTACCGAGCTCCTGTTCGTTGTTTCCAGCGGGACCAGCGGATGAGCCGGCGTCTCCGGGTCCTTGACTCCTGCAGGGTTCGTCTCGTGTCCATGAGGGTGTGGGTCTCTGGGCTGGACTGGGAGCAGATCTGGGAGCGTCTTGTGGTACCGGGGGAGCCACCGGGCAGTGGCCAACCCCCAGCAATTGGCTGCCCCACCCCCCAGCTCCGAGTTCTCTACCTGTGGCCTGGCTCCTTCACCTGGGTGGGGCTGTTCCCGGACCTTGGACCTGGGTGCATCTGGTTGAGGGAGAGGTGGGGGGAGAAATCCCCGAGCACCCATGCATGGTGGTCTGCTGTCACCCACGTCGCCCCTCCTGAAAGCATCAACACCCGGGTGTGGGCCCCGCAGGCTCAGTGCTCAAGACACAGGTGACTGTGGCAGGTGTCACGGGGTGGGAACCAGACAGAGCCAGCCAGATAAATGCGGTAGGTTGAGGAGAAGAAAGACGAGCAGACACGTTAACACCGTGGCAGCGGGGGTCCTGGGGGGCAGGGGGACTGCCTTTCTGGAAGGAGATGCAGAGGGCACTCAGGAGGGGCTCACAGCTGAGAGGGTGCTGGACCGGCGGGGGCCCAGGCTTCTCCAGGCACCGGGGGCTGGGACGGCCAGCAGGGTGCCTCCGGCAGGGAGCCCACGTGTGCTGAGGAGTCCGGCCATGCCAGCTTCCTGCCCCGGGTCCCGGAAGTTTGGGCCTGACCCTGTGAGCGACTGGAGTGACCAGTGAGTTCTGTGCAGGGAATTCTACGAACGTTCCGTTTCCAAAACCCTGTCTTCGGGGTGAACAGGAAAGCACGGAGTTGGAGGAGGAGAGCTGTGGGGGGCCCTCGTGGGGGGCCAGTGACCCCGGGGGCACAGCTGCGAGCCTGGGCCGGCCCTACTCGGGAGCTGTGGACAGTCGGATGGGGGGAGCACTTGCGGGTGAAAGTGGCCGGCTTCCACGGCCCGTTGGGACTGGGAAAGGGTCGAGTTCAGGCGCGGGCGTTGTTTGTCACGCAGTGTAACTTGGCCCGTGCTCTTGGACGCGGGGGCTGGGTAGGGACTCAGAACCGGCCACCACGGTCGTGGTTTGTGGAGTGCCCTGCCCCTCACACAGGTCCCATGGAAGACCAGCCCATCTGTGTGGAAAACACCCCCGCTGTCCACCCAGGACTGCATCCACGGCAGGGGGACGGGAGGTGTGTCCCGCCCGGCGCAGCGTGCGTCCGAGTAGGCCGTGCGTTCTGGGGTTGCGAGCACTGGGGCAGAGCCCGAGGGAGGCGGGCTTATCAGCAGAGGCGGTGGCCCTCTGTGCGACTTCCTGTGGTCACTTCCCGGCCGTGCTCGTGTCTGTCGTCCACACACCTGCTACCACAAAGGGCTTCTCGGTTGATTCTTTCCTGGTTGCTTTGTTTTCGCTCGCTCGCGTGTAAGAACTGTGAATGTCAGGTCGCCTGTGTTTGTGAGCTTGTTAGCAAGAGAGCGATGGGAGGAATTCGGGTCCGTACTGAGATGCGGGCGAGGCTTCACCTTGAGTCGGGGGTCGTGCGCGACACCGTCCCGCCGCACCCCATCCTGTAACCGCTCACCCTTCTCAGGGTGCTTCCCGTCTTCATGGGTCACAGACCCGTCGGCAGAGCGCGCTCATCAGACCGGCCACTTCCCCTCCGAGCTGTGGACACGGGAATTCCGTGATCCCCGGCATCTTACTCACAAGTTAGTATTTTGAGATGCATCAATAGCAAAGACGTGGATTCTGCAGTTCTTCCTGAAAGGACACTGCTGTGTCCCCGTGCAGTGCTTTCTGCACCTCGACCCACCGGCTGTCATCTCTCAGGGTGTGCTGGGTGGGCGGCTCTGCCTCTCCGGGGTGGTGCGTCCTCTTCTGGGCTGCGGAAGCGCCGGGCCTGTGTGACGCCGGGCTGCGCTGGGCTGGACGTGTCTTTCCTTCTGCCAGCAAGGCAGACCCCCCCTGCACCTGGGGGGGGCACAGTCACAGCAGACCCTGTCCCCCAGACTGTGGGAGGTGGGCACGTAGCTTCCAAGCCACTCAGCTACCACCGGCTACGTGAGCATCAGCCCGTGGTGCCCAGACCCCACCCAAGCCTCGTGTTCTTGCTCTGTTCCTGCTCTGTGTTTTGGGAGACCCTGTTGGTTCTTGAGAACCTACCGTGTGTAACGCTTGTTGAAGGACACGGTGGAAAGCCGCTCAGGTAGACAGTCGGAGGACTGTCGAGGCTGCTGACCCTCTAGTCCCTCGGGGCCTTCCCAGCCCTGGCCACCAGCACGGGGCCCCTCCCCAGCATGGTCTCCCATTATCCATCTGTCACATTTGCCTTAGCCTCTGTGGGGCTCCCTGAGGCCAGGAGCCATGTCCTGGTTCTCCTGCCTCGCCAGGGCCCGGGATGACGCGTCTGTCCTAGCCGCACGGAGATGCCGGGGCACGGCAGGGAGATGAAGGCTGCCGGCCACCTGGGCCGTGGGCCGCTCGGGTGCTCAGTCCAGGTCACATCACCACACCCTTTTCAAGGGCCGCTGGCTGTCTTTTGGCAGCTGAGAAGCATACGCACGTGTCTCACTAGAAGTCCTCAAACCACGGGGCGGCGAGCGGGTGCTTCTGTCGGGAGGACTGTCGGTGCAGCCGGCTGTCCTTCCCGCTGACCTGCTTCTCGGGTGAGCTGACTCGTGGTTCGCCCAGACTGACCGGTCGGTGACGTCAGAGCTCCCCATCCAGGCTCCACGGGCAGGGGTGCGTGAACGCCGCACGGCGGCAGGAGGTCTGGCGTCCATCACCGCCCGGTTCGGCTGGGGGTCACTTAGGCATTTGGCAGAGGATGAAAATAGCCCTTTGACCTCAAGGAGCAGGCAAACCCTGCTGGGGCTGAGCAATCAGCCGTTCTGTTTCGAGGTGGGGGTTGCACCTGCCAGATACAAAACCCCAGCGCCTTGCTGTGCGTGAGTGTGAGTGTGTGTGCACGTGCGTGTGTGAAATTGGGAAGCCAAGCCTTCTCACTAACTTCGAGATAGGCTCATGTTAAGGACAGGCATACCCTCTGATCGCAGTGAGAGAAACTCAGCGCTCACTCCTGTAGCCTCGGAAACGCTCCGACCCACTGGGGCAAACCCCAGGCCAGTGGGCTGGATCTTGGGGAAGAGCCACTCTGCTCTCCCCAGCACGGGGGATTGAGGGGTAGACAGAGTCTGTGCGTTGGAAAGGTTTTACTTGAGTTAGGTCAAAGTACAGAAGTTTTTAAAAAATTGTTAAGAAATGTTAGTCACCCCAAAAACAAAAATAAAAATCCCCAAAACACACACGTCCCCAAGGAGAAGTGTGGGAGGTGTCCCCAGGAACCCGAGCGCGTGCTGGGCCAAGAGTGTGGCCACAGAAGGAACTAGGGCTCGGTTTTCCGCGGGGATGAGCGTACTGAAAATCTGTCCATCGGTACTGAGTCGCGAGAAGACGGCTGTGGCTTCGGCAGCTGGGCCTCCGCTCGCCACAGCGGCTCTATGCTTTCCCATCCCTTATTAGGGATGAACATAGTGGAGAACGGAGCCCTTTGCACTGACGCCTGGTAAAGAGGGTGGGTCCCGGTTAGCAGGGGACGCTCAGGGTTAGTGGAATCGGGTGCTCGGGGCTCTGGCTGTGGCTGCTGTGATCCGCTCTCCGCGGTGCTGAAGACGCTGCCCAGGCTCTCCGGCGTGGAGGCTCTGTCTCCCGCTGCCCGGCCGCTGGGACCAGACCAGACGGCAGCTTGTGCACAGCGGGCATTTGCTCTCACGTTCTGGAGGCCAGCAGTGGAGATCGGGGTGCAGCAGGGTCCGGCAGGGGTCACGAACACAGCTGCTTGGCAGCAGGGAGTGCCCCGGGTCTCTCATAAGGGCACTGGCCCCCTGATGACAGCCGCCCCGCACGATCAAGGCCCCAAGACCTTGCCTCCTATGACCTCAGCCTTGAGGGTTAGGACAGCAGCATGCTTTGGGGGGCCCCAACCTTCAGACCACCCTCAGGTCCAGGGCCGTGGGTCGTCTCTTTCTTCCTGTTTGGGAACGTATCCTGAGCGGTGCCTGCCGCAGTGCTCAGTAAGTCTGAGTTGTGACAGTCTTCACTGTCCCCGTGCCGCCAGAGCCAGGTGCCACCTGGGACCAGACGCGCGGGCGCTAATCTTTGGAGATGCGCACCGATGGGCTTGACTGATCTCTGCTCACCACAGCCCCTCGGGGACGACAGAGCTGGGGGCCAAGGGTGTCGGGTTCACACCAGGCCCGGCTGAGGCTGGCCTCAGTCTTCTGCGCAGGAGGCGTGCCGTGGGGCTGTAAGGGTTCAGAGCCACGAGGAGCGTGTCGTCCCACCACAGGGTGAGCTGTAAGGTGAGGGGAGGTGAGGTGAAGGAGGGCCTGCGCTGTCACACCGTGTGGGCTGGTGATGGGCCACACCGTCCTGTCAAGCGTCTGCAGCCCCCGGACCAGTAGAAACCAAGACTGGCCCCCAGGGAGTCCCTCAGTCTGCCCTGAGCGGCCGGAGCCAAGCGGGTGTGCGTTCTAGGCCCACAGCCCGGGGCGGGGGAGAGGCCACTGGCCTCCTCCGTGCTTCATTCTGCCTCCCCGGGGACCGCACGAGACCCCCCGCTTGGGTCTCACGACTGTCTCCAAAACAGAGGTTGGCAGATTCTGTCCCACAAACTAGCCTCCTGTTTCTGCAAATAAAGCTTTACTGGAAATAGGGTTACCAGATGGATCGGTTTCCAGCACGGCCATAACAGATGCCAGACCGGGGGCCTCCACGGGAGGGATCCGTTTTTCTCCCGCCCGGAGGCCGCCGGTCCAAAGTCAAGGTGTTGGCGGGCTGGGCCTCTCATGAGGCTTCTTCCCCTGGTATGTGTGTCCTCTGTGCTCTCGCGGGGTCTTCCCTCTGTGGGCAAAGACCTGGCATGTTTGCGTGTGTCCACGTCTCGTCTTCTGCTGAGGACGGCAGCCGGACTGGACGGGGGCCCACCCTCCCCTTCCTCGCCTCCCCGGAGACCCGTCCAAGTATAGTCAAGGCCTGGTGCACTGGGGCTTAGGGCTTCAGCATATGAATTTTGGGTTGGTCGGGGACACAGTTCAGCCCGTAACACCAGACTTAGCAAATAAAAACACAGGACACCCATTAAACTGAATTTCAGTTCAGATAAACAGCTAGTTATGCATAGAATTACTTACCTTAAAAAATTATTTGTTACTCATATGAAATTGTGATTTATCTGGAAATGTCGCTCCGTCTTACAGCCCCGATTGGAACATAGTCCATCCCTCACGCATCTTTTGCCTCTGCCTGTTTTCATGCTGCAGTGGCTAAGCCAAGTAGCAGAGGCTAACCCCAATTCCTCCGAAATCCACATGAAAAATTAGCCAGCACCCTGGCAAGCACAAATATGGGACTTAGGCGACTTCCAAGAACCAGGGAGCAAACTCAGTGCGGAACCGACCATCACACACCAGATGTGCAGCATCGAGTGTGTGTTGACGTAAAGCATCCAGAGGCCCAGCACTGTAGGCTCTGGCGTGGGGGTGGGGAATCTCACTCTCTCCGTTTGGAGTACACGTCCCCCTGTCCTTGTGCGCGCATCTATCTCCTAATGTCTGTCCTTGGTGTTGAGCAACATCATTAGTTGAGTTTCTCACTGTCCGGTCCCGGGTTAGAAGCGTTCTGTCTGCTGGTGACAATGGCAGTTTCTCTCCCCATCACATGCCGTTTCCACCGAAGGCGTCTGTTCAGGCTTGTTTTCTGTGACGATGACGGTGGCGTGGATTCCGGCCAGATCCATCCGACACCTGCTGCGTCCTGACAAAGTAAATACAGGCATTTAAAACCTGAGAAGCCAAAGGGTGTCCAGAAATTGGAGGAAATTTAGAGAAGCCAAGAAATAGTGAGAAGCTGGAGGATATATTTGCCAGAAAAGTGTAAATGAGCTGAGCGCGTTCGCCTTGGCAAAGGGGTGACTCTGGTGGGGACAGCCACCACCAAGAATTCCAAGTGTGGCGATCCCAAGGACAGAGAATTACTTCAGGGTTGCAGAGTGAATTTAATTACCATGAGAGAGAGGAGCTGAGTCCCCAGATGTCAGTGGAGGAAGTCGTCCGTGGCGAGCTGGGTCCAGCGGAGGGGAAGAGGGAGGCGAGACCAGCTACTGCCTCCCCTGCGAGGCGCAGCAGGAAGTGGGGTCAGGAGGAGGAAGGAGGGCGTTTGCCCTGTTGAGAGTACGTCTACCCTCCAGCAGTCCTCAGGGCCCGCGGTGACTGTCTGGAGCTCCTTGGGGACTGCCCTAGACTTGGAGAGAGTCTCGTCACCCCCACCTGTCTCCATCCCTAGTCCCCGTCCAGAATCTGTTTCTGCCGTAATCCTAAGGACACTGGCCGGGCAGGGTTTGGGAACCTCGTCAGGAACCTGAGAAGTCACGATGCCACGAGAGGTCGTGGGTCCACTCCATCCCCCGATAACGGAGTGTGTGCCCAGAGCAGACCCCAGAGCACGTCCCCCAGACAGACCCGCTAATTCTAGAAGAAGAAGAAGGGGCGTGGGAACGGCTGGGGCAGGTGTGCGGGGCACACGTCCCCACCTGGTGCCTCGGCCCAGCTCTCGGGGGGGTCGGGCAGCGCAGTGACCCTCCTGCACAGAAGCCACCGGAGAGCCACGCACACCGGGCTCTGCCCCACAGACGTGGCCCCAGCGGTCTCTCTTGACCAAACGACCGGCGTCTCAAGCAGCCGGCGATCCTGGAGTGCGAGGCAGAGGACAGACTTACTGAGACATGATGGACGCATGCATGTGTGACACTGTCGTGTGCGCCGTCCCGTGACGTGTGCACGCTGTGAGGAGACCCCCAGAACCTAGCCTACTGCACACCCATTGCCTCAGGGAAAACCCCCAGTTAGGGGTCCCTCGAGACGCCCGCCTGGCTGAGGGACAGGCCACTGCCTGGGGCCAGCCCTTTACGCCCCTGCGGGCTGGGCTCGTGATTAGTGTTCACGTGGTTTAACGTGAACTTACACAGAATTGGGGCAGCTAATACAGAAATGAGAAAAAAAACACTGTTATGGGGCATTTTAAAACCAGACCTAGTCCCAGATGTGACCACACCCCTTCCAGAATTCCTTCTGCTGGCTCAGACCCGGACGCCTTCGCGGCGGCGTTCGCGGGCAGCCCCGGTCTTTCTCGTAGCCCAGTAATGAGACCTAGACCTGGGTGCCCCGGAGTCAGTCCCTCCCCACTCCACAGAGCCCTTGCCCATCCCCAGCGTAGTCACCAGGGCGCTGAGTCCACCGGACCCGGAGAGCGTGTCTTGCCTCCCTTGACTAGAGAAGGGCCTCTTTGTTTGACGTCCTCCTCGGGAAGATCAGCATCAGCTGTCCATAACCAGCACGACCCTTTTCTTCTGGAACGAGCTACGCTTGTCAGAACGTGCCTGTGTTCATTTGCGAATGCATTCCTCTGTGATTTTAAAGCTACGAATGCATTTCAAGAAGCACCGTCCTGCCCTTCAGCATAGTGTTTGTTAACATTACTAATCTGATTTAAGCGAAAATTGTCCTTTACTTTGCTTCCCATATAGACACACTTGCTCCCCTTGAAAACGGAAGGTTTTGCCAAATGCTGTTTTCCGTTCCTGCAAAGACGCTGGGGCTGTTGGATACGGAGTCGTGGAAGTGCGCCGTGGGTGGTGACACCCGGTTATCATCTGTATGATTAGTCTCACCTTGTAGCTGTGTCTCCGAAAATGCAATTAACAGTTTCATATTCAGCATAGCCAGCTTTTATCCCTGCTGCCTGCTGCGCAACATTTGCATCATAAAAAAACTAATTGGTAAACACAGTCTTGCCAGCTTCTCTGCGATCCACCCAATTCTCTCCCTGTTAATTGGCTCAGCTCCGACACACACGGGGTAGAATTTCAAAGGACGCCGCCGCCGATGGGGAAGCCTCGGAGCACTTGTGTTGCACAGGACCGACTCCAAGTAGGCTGAGGAAAATATCTTAAATTAATGCCGAACGCAGGCAACGCTTTGTCCAGGCGTTGCCACGGAAACCATTTTGTCGGCTAATCTGATGAGGGTGTGTGTGTTCGCTGGGATTTGTCCCCGATGACCTTCAGAGAGGAAGTGGGCAGCAGGCACCCTTCTGCCCTGGGCAGAGGCCGAGTGGCAGCCCCCGGAGCTCCCTTTGGGGTCCCCAGCCCCCCCCCGTTCTGCTTCTCTGTCCCCCGCCGCCGCCGCACGCATGGACGCAGCCCCCACGTGGGACCCTAGGGGAGCAGTGCTGTGAGGTCACACATCCCGCACGAGAAATCTGTGCTGGGGACGTGGCGCGGATCTGCCCGTCTCCGTGCAGAAACGTCATCGCCCGCTCCCCACCCCGCGCCTTCCGCCCAATCTCCTCCTCTCCACCTCCCCCTCCTGCGAACACTCAGAGCGGTCGCAGGGGGCCTCACAGAGAAGCATGTTCCTCTCTTGGAGAAAAATCACTGATCTCAGACCTGCTGGTTGTTGGCTTGAATACAAAAGTCTTGGAAGTGGTTGTTATTCCTAGAGTGAGGGGACTGCCTGCACACTCCGTGCACGGTTTCTGGGGAGGTTCGGCGTCCGGAAAGGCTATGTCCACGCCGCTCCGTCCAGCAGCCGCCCGTGAACCCGGGAGCACGGAGACCGAGCTTGTCCCGTGAGGCGACGGAGGTTTTATTAGGCAAGGACTATTTTTCCCTTCTTCTCTGCCCGCAGCTCTCCTCTCTCCCTCCACACCCTTTCCCTCCTTTTCCTCCTCCTGGGTCCTGGGCTCAGCACATTTTTGTCTTAATTACCAGGTTCTACTGAACAGATGTTTTTACCTTCATGTTTAACGTGACGGGGACTGTCAGACACGTGTAAAAGACAGACATCTTTGTGATTTGTTTTGAACTCCCATAAAGAGACGTTTGCTTAAGTACCACACACACACACAAAACACCTCACAAGTTGTCTGCTACTGGCAAAAAAACAGATCTTTTTAGTTAAAAATTAACAAAATGAACCACTAAGTCAAGAGAAGACGGCAATGTTTTCTCTGAAGTCAGATTCCAAATGTGTCTAAGGGGAGTGAAGGAGGAGGTTGGACCAGGAAGCAGGTGCGTGTCTGTGCCTGCCCCCAGCAGGTAAGAACAAAACGGAGTGTGAAATGGAGCCCGATCGTAGGCGATCTCCATATGGAGCGGACGGACATCCGACTCGAGAGTAAACGGGCTTCTGGGCCCGGCTCCTCTAGGGCGTGCCCTGCCCCTCCTCCAACCCTTGCGCTCAGGACTCGAGCCCCTGGTCCCATCAGGAGCCTGCCCTGTGCCACAAATCATCTGAGGGTACCTTGGGCTCATTTTATCAACAGGCTGGAAACGTGTTCATTTCGGATTTTAGGTTACAAACAAAACGAACAAAGCAAGCGACAGGCACGCAGACGGTGAAGCAATTAGCCCCAGCCCAGGACAGGACGGTGGTGCCTGGAGAAACCCGGCTTCCTGCTCAGGCTCCTTGGGCCTGTGGGCAGAGGACCGGTTCCCCCTGCTCTGGGCAAACCTCCCTTTGTAAAAACCCACTTTTCTCTGTGGGATTTGCAAGATAAGAGGGAAGGAAAAAGGGAAACAAATGACAGAGGAAGGAGGAGACTCCGGAGTTGGTGTCCTCCTATGAACTAGGAAATGAAAGTCAATTTTGAATTAAAGGAGACTTTGCATGAAAGACGACAGCCTTAAATCCTGGTTTGGGCCCCAAGGAGAAGCTAGAAGTAGAGGAAGTGGTGGTTGATGAGGGGGTGGCCCGCGGCCGGCCTCGTGGAAGGGAGGGCGGCGACTTGCCTCCTTTGCCGAGGGCGTGAGCGGCTGAGGAGGGAAGGCGTAGGGCGGGGACTAAAGGAGAAATCCGGGAACGAGGGTCTTCCTTCAAGGAGCTGTTCAGCGGATGAGACCCTCGATGAGCTGGAGAAAACGGGCCCCAGGTATGAGCGCTAGTACCCATTGCCCTGCTTTATGGCTAAGTTTTTGCCACAGGTTGGCTGCTGTCTGGTAGAGAGGCTCTGGGCGGGGGGGGGGGGGGGGCGCGGCAGACCCCGCTCTCCTTCCCGAGCATCGTGCCTTTGATCAGGGACTGAGCCGTGAGCACCCCAGAGGGGTCTTCTGATTCCTGCAGGCGTGTGCCCCTTCTGCATCGTGTGTGCGAGGACGGACGTCGGTAAGCCCGGCACGGTCTCTGGGAGGGAAACTGGGCACACAGACTGTTCTAGATCTCTGGTTGCTCAGATCGAACGCTTGCTGCCAAATCCCCAGTGTTGAAGTCCTAACTCCTGGTGTGATGATATTAGGAGATGGGGCCCTTAGGAGGTGATCAGGTCCCAAGGCTGGATTAGTGTCCCAGCGAAAGAGGAGGAGACACAAGGCCCTTCACTGTCCCCAGAATGAGGGGACGATGAGAAGATGGCCATCTGCCCACCAGGAAGGGGGCCTTACAAAGACCCGGCTTCCCACGTTCACAGGAGCGGGACGAATCTGCTGTGCAGCCCGTCGAGACTTTGGCCTCTGCTGCGGCTGGCGGCCAGGGAGGGAGCTGGCTGGGCCCGCACGGCGCGTGGGGATGGGGGCCCGCTGGCCCCACTTCAAGGTCACTACACTTGAGACACTTGAGAAAACTTCCTCTACTTTTGTGAATCTTCGTGATTCATCCAGGGACGTTTGTTACCCCTCACTTTAAGATCTTCTACTATGGACTCTGAAACACTGTAGCTTTTGAGAACTGGAAACAGTGTTGCCTCCGTCCCGCAAGCTTGCTGGGGTCTCGGCCTTCGGTCGCACGGCTGCAGAATCAGCGTCCCGGGGTCTGCGTGGGGAGGGAAATCTCTTCCCGCCACCTCGCCACGTATCCTGTGACTGCGTTTCTTGATTCGCGGAACCTCTCATTTGTTCATCACCCACTTAGCGGAATTCTTAAACATCTGCTTCGTGGAAAGTGCATATGAAACTCTATGAAAAGTACGTGAATAAGTGAGCCGTGGGCCCTGCCCCCTGTGTACCTACCATCTACCGCAGAAGACAGACATAGGACTGACTTTCATTATAATCTTGAATTCATCCACAAGCAATAAAAAGCTTTTATTCTTTGTCCCAAATTTGGTCTGAAGTCCTTGGTAAATCATTTCACTTAACGTTATATCCACCAAGTTAATGGCAGGATTTCCTTTTTTAAGGCTAAGTAATACTCCGTGTGTACAAAGGGCGCATTTTCTTTATCTGTCGGTTCACAGACAGGCACTTAGCTCGTTTCCCGCATTGCCTGCCGTGACCAGTGTTACAGAGAACATGGGGACCAGGCACCCCCTTGAGCTACCAATCTTGTTTCCTTTGGGTACATACCCAGAAGTGGGATTGCCTCCGTCCCATTTCCCATCATGGCTGTACCAATTTACATTTCCACCACCAACATGCAAGGTTCCTTTTCCTTCACATCCTCATCACGATAAACCTGGGGAAAATACGATGATCCCTGCACATCCCCTCATTTTCTCCTAACGCTCTGTGGAACTTCTCTGTGAGAAGCTCCCTGGTAGATGGAGAACAGTGGTCCGTGCCCACGGCTGGCCCCAGCCTGGCCGGCGGCACTGTCCTCTCTCTGCAAGGTGAGACCCAAGCGACAACGCGGACAGACTGCGAAGGGTGGTTCCTGCCTCCATTTTCCTTCGGTGCCCTGTCCTTTCATTGCTGTCTTTGCTATGTCTCCTCACGAACCCAAGCACTGCTCCGCTCTTACCGAATTTGTGCACTTTTCCGTTGCTGAGTGAGATTCCTCTGGCTTCGATAACAATAGGATTGTTGCGAGTTTCTTTTAAACACGTGCTCCCTCTTCTGGTTGGTTGGGTGCTCCAGACTGGAGTGGAACCGAGCAGGGAACGTCTTTGACTTAGGACACTGGTATCTTAAGAACTCTTTGCAATAAAGGGTTGCAAAGCAGAGGTGACGGAGAAGAGACTTCTACTAGAGACTGGCCAGGTTCTTTGCCGAACCCGCCTTCCTGTGCTTCATGGAGAAGCAGAGGCCCACGTGGAAAATTGTTTACCTCGGAGGCACATTGTTTCCGAGTGATGACATGCGGTGGGATTTCGTCTGGGGAGACGCCATGGGGACACCATAGTGATCACCGTTCGGTCATTTTCAAGAATGCCATGGCCGTCACACGCCATGGTCTCATCGGTGTTCGTAAATTGGTGCACCTCTTCAATTATCTGTGTCTTGAAGTGATGTTCACTCAAGCAGCAGGTGTTTTTAAAGTGGGGATACCCTTTCCCTTTGCAGCCAGCCGGGGCCATCGGGAACGGGGTGACAGCCCTTGTCTGAGCAGCATCTTAGGCCTTCAACGTGGCACCAAAGAGCACCTTGCCAACATCTGAAATGAGGAATACCCTCGTGTTCTTTCTACCACACTTACGGCAGCAGAGAAATAAGCAATTAAGCAATACTTTTTGAAAATAGACTTCAGTTTAAAGTGTATAAACCTCTCAGATTGGCGCTTGCATAGATGTGTTACGATATCCTAAAAATACATTGATTTGGAATGACTTTTACCTAACTGATGCTAAATAAAAGAGGCACAATTTCCCTAAAGCTTGGATTTTCACTGTCTATGATGCTCACAGTTCAAGTGATGCGTGATGGTCACTGTGAGATGGAATTAGCTCCTGGACTGGCGGGACGTAGCTTCGTGGACTCGAGGGCTCGTCCATGCAGGCTCAGCCCTGCATCCCCCACCTGAACTACTGGCCTTGGGACTCCTACTTGTTCAAAGACAGAAAAGGTGTCGTGCGGGCAGCTGGCGGGGAAACGCGCAGCTGCTAATTAGACTGCAGAGTGTTGGTGTGTCTGTGGACCCGTGCGGGGCTCCCCTGAACACAGGGTTGGGACCGAGCTGCCGGGTGGGGCCGTGACACCCTCTCCTGGTCTCGCAGGGGAGGCGGGCATCCTTCTCACGCCCTGCGGAGTCTTCACCGTGTGGCCTGCCGGTGATACCACGTGCGCGAGGCAAAAGGCGTGAGGTACCCGCCGGGACCTCCCAGCGGCGCCTGGGCTCGGAGACACAGAGGCAAACAGGAGGTTCCTCATAGAGGCACGGGGTGTGGGAAGTGGAGGGCAGGGGAGGGCCTGGAGCCCACAGGCATCGAGCCGTCTTAAAGGACAGGTGAGAGTGTGTGGGGTGGCCCGGAAGGGAGAGGGTGTCCCCTAGGCAGGGCCAGCTGGGGCAGAAGGCAAGGCCAGACCAGGGCCTGGCACGTCCTGGACGTGGAGCCCATAAGTAAAGAACATGAGAGCCGAGGACGCGTCGGCTGTGTGGGGAGGGCGCCGAGCTCGTCCTTCCAACCCGGAAATTCAGAACCAACGCCGGGCGCCACCCCCTGCAGTCTTTTTTTTTTTTTTTTTTTTAAAGATTTATTCATTTATTTGACAGACAGAGATCACAAGTAGGCAGAGAGGCAGGCAGAGAGAGAGAGGAGGAAGCAGGCTCCCCGCTGAGCAGAGAGCCCGATGCGGGGTTCGATCCCAGGACCCTGGGATCATGACCCGAGATGAAGGTAGAGGCTTTAACCCACTAAGCCACCCAGGCGCCCCGCCCCCTGCAGTCTTAATGTGTGGTTTGATGGGAGCTCTCTGGGGCCTCTTGGTCAGCATAGTGAGGGCCGTCCCTGGGCGGACGCTGGATGGGGACGGATAGGACTCCCGGGGTGCATGGGGGCCGTGCCTCGGGGAGTGCTGGGGTCCTGAGCAAAAGGGCTTCCTGCCAGAAGTTAACAGTCTCCTGGCTTTCAGTGTGATGTGGGAGGACGGCTCATCTAAGGCCTGGGGTGCGGGGGGGCACATTGCTGACCGTTCGTGATCATGGCCTCATCATTGGACACTTTTTTATTTTCGATATTTTTAATGTGCCATGACTTCAAATCCATGTGCCAGCATCACGCATCCTGCTGAACTGACCGTGTCTGCATTTGAAATGAATCGTGGCCTTCCTGTGGGTAACAGCATGTCGTCGTCCTGAAGGACGGGGCCTGACCGGGCCCTGACTCGGGTGTGTGGTGGCCGTTCAGAGGGCAGACCGTGTGCCCTGCGCCCCTGAGATGCTCACCTCTAGGTTAGGTCGAAGCAGAATCAGTGATGAACGAAGGTGTTTTACGGTCCTGCTGGAGGGAATGGTTCTGGTGTCTCCAGGGCCCCATGGTGTGTGAGTCCCTCTGGTCGGTTCACGGCGCCCTGGGAGAGAACGTCGTGGGCCCCCTGCCTCCGCGGGGTGCCTGGGGCGGGCCGGCGGAAGAGCCCCTGGACAGCATGGGCGGGTCTGCGGGCCCCGGGGAGACTGTCCACGTGCCCAGTTTTGGAAGAAGGTTGGAAACGTGTGATACTCCAGGAACATCACAAACGTGCACTGCTCACGTTTATTTACTAGCGTATGTGCTAACCCGAAAAGTCAGTGTACGGTGAGGGCTGCACGTGCGGGGAAGAGAACACAGAGAACACAGAGAACGTCCGCAGGAGCGTCGTCTGGATTCCAGACTTTGTGAGCTGCCGGCCACATGCCGGGCTGCGTGCGAAGACAGTTGAGAGCGCGGCTCTGGCTCTGAAGCTCCCGCGGCCCACGGGGACACAGATCCGTGCTGCGGGGAGAGCGGTGGGTCGTTTTCCTTCTTTTAAAATGATTTCCTTTGTTTTTATGTGCAACTTGTAAAATACATAAAAATTTGTGGAAGACAAAAAGAATTCCACACACCCAGGTGACCCGGCCACGCGGAGCCCTCCTGGGAGCCGGGGTGTGTCCTTGGGGGGGCGACGGCCCACGCCCGACGGGACGGGCGCTCCTCGGTGGGGCTTCCCGCTCCCGCGCTCCCTTCAGAGAGAAACCAGAGCCATCCAGAGCGTCCCCAGAGTGCGGTCGGCAGAAGTCATGGCGGTGTCACCTAGGCTCACTGCTGTGTTCACTTCCTGGATGCACTCGGACCTCACGCGTGTGTGAGGTTCTGCCCGCTCACCTGCACACGCATCACACACGGGAGCAGCCCTCGTCCCCGGCGTCCCTCCCAGGCATCGCTCTCTATGCCTGACCCTGGGATCTATTCCTTCACCAGACGTAGGAGGCTCTTCTTGATTGGGGATATCAGCGGATTACAATAATCGTTTGTGTTCACTGACTTTCGGAAGCACCACACAGGGTGTCCAAGCCGCCTGTCATCCTGCTCATTCCCAGCTGCGAGGCTGTCCTCCCCCCATCCTCTGGCCTTGGCGTGGGCACAGGTGCCGCTGGAGAGGAAACCTCAGCGCAGGACATCTTCTGCCTTCCTGCGCCCTTCGTCCTACTCCGGCCCCGTTCCCCATCCCCCCACCAGGACCTGCCCCACCCCCGCATCCAGGGTCACCACAGGTCACTCGACTCCCAGTGGATTCATCCTGTCACGGGCTGAGTTGTGTGTCCCCGAATTCCTGTGTCCAAGTTCCAACTCCCGGTAGCTCAGGAGTGGATATATGCAGAGACGGAACCTTTGAAGGGGGGACCAGGTCAAAGTGAGGTCACGTGGGTGGCCCCAAACCAGGCTAACTCATGTCCTCCTTCGAAGAAGAGGAAATTTGGTCACACAGACACCAGGGACCAAGTGAAGATCCAGCGAGAGGTCCGCCGTCTACATGCCCAGGAGAGAGGCCTCGGGAGAAACGGCCCGGGACGGAGAGGAGTGTGTCGTGTAAGCCTCCCAGTCCACGGTCCTCTTCTCCTGGGGCCTGAGCCGCTCGTGCGCTTCCCAAACGACCGCCTGTGAGCGGCCCAGGCGGGGAGCCGTCTGCGTGTCACAGGTTTTCCTTGGATGTTCACCTGAGCGTAAAATATCAGAATCGCATGACGGTCCTTGAGTGCTCCCAGGCATGTGTCTTTGGGACTTGCGACTTCAGTGTTTCCTCTTGGGCGGCGGCGACCCCAGGGCGAAACACAGTGAGGCGACGTTTCTGCACCGGAGCCTCCCTGGGCCCGAGGAGACGCGTCCAGCCTTCCTCCTCTTGCTGAGGAGACCGGACCGGGGGGACCGGCTCGCGGCACCCTCAGCTCCGCACCAGAGCCGTGACTTCCTGGAGAGAGAGTCCGCGGACAACGACCGGGAAGGAGCGTCTGGAGAGGGAACGGGGAGGGTACCAGGTGCGTCAGACGGCGTGTGTCGGGGAGGCCGCGAGGCTGCAACGGCCGGAGGAAGCTGTGCGTCTGGACGTCAGGGCCGCGTTCAGGGCGCCCGAGGAAGCTGGCCAGTCCGATTCCGATGGCCACGGGGTTGGTGCTCAGGCCACCCCAAGCACGGGAGGACAGGGACTCGTGCTTTTCTTGGAGCAGTTTGTGGAAAGTGACACCTTCCTTGCCGTTGCCATTCATGCTGCCTAAGTGACCTGCAGGACGGGGCTGCTGGAGACGGTCGCCTCACGTGAACCACAACGTCGGTTCGTTTTCCTCCGGGCGTCCCGCGGACGGTGAGGCGAGCCCAGCTGGTGGCGGGGGGCGGAGGTGCCGGCCGGGAGACGGGCGCGGTGCCACAGGACGGCGTCTCAGCTGAGGCACAGAGAGGGGCCGTGGGAGCTCCGAGCAGCGAGCAGCTACCGTCAGACCTCGGAGAGGAGCCGGGAGCAGGATGCCCGAGAACGTGTGCCTGGGCCGCTGTCCCTCCGCCACCACCGCGACCTTCCGTCGAGCGCTCCGAGGAGGTTCAGACTCGGGTCCCACGGGAGACCGTCTCAGTCCCGGCGGGTTCCCTCATGTCTTTCGAGACAGAGACGAGGGCCCGACTTTACGGCCAGCTGGTTGCTGGGGCGGGTTCTCGCGACACACACCTGTACCCACAGTGCACTGGACCACATGCACCGAACACGGACCTTATGTGGCTCGGCACACGCATCCCGCGCGTGAGCACAGCCCGGTCGCCGCTGCCGCCCCCGAGCGGCTCCTTCCCGTCGGTCAGTGTTTCCGGGCTGGCCCAGTGGCCGTGCTCCGGGAGCTCCGGTCCCTTCCTTGCTCCCCGCCCCCACATCTTTGAACTCTCCAAAGGCAGCTTGAAAACCAGAGCGCCACTTCTAATCTCGTTTTCTGCGTCTGAAGTGGGTTTTATGAGCCCCCGCTCTTTTTTATTTTAGTCAGTGTTGGATTAGTGAATTCCAAACTAGCTTAGGCACACTGCTTAGTGACCTTTCTCTTCTCTGCATTTTTTAGAAGGAACCAACAAAAGACAACAATAGTAACCTTTCTATGTTCATTACCATAAGCTGCGCTGACCTTAAGTACGAGCCCGGCAGCCTCAGGTTCCGGCACCTCATGGCGGCCCGGACGCCAGACCCGTTTCCTCCCGTCGGAAATTCGGTGGCTCGTGGGGAGGAAGGGAAATCGCACGCGCTGTCGTGTCTGCTCTGGCTGTTCGTGTGACTGGAGGCGGTCCGTGCGCCCGGGGCGCGTCCTCCACTCCCAGGGGCTCCGGCCCAGCCGTCGCGTGCATCACCGGTGCTGCAGGAAGATGGGAGGAAGCATTTCAGGGAGAAATTGGGGGGAGTGGAGGCTAGCACTTCTCAAACCGTCTCTGGAAATGAACTCAGAGTCACAGGGGAGAAATTTACATTCACTGGCTTGAAGGACATGGTTTATGAAGCCTCTGGGAATCAGACATCATCATGAATTTTCTGATGATGAAAACAAATTTGGGGAGAGCAGAATGCAAGGGGATACGTATCTCACCCATAAGCTCGTAGTATCGTGTGATTTTGGAAATTAAACTGTCAGCAAAGTGATAGGATTTGCCCAATTCTGTTGTCTATGAGAAATATAACGTAAAGGGGCAGCCAACTCGGTGAAAACTCGGTCGATGTTTTTAATGATCTCTCCCCTGTGTTAATGGGGTGCTGTTCCCAGCAAGGAAATGCATGCAGGCCTTTACAGACATACAGATGTTGACTAACTTTGCACCTGCCGCTAAGAGAAACAGCCACTGGCCGTGGAGGCGAGGGCAGCACACCGAAGGACAGAAAGCCTGGGTTCCATTACGTGCTGTCCTCCGTGTGGCCCCCGTGGCGTGAGGACTCGGTCCCACGGGCGGACGGGGCGAGTGGACCTTTCCACCCACCTCCCCCGGAGACACCCGGAGCAGGCCTGGGAGTCCACCCGACCCCTGCAGAGTGTTCTCTGGCAGAGCCATTAGTAACAGTCTCTTTCTTCGGTGATAAAACCCATTCTTCACCCCCAAATTGGACACCGGAGGCTTTAACAAAACAATTTCTTCTTTCCCACGGATCCAAGTCACAAGGCACTTCTGGAGAGATGCTGAAGAGCCTTTCCACGTAGACCCAGTTTGCGCCGCTGCATGTAGATTTTCCGGAGCTCAGGGAAACAAGAGACATCAGCCCGGTCCTACGAGGCGCTGGTCTCCGCGAGGCCATGACAGCAGCGAATGATTTTGCAGTTTATAGAATTGTAAATGGCGGTGGCTGATGAAGTCGGCAAGAGTGATGAAATTAGTAGATGCTCTCGAAACAATCAGACAAGCAAGCTATTCTTACCAAAAAAGCGAACGCGGAGAAGTTTTATTCCACTTTATCAATGACCTTAGACGTACTGCGGGGAGAGGGGAGGCTGATGAGCACAGATGACTCACGGCTCCCCCACCTGCCCTCAAGTGCCGCATAGACCGAGTGCAGCCTCTTTCCTCCCTGACGTCGTCTCCCGGGGCTGCCGAACCACAGACATCTGCTCCTCACGTCCCGGAGGCCAGGAGGCCGGGATCCAGGCATGGGCAGGGCCAGGTCCTCCCGGGGCCGCTCTCCCCATGTCCTCACACGGTCGTGCCTCTGTCTGTCCCTCCTCTTCTTCTCAGGACACCAGTCACCCTGGATCAGGGCCCGCCCTCGTGACCTCACCCCACCTTATGACCTCTCCCAAGACACTACCTCCAAACACTGTCCCCCTGGAAGTTAGGGCTTCAACCTAGACTTTGAGAGAGGACACAGTCCAGCGCACAGCGTGACCTGCACTTCACCCAGCTGCCCTTCCCTGTGTCTCTCCTCACCTGGGTTCTTCCCCTCGAGAGGGCCTGCGTGGGCTGGTACAGCCCCCAGAAGGGAGTGCGGCCATGGGCCACCAGACGCCCTGGCCAGGGCGGGACCCGCGCCCTTCCCCGGGTGCACCGCGACCGGGGAAACCAACGGCTCACCGCCGAGCACCTCCGCAGGGAGGGTTGCAAAGGCCTGGGTCCTCGGCCTGGTTTGGGACTGTCTGCAAGGACCTTGACTCTGGGGCTCCGTGGACTGGCTGAGGCCTTTGAGGGGCCTTGTCCCTGTTGGTCTTCTCCGGCTGCCTGTCCAGGTGCCCAGTCTCCGTCACCCTGTGCACGGGCGTCCTCCGCTCTGTCCCAGCCCAGCCCTTGTGATCCCGGAGACACCTCCCCAGGCATGCACTGGGCTCTCACCTGCCCCCGGGGTCTTGTCCTTTGCGACTTAGTCTTCACTCACTAGCTTGGCCCTGAGCTCCTAGAAGGAGGTTCCGGGGCTGCTGCCTCCTCCGGATTTGGGTGACTCACATGGTGATTCACCCGTTCGCACGTTTGCCGCCAGCCCCGGGTCGCTAGGCCTCGTGGGCACCAACCCCCGCGCTAGGAGCTCAGGACCCAGAGTGACCAAGTGATTGCCCTGGGTGGGTTCGTGCCCACCGTGTCCCCTCGCCGCCACCACACGGCACGCTCTTGAAGGCGAGGATCCAATCATGCTCCCCCCGGGCACTGCCCGCATCTCCCGTCCTTCCCCAGGTCGCCATTCGCAGTAGCCGCAGCTCGAGTGAGTGACCGGGGGACAAGGTCAGTGATACATCGGTGACGGGAGGTCAGTCCGGGGGTGCTGGCCGAGCGGGCCTTGTCCCAGGACTCACGCCCCAGGCCGATGGGAGCTGCCCGGCCCGTAGAGCAGCGTCCTCGTGACAGGAAGTCAGTGAGGAGATGCGACCCGCCCTGGCGCTGGACGAGCCTGCTGAGCCAGTGCTGGCCGTGGGAGCTGCCGCCCGTCCCCGCGGCTCACTGTCTTGACCCGGGGAAACGGCAGCAATGTCGAGTCTTAGAATGACACTCAAAGCCTTCTTCTTCTCTCTCAACACCCGAGTCCCCGTGTTTGGATTGTTGCGCTCGCGGTGGAAGGAAGGTTCTCTGAGGTCCTGGTCCGAGTGTCCCGATGCGCCCGGTGGTCCCGTTCACCCCGTGGCTACTCGCCAAAGACGCTGCAGCTCTCGAGGCAGCACCTGTGGGGGGACCCCCGAGGCCGTTCCCGCGGGGCGCGGGGTCCGCGTGGCCTCAGGTGAGGGTCTGCTCGTCGGCGGCCGTGTGATGAGCGGTCCCGTCAGGGGGCAGCAGCCCTCTGGCCAGCGCCTGCCCTCACCAGGAGGAGCCTGGAGGCCAGGGTGGACTCTGGCCCTGAGAGCCCCTGACAGGATCTTTGCAGGAACACGAGTGGTTTAGTGGACGCAGCCAGACGTCACGGGGCCACCAGGACACTGAAGCTCTAACGGTTTCCAGATCGCCTGCGATCTTCTCTTTAAACACCTCATCCCATCGACCTGAACCAGACAGACCGGACAGGGGCCACCCGAAGTGAACGTGTGGGCCTCCCACCAGACGGGCCACGTTCCCAGGGCTTCGTGGCCACACATGGAGAGACGGCCACGCAGGCCAGGCCAGTGCAGATGGAGAGACACCGTGTCGCCGCAGGAGGCCCCATGGACAGCTCTCAGCGACACAGCGGTCAGGCGTGTGGCCGCGTCCCGGACACAGAGCCCTGCCGTGGAGGAAAGTTGGGCAGTGACGCACGTACGGTTCCGCGTCGTCAGGGCTGTAAAACCGGAAGCGTGCGGAGAAGGCGGGGTCCACGGTCAGCGCTGAGGAACGCTCGCCGCGAAGGCCAGAGATGCGTCCCTGGGCAGTGAAGTCCCAGCAGGCCTCGTCTCGTCGGGTTCTTGTCAGAGGACCTCACGTCCTCCCCCTTTCCAGTCGCAGCCCGACCTGGAGCCCCCCACAAGCCCTCAGGACCCCCCACAAGGCAGCGGTTTGGCTTCCTCCCGCATCCCCTGGCTGGGACCTCAGGTTGGCCGTCTGAGTAGGTGTGTCCTGTCTGCCCCAGGTTCGTTTCTTGGGGTTCACTGTCCACTGGCACAGGAGAGACAGCACAGGCCCTCGGAAGGAAGGACGGACGGACGGGGGGCTCAGAAGCAGATGACCTCCAGGATCCCCCACTAATCCTCATGATGAAAACAAAACACATCACCCCTCGGGTTTGCACACGAAGACACAGTGAGTATACGCGTCCCGCTGGGAGAGGTGACCTCTGTCTCTAGGGCTGGACACTTCGCAGATGGCCTTTCCCACATGATCAGAACTGACTTTGCATCATCTTTATGTGGCAAAGGCACGTGCGGGGACGAGGGGACGGGAAGGAGTGGGGGTCACGGTGTTCTGGGAGGAAAGAGAAGAGGCATGACCAGACCTCAAGGGTCTCTTGTCACGGTTTTCCCAGGAGCAGCACAAAGCAGCGAGTAGGGTCCTGTTTGCCCTTTCCAGAGGGAGGCTGAGGGCCCACAGGAGCCCAGATGGGGTCCCGGACAAGCCTGGGCCTGCGCTGCCCGGCTCCCAGAGGCAGAGGAGCCAAGGGGCTGATCCGGGGCCAGGAACACAGGGCCAGGAACACAGGGCCAGGAACACAGGGCCAGGCCTGGAGAGGAGGTCTTCCCTGTGCCGTGCGAGCCAACCGGGTCATCCTGGCTGCCCCACAGGGCGCTTGGGAGCTTGGGCATGGGCCCGGCATGGGGCCCGGCTGGCGGGTGCTGCTGGCTGGCTGGGCTGTGTGGCTTCTCGTAGCGTGGCCGTGGGAGGGAAGGAGCACCGGCAGAATGAGAAAACCACATTTCCGTGGAAGAAGTCTGCATCACCGTGAGGTGACCCTTATCACAGCACTCGGGTCCCACCCATACGTTGTTCCGTGCCGTACTTGCAAAGGATCGTCTGTACTTTACGGAGCTTGTTTTGCCTGAACGTGACTACACACCAGAGAAGTAGGGTTTTGTTGGGTGGATTTTCTGGGTGCGTCAGGTGTGAGCGTGTCAAGTCTGCCCTTGTGTCAGGCAGTGACACCGCATGCCCAGCGGTGAGCCCCGAGCCTGGAGCCCGCGGGCCGCTGCGGCCTTCACGGGCTGAGAATCCACTGTGAGCCATGGGCACAGGCTTTCTGGGGGTCGGGAAGCCCGTGGGAGCTCTCATCCGGAAACTGGAGATGCTGCCCTGTGGGATTTGGGACCAGGGCTCCAACTGTCGGGGTGTGTTTAGTAAGTGCTGATGGCATCGAGATGAGCGTTTTTATCTCCCAGATGTGGCCGGACTGCTGAGACCGCTGCCTGGGTGACAGGCAGGCCTTGGGAGGGTCGGGCGGAGTGGAGCGTGGAGTCGGCGCGCCGCGTTCTTGGCTGGGAGCGCGACTGTTCCTTTTCAGAACGAGGGACCCGGTGTGGGCAGGGAGGTGAAGCCGTTGGTTCAGACGCGTCTAGGAGGCAGGGCAGGCCCACGCGCCCTCTCGGGGCGACCCCGAGGCTCTGACGGCCGACGCTCCCCTCCAGGGATGCGATGCTGCCTCTCCGTCAGCGTGTTTCTGTTTTCTCCATTTTAAGGTGGGAAATATTAGGAAGCTTCACTGTGCTGTTATTGGAATAAATTGGAAAGGAAACAAGGGTTTGTTGTAATTGCACCAATGAGGGAACTGAGCCAGCTCGGGGCGGGCGTCTGCCCTTAAGCTGTGTAATTATTTTTCCCTCCAGAAGGAAAGATCACTGGTGGCCTGTAGCGGAGTATTGCTGTGTTGGAAATATTTAAAGAGGCTGAAAACAATGTTGATATATTAGGTCTGTTCTGCTGGTTTCAAAGAAATACCCGGCACACTGTTCAGTAATACCGCGAGCCCGGCGATGAATTATTCAGGCCGCGTGTCCTGGGTGCCCGGTAGCACGCCCGTGACCTCGGGGCGGTGAGATCGCATCTGTGCCTCTGGAGCCCGTGGCTCGTGCTCCCCGTGGAGTCCTGGCAAGGTGGCCGGGATGGGGGCCTGGCCTGCTGGCCGTGGGCACTGAGGGGCTCTCCTCGGCTGAAACCCTTGCTGTTCACAGCCGCGCCCCGCAGCCCTGCCATCTCCCTTGGCCGCGGGAGCCCCTGCTGCCTTCCCTGCGGCCGGGGGCCTCGGGGCTCCCGGGTCTGGCAGGTGGTTCAGTGGGGTCTTCCCTGCGCACGTCCGGGGAGCGTCCCCAGGTTTCCCGCCGGGCTTCTCTTCCAAAGCCCCCTGGGCTGCCCCGGCGCGTCATGGAAATTACTCCTCTGACGGGGACGGCAGGGGGACGCCCACCGTGGGCGTGTCGGCTCCGACCCACGCAGGGCTGGGCTGGCCGGACTTCTGTCCGCGGACGCTGGTGGCTGCTGAGACGCGACCTTCCTGATTTCATCAAGTCCTGCCCCCGGAGGAAAGAACTATTTCCCTCTGCGCCCTCGAGCTTCGTCTGCACACGGACGGGTACACCGATGCGGAGACCCGCTCTTCAGAGAAAACTGCATCTGTTCCGTGTGACAGGAAGTCTCGCGAGCGGCCCGTCACGCAGGCGGAACGCGGTCCGAGCTTTCGGGAGACGGAAGTGGCCCAGCCGGAGCCGCCGCCCGTCGTGAGCCTCCCGAGGGCCGAGCGCGCGGGATGAGCGGGAGGGTGGCCCGGGCCCCAGGCGCCTGGAGCGGGGAGGGGGTCGCATGGTGCACCTGCCTACCCCCCCCCCCGCAAGGAGCCCTCCTGTCCGGTCCCTCCCCTGGGGAGGGGGCCGCGTGGCTGACGCAGAGGGTACTTCCTAAATGAGGAAGGGGAAGGATCTTTTTATTTCGTGTTCGTTCCTAAGTTGAGGGGTTTGTGGAAATGCACCGCAGACTCCTGAGCTACCTGAAGAGATTGGGAACCCCACAGAGGCGGATGCCCTTGGCCCGGCCCCCCGCTGGGGACTCGCTCGTTCTTCTCCTTCCTCGTCCCTCGGCTCCGGGACAGTCTGGGTGGGACACCCCGCTGGAGGATGGAAACGCACTCTCGTGCTTTGCCCCGGTGAGACCTCGTGGCTGCCCCGTCCCGGGGACGGTGTGTCGGGGCTCAGAACGCTGGGTCCTTCATCACGCATTGAAACAGCACAGGACAGTGGAAGGACGAGCTAGTCACAACCTTCCTCCTTGGAAAACAGCCGTTTGGCGGGGGACGGTTCCCGAGGAAACGTTCAGGTGGGGCTGGGCTGTGTGTACGCGCCCCGCCTCCCTCCGTCCCTCCAGGGCGGGTGGCTCTGCAGAGTCCTGCTGTCCGAGTCCGCGGTGCCCTGCGGGCGGCGCTGACCCTCTGGGGAGATACCAGAGAACAGACGAGGCTCCGTTCAGCAGCAGCTCCTTTTCCCCACGGCCGGGAGGAGGGGACCAGGACGCTGCCCCCCTCTCTCGGCCGGCCACAGCCCGCTCCCCGTGTGCGTGCACTGCCTCGCCTCCTCTCCATCTTCGTCCCCCGCGCAGGTCTGCGGGAGGAGGGCCGACGTGATGCTCTCCGATCGCTGTCCTTGCACGAGTGTCTCTGCATGAGGAGGAGGGTCAGCCCAGCTCCCGAGGGCTGGGGGGGCTGCGGGCCACAGAGCTGCCGTGCGGCCCCGACAAGCACCTCCCGAGGCCCCGTGGGGCTGGTGTCCGGGTCCCAGTTAGTCAGCAGCTCCACTTCCGCTGGAAACCGCGCCGCCCGTGGCCGCGGACCCGCATCACCGTGGCTTACGGGAGCGCTCCCTCCTCCTGCAGCGGAGGTGCGGTTATCTGTCCGTGCGTCACCCGCTTTCTCTCTGGTGCCTGTTAATACGACGGGTAACAGCCTGCTCATCACGGAGAACCGCTCTTCGCCGAGGGCAGGAGGATGCGGTTCGCTGAGAAATAGAGATTAGCTCTCGTTTTCTCTAAGAAAGTGGTTTTCACTGTGAAAGAAGGGACACAAAGTAGGTCTGCATTTGACGACAGGGGAAGAGGCGGGAGGGGCGGGTGGGCGGGAGTCCGGACCAGCTCTGCCAGCAGGAGCTCGGGACGCCGCAGCACTGCAGGGGTGAGCTGAGATCACCCCGGGCCCCTTCCCCACTCACTGCCCTCCCGGACTTACCAGCCTCGGCTTCCCCGAATCTAGGAAACGAGGCAGGACGGGAATGGCTGGGTGACCTGCTCCCTGCCAGCCCCAGGGGGTGCCCCCCACCGACCCCTCTCCAGCTCCCTCTGCCACCTGCCCCCCAGACAGCGCACCCACGCAGCGCACCGGCCAAGCTGAGCCCACCGATCACAGTTTCCCGCGCCCCTCGGGCCGGCAGGGGGTTTGCTAGGGGAGAGCGGCCGAAGACCCTTATGGGGACAGCGCCTGGGACCAGGCTCCTGCAGCGGACCACAGCCCCTCTGACCGCCTGTGCCTCTGGCTCGCTGAGCCTCACCCTCATTAAAACCACTTCCAAAAAGTGAGCTAAATTTGTCCTGCCGACGGCCGAATCCAGCTTTTAGAGGGTTCCGTGCATTAGCAGGAGGCACCGCCATCACTCTGGCCGGAATCCCAGTTTGGGGCGTGTGTGTGTGGACGGGTAATGAAGGACGTATTTGTAGGGTGGAGGGAGGGAGGCCCTGGCTTCCCTCCACAGCTTCAGACACAGATCCAGGAACCAGACTGGCCTAAAGGACTGCTGCACGCGGCGTGGGCGCGCAGGGGAGACGTGGGCGCGCAGGGGGGACGTGGGCGCGCAGGGGAGACGTGGGCGCGCAGGGGAGGCGTGGGCGCGCAGGGGAGGCGTGGGCGCGCGGGGGGGAGGCGTGGGCGCGCGGGGGGGACGTGGGCGCGCGGGGGAGGCGTGGGCGCGCGGGGGAGGCGTGGGCGCGCGGGGGGGACGTGGGCGCGCGGGGGAGGCGTGGGCGCGCGGGGGAGGCGTGGGCGCGCGGGGGAGACGTGGGCGCGCGGGGGGGACGTGGGCGCGCGGGGGGGACGTGGGCGCGCGGGGGAGGCGTGGGCGCGCAGGGGAGGCGTGGGCGCGCAGGGGAGACGTGGGCAGGGCGCTGTTTTCCTGTGCCTGTTTGGGGCCCAGGAAGTCAAACCACTTTTTGTAAATAACTTTTTTGGGGAACACTTAGCATGTGTACAACTCAGGCGTTTTGGACGGTGACGGTCTCGGGCCCAGATCAGGTTGGTTCCTTACCTACCTTGTTTCCCACGTTCCCCTCCTGACGCACGCCCTCTGGTGCCGTGGGGGCTGCAGACTGTCCTCAGCACCTTTTGCCGCGGTCCAACACGCCGTTGTCACCGATAGTGGCAGCAAGCGGTGCCCTGAATTAGTGCTTTCCCGGCGTCTGCCTCGGGGCATTTGTCTGGCGTTTGTCCAGGAGCAACACGCAGGCTGTCCCCATCATCCTGGGGGGACTTGCTCACAGCCGCAGTCGGAGGTCCGCTGGCACCTGCCCAAGGGGTAGCTTACCTGGGCCCGGCTGCCGGGTGGGGGCAGGGGCCTGTACCTCCCCGGGGGGGACGTGCTCGGTCTTGGTGTGCTTTGCAGGGTCTCCGCGGCTGCGGCGACGGTGGAGGGAGACATCTCCAGACATCCTCTGTGTCGCGGGGGTGAGAGCACCCATGGTCAGGCCCTCCCGGCGGTGTGCGCAGACCTGTCACACGCCCCCTGCGGGACCGTGGGCTGGCGGGGCGCCGAGCACACGTGCGTCTGAGTGAGACGCGGTGTCCCGGAGGCCACGGCCCCATGGGTCGTTGCAGAGTCTCCACGGACACCTGGGGCGTCAGTGGTCTTTAACCGACTGCCTGACCTGAGTTAGAGGCTGTGTGTACCCACGTGTGCGGTCCAAACCGCCAGCCGCTGTGCGAGACGAGTGTCGCTGGCGGGCAAGTAGGGCCTGTCCTGCCCTCAGGAGCCGGTAGCCTCTCTGGAGAGAGACAGTAAACCCTGCAAGGACAGTCGAATGCGCGCTTTGAGCTGGGGTGGGGGGCGAGCTGGAGGCCGGCAGGAGCGCTGGTAGGAAGTGGGGGCAGGGAGGCCCAAGGCGGCCCCGAGGTCAGCATCCCGTCCCTGCGCGCCCAGCGCAGCCGGGGCTGTGACCGGCAAGAACTAGGTCTGGGGGTGGCAGCTCCGGGGAAGGATGGCCCGGGCAGAAGACGCTGCTGCTGGCAGGGGAGGGAGCATGGAAGGACCCTCACCAGGGTTCCAGTCCTCTCTGTCGTCCCTGCTCTGTGACCGCCGTGTGGGCCTCAGTCCCGATGTCCCCACAGTCCGGGCCTCGTGGCAAGCGGCTGCAGCTCACCAGCCCCGTCGTGGCACTTCTGACAGACTGAGCGGTAGAGCGTGCAGGCTGCCCCCGCGGCCCTCTTCCCGTCCCTCCCTGCGGAGCGGCTTGCACGCGGAACCCAAGCCCAGGGAGCGGCCCCGCCTGCACCCCTTCCGCGAGGGGCAGCACGTTTGAATTCTCCCTGGCGCCGGACCGTGTGCCACGTACCGCGAGAAGGGGCCTGGCTCACAGAGCTTCCCGGCGGGGTCGGCGCGAGGCCGTGCTCACCGCGTGGAGGGCTGGCCGGGTTCCCTCGCGCTCGGGACTCCACGGCCTACACGCACGTCTCGGGGGTCGGCGTGTGGGACACCCACTTGCTGCGTCGCACGCAGAAGGAGACATTACAGAGACGGGCAGGAAGGGGCCTCAGAGACCACAGTGATGGGCCTGAGGGGACCGGGTGCATATCCCTGTCCGACCACGGGCTGCGCTGGCCGGACTGCGCGGCTCGTCTGATCACGGCTGCCACGTGTCAGGAGCTCGGATTTCCTGCCCATTCTGAGTGACACGCTGTGATACGTCTAATGACAACTAGAACAAATGCTGGTAATGAGGTCACCTTGGGCCTGTATTACTGTCTGACTGCTGTTTTCCATAGAAATTATCTGTGAAAAGCATCCCACGTGCTCAGAATAACGTCCTCTCCGGGAGTGTGGGTGCCTGCGGGCGGCCTCGTTAGGACTTGCAAGATACCCGTGGCGTATGCTGGCCTCTCCGGTTAGACCCCCGACGGGCCTCTGCCGGGCGGCTTCTGCTCCACCACCAGGAAAGTGACTGGTTGTGACGAAGTTACGTTGTTTCCTTTAGGTGCGAGCTTTTTATGCAGAATGTGTGTAAATGTGTGGTATGGAAGTAAATGGGGCCCAAACATACTAATTTTTTTTGAAGGGGCTCTTGGGGCACCTGCTGAGTTTCATAACTGTAGAGAGGGTTATTGTACGAGAGAGTTTCTGGTGAGGGCTCCTGGAGCAAAGGAGCATTGTGGGGGCCTGGGCGGAGGGGCAGGCCGTGGCAAAGGGAAGAGACGTGCGGACGTCCCAGCAAGGAGCCGGGGTCAGGAGGGGATGCGGCCCAGAAGTGGGTCGGAGGTGCTGGGCACGAGGAGCATGAGACTGTGTCTCAGCAGAGAGAGGTCCAGGGTGTCAAGCAGGGGACGGGGTGGCCGGCTGAGGTGCCGTCCCCGAGCCCCACGTGTGCGCCTGGAGCACCCTCGCACCTGCCTCTCTGCACCGTTAGGAGATCACGAGGAGGAACACGGGCCTGTGGCTGGAGATGTGCCCGCAGGAACACTGAGCTGGTGGGGCGCTTCCAGGGACCACTCCCCGGGACCACTGCTGGGGCGGACATCAGATGCACGGGAGCCGGCTGGGGGGTCAGAACCCGCAGCGACGTGCTCCTGAGAAGCCCGTCATCACGGCGCCGGTCCCTCGGGGGTGACGAGGGAGTCCAGGCCCCGGGTCTGGGTGGAGCCGATGGGGTGGAGGGTGGCCGTGCGGAGGGAGGACTCCAGGGCTGGGCTACTCTGCTAGACGAGCTCATTGCCAGGTAGACACTGTCTTGTGAGTGACGAGAAGGGAAGGTCTGAGGTGAAGACACGGTGCTCGTGGTCCTCTGCACGGATAACCTCACGGTGCCTTTCTCTCCTTGTACTTGGGCCCACACGTGCATAGACGCAGCTGATTTCTAATCTCCTGGGGCCTCGCGTGAGGCAGGAGCAAGAACTTGGCACCTCACTGGTGCCCCCACATCCAGCTGGGAGGGGCACCTTGAGCTGTGAACAGAGACAACACCAGAAACCCGTCTGTGCGGGTGCACATCTGTGCGGTTTGCACGCAAGGCCAAGCCTGCACGTGCTGGGCTCGTGGACTTCGTCCCGGCCAGCTGCTGTCTGGACCACGCAGACAGCCCGGCACCGGCCAGAAATCCCCGGACCAGCCGTCGGCACAGTGACCCGCTCGTGGCCTGTCCTGAGGCACACACGTGTGTGGGTACGTACGTGAACTCACACACACACGCACGCACACACGTGAACACCTTCCCTAGGGGTCCAGGCTGGCTGTCCCCAAGCCTGCAGTCCTGGGACAGAGGCTCACGCCAGGGGCTGCACGGACAGGAGCGGCCGGAGGCCCGTTGCTGTTTGAAGGTAACGGAACGGGAGAGCGGGCACGTCCTTTAGCAGAGTGGTTCCGAGCTTGAGCTGCGCCAGAAACTTCTGGAGGGTTTGTTAAAATTGGGACTGTACTCCCTTTCCTTTAGTGTTCCGTCGGTCCTGGGTGGGGGCCCCATAGTTTGTATTTCTGATGGCTCCTGGGTGACACCTGGTCTAGGGGCACCCTGTGGAGAACCACTGTTTTCCGAGACCCCGAACTGCTTCATTTGGTGAGGAGCTGCGGTGTGATCGCTTTCACCCTGCGGAAGCTTGGCTCTGGCTTCTGTAGTTCCCCGGTTCTGTGGCTCAGAGGGGTTTGTTAAAGATGCCAAATTTAAGCCCTTTCTATTATTTTCACAAATGTGGTATCTTTAGGCAGGACTGTGGTCCATCTTGCCCGAAACAGCACAAGGTGGTGCTCCAAACTTCTCAAGACGAGGAGACTCAATTCCGGCGAGCAGTTTGCTTAGTGGTGTTTCTTTGGGAAGTAGGTGAAGTCAAAATATTTCTATATTTGTTGTCTGTGAAGAGAGATTTGGTTCTTAAAGAGGAAGGTCAAGAAAAAATGGGATAAATATAACAAGTTTTTGTGTCGGTTTAATTCCTAATAACTCCAGGAGCACCTGTTCCGCTTGAGCTGGAGGAGCTGTGGGGAGGGAAGTCATCAAGCGCCGGCCCCTGGAGGCGAAGCTGGGCCGGGACCCCGGCAAGCCCGGCGCCACTGGCGGCCCTCCCGGGAACCGCCGCTCCGCCCAAGCGCGTCCCGGTCGCCCTTCTCGACCTGATCTGTGGTAGCCGTGGATCCGCCCGACCCACCACTGACCTCTACTTTTGTAAAACTCGTTTGGAATTTAACGTTGTAGGTTGTTCATATCAGGCCTTGCTGCCGCAGGGAGCCCCAGGTCATAATCAGGGCCGCAGCCGTCCCTGCTAAATCTTGACCACTTCCCGCCCTGAGGTACAGCCCCGACCCTGCACCACGATGAGCCCTGCACTTCCCTTGACCTCACCCCGCGTCTGCTCGGGGACCAGGCCCTCAGCTCATGCCCACCCTGGGCTCTGACCCTGCAGACCTTTCCTAGCTTCCAGACCCCACACAACCTCCTGCCCTACACCCCTAGCACATACACCTCTCTTACTCGATTCAGAGCCCCATCACGATGTGAAATTATCCTGTTCAACTTACTGGTCTGCTTGCTTGGGGTCAGTATTGCTACGGACGAGGTGCTCTAGCAAGCTCCGTGAGGACAGGCACTCATCCCTGGGCCCCCCTGGGTCCAGGGCCCGAAGAGCTCCGGCTCTCCCAGGGTCTGGGGGCGGGCTTAAACGCTGAGCATTTCGGGAATCAGCCTGCGGATTCGTGAGGGGCACAGGCTCTTCATGTGGGTCATGTCGCCGCATCTACTCTATCTTCCGTATCTCCCAGTGGGTTTTGATTGACACTACTGTGTTGTTGCTCTGTGCATAATGGCACATGCCTTTGAAATCTGTTGAAATCTGTAACAATTCACAACGTGTGTTACCTTCGTTAAAGACCTCTGGTTTGCTTCTGCGAGCTTTTCCTGAACCCGGCTTTGATAATTCTGGGGATTTAACAAAGGCCTTTCTATGCTCTAATGGCTGTAAGACGCACCCCCTGTTCACAGTTTAATCTAAACAAGATAAAATGGGCTTAGATGTAATTAAAAGCAAAATAGTACTTAGTCTTAATATCAACTAGATTTTGAACATTTTATCCTCAACTGTCTGCTCTAAGGAGACGCGGCTCAGCACAGACCTGCTGAGCGTGTGAGAGCCTTGGAGAAGCCCGGTGGCCTGGGGCCCCCACGGTCTGGGACGGGCGAGGTCAGTGCGCCCTGGATGGTGCAGGAGGCAGGTGGCAGGAGGCAGAGTGCCGGGAGAAGACCTGGTTGGATGGACGGAGACTGTGTGCTGGGCCCTGCAGGATAATGTGGCCACCGGGGAGGCCACGGGGCTGCAGTCGGTCAGCTGATGCTGAGGACGGACGCTCCAGGCAGGAAGGACAGAAGGACAGAGACAGCAGCGCGGCCTGTGTGGGGACAAGAAACGGCCCATGTGCAGGGAGGCAGGGCGCACAAGAGAGGCCTGGGACAGGTCACGCAGCTCATGGATGGACAGCCGTGGTGGGCAGGCACGGGGCCCCTCGGTCAGGGAGGTGTCGGGATCCGAGCTCAGTCCGCACGCCGCTAAAGCGGCCGAGGCAGAGCTGGTCCCCAATGGAGGGTCGGTGTGACCGCTGTCCCGTTGGCGCCCTGCTGGGGCTCTGCCTCAGACCAGCAAGGACACGGGCGAGGAACCTCCGATCTGTAAGGACCCCATGCCCCGGGGGGGTCGTAAGATCTGGACTAGCGCCTGGCTCGGCCAGGATGCCCTCCTCCCTTCCCGCCCGTCAGGCCGTCGTGCCTCATCTGAGCCTGGAAGGGAGTCAGCGGAGGGGCCGATGCTTGCAAATTGTGTGTGGACGGCGGTGTAGGCAGAAGGGGAGGCCGGGCAGACCTCGGGGACGGATGCCAAGGTCAGGGACCAAGGGCGGGGGGTGAGGCGGAGGACGTGAGGAGGGCCGGACAGAAGGGCACCGGCAGGTCGAGGGCTGGGAGAAGGCCGGGGCCGGGCAGTGCGCGAGCGCGCTGGTCCTCCGTAACAGCAGCTCTGCCCTCCGGCTCGTCACCAGCCCCGCCGGGAGGCTGCAGCTTCAGGAAACTTCAGACCACGGTTCTGTGCACCTGGACTTTCTCCGCCGGTCCGTCTGTCCTGCCTCTTTCCTCCCCAGGGGCCTACCACTCCGCGGCGGGTGAAGGCCTACAAGGGAACAAAGGGACACATGAAGTCTGCACTGCGGGGACGCCGGTGTGGGGCCCGCGCACCCGCCTCCCGGACACTCCCAGTCTGCTCTTGCCAGGTGCTCACCTGTCCTCCAGCGACCAGAGGCCCCGGCCCGCCTGGACCTCCGTCGTCCACCTGCCAGCACCACTGCTCCCAGCCTGGCTCCCAGCGGCCCGGTCTCACCCCCAGCGGCCCGATCTCACCCCCAGCGGCCCGATCTCACCCCCCACCCCAGGCCACGCCCCACCCAGGTCTGAGATCTCCCTCGAATAAGCTGAGGCTCGGAGGGCCGAGTGCAGGGACGTCCGCACCGAGGACAGAGGGCGTCCCTCTCGCAGGGCAGTGTAAAGCTGCTTGCTGACCGTGAGCCCCTGCCCTCCTCTCCGCTCATTAAGGGCTTCACTGTCACCACTTCCCTCTGTCCTCTCGGAACAGACGCTTCAGACCCACGGTCGGCTGGCCGCGCCGTCGGAGCGCTTACTTCTCCAAACTGTCTTAGGGAATTACAAGCAGATCCGAGACCTGCTGTCTGACATGCGGGGCTGTTCTCTGGGAGTCGAGGAGGAGGCCCCGCGGGACTGCCTTCTCGATCAGAACCCTGGCTCTGGGCTCCGTGTCAGCCCGCGGAGCCGCCTGCCAGGACGAAGCGTGCTTGTCAGGGACGTCTCACTGCACTGTGTCCGTCAGCGGTCGTCCTACAGACGCCCAAGTGAACCCTCCGAAAGCTGCCTCTAGCAGGATCACAACAGCCAAACCCCACTGTCTTCCCAAAATAGATTACTTTATCTTTGTTTTTTTCCTTTGTTATTTTACATTGCCATTAAAAAAACAAGCTATATACAGATTCCTTAAATCTGGCAACAATACTTTATGTCCTCTTACAAATTTGCACCTTGCCCATAGCCTGAGAACTGGGCATTTGGCGTCTGAGGTGAGCACCCCAAGTCACGGCCCCCCATCGTCGCTGCTGCTCACCGTCACTCCTCGTAGGACACACCACACCCCACAGCCGCGGAATCTCCAATGTGGACCAGCTCGTGTGGCCCCGTGCAAGTCTTCTCTGATTGTTTTGTGAAGTCATTCTAAAGGATTGTGTGCATGAATACTGAAAATCGATTTCCCTCTAATTAGGAAAATGACGTAAGGAGTCTGGAGACACGTCCAGGTTTCACATTGAGTGAGTGTGTCCTCATGACACTGTAACTCTCCCCACTCTTCCTCCCCTCAAATACTGTTATTTTACACATGGAACGTTTCGTGGTTCTCTACATTTATCCTTTAAAACAGGGCTGTCCTCTCTGGACCCGCTCCCCCGTCTATGCCCCGAAAGCCACTTTGGGCGTGGGCATCCTCCCCCAGCTCCCCTGGCGCTGGGCCTGGAGGCCTGGGGTCTGCGGGTCTGGGAGTCTGGGAGCCTGGGGGTCTGGGGCTCTGGGGGCCTGGGGGCTTGGGGGTCTGGGGCTCTGGGGACCTGGGGGTCTGAGGCTTTGGAGGCCCAGGGGTTTGAGGGTCTGGGGGTCTGGGGGTCTGGGAGCCTGGGGGTCTAGGAGTCTGGGAGTCCGGGGGGTCTGAGGCTTTGGAGGTGTGGGGGTTTGGGGGTCTGGGGCTCTGAGGGCCCGGGGGTCCTGTGCACCGTGACATTCTGCCCCTGATGCAGCTGCTCTGCTCTCAGCTGTGAAATCCGGTGTTTCTCCCCAGAGGGACCACAACCATCTTCTGTTGCTGAGGCGGTGTCAGCGTCCTCTTGTCCGGGCATTTGTCAGTCAGCAATTGAATGCGTCGCCTGTGTGCGCTGGCCTCAGCCTCTGAGATGGGAGGCGTTATTTGCCGCATTCCAGGTGTCTCCGCACGTGTCTGTCATCCCTCGAAAGATGCGCATTTGAACCAGCAGAGGAAAAAATAGCGTGATTGACGTGACTTTTGACATGATTTTTGTCAAGACTCCGGCATGCCGTTTGCTGGAGAACCGGTTCTAATGAATGCCTTTTGCACGGCGAGCGGAGCCGTCTGCGCTTGCCCCCATTTCTCCCACCTTGATACCCAAATGTCAATCATCGGGAGGGAAATCATGCCACTGAATGAGGCAGCAGGCAATTTACCCTCTAGAAATGGAACATTTACCTTAAGTGGTAAAAAAAGGTGTTTTCTATACGTTGATAGAAGTTTGCAGGAAGTCTCTGCCTCCGCATTTCTAACTCGTGTAGACCGAGGGGTCTCTCTGCGGATTAGTCCTTCATTCACGACAGTTTTTAAAACACATTTTAAAATTGCTTTTGTACATACGCAGCTAATAAGTTAAAGTACAGAAGGAGGTATTTTCGTTTACACCCTCCCTGGGGAGCGCCTTTCCTCTCTAGTTCAAGTGGCAGCTCGCAGAGCGAGGGCCGCCTCTTCCCCGAGGCTTTCATTACTGTGTTCCAATAAAGTGTTGTTTTTTCCTTTCCCACCTTTTTTCTTTATTGGCTTGGGATTTGTGTCTTAATCAAAGTGTGCAAGAAATGTACTTAATCGTCAGACGCGGTGACACTCTGACGTGGCACTCCAGTTAATTAATGCGGAAAGTTGCAGAAGAACGCAGGATTTTCCATTTACATCAAATGAGTTTGCTGTGATTAATGTTATCATAGGAAATACCAAAGGAATTAATAATGATTAGGCCATTACTTCCAAGTGACGCTGAAGACTCAGAGATCTTCGCTCGTTACAAGAGCTTGAAGACAATGCCGACGTTGGTGTCTGTGCTGGGATGCGTGTCGGTCGTGGTGGCCTGGAGTGCCGTGGGTCCCGAGACTCACCGAGGGACGTTCGCTTTCCAACCCACTTTTCATCCAGAGGTTTTCAAATAATTGGATCCATGATGGGTTAAAAATTTTTTTTCAGTCTTTTTTTTTTGAGGGATTAATGCTTCAAGACTTCACTTATTCCTTCCAAAAAATAGTCCAAATATGAGTCTGTATCATGTGCAAGGCCTTGAATCACGTATTTGGGGTGAGATGCCCAGATAAACCGAGGGTGGCCCCTTCCCTTGAAGAACCGGAGAAGGAAGCGCCGGCCAGGAAGACGGATGACCGTCGGGTCTCCTTAACGCTGGACTGGATGTGCCCAGGGGCTCGGCGGGGGGCCCAGAGCCGGAGTGGGACCGTGTCACAGGGCTTCACGGGGCCAAGAACTTCAGCTGCTGCCGCAAGTGAGGAGCTGGCCGGGCGGACAAGGGCCGCGAGCCGTGTGCAGATGGGCGCACCGGGGCAGGGTGACTTGGCATGTGTCTGCAGCGCGGGGACGGGCGTGACCAGGAAGAGCCCACCGGTGAGCCCTGGGGCGGTGGGCGCTCAGAGCGCTGTGGGGGCAGCTGGGCGCTGCTCCCCTCCTTCGTTTGTGGCCGAAGCGCCAGTGCGGGTGCGGGGGTGCCGAAGACACATGTGGCCCCTTCACGGCCGGCCCCGCCGACACCGCACCATTTGCCAGGGTCCCCGAGGAAGCAGCACCCTGTGCTGTCACGCTGCTGGCCTCATGACACCTTCCTGAACAGACTCTGGGAACCCATCCGTCGAAAAGGGCAAAGAAAGCTCGCGGCCGGCTCGGCGGGGCTGCAGACCTTCCCTTCCAGTGGGTTTTTGGCCCCGCGGGCCGCCTGAGGGCCCGCGAACACGGCCGCCGCCGTGGCACACCGCCGGCCTCCGCGATCCTGACTCAGGCCTGCGCAGACGTCCGAGCTGCTTCGCTCCTTTCTTGGGAGGGAGTTGAGCCCTTCGTGTCTCCTGCCCCAGCGTCCGTCCCCTCTGGGCCATCATGGTTTCCTCGTCCTTGTGAGCAGAGGCCTGGAGCCCAGAGGGTCTGCCCGATGACAGGACTCCGGCGAGCGTTTGCCCGCCCTGTGGCCACAGCCCCCGTCTTTCCAGGTGTGTGCGCTTCGCTCTGGGGGGGGGGGGGTGCGTGATACCTTGAAGCTGCCCTCAAACTGATTTCCACAGCCTGGCCCCGTGTTCTCTAAAGAGCTGAGCTGGGCAGGCCTTCATTGCGTGGAAAATGAATTCTCGTCATTCCTGTGCCGTCCTGGGTCCGGCCGGCCCTGCCCTGCAGCTCACCTCCTGGCGCCTGCACCTCCGGGGATGGCTGGGGGGTGGGGGGGGAGCGCCTGCCGACCTTGTGACCCTGCCATGGGCTCCTCCTCCGGTCCGCTTCCTTCCGGCCCCAAGGGCATCCCCCAGAGCCTCTGTCTCCCCAGGGAGCTCAGGGCTCTCCTCACGTCCACCGAGGACTCTCCAGGGCTGTCCCCCCGGACCGCCCCCCGGCCACGAGCTCCAGACCGGTGCGCACGTGTCTATTGGGCTACCTCCCTGCCAAACGTGTCCCAGCTGGCCTGCGCCCCAGGTGCCCCTTTCCATCGGCGACCGGAGCCGCAGGCCAGCCCTCCCTCCGCTCCACACCCGCGATTCGGACCGTGCGCTCGACCTCGCTCCAGTCGGGTCCTGCTTCCACGTCGCCATGGTTACCGCCCGGTCCCTGGGGGCCCCCCCCGAGGGCCTGGTGAGCGCAGAGAGCCCCACGCCGGCCTGTCGGCTCTCCCGCCTGCCCGTCCAGACCTTCCCGACGGCAGCAGTGGACGGACCCGGAGGGAAAGGTGGGGATTCTGACATGGTGGCCGAGAGGGTGTTCTCACGGGGAGCTTCTCGGGCTCGCAGTGGGGCCCGGACCGGAAGCTTGGCATGTACGGACCGCAAAGGCAATCTGTGACTCGCGGGACAGAGAGCTCGCTGGCTTTTTCTCTGGCTGCTTCCGTGGAGCTAGGGAAAGGGCCCACCTCCCCAGGGCGACCCCGCAGAGTTCAGGGCGCGGGGACCCCTTCCCGCTCATCCGAGCCCCTGGGTTGGGTAACCGGTTCCCACGTGTCCCGGCCATGGGGTCCCACTGAGGGTTTCCTCTCGCTCTGCTTTTCCTTCTCCACCTTCTCCGCATGTGGAAGTAAAGTGGCATCAGGAAGTCGCCTTCAAACACTCAGAACACTTTCTAGCCTACGGCATGGGGTCGGCGGGTGTGCAGGCCGGGCCCTCGGCTTCGCTGACGCCCTTGGAGGTGCAGAGGCCGAGAGCGGGCGTTCGGGGGCCGGAAGGGGCTGGGCCGGCCTCCACCTGCGGGGAGTGTGGTAGGCGGGGGCTGGGGCCCGCGGAGGGGAGCCAGGACAGAGGACGCTGGACCGGCGGGTCGGCGGCGATCTGTTACAGTGGCCGTGGCGGTTCATTCGAACCCAGGACGTTTTAGAACTCTGTCCTTTTAAACAGTGATGTTGAGGAGGAAGACGGGGGGAGGGGGAGGAGCGGCCAGGACCTTGTCCTCCCCAGTGAGCCACGCGTAAGGGCTGTGGCGGGAGGAGCTCCTTCCAGATTAATTCCTGAGGGTGTCTCGGACCGTGAGGCGAGACTTCCCGGAGCGCGGCAGGTCGACGGTGCGGCTGGCATGGGAACGGCCGCCCTCCCGCGACCCGCGTGTGGACGGAGCCCCGTGTCTGGTCCGCGCGTGCGCGAAGCCGCAGGGCTGGTGTCCTCCCTCGCGGTTCGGTGCAGCCTGGCTGCCAGGGTTCGCCAACGCGCTGGGCACACGGGAGGCGTCCGTGGTTCTGGGAGCATTCGCGGTTAGTGGACGGTTTGGAAAACACGCTTTTTAACGTTTTGGTGCGGGGGGGCTCCCGTTGCTTTTGAGAGAGAAAGAGAGCGCGCGCGGGACGTGGAGACGCAGAGGGAGGACCGTAAGCGTCACACCCGGCGGAGCCCGACGTGGGGCTCGATGCACGACCTGAGGCCGTGACCTGAGCGGACACCAGAGCCCAACGCTTCACCGATGGAGCCACCGGGGGCCTTGGGGAGGGGCAGGGGGTGGGCCTCAGTTTTTAAGGCAACGGGATCTTCAGAAAGTCGTAAAAAAGGCGGTGTAGTCTTTGGGCACCGGGATGCCGCGTGGGTGTGAGCAGAGATCGGCAGGAATCTGGGAAGGAGATGATGGAGAGGCCGGGACCTCTGACCGTGCCCGGCCCACCGGGTAACCGGGGGTGGGGAGCGGAGCGTGTGCGAAAGTCCCCAGGGCCCTCTGTCAGCGCTGGCACCCGTCCCAGCGCCGTCACACTGGGCGCGTCAACGGTGTGAGCGCGGGGAAGCCGCAGACGCTGTCCCGCGCTGAGTTCCTTCCGGCCGCCCCTGTGAAGCGCTTGTCGGGGGCCAGTCCGCCCGGCCCAAGCCACGATCAGCGCTGAGACCAACTGCTACTCTGTTTGCCGTCAAGAGAGACGTTTTGCTGCAATTGCCGTACGCAGCCTTGCGTTGTCGTTCCGGAGACGCTAAGACCTGAAAAGCCGTGTGCCTTGGAGTTGGTGAAAGGTGGGGATCCCTGTCTCCCATCTTGATGAAGGGTGGGGACCCCCATCTCCCATGTGAGGAAAAGTGAGTATTTAGCACGAAGCAGGGACTTGCAGAGGGCCAGCACTTTCCCACCTCTCCTGCTCAAATCCACGTTCTCGCCCTTGCTAAGATCCCCTCTGTGGGTCGCTCTCTGCGGGTGACGTTTCCCAGTAAGTGCAGACTCGTCCCCAGCAGATGGGTTGCCCGGGACGGCGCTGGCTGATGCTCGCATCCACTCTCAAAGCTCCCCTCTTTGGAAGCTATGCTGCATCGTGACCTGCTGGCAGAGAGGAGAGGGCGAGCCGAGCAACACTCACGGCCCCAGTGCGGCTGGCCGTCCGGCAAGAGGGGGCCGGGCACCTGTGCCGGCTACAACTGCTAGTGGGGACTTGCCCCAGGAGCTCCTCGAGGACGAGGCGGAGGCTGGGGACCTGTGTGGCTGCAGGTCTGCCTTGGGCTGGGGCTGACGGCCACCACGTGTACGGGAGGCGGTCGGCCCTGGACGCTGGCGCTGTGGGACATCCTCCATGGCCACCGGTGCCCGCAGCCTGCGCGGGGCTCCAGAATGGACCCGTCCACCCACTTAACTGGCCATTAGAGTGGAAAGCTTCAAGTTTAATCAGTTTAAATCCAAATTGATTAATTCCTCACAAGCTCAAATTGTCTTCAGTTTTACTGTCTTGACTAATTCAAGCGATCCTTGTGTTTGCTCTGACGGCAGAGCAGCCGAGTGTTGGGGCCGGAACCACCTTCGTGTCTTAATAACCCCCCAACCCAGAAGTGCCGTCTCTCGCTGCATTAGGGACTGTCTGGGAGGACTTCGTAAATGCTGAGGTCCAGGCCTCACCCCCGACTGATGAATCTGACTCCGGGCAGGAGGCCCGGCTCTGTGCACAAGGGAAGGCCCGTCAGGTCTGTCCTGACCGCTAGGAGGGTGCGGAGGGCCCGGGAGGTGGAGCACAGGCACTGAGAGCCCCCGGAGCCCCCCACAGTGTGCGGGGTGAACACGGTTGAGTCCCACGGGAGACAGTGGGCCACAGATCGTCCCCCAACAGCCTTTACAGGTCAGGAATAAGACCTACCGGGAATCCTCTTTATCTGAGAAAATACATTGCTTGAACTTAACCAGGGCACGTGACATGCAGGTAGGACTTAATGTAGACGTTACGCCGCATCAGTGCAGCTGTCCCTGCTGTCACACTGGGAAGGTAACCGGGGCCTCTTAGTGACCAGAAATAACGCTGACCTGGCCTCGGCGATGGGGACCGTGTGCGGGTGCTACGTGAAGGTAGTTCTGAGCAGCCGCGAGCTGTCGGGGCGTCCTGGGGTGAGGGTGCGGTCACGGGACTTCTGCCCCACGCTGCATGGGTGTCGGGGGGGGTGCTTCCTTCCCGTGGGGCGCAGAGAACACAAGTAATTAAATCCAAGCTAACAGGCTATTCGCAGCCGGGCCGATGTCTGCAGCACCGGTCCCCTGTAATCCTCTCTGAGAGCTGAGCCTTAACCACGGCACGTTCTCTGCTTAAGGAGAAATAATAAAACTGAATCAGTTCGTAACTCCGCTCTCAGTGAGGAGAGCCGCAGATCGCTAGAACGCCTGTGTCTGTCGTCAGTTCCAACGCTCTCCAGCTCCCGTTCCCAGATGACAGAACCGTCCGCGTCTGTCCTGGTGCGCGCCCCACCGGACCCTGCTGCGGGGACAGTGGCACGAGGCCACAGACGGCGAGGCGGGGAGTTCCTGGCGTGCCCTGCGCTCTACACTGTGCCAAGCGGTTGGTCCCCACTTCCTTTATCCTGGGGCCGTCCTACGACGCCCGATGACGGGAAACTGTAGAAGGGACAACGTGCACACCGGGTCGGAGTCACAGAGCTAACAGGGTCGCTCCTCACCATTCAGGGGCCCAACACCCATTTGCCTAAGGTTGTTCTGACAGTGGGACACGGGGCCGAGAGTGGGACTTGGTCTGTGTGAGTCGACAGTCCACACAGCGTGCGGGGCCCAGACTGGATCCAGGCGAATTCACCTGAGGCGAGGCCTGCAGCGTTCACCCCGTCCACGCCCCTGGGCTGGGGTTGCCGTCGGTCCTGCTGCGTCACTGCGAACTTTCCCCATGACGTGCATCCGAGAGCAGGTGTCAGGAGCCTTCACTGCCCCGGAGGTCGCCGCCGAGACCCTTCCCGGGGGACTCTCGCTTCACTCCGCCGGCACATGCTTCCTGAGTCCCGCTGCGGACCGGCGGCGCCGGACCCCAGACACGCAGACATCCACCCAGGGCTTAGTCTCGACACCCACGGAATCACCCACGTAGCAGACGGGGCCCCCACCGGGCTGTCAACTCACCTGGGCCTCAGGATTTCGTCAGTCTGCCCTCTGACCTCAGAGAACAGAACTGGGTATTGAAAATAAACCTGCTTAGAAATTCGGCCGTGACTCTGCACCCAAGCTTTACTGCATTGAGGTCAACGCCTCAGAGCCGGAAAATGGAGGGAACGGCTTCCCCGCTCATACATAATTAGAACAATTAATACTCCGTACCGCGTAGTATTAGCGTCAGTGCACAGGGACGCAGCCCGTCCCCACACCACCCGGTCTCCCCGCCTCCGACCCCCTCCCCTCTGGGGACCCGCAGTGCGTTCTCCGACGGAAGAGTCTGTTTTCTGGTTTGTGTCTCCTTTTCTCTTGGTTCGTTTGTTTTCCTTCTCACGTTCCACGTCTGAGTGAGATCGTGGGGTCCCACGGACGTTCTCTGACTGACTTACCAAATGTGTAAATTTACATTCAGATCTCGTCCTACGTACACCTCGATGCTCAGTCACAACTGGGAAACGCACCGATATTTTTGGTGGTTTCTGCTAATCCACAAACAAATTTTAAAGCGTTTCTCCCTGAAGTACCGAGGAGGATAGAAGACGTCGTGGTTTTTTTTTTTTTAGAGCAAATGAACTACTCCTTTCTCCTTCATTCACTTAAACGTTTAACAAAACCCTGCTGCGTGTTGGGTGTCCCCTGGGACGGGCTGAAGGGTCTGGAACCCCAGCACGCAGTGTCACGCCCACAGGACACCGGGGGCCTGTTGGTCAGGTGCGATCACAAGGGGCGCCTGTGGGTTCAGTCGTTCCTCGGGACCCGGATTCCCCAGGTCCGCTTGTCCGTGGGCTGGCCGGGCCTCACTGTGGTCCGCCATCCATAAACCTGGCAGAGGAGAGCGTGTGGGGTACAGGCTAGCGACCACTCTGAGCGGAACCCTCCACCCCCGAGATTCGACCACCCAGCTGGCTTAGCCAGACCCCCCGGCCCCCCGTGTCTCTTCTCCCCGATTTGCTGCGCATTCCCTCCCACCCTCTGCCATCAGCTGTAAACCCCGCTGTCTTGGCTGCACCAGGGCTGGGCCGGGCCTTCCTCCCCAGAGGCGGGGTCTTGCCCGCTGTCGCAGCAGACCCAGATGAAGACTTCCCTACCATTTTCACAGATGCCCCAATAAAATCTTTCCTTCTCGACAACCATGACCTCAGCCATCTGCAGGACTTTTTCAACGTGGAAAACTGTGACTTGTCCCATTCAGCACGAGCCCCATTCCCTACCCTCGGTCCCCGGTCCCCACCGTTCCCTGTCTCACTCTGCGGGTTTGAGGACTCTAGTTCCTTCCGTCAGGGTATTATCAGCACAGTCGTCCTCTGGTGTCTGGTCTCCCTCACTCAGCGTAATGTCCTCAAGCTTCATCCGTGTCGTAGCAGGTGTCAGGACCTCCTTCCTCTTCCGGGCTGAAGAGCGTTTCGTCGCGTATCACATCGTGTGTCGTGTACCGCATGTTGTTTATCTGTCCGTCTGTGACGAACGCGTGGGCTGCTCCCGCCCGTGGCTGCCGTGAACGATGCTGCCACGAACGTGCGTGTACAGCGTAGTTTTGAGCCCACGCTTTCAGCTCGCTCGAGGAAACTCTCAGAAGCACAATTGCTGGACCGCAGGGCAGTGAGTTCAGCTTCGGGGGAGCTGCCATCCCGCTCTGCACGGTAGCTGCACCGTTTGGCTTTCTCACCAGCAGAGCACAGAGGGTCCAGTTTCTGCACATCTTTGCCAACACTTGTTTTTTTCTGGGTTTTGTAGATTTTTTTTTAAATTTTGTCTATCCTGGGGGGTGTCTCATTGTGGTTATGATTTGCATTTCCCTAAAGACTGATGATGGTCAGTGTCTGCATGTGCTCACTGACCATCCATGTGTCCTTTCTGTAAGAACGTCTGTGCAAATCCTTTGCTCATTTTTGAACGAGTTGTTTGGTTTCTCTGGTTGCTGTTGTCGCCTCTAAAGTCTTTACACATTGTACATTAATCCTTTAGAGGACACGTAATTTGAAAATATTCTCCCCCATTCTGTGTGTTGCCTTTCACTGGCTTAATCGTGTTCCTCTATACACAAAAGTTTAACTTTAATGAAATCTGATTTACTTATTTATTATTTTCTTTCCTGTGGTTTTGGTGTCCTGTGCAAGGAATCACTGCCAAATTCCGTGTCGCTAAGCTTTCCTCCTAAGTTCTCTTTGAAGAGTTATACTGTTACTTCCTACATTTGGGTCCCTGAGCCATTTGGAGGTGTTTGGTTTTTTTTTAAAGATTTTTTATTTATTTATTTGACAGAGAGATCACAAGTAGGCAGAGAGGCAGGCAGGGAGAGAGGAGGAAGCAGGCTCCCCGCTGAGCAAAGAGCCCGATGTGGGGCTCGATCCCAGGACCCTGAGATCATGACCTGAGCTGAAGGCAGAGGCTTTAACCCACTGAGCCCCCCAGGTGCCCCACAGAGGTATTTTTCATATGGTGTAAAATACAGGCCCACATCTGTTCTTCCATTTGTGGACGTCCAGTGACCCCAGCACCCGTTGCGCAGAAGATGTCCTTTCCCCACTGAGTGGTCTTGGCGACCTCATCAAAAGTCATTCAACAGATATGTGAGGGTTTATTTCCGAGCTCTGTTATAGTCATTGTTCTGTTTGTCTTTATGCCAAAGCCTCTCTGCTTTGATTAATGTTACTTTGTAGTATGTTTTGAAATCAGTAAGTATGATTTTGATTTTGTTTTTTCCAAGATTGTTTTGGCTTTTCAGGATTCTTTGAGATTTTATATGAATTTTAGGATGGATTTTCCCTAAATGGGGCACTGCGAAAAGTGAGGGAACTACAAAATGTCACTGGGAATTTGCTAGGGATTGCACTGAATCTGTAGGTTGCTGTGGGTAGCATCGACATCTTAACACTATTGAGTGTCACAATCCATGAACATGGGATGCCTTTCTATTTATTTGCACGCTCTTTAATTCTTTCAGCAACGTTGTAGTTTTCAGTGTACGAGTATTTCACTTCTTTGTCTATGTTTATTTACTTAAATATTTTATTCTTTGGATGCTATTGTAAATGAAGTTCTCTTAATTTCCTTTTCAAATTGTTCATTGTTAGTGTACAGAAATACTTCATTTTGTGTGTTAATTTTGTATCCTACAAACTTGCTGAATTCATTCATTGGTTTTTAATAGTCTTTTTGTGGATTTTATGGGGTTTTTAGATAGAAGATCGTGTCGTCCACAGACAGATACTTTTACTTCTTCTTTTCCAACTTAGATGACTTTTCTTTCTTTTCTTGCTTAACTGCTCTGGTAAGTACTTGTGATACAATGTTGAATAGAAGTGGCACACACAGGCATTCTTGTCTTTTTCCTGACCTCGGAGGAAAAGCTCTCAGTGTTCCCCCGTTGAGTATGATGTCTGCTGTGGGTTTTTCTATGTGACCTTTATCATATGTGACCTTTACTGTGTGGCAGTCTCCTTCCCTTCCTAGCTTGTTGAGTTTTTTAAGTCATAAAAGGTGTTGAATTTGTTGAATGCATTTTCTGCATTAATTGAAATGATTATGTTGAGTTTTTTCGCTCTTTTCATTTTGTCAAAGTGATGTAGTGCATTGGTCAACTTTAATATGTTGGCCATCCTTGAATGCCAAGAAGAAATCGCTCTTGGTCATAATGTATAGTTCTTTTAATAAACTGCTGAGTTCTGTTTCTGGTATTTTGTTGAGGGATTTCACATCAGTATTCATAAAGATTATGGATACATAGCTTTCTTTTCTTGTAGTATCTTTATCTGGCTTTGGCATCAAGACAGTGTTGGCCTCATGGAATGAGTTAGAAAGTGTTCCCTCCTCTTCAATTTTTTGGAAGAGTTTGGGAAGGATTGATATTAATTCTGCTTTAAATACTTGTAGAATTTACCTTTGCAGCCATCTGATTCAGGGCTTTTGTTTGTTTGTTTATAAGTTTTTGATGACTGATTCTATCTCCTTGCCTGTTCTAAGTCTGTTCAGATTTTCTGTCTCTTTGTGATTTGACCTGGGTAGGTTTTGTGTCACCAGGAGTTTGTGCATTTCACCTAGGCTCTCCGGTTTGTCGGCATGTGCTGGTTCATAGTGTTCTCCCATAACACAGAGTATTTCTTGCCACACTTCTGAAGGCATCAAATATAATTATTTTAAAGTATTACCTCATCAATCTGATTACTTTTCATTGTTTATCTGTGTGCATTATAAATATTTTCGTCTAGAGATTGTTTCACCGTAGTCTGATTCCTTTTTCATCCCATAACTACTTCCCTTTAAACCTTTTATCTACTCACTGTCAGTCTTTAGTTGATGGGATTCATCCATGTGGATTAATGTTCAAGTCCCAGAGGCCAAGTGTAAGCATTTCCTGAGCACGTGGTTAAGATGCACGGTTACGCCGTGGAGGGTGTGTGGGAATTGGTTTGGGGACACAGCAGACGCTGGGCAGCGCACATCAAAGGAGTTGGTGGGATCTAAATGTCCCTTGCATCATTCTGGTCTCCTGCACAAGTGTTCAATGGGCTCAAAAGTGCAAGCCCCCCTCACGGTTTAGTAACTGCCCAGCTTCTCGCTCTCCACAATGACAGTTTCAGACACGCTTGTGTCTCTGAGTGGCTGTTTGCTTCTCCCACGCTTGCATCAGGCAGGACATTCCCTGCCGATCTTCATCCCATCTCCTTCGGGAGGCCACTGTGGGAAAACGGAACAAGTTCGAATGCAGGTCTTCACAATGTGGTCAATCAGGTGTTCCAGCCAGGATGCATTTTGAATTATCCCTTTGCTTTGTGGCAATTGAAACATTCTTTTTGTGAATTCCTGACATGAATTAGTCACACAAATTAATTCCAACTCACAGGCTCAGGAGCCAAAATAAATCAGGCTCTGTATGTAAAAATGTATCTTCTGGGAGAGTAAGATTTTTATGAAACACTGCAACAATGACCCCTGACCCTGGGCAGTCACCCTTGAATCCTCGTGGCTGCCAACCGGACGGACACCGGGGGAGGAGGGGTGCCTCATCTGCACCCCGCTGCCTTCCCAGCACTCGGCTCAGAGCTTGGACCCTCTCACTGCTTGGGTGTGTTACACGCACATGGGAGTGAGTGACCAGAAGCAGGTGGACAGCAAACAGCTGGGCTCCCGAGGAGCTGCTTGAAAACCCTCTGACTCCCTTGTTCCTTGTGCTTCAGCACCTTGTTTTTGTCGGTGTGCGAGGAAAGCCCGTGTTTCTCCGGCCGGAACCCAGCCCCTCATGGCCCCAGAGTCTGACAACGCCAACTCAGGTAGAAGCCTCTCAGCAGACTCCGTACTGACTTGCCCCGTGAACGCAGGTGTGGGCAGGAGCCACCCTGCTCCATGCTGGCCCGGCCCATCTGCGGACATGTCGTCCGTCTCCTGCTAGTCACGCGCGTCGGTGAACATGGGTGTGCACCTTCTGGTCCGACTGCCCCTGACGCCAGTGCCCTGGGCCCAGAACCGCCGAAATGCCCTGAGCTCCACACCCCGCCGTCCCTCCATTTTCCCCATAGCACAGCTGTCTGTAGCGCGTCCTGTCAGCACAGGAAAACAGGAAAACAGGTCGTACGCACCCAGAAGGCATGAATTGGTGTCAGAGGCTCACAAGAGGCCCAGGATGACCGAGCGGCCAATGTCACGATCAGAGAACACATTTGTCAAAATTTGCATGTTTCTTTTATGGTCTCCTGGGTTTTTCTTGACCCTGAAGCTAAAACTCATGCTGGTGTTCACCTTGCACAGAGGTACTGTTTGGGATTCTGAGTGTGCGAGCCCCCGGCCAGCCCCCCACCTGGAGCTGCGGCACTGATCTTCCCGTCCCTTGACTTTCTTTCCACGTCACACAGAAGTGACCGGGGTTCTCAGAAGAAGCGCTGGGATCCCGAGGCCAAGTCTTCGGAGGCAAGCACGGCCCTGCTGTGTGCAGCGTAGAAGCAGAGGCGGGCACGGGACGGAGCGTGGCTTTTCTCCAGGGACCCAAGATGGGCCTGTGGTGCTTTCCAGAGCTTTGTCTTTAGAGGCTGAATTGGCGTAAACGTGCTGGCAGGGCCTCGGCGTCCGCTGGTTGGAGGTGGACGAGCTCCCCCTGGAAAGACGCAGCCTGCCTCGCGCCTCGTGACGGGGACCCGGCTGCAGGAACGCTCCGGAAAAACAAACCACTCCACCTCCGGCTCTTGTCCTTAGAGCTGTTTTCTGTTACCAAACCGTGTATGATCTGGCATAGATTTAGGACATTTTTGACAAAAAGAGGTTGTTCTGTCAGCAGTGAAGCAGTGTTCCTGGAGAGAAAATTCTGGAGTTTACCAAGTCACACCAGCTCCTGCCGAGCCGCGCGAGAGAGCGGCGTTCACACGTCTGCGGCTCTTGAGCACAAGGAGGGCAGCGTTAAGTCAGTACTTCTGGAATGGACCACGGCGGGCCAGGGTCTTTTCACTGAGAAAAGAAGACGTATTTACAGGGACCCTGCCGCATGCCGTCTCCTCCCGCAGCGGAGCTTGAAGGTGAACAGAGAAGCAGGGCTTGGTAAGGCCAAGGAGATTGCTGGAAATTCCTCAACGTTTGTATTTCATTTCATTGTATTATATTATTTTTTAATTTAAATTCAATTAGCCAACATCATTAGTTCCAGATGTGGCGTTCCGAGATTTCACCAGCTCTGTATAACGCCCAGCGCCCATCCCGTCACGGGCCCTCCTTCGTGCCCGTCCCCCAGCGACCCCAGCACTCCCCCGCCTCCCCTCCAGCAGCCCTCGGTCTGTTTCCTGGAGTCAAGAGTCTCTCACGGATTGTCCCCCTCAGTGATTTCTTCCCATTCTGTCCCCCTGCTTCGCGTATCGTCCTCTGCACTACTCCTTACGTCCCACATGAATGAGGCCGTAATTCTCTTCCTCTCTCTGGCTGACTTCTTTCAGCATAACCCCCTCCAGCCCCCTCCATGTTGAAGTAAATGGTGGGTGCCCGACCCTCCTGGTGGCTGAGGAATATTCCAATTTTTATATTTTAAATCTGATACTGTGATGTCTTATTCTTTTACTTTATTTTAAATGGTAGTTTTGCAGAAATAAATCAAGATAATGACTGAAAAACAGACGGGATCTTTAAACACATCATCCGACTTGGTGCCAAAGATACCAGCAAGGACTTCAGTGTTTCCCTGCAAGAACCCCCTCAACCCCCCGCCCCACGCTCCCCATGGCCTTCGCTCCGCCGCCTCCCCCGGACGGTCACACAGCTGCGGGGATGGGGCCCCGGTTGGGACTGAGGGCCACTCCAGCTCCTCCGGGCTCTTCGTTGCTTCCTGTTGACGTCACTCCCCACCCCCATCGAAAGGTCCTTTAGGCAACTAAGAACAAAGAAACAATCGAAGATCTATCAACCCGTTTACCATCACTGGAACTCCCACTCGTGTGGAAAAATAGTGACTCTGTGAACTGTCTTTTAAGAGCGTTTTCTAGAGGAAACAGTCCCACACGCTGTGTCTTCAAAGGGTGCGTGCGTCCGGGGGTCGGAAGCAGGACACTTACCCTGCGATTCCTGCTCCGGACGTCTCCCGCGCCGCTTTCCTCTGCTGCCCTCGGTGATGTCACGGCCCCTTCCGTGTCTCTCTCCCACCTTTCCCCCTCACAGTACCTCCCGCCGGGCTGACCCCACTTCTGAACACAGCTGCCCCCAGCTACCCCGGGTCCTGGGCTGCGTCGTGCGTTTCTGACGACACACCCGTGCCGGTGGGCCCTGGAGGCTGGGGGGGCTCCCTTCTGAAGCCTGCATGTGGCCCAGAAAACAGAACTGAGCCGACAGGCAGGGCGGTCCCAGAGGTAGAGAGACCCACGGGGACCGTCTCGGGTGGTGGGGGACAGTCCTGGCCAGGGCTGTGCAAACAGGTCCATTGCCCCCGAAAGACCAGGGGCCCCCAGGGGCCTTCAGACAGAGCCGCGTCCCAGGAGAAAGGCACGGTCCGGCGGGTAGGACGTGATTTTTTGTTCTGCTTCCACCTTGGGTCTGTGCCCGTGGAGACAAGGGGCGTCCTAAACAGTTTATGGGGCAGAGGTTACCGCCGGCGTCAGATGGGGACCCCGGGTCATAAACCTGGCAGGTAGACCCACAGCGGAGCCCAGATGCACAGAGCCAGGCAGGCCATCCGGGGGCGGCCAGGCCATCAGCGAGGCTCTCGTGTGGGGGTGTCTCGATGTGCACGGCCCGCGCTCCTGCCGGCACACTCCCTCTGATTCCCTATGGTCAGAGCAGCCGAGGGGATCCCGTCCCACTGCCCTGTCCTCCCTCACCGTCGCGTGCGGGACGGGAAGCCGGCCGGGGCAGGTCACACCCGCCACCACGCAGACTGCAGAGCCCGCTCACACGCCTCACGTCGGGTCTGACTGCACCGCTGGCCCAGAGACACAGCGGCTCAACCCAGAAAGAAAATGAGTGTTTGCAGAGCAGGCGGGGGCCGGGCTTTGGGATCCTCGTTCACGAACGGGAAATCGTAGCTGCTTGCCTGCGGTTTGTTTCAGGGCTGGTCTCAGCACCTCTCCCTCCCTCCCCCGGTCTCCCCGTCTCCGTTCGTCTCCCACACACCCTCCAGGTCCCTCCTGCACCCGGTGCATGGTCAGTCTCTCCATGTCTGTGTGCCAGGCCGTCAGCCCCCAAGTGCCTGCGCCGGGATCTGCTGTGGGTGCGGAGTAGGGACTGGATGGCAGACTTCCCGGAGGAGGCTTCGTGGATGGGCTCTTGTGGGCGCCATGGGCAGCCGGCCCTGACACCCTGCCCGGGCTTCGGGTTTTGCATCACGGCGTGCCCCCAGCGTCATTGCCAGGCGAGCCGAGGCTGTCAGAGAAGGAGGCTCGCAGGTTTGTGCCCGCCGGCTCTCGAGCTTTGAAGAAACGTGGCAGCAAATCACACGGTGAGACCCACTCTGGAGAACGTCACACGGGGCATCCGGAGAAGCATCATGAGCCCCGCAGATCCTCGGGGTGAAAGCAGCGTTGGGGGCGCGAGCCAGCCAGGACTCATCAGCGAGCTGGTCGTGAGGATGTGGCCGGGAGTCCGTCCGGCACGTTGTGAAGAGCTGTGGGTCCACCTGGGACTGGAGGACGAGCCTGGGAATCAGAGAGAATTCGGGCGAGAGCAGAGACGGGAGAGATGGCGGGACAGGAGAGCTTGCAGCCGGCGAACCCGGAGTCTGGCCCCCTCAAGCGGGACGGACCGAGCTCAGGCGTCACGGATGGCGCCTCAAGCGTCCCAGTGCAGATGCGGGCCCCCTGGAGTTCGCTCTTCCGACTGAACGAGAGTCGTGTGACGATAGGGGGTTTCTGTCTTAATCCTGGGTGAGATGGTGTTGAGGTGTGTCCTCGCTGTCCGGCAAGAGAAGGAGGTCACGGGACTGTCGTCAAACCAGACCGGAGTCTGCACTCTGGGGGCGCCGCACGGGGCCTCACCGGGACAGTCCGCCCCGCGGCGAGGGCTCCCCGGCTCGGCGCAGAGGGAAGGCGCACTGACCCTGGGACGGAGCCGGGGCTCCTGGGTCGCACTTAATGGTGCCGATTCCTCTTTGCACCAGAGCGGTTCTTTGCAAGGAGTGAAGTGCCTGTTTCCTGAACGTTTTCATAAAAAGGGTTTGCGGGAGTGGCTCAGGCGACAGGCCACCCTCCCTGGACTGTGAGTTTCGTCCCTGGGTTAGAGTTTGGAACATGGGCTGGCTGGCCTGGGGAACGGGACCCCAGGAAGGTCCTCTGTTATGGCCCTTCTGTGACCCACACGCGCCCTCCCAGCGGGCTCAGATGGTGGCCACGGCACGAGGCACAGCCGCGCTGGGCGAGGGGGTCAGCACAGCTCAGGCATCCGGGTAAACTCCTCACGGAGAATGGGCAGAGAAGTGCAGAGACGGAAAGTGGGTGCTTTTCTTTTTATATTTTATTTTACTGTTAATAAATGAGGAGGCCTCCCCATGGGCAGGAAATGGTAGTGGGAACACAGAGGGGCCACCACGGAGACGTTGGTGAACAGTTGCTGCCCCCGGACACGTTGCGGGCGCTCTCACGTGTCTCCCTCCAGACTCCCAGGCTGCACAGTCGTCACAACGTCGTCTCCAACCTTTCTGGAGCCGAGTCTGGACAACAGAGAGTTCCGAGTGGAAGCAGGCCCGGTTTGCCTTCTGTAAGGTGGTTCTAGGGGAACGGCAGCGCCGCCAATGGGAAGGGTGCGCGGTAGCGGCGGTCGTCGTTGTCAGAAATAATCACCAGTAACAGGAACGTGAGGCATCTGGGTGGCTCAGTTGTTAAGCGTCTGCCTTCAGCTCTGGTCGTGACCCCCGGGTCCTGGAATCGAGCCCCGCGTCGGGCTCCCTGCTCCACGGGGAGCCTACTTCCCCCTCTCCCTCTGCCCACCCTCCTGCTCTCTCGCTCACACTCACTGTCCCTGTCAAAATAATAAAACTTTAGAAAAATACTTTAAATGAATAACCCAAGCAGACAGGACTCTTAGAGAAGTGGGAGGTCGCAGACGGAAAGGCTCAATCCTGCTTCTGTGACCGGACGTGAACGTGAGTGTGGGGCAGAGAGGGGGGGCCTGCCGTGGAGCCCGGGCCGGTCCAGCTCGCAGACGCGCTCCCCCAGGAATGTGCGGGGCCGGCAACCCTGGATCCGGAGTTCGCGGGCTGGGACGGTGGGACCCCTTCCCCACCGGGCCTCACCTTGCCGGGGAAGGCCACAAGCCAACGCCAGCGACGCAGTGGGACATAAACACGGCGTAGCCCTAAATGCTTACTCTTTTCACTAAAATGTAAAAGCTTTGTAATCCAGACACTAGAAAACGAGGACTGGTTCTAGCTTGATTGTTTAAAACTTTCTCTCCAATTTAAACCCGGTGAGGAGGCTGAAGGCGTCTGACCCCAGGCCGTCTTGGTAACCCCAGGCCCCTGGAGCCCGGGAGCGTCCGGGCCAGCGGGCGGCAGACGTGAACAACGCTGCTTTGTGTCGAAGGGCTCTGAGGGACCAGGGGCTCCGAGGAGGGTGGTCCACATCGCCCCTGCAGGGCTGCAGAGGGCCCAGAGAGGTGACCCTGGCCCTGGCTGGTCAGATGTGTGTGTCCCAGCCCGGTGTCGCCCAGCCAGGCCGCCGCAGCCCCCGCGGTTGCCCGGGACTGACCGCTGGGGAACAGTCTGGCGAGCTGTGTTTCCCCGAAGCAGCCACGCACGCAGCCGGGGCTGGGGAGCCGCAGGCCACGGGGCTCCCACAGGGTTTGTGGGCACGGCCAGGTGCCGGGTTCTATACCAGAAAGACCAGGTTGGCATCTCAGTGGAAGGGTGGACAGCAGAGACTTCAGACAAAACAATAAGCAAGGGTAGGAGGTCTCGCTGATGGGCAGAGGTGGGGACGGTGACAGGACAGGGGCCGGGGGTCACGAAGGCTCGGGGATGTGGAGGGGTGGGCACGGGGACTGCGGGAGCCTCTCAGCGGCACACTCCAGCCCAGCGCTGGAAGGAGACCCCCGTCCACGCTCCACGTGCAGAGGACCCCGACCTCCTCCTGTCCTAGTGCAGGACCTACAGGACTTGGTGACTTCAAGAAAGACTGGAAGTTTCCCCCACCCCGTGAACCAGAACGTCTCCTTGTTTTCCTAGAACTCCCAGAAACCCTTTGAGCAGAGAACAAAACCTTGCGCTCCTCGGGAGCAGATGGAAGGCTTGGAATACCGACGCCTCCTTGAAGCCCTCCCGCGGCTGACAGCCCTTGTTCCCGGAGTGCCATCCCTGGGTGGGAGGGGCCGGGAGGCCGCCGGCGGAGAGCACAGGAGGGTGGGGACACGTGGGTGTGGGCTGGGCCCCGCATGAGCCCCCACTGCTACCCCGGGGAGGTCCACACGGGCCTTGCTGGCGCCCTTCCTGACGCGCAGGGCTCAGGGCCGCCGGCAGGTGCACGGCTCAGGAGCGCGCTGTCTGGTCGGGGCCGGCTCACGGGGAGTGGGGCTGCCTTCCCGGCCGGCTTGCCTGCTCGGGCACCCCCAGCAAGCACAGGCGGGCCTGAGCCCACCTTGTTATAGGACGTTGTCCCCCACGCTGTGGGAGGCTGACCTGGCCCCGGATCAGGCAGCTGAGTTTCGGAACGTGTGGGTTCATTCGCGTGGCTGGCCGGCCGCCGCTCACCGTGACCGTGTGTGTGGGTGACCTCAGGGAAGGGTCCTGTTCGGGCAGCCGGGGACCAGGATGTCTTCGGTTCACGATGCTTCCAGTCCACAGCATGTGCTGCGGCGTAGTCGTCTCTGTGCTCCCTTCCTGCTGCGTTCTGCCCGTGGGGCGTGGGAGTCAGCCCTTCGTTGATGGCGTTTTAAGAAAACTCCAATTTTCCAGCAACCCTGGAAATTCACTTCAGTGCAGTGTGTCCTCCGGCTCCCCTCTGCCTCTCCCCCGTCCCCTCCCAGGACACGGGACCCCCAGTGCCCTCAGAACGCCCGCTGAAGGACGGCCCCAGGCCTGTCCTGCTCGGACGCGGAGCCGTCTTTCCAGACCCTTCCTCCGTCCCCACCCGTGTGTGCCGTGGACACGCGTGGCTTGCTGCAGCTACACCAAAAACCTTGAGCCTCTCCAGCCCCCGGTCTTCCTTTCTAAATCGGGGCGAGGCCACGGAGGAGAAGGGTTACCGGCTTCCTTTCCTCGCCCGTGCGGTTTCCACACTGAGGGCATTTCTCTGCCCCGTGTGCCGGTGTGTTGATATGCGCGTGTTTCGTATCAAACATAGACAGCTCCTCCGTGTGGCCCTTGGCAGGACCCCGACGCTCCCATCTCCGGGGAAGAGAGACCGAGACACTTGGGAGGAGGCGTGTCTGTCCCTGCGCCCCAGGAGTCCGGACGGTGGACACAGACACACCGACGTGGTGCCAGATGGGCTCCGGCCCCCCAGCCCCAAAGGCTCGCTCTCCCTCCTGTTTTTTTACCTGAAGTGGGGGCGCCGCTGGGACCAGTGCTCCTCATGAAGGCTCTGGTGGTCCTGTAATCGCGCCATAATCTTGAGTTTTGAGTCCGAGATCCTCTGAAAAGCACACACAGCACATCCGATGTGATGCTCATTTTTTCCTTGAGCTCTTGGTGTCACGTCCTCCCAGAAACGGGGGCTCCCCCCAGCGGTCGCGGGGCTTCTCAGCCAGGCCAGGGTGCGACCCCGCTGATGCCAGGGAGTCCGGGGCCCGAGGTATTTCGTACACGGCTTTCTTCACGTGGTTGTGCTTGACGCCCGGCTGGCAAGCAGGGCTGCTCTCCCAGGCTGTGGCAGCAGACAGATGAGGAGCGTCAGGTCCCCAGCCGTGGCCCAGGGGCCTCCATTTGACTTGTGAGGTAACACGGCTCGGCCCTCTGCGCAGGACAAGCCTATGTCTGTGCCTCAGCCTCCCCTCCCTGACTCAGTCTGTCTCTCCCCACCTATCTCTTTGCTCCCTGGGTCAGTGTCCCTCTATCCTTTTATCTCTCCATCCCGTGTGCCCTAGAGCTCAACCAGCTGCTGACCCTTGAGTGGTAGAGCTGGGGCGGGTCCCTCTGGCCCCATGACCGAGCGTCCCGTGTCTGCTCTCAGACACAACACAGCACCGGTGGGAATGCAGGCCCACCCCAGGAGACCCTGCAAAACCGTGTCCTCAGCCAGAGCTAGATTAGACACCATCCAGGACGGACCTGCCCACGTCCTCGTCTGTGGCCTGAAGAAGTCCGGAATGATTTGTCGGTCATTACAACACACACAGACCCGCACAGTGGCCATCACAGCTGATGGGCAGCCTGGGGATGTGGCCTCAACATCAGCCAAAGTTTCCCAGGACAGAGTCCAAGCCACATTCCTTACCATGATCGAAGCCCAGTGATGTGGCCACACTTCTCAGATCCCCCACAGCCTGTCCGGCCACACGGGCCCCCTCGACTCGATCTGGAGACATAGAAAGCCCAGATGTCGTCCTTATATGCACCTGGTAGGCTCCTCCCCAGATGTCCAGGTGGCTCATGCCGCATCATCTCGGGAAGGGCGCCCCTGGCTGCCTTACCCAGGAGGGCAGCAGCTCTCCCCTACTCCATTTCCACTCCGATAGTCTCCTTTATGTTCATCACCGATTTTTACTTATTTTACTGTCTTCCTTCCTTGCTAAAATGTCATCTCCATGAGAAAATATTTTGTGTATTTTGTTCACTACTGAAACCCCAGAGCCTTGAACCGTCCCCGGCACATGGATAGTGGTCAGGAAATCCAGAAAATAAAATGGTCAACAAATCTTGTTCAGAAAACCTATCATATATGTCAAATATTCTATTTTCTTTGGGTGCTTTGTTTCTACAGTGACCAGGCCAATCATTTTCTTATATTTTATTATAATATTAATATTGTATTAATATTATAATATTAAGACTTAAAAGTCTGTGAATGAATCTTAGATATTTGTAAGGCAATATTTTTGAAAGAAAACATGAGTATTTTGAATATCATCTCCTTCCCAACCTCTCTGTGGCTTCCAGTAAAGCTGGTGCACTGACTCTGAGTGAAGACAGTCTTATTGAATGAACATAATTTGTAGGAAATTGTGCACGATTTTTCCAGTTTCCAGATAAGCACACTAGCCCTTCCACCCCACGGGCCTCCTTGCGTGAACATGCGTGGGAGTGCTTATGAGAAGGAAGGCCTGCCTGCCTTCCAGGTGCTTTCCAAATACTTGATCTTTTACAGTCCTGTTTACAACCAAAGATCCGTCAGCACAACAGGAGAAATTCAGAATCTCCCACGTCACAGAGAGAACGGAGTGAGGGTGGGCTGCCCAGCTCCGTCTGTTCCTTCCCTCACTGTTGACGGCTTGAGAGGCTTAACCCTGTTCTTGGTGCTCTGAGCATGGCACAGTCAACAAAAGCCATCAGGGCTCACAAACTCGTTAGATGTAGCATGAAATGGGCATTCCAGAAGTTCTCATGATTGTGCCTCTCTCTCCATGCCATGACTGGCAGAACCACACCTCGTGGGTGAGCTGGTACAGGGAAGCAGGCAGAGAGGGGATGGGAGGTATATTGCAATACAAGCCTACATCAAGAAGCAAGAAAGTTCTCAAACACACAACCTAACCTCACACCTAAAGGAGCTAGAAAAGGAACAGCAAATATAGCCTAAAGCCAGTAGAAGAAGGGAGCATAATAAAGATTGGAGCAGAAAGAAACACTCTAGAAACAAACAGAGTAGAGTGGATTATTAAAACTAAGAGCTGGTCTTCAACAGAATTAAT